>NC_091254.1:16270000-16895000 GCF_042477335.2 Ovis canadensis | reverse complement strand
TCATTATCATTTATTCTAGTATCAGAGCTAATAAATGGTGAAACTGCTTAAGCCAAATGCTGTCATATTACAATAACTTACATCATGGCTAACACTAATAATTTCTAATTTACTTGGGAATCGATGGGACCTGTAGCTTTCTTAATGCATGCCAATGCTTTCTTAAATAAATTTATAGATGCTTTTCAAGTAGAAAAATATTTATCTCCTTACCTAGACTACATAACAAGTAGTCATACCACCATTCCCCTCCAAAACACAAACAGTTCTTCTAGCTACACTAATGCATCCTTGGCTTTCATGAAGCCAGTATAATGTATTAAGACAACTTATTTACAGTCAATAATAGTAACTAGTATGAATTCCAAATGCAAATCTCATCCCATTCCCTTGCTTTCTGAGGATTCAGTGACTAAAGATTATGTAGCACTGGAAGGCTACTTTGTTCTAAAAGCCAACCCCCACCCCTCCCCCCGACTCCGCCCCGACACACACACAAAGTACAGTGGTACCTGATTTTCTCTTATGCATTTTGATCATTTTCTCTCACATCAAGAATTGCAAAGGACAAAAATAGTCAGATGCATGCTGCAAAATCACTGGCCAATGTTGTCTACAGGACACAAAAGGAGCAGGAAGATGGCCTGACTTACATGGAGAAGCACAGTCACTACCCCGAGCTAGAAGTACCACCATCACTGACTCATCACTCTGAAAGAACACACAGCGAAGAGCACTTCAGTCTCTGGATCACATAAAAATGAAAAGCTGAGAAGTAGAAGGGAGAGAAGCCCTTTTACACATAGTATTAGAAGAGAGAAAATGAAAATGAAAAATAAAAAAATCAGTGTATTTTAGTAAGAGAGACGGATAACCAATGAATGTAAGGAGAACTTTGCGCTTCTGGTTATTCTTCAGTCCAGTTCAGTCGCTCAGTCGTGTCCGACTCTCTGCGACCCCATGTATCGCAGGACGCCAGGCCTCCCTGTCCATCACCATCTCCCGGAGTTCACTCAGACTCAGGTCCATCGAGTCAGTGATGCCATCCAGCCATCCCATCCTCGGTCGTCCCCTTCTCCTCCTGCCCCCAATCCCTCCCAGCATCAGACTTTTTTCCAATGAGTCAACCCTTCTCATGAGGTGGCCAAAGTACTGGAGCTTCAGCTTTAGCATCATTCCTTCCAAACAAATCCCAGGGCTGATCTCCTTCAGAATGGACTGGTTGGATCTCCTTGCAGTCCAAGGGACTGTCTACCAGAGTGTTTATTACTATTATGAGTATAAAATAGCATATTAGGCCATGTTAAATTCAAGTAGAGTATCATGATTATACACTTGACCCTTGTACAATATGGGGTTAGGGGATAAGACCTCTGAGCATTTGAAAATCTACATATGATTTATAGTCATATGTGAGGTTCCTCCATACATGAGGTTCCTGCCAACTGTGGTTCCACATCCATGGACTCAACCAACAGATGGTGTAGTATTATAATGTTTACTATTTAAAAATTGCACATAGATGTGAATCCATGTAGTTCAAACCCATGGTGTTTAAGGGTCAACTGTATATCATTTTTTTCTAGAATAACTGACTCATTTTCCAAGTGCCTATCACTTTCCATACTTGTCCTCAAAGCTTTGCAATACAATTATACAACTGTACACAGTTATATGCAATTACACAAATATTAATATAACAAAAATTATAAAGTCAGATATACCATATTATTTGTAAATTCTGTCCCTTATCTGTAAATTCTACATTTCCCCCTTTATCTTCCCTATAACTAACTCTGTTTATGCTTTTCCAAATATCGTACTATTTTTTTCTGCTACCATATTTTTCATCCAACAGATTCGTTTCTAATCCTTTTATATATATACTGCATATATTATAAATATGACATATCACTGAAATATCTGACATCTTTGCAACTTTTAATTATGGTGCTTTCCTCCACATTTTCTCTGTTCACTAAGAGCTCCTCTGGTTTGTTTTCCCTTGTTGTTTTAGGTTGAATGTTTTCCTCAAGTGTCAGCTAATGAATCCTTGACCCCAATGAATAGTTCAGAGAAAAAACTTGTGTGAGTAGGTTTGTTAACCAGTGGGCTTCTCTGTGGAGTACTCCTGTAATAAGCTAACAGTTTTTGAGGGAAGAGGGCCCAAAATACCAGTATCTGAAAGCCTTCTCTCTAGACTGTCGCTGTCCCCAGGAGAACGCTCTGTCCTGTGCCTGGAGCATGAGCTGGCTCACATTGAGTGGTGGCTGGGTCCGAATAGGACTGTCCCACTGACGTCCTCGCCTCTGTGTTCAGGTAACTCCTGTCTTCAGTGCACTATCTTGCCTCTGACCCCAGGCAGAGGCACCCCAGCTCTAGAGTCTCCGCCCGAGTTTTCCGGACGCCATCTGTACTCTTACCTGCTCGGGGAGGAAGAGATGCAGTGCAGCCAGGGGGTCGCAGGTCTGGCCGTGGCATGTGCTGCCTGCGTGGGGCTGCCCCACCCCCCAGCACCCCGCTTCCTGCTGGACGCCCCGCCCCTCCTGTTGGCACCTCCAGGCACCCGCAGCTGCTGAGCCGTTGGGTGCTCCTGTGAGGGCATGTCAGTGCTTCTCACTGGGGTCCCTGTTGCGGGCTGAACTGTACCACCTGAGACTCATGTCGAAGCCCTAACACCTGGTGTCTATGAATGGCACCTGATTTGGAAATAGGGCTTTTGTAGATGTAATCAAGTTAAGGTGGGGGGTGTGTGCTCGCAGTCACTTCAGCCGTGTCCAGCTCTTTGTGACTCCATGGACTGTAGCCCACCAGTCTCCTCTGTCCACGGGAGTCTCCAGGCGAGAACACTGGAGCAGGTTGCCATGCCCTTCTCCAGGTTAAGGTGGAGAGCCCTAACCAAAAGATTCAAGTCCATATAAGAGGGTCACATAAGGCCCTTCCCTGGTGGTCCAGCGGTTAAGACTCTGAGCTTCCACTGCAAGGGGCATGGGTCTGATCCCTGGTTGGGGAACTAAGATTCTGTATGCCATGTGGTACGGCCAAAAACAAGGGCACGTGAAGACACAGAGGCACACTGTGGGGCTACGTGCAGACAGAGTTTGGGACGAGCGTGATGCGGTGCAAGCCGAGGAACCTGGAGGACAGCCACCTCCAGAAGCGAGATGGGGGGACGGGGCCTCCCTCAGAGCCTGCAGGAGGAACCCGCCCTGCCCACACCTTGAGTTTGGACACCCACCTCCAGGATCCCCATAGAGCACTCCCAGGCCCTCAGTTTGGAGAATCTGCTTGGAAACCGCCAAGCCCCTGGATCCCAGCTCCCTCCTCCCACAGCAGCCTCTTTCCTGTCTTCACATCTTGCTGTTCCAGGCTGACCATGTCTTGACTTCACACAATTTGATGCTGGTTTTTGCTGCTTTTCCTCCTTGTGGCTTTGCGGTTAACACACAAGGGGAAAAGGAGGTAAAAACACCTTTATTATTTTAAAACCAAAGTCTCTATAGACTTTCTTTTTTCTTTTTCTCTTCGAAACTAGTTCATACCAATTAATAACATCTTAAGTACAGTACAGGAACTATCATATGTGAAAGAATTAATTTCAGTCTCTCTAATTAGTACACCCATTTTGCATACTACTACCACTTTGCACAGGAATTTATAGTAACTTTCTACGGACAAATGCATCCTTCAGGGTAGGCAGAAAAGGAGAAAACTTGCAGAGGAACTAACAAATACTGAACTTATGGAATATCTATTCAATTATAGGTACTTTGGCTTCCCAGGTGGCAATAGTGGTAAAGAAAGAAACTTGCCTGCCAACGCAGGAGATGAAAGAGGTGAGGTTTCGATCCCAGTCAGGAAGATTCCCTGGAGAAGGGCATGGCAACCCACTCCAGCATTCTTGCCTAGAGAATCCCATGGACGGAGGAGCCTGGTGGGCTACAGTCCATGGGGTTGGAAAAAGTTGGACATGACTGAAGCAACTTAGCATGCCACACAGGTATTTTAGTAGAGTCCTTTCACATGTTTTCACTTAATGTTCTAAACAGTCTAAGAAGCACATAGTGTAATTTCTTTTTTTTTTTTTACAGCTGAGGAAAAGTAAATCCAAAGGCTAAATAAGCTTCCAGGGTCTCCTTTCGTTAGATCAAGAAGTCACAGCAAGGCCTAACTGCCCCTGAAGCCATGCCTGATTCCACGCTGTTTTCAAGGTCAGACTGTTCGGCCAGATCACCCAAGGCTTTTAGAAACGGGATTTAAAAATATGACTACTTTTACAGACAGTCAGTGAGTACAAACAGCTATTGCTTTAAGTAACTACTATGCCTGACAGGCATTTGGCAAAACGTTTATTTCTGATACTGACAACACTTGGAAAGTGGTTTCTATCTGTGACTACTCCAAACTGACCTTTATTTTTAATGAGTGCAAGTAAAATAAAATAAAAAAACAAATCTAGTAGTCCCTTAGAAACAGTGAAGTTAAGCACCAAGTGCTGTTTAGTAGGAAAAGACCTCAGACACATGATGTAGCTGGCACCTGCCTGGAGGAAAACCAGCAGCATGAGGTCACTGCCATCCCTGACAGAATGCCTTCCTCACACGGTAACAGGACACCCAAACCATGCTGAAACATATGTGGTACAGAGTTTCCTCAACTTAATCAGTTAACTGCTACACTGTTGTAACTACTACATGGAACACCTTATCCTCTCAAAACCAGGATGACTCTCCCTGGCTAGTGCTCTGAAGCTCACTCAGCTGGCCCACTGCCAAACTGATCCCTATGGTTACACTTGGAGATCAACTTTAGAGTTTTCAGGAAACTGGAGAACCAACTGCCCTTTGTCATGGGACCTGGGGAGCACCTGGGCTACTTTTCTTTCCCTCAGGTTTTACAGACAGTTACTTATACACAAGTAATATTCTCTCTTTTCAGCTGGACCAATGATGCAAACATTTTCCTGCATCTCCCCAAGCAGTAACGTTTCACAATCCATCTAGGAGACGTGCCGTTCTCTGCTGCCCTTGTCCCCCCTTCCCCACACAGCCTGCCACTTGCAGGAGAAGCCCTTGCATTCTAGTTCTCAGAGAAAAAGGATGTCATTAGGTGGGACCCCCAAGCTCCTGAATCAATATTCGTGTCTACTTCTCTCCACATACCCTTCCTTTTCACCATCCAGGTGCTCAACCCTCTGCTTGCATCCCACCCCAGGAACCTCACGCTCACTACCGCCCCAGCAAACACGCATCTTTCCCCACCAGAATGCCTTCCCTTCAGAATGGACGCTGAAGCCAATGCCACACAAAAGACAAAGAGTCACGACCCTCTCATTGAACTACAACCTGTTTTAGTTCCAGCTATTTCCCTTCTGTTTCATTCTTTCCTACCCAGGCTTTTAGAAGGGACAGCCCCCATGACGCCTGCACTCAGCACTGTCTGCTCCAGTTTCTACTGTTCTACCACAAACATTCTGTCAGAGGTGAACGGTGTTGTCTGCGCCCTTGGGTCCGCTCTGTGCCCAGTGGGCCTCCGTCCTTGACGGACCTGGCCGTTCTCAGGCCTGTGGCTTTGCTTACCGCTCTGTCTCTTGGCCCTTCAGAGAATGTTCCGTCTCAGCTGCAGAGTCTAGCGAGTCTTGCATATCTTCCTGCCCGGGAGGTCCAGCACGACTAATGACCGTCCTGGATACATGTGATGTTGTCCGCTCCCTGCATCCTGAGTAAACCTCCACAGTGGCACTGGTTCAGTGGACCTTAACTGCTTATCCTAAACAGCTTATTTGTCACTAGAATTACAGACTCATCAACCATTTGATATGTTCCCCACATTTGTGACTGTCTATTAAAGATTAGTTTTCAAATGACAAAAAAATTACAGTAAACGTCACGAGACTCTTACCGATGCAGTCACAAATGTGGAAAATGCATCTTGCATATATGGATAAAAATATAATGTGTAGAAACAGAAAATTTGTAACAAACCAATAATCAAACAAGAAAAAAATTATTTTTTATTCTTTGGGGAATTTGATAAAACCAACAGATCCTTTTAGCAGGGGGTGGGGCGGAAAAAAGCCCCAGCACAAAATCTAGAACAAAAATAGAGTTCAAGGAGTTTCTAAAGTCCATCTACTGACTCCTTCCTTATAAATCCAGATTCTGACCCTATGCTTTAAGAAAAGGATAGATTTAGAATGGACCAAAAACATTTAAAAGTAACAATTACAGTGCATTGAGTAACACAAACAGAGACATATTAATCATAACAACTATTTCAGGGAAGTCAAGGATAGCCCTTTCTTCATATAATGGTTCTTTATCTCCTTTTCACTCAATTTAGTCTCAGCCTTCAGCAAAGAACTGTGAATGCTCATTAAATGAAAGGCATTTGTTATTTCTTACTTAAATGTCCTTTTAAAATGTAAAATCACCCAAACTGTTTTACATTCCTGGCCTAGAAAAGTCTCCTTAAAAATATTTAAGTCTTTTGACAGTTACAGGTAGTATTTAATTCCGCTTGAAAGCCCAAGTGTAAGGGTGTCAAAAACAATTAGTATTTTAATAGTTCCCATCCTTAGACAGGCACACATTCATCAGAAAGAGAACAAAAAATAATCTCAAGAAAATAAGCCATATTATTCATTATGCTTTTCTACTTTAAAATAGGATATTATTATTATTTTGTTTAATGAAAATGGTAGCCTATATTCTACTTTGATAGATAAGGTTTTCTAGACAGAGACTGGTTGGGTATTGTCCTCCCTGTTTTCAGAAAAGCCTGAAGGCAGCTTGTGCTCAGTAGACACCACTGAAAATCTTACAAATTTCATAATTCTGCCTTAAGACAAATTCTTGCTGCTCATGGAAAAGGTAGGTCAAGAAATAAAGGGACTGAAGGCTGAGTGCAGTAGGGAGGGGGGATGGTTGTGTGTGAAGATTTAATACATTGACAACAAACCTGTAGAGTTATTTTGTGAGAAATATGCTAATTCAAAGATATCTGACTAGCTTCACATTTAATTCTGACTTCCAATCTTAGAGTGGCAGAGCAGCTGTGCCTGGAGGCAATACAATCTTATTTCTATAAAAATCTCTCAAAGCTCCATATATAAGTGGAAGAGTAAAATAGATAATCAAATCCAAATTAAGGCTATTAAGAATTGATTTAGTGTAAAGATAATATAGCAAGATTTTGTTTAGGTTATGGATGTTCACTAAAAATGTGTAATACTTGTTTGCCTAAAATTTTGATTATGTTTTATCTTATTTTGTCACAGTTAAATAGTTTTATCATTAGGGATTTTAATTGCATATAGTTTATAGAATTCTTTCTGATTACTCTATATCCATTTAACTGAAAAAAAAAAATTCCACAGTACCACTTAATGAAAAGAGAACCATCTAATGAGATGCAATCAAACTGCTAGCAGATGCTCCATAAGACGTGGTTGAACAATTCCTGTTTGTGAAACCTTTGTCACAAACGTTTTAGAGTCTACAGAGGAAAAGAAGTCCCTGAAGAGAGTTAGAAATTACTGTACCCTGAAAAACACTGGTCCCTCAGTTGTAATACCACAGAAACGACTAAAGAAAAAAAATGGGGTAAACCGCATCCTTGAAAGTCTTCTTTCAACCTACAATGAAGGTTCCTCTATCACGCGACCTTCCTTTTCATTCGTTATCTGCTTCCATCACTGCCTGTGTCCATCCCTAAGGCTCAGTCCTTGTCTTCTCTAGGCTAGAGGATTTCCCGCAGATAACTCATCTGCTTATGCGCTCCTCTGTGATGATCTCAACACAGAGCTCTAGACCTGGCTTCTCTCCTCACACCCTGATAACCTCTCTGACTCTCCCCATTTCTTGAAGCCAATCTATGGAAATTTCAAAGTGGCTACTAGGTCCTTTCCATTCTTTCTTCTAACATGCGTCATACAAATTGCTCAGACTTGTCATTTTCCTGCTCAGAAGCCTCAAGAGTCCAAGTTCTTGGCCTGGCATCAGACTCTCAATACACTTCTTCCCTATCTAAACCTTTATTTCCAACCAGGTCAGTTTATTCACTAATACCTAAATATGGTATGATTTTATTAAAATGCATTAATAAATATTTTGATTATTTTGAGTTACTATTTTCTATCAACTATAGAAAATCTTTAGGTTTCAAATGCACTGTGTTGAGTAAAGAAATGAGACAATGCCCTGTACTTATTAGTAGATGCTTTCATTTATTTACTGTTGTTAAACTTTGCTTGATTAAGCAAGGGAAAGAAATCAATTTAATAAGTTACTCCACACTGCTAAGGAGTGAATAATCTAATCAAGATTGAACCTCACCCTTCACATCTGATGAAATAATCTTCAAACCTATGATGATCAAATATCTCCTTCTGATGACAGATAATATTCTAGGGAGAAGATGAGAAGGAGTTACCTGGTCACAGCTGGTGCTTTAGCAAATGACATACTAAGGCCTACATATTTGGGTAACAACCACAGATGTGATTTTGCTCAATGTACATTAATTGTTCTATTCAAGTCTAAGCATAGACATGTCTATATTCATTCAACACATTCTTACTAAAAACATCCATGTGTCAGGCATGAACCCAGAGAAGAACTGGGGTTAACAAGTTCAGTTAACAAGGCAGAGACCCTCCTTTTCTGCACAGAGGGACTGAGGAGTGACGAGGCAGACACTGAATAAGAAACTCTTTAAGGGAAATGCATGGTGCAAAACAGGAAAAAGCGGGGTGCTAGCAAGAGCATACAGGTACTAATAAGAGCAAATAGTTTTTGGGTTTTTTTTTTTCAGTTTATTTTTAATTGGAGGATACTTGCTTTATAGTGTTGTATTGGTTTCTACCATGTAACAATGTGAACTGGCCCTAAGCACACATGTCCACTCCCTCTTCCAACTCCTTCTATCCCCCACCCATTCCACCCTGCTAGCTTGAGCCTGCTGTGTTATGCAGTGACTTCCAGTTAGCTATCTATTCTACATATGGTAATGGAATATTAGTCAGCCATAAAAAGGAATGAATTTGAGTCTGCTCCAGTGAGGTGGATGGACCTGTGTGTGCTCAGCTAGGTCTGACTCTTTGCGACCCCATGGACTGTAGACTGCCAGACTGCTCTGTCCATGGGTTGAACCTGGAGCCTGTTACATAGAGTGAAGACAGTCAGAAAGAGAGAACAAATGCTGTCTATTAGCACATGTATATGGAATCTAGAAGAATGGGGCCAGTGAGCCTACCTGTGGGGCGGGAGCGCAGACTGGTGGCCACAGCGAGGGGAGGAGAGTCGGCGAAGGGAGGCAGGAGCACTGCAGGGCGCACAGCCTTTCAGGGCGCGGGCTGGGAGGGAGCACACGTGCTGCTTCTGCTTTTTCCCTCACTCTTGCCATCAGGGTTTCGCCTCATTTCTGTTTATCCTTCAAAACTCAACTTTGATTTCAGGTCCCTCTAGAGGCCAAATCTGAACTGTCTCAAAGTCTGGATTGGTCTTTACGGTATTCCAAACGCTCTGTGCATTACTGCTGTCTTGGCATTAACCAGACACACGAGAACTGTGACTCAGCTGTCTCCTGACTGGATGGTGGATTCTTAGATGGCATCTCTGCATCTAAACTGTCCAGCAATGCTTAATACATTTTGCCAAACAACTGAGTAAGTGAAGGCTTAACAAACAAAAACACCACACACAGTTTCTTACTAGGTCTTAACAGACAAAGCAAAAGATAAAACAGTTACAGGTTTTAACCAAAATATTCTGAGTAGAGGTTTAGCACAGCACAAGGGCTGGATTATTCAGTGTGTACCATTTCTCTGTTTGTGAGGTTTATAGGAGTTAGAGTGCTTCAGGTCATCTTTTGCCAAAATAGATCCTATGAAACTTTAGCTCCAAGGTCTCAAAGGATACATTATCAGGATTTTCTCATTCTGAAATAAAAAGATGAATCCCCCTCTTTCTAGTCTACACACACACACACACAAAGTCTATATTTATAATCTAAAATTTTCATGATCTAACAGTATAAGTTTATTAAATTAATATAGATATTTTAATACAGAGTTTATTAAAAGAAATAAACGATGGTCCTAATTCCAGAAGGTGGTTTATTCTTGAGATCCAAGACTCAGATAAAAGAGTGCTATCTAGTGGTTCTACCTGGGAACGAGGGAGGAGACAGACCACAGGCCAGCAAACGCCTGAGTGCGTGTGAGAGTGTATCTCAACAGCATGAACTTATGTCACAAGAGAAAGAACAGGGACACACGTGGCTCATCAGGATGATGAGAAGAGGAAAAAAAAGCGATTCAAGCTGCTGTGTTCAGATGCGACATAGCACAGAGATGAAGAAGCTGGACTTGGAAGTCAGGCAGACCTGTGTCTGAAACTTGGCCACAGGACCAGAGGCAAACTATGAGACCTGTTCAATCTTTGGTTATGTTTTACTAGAAAACAGAGATAAAAACAATGACTATCTGATAGGATTATTAAGAATGTTAAAAAGGATATATATAAAGCATTTCTACATACTGCCTGGCTTCTAACTCAAATAACTCAATAAGCAAAGTAATGTAGTAAAAATTAGCCTATTAATACTATTATTACTATTACGATGCAAACAAATTTAAAATATTATAGAAAATCTCATAGATCTCTGAAAAATAAGATATCAACTACTGTATATTTTTAGAAAATACAAATGTCAGTTGTTAGTTTTAAGTGCATGAAGTGAAGTTGCTTTAGTCTTGTCCAACTCTTTGCAACCCCTGTGGACTATAGCCTGCCAAGCTCCTCTGTCCATGGGATTTTCGAGGCAAGAATACTGAGTGGGTTGCCATTTCCTTCTCCAAGTACATGAAAGTAAATCAAAAATCAAAAGGGGTTTACATTACATTTCAATCACATAGTTCAGTTGTAAGGTTAATATTTTTAGTGAAAATAAAGTAATTTTTCAACACAGACTTAAAAATGAATTCTAAAATGTTATCTTTTCAAAAAACACTTATGATCCTTGTTGCAATGTTCTTAACCAAATTCTGCATTTTTCAAGGTCTAGTCTAATAAATCTGCCATTACACATGTCTCTTTAAAAGTCAGTCTGGTCATTTGAATTTTTTTTTACTTGGTGAGAAACATAAAGGGAAAACATAAATATCAATGAAAACAAGCTTTTAAAATACCTTAAACCATCACATTTATATTGGAACAGAGAATTTGATCTTTAAGATATATCTCCTTTGAATTGCTATATAATTTACTTGCTTAATTATCACAAAACCTTAGACTTAGGATAGTATATCAGCCTTGATAGAAATAGAAGTGCAATGCTTACCTGCTTTTTTCTTCTGGACCAAAAATATCACAATTCATAATTATAGACGAACCGTTGCAGCCTGGACACATTACTAACATTATAGTCACAAAAGAACTGTTCTTCTCAAGGCCAGTATACAAATTTATCTTAAAAAGTTTTCCCCTTCATAGCAGCCAGAATACTTAATCACAGCAAGGGTATCTGTATGCCATTATAATCATATCATACCATGACTGGGTATGACTTACAATGGGGGCTTAGTTACTTGACATACTGCATTAATAATAGTAATTTAAAAATCTAAGTACACATATGCAATTAAGTAAGAAACAAGGTGGGAATCAACACTAATGTTACAGTTGTGTTACTAACTAGCTCTGTACTCTTAAAGTTCTCAGCCTCTCTGAGTTTCTCTACCCTCTACACTTTTTGCCAATATTTAGTAAATAATTACCCAAAGCTAGGAATTAATTATCCACAGTGAATTTTTCTTAGTACAATTTTTTCTTCCTATTTCTAGAATAGATGAAAGCAAAACAATAAAAACAAACTGTTGAAAAAAGTCAAAAGGTCTATTTGAAATTTTGGTGTGCATTTTTCTACCTTTTCTTTCATTTACTGAACATCTGTTACGCACACTTCATCTTGATCAGTAAGCATCTACACAGCTCTTAAAAGATCATTACATTCATGCCCTTTCTATTTACCTCATATTCTGTTTAGGTTATTCTAGAAATCTGACATAAGTTTCTCTATTCAGTCACACATTAATACTTCTAGAATGTTAACTCATCTGTATGCAAAACAACTCAAATAAAGTCTGTCAAGTATCTTTTCATTTATAAATCTAGTAGACTCTGTTAACACCTCACTGGATAAATGTCAATCAGGATGGATGAACTTGATTTTGACTAGGAAAGGGAAGCAGAAACCATAATACACAACAGTGAGAGAAAGGAAACCAAAGTAAACAAAGCCCAATACACACAAAATTGCGTCTTGAAGACAGAAAGAGGGCTCCATGAGCCGGGGGTTCAGGAGCCAGCTGGGGAAGTATGAAAGGAGCCAGTCTCAGATAAACATCGGAGACGAAGGCAGCTCACCTTTCTTAGCACATCCTTCCACAGTAATACCACATGAAGCTCATCTGTGTTAAAGATTTGGCCACAGAGTTAGTCACAGCGTTTCACAGTGTACTGGCAAATGTTGTAGAGTAAAAAAGGTAACAATTCAATATTTCAAACTGTATCTTAATGTACAGCAAATACACTGCTCAAAATAGGATTAGGAGGAAACAATGTTTTTGAAAGGAGACATTGGACAACAATGATTATAAATGTCTGAGGTAACCTCAAATAATAATAATAAAAGCAAAATATGTACCTGAGACCTGAAAGGAGAATCTTTGACACTACCTCAAGGCATTAATGGAGGGATGGAAAAACACGAGTGTACAATCTCATTGCAAATATGTACATCCACACATTTTTACTATTTTAGTCACACTGAAACTCAAGAACATAACAGCAGCCTACTAAAATCACAGATCAACAGCATAAAAGTAGATAAGAAGAATGTGCAATTTATGAATATGGTTTATTACCATGGTTACAAACTTTCAGAATAGGCCTCTGAGATGCTGGACTGAGACTCTGCCGAATATCTGTTAAAAATACATATATATAAAAGAAACTTAATATAGAGCTCTGTTTACTTCAGGAAGTATAACAATATTAGACATTTTTCCAAGGTTAAGCATTTCTGGAAGTGAAGCAGTGCTTCAATACCCTGATATACTTGAAGCAATAATGTTATGACTTTTACTTCTCATTTAATTATGCTACTGTGAACTCCACTGGGATAAGGTACATATGGCCCCTTAGATGAGACCTGTCACACTAATCAGGCTTTCCCAGGTTCAGCACATTGATTTGTTAATATGCTAGTGACACTGGCCAACTGGAACGCCTCTCTCTCTGACACTTGTCATTGCAAAGGAAGGATTAAGCGAACTTATAAAACTCCTGAAGAGTTGTTGCCCACAGCACTACATTCTTGACACACGACTTTAAAAGAATTATAAAAAAGGAGAGTGTTGTTCTTTGTTACAGTTCCCTAGAAAGCAACATGAAAGAAGCATAATGTTCACCTTTTGGCTTCGGTGTCCTTTTCCTTCGGTCGCGGAAGGCAGCCCCCGACTGCAAGGCCTCCAGCAGACTATCCATCACTCCTGTCTCATCACCCTCTGTGAAAAGAGAAGCCGGGAATTCCATCATCCCTCTGGGTTACCATAGCAATGTCAAAGCATGCGCAGGAACTGGTGATGGTATGGTAGGGGGAAGAAGATCAGATGCCAGGACTAAGACAGCAATTTCAAAATGTGAAAGGACTTTAACTCCCCCAGAAATCAAATGTCTTTTAATGTAATCTGTCTCATTAGTGCCTCTGCCACTGTCCACTAAAGAGAACCAAATTCCACTGATTCACTTTAGAGCACTGATTTTATAGTCTGGTGGCACAATAACTTTAAATGGAATGTGGGTCTAGTCATAACTGTGTCTCGGGTTATCATAAATCACATTTCCCTTGTAGAAATGGGTTATTTTCAAGGCATCAGAGCTCCTATTCTAAAATCGACCAGCTGTGGGACAATGTTTCTGTTGTTATAGAGATTCTGCTGTCTAAATTTATTGTACAAAATTGTATTTCCAGGCCAACTTCTGTGAACATGCTCCCAACAGCTGATTCTTCATATCAGAGGATAATTGTCCCCAAACTTTCAGTGACACAGAACAATCAACGCCAACTTTTACAGAAAGTATAAAAAGTTTGCCTTTTTAATGAAAGATAAACCAAAAGAGGCTCGGAAATCTGAAGGATAGAAACACATTATGATTAGTTTAAACTGACATTCTACATATAATTGATGAGATTCTGGATATAGAGCGAGCTCTCTGTATTCAGTTATTTTGTAATAATCTATAGTTATATGCCCATGCTAAATGTTTTTTAAAGGAAGCTGTTAAAAAAAAAAAAAAAGGTTCAAAGAAACTACTGCTTCAAACTAAATCTATGGAAATGCCAAAGATTTTTTTCTTGGTCCCTGAGAGAGTAGTTATTTTCAGGCCTTCTCTATGAAGTTGTGTGACTGGTATACAGTCATGTCTAAAATACTACATAACTATTTTCCTCTGGATTTTTTCCTTTTTGGAAATGCAATCCTATTCTAGGGAACATATGACAAGTGAATGCAGTACAGTACAAATAACATACTCATTTATGGTTTATGAACAGATATATAAATATGTATCGGCCATTTGCAATCTGGTTCTGTTTCATTTTTAGAAAAGTACTGAACCTCATAGGTGTAACGTGAAAAAAGGTGGGTGAGCGATACAGTGTTTGGAGGTTGTTAACTTACATGTAAATTTAGTTCTAAAGTGGCTTGATGGCTATTTTAATTAAAATACATTAAATATTTCAGATATTTTAATTAGTATCTAGCAATCTTGGAAATTTACACTCAAACTCAAGTACATTTTTCCTAAAAAGAACTGCAGGTAAAGCTAAATATATATCTCATTAGTGTGATATTATCATCAGTGTGATATTAGTTGTGAATATATCTCATTAGTAAAAGGAAACCTTGAACTTTCCATAGTAAGTTTGCTGTTGACAGCAGTATTGATGAAGTGACTGTGAAGCGATCACACGAGCACTATGAGCCTGAGCAGATAGGTAGCCATGTTGATGCAGAACATGGAACGCTTGCTGGGAAATGCAGATAGTGAGTGGGAGGAGAAGAACCACCACGAAGTGCTGGATTAGAGAAATGCTGGTAGCAGAGAAGCTCAAGCTTTGAGAAAAGTACTTTTTCTAGCTTTGTGGTCCCCAAGAGCCGAGAAGTAATGGCACCATAGGAGCAATGAGAACACCTGGCCCTCAAATCTTAGCTTCTAAATACTATTACTTACTAGTAGGAACTGGAATACTTAGAAAAACAGCTGATTCTAGGGCTGAGTAGAAGGAAGAAAGAAATGAGTCAGGAAAGCATACGGAAAATGTTTGTGCCAGAAAATAAGAAAGCGCTCAAAGACAGATGGGGGTGGGGGGGGGGGTCAGACTGAAGAATGGAAGTGAATGTGAAAACGTGAGTCGCTCAGTTGTGTCCAGCTCTTCACGACTTCATGGTCTGTCCATGGAATTCTCCAGGCAAGAATACTGGAGTGGGCTGCCATTCCCTTCTCCAGTAGATCTTCCCAACCCAGGGATCAAACCCAGGTCTTCTGTACCGCAGGCAGATTCTTTACCATCTGAGCTCACAGGGAAGCCTTCGCTAATAGGGAAGGAAGACTAGCCTTAGCCAAATTTAGGACAGTCTGAACACTGCATAGGTCATGATGAGAATGCATTATTATACACTGGAAAAAAAGAATCATGAATCCAGACTGACACTAAACATTTTAAATTTTATTTAAAAAGGGGAAGAAAAAGCTGTATTGAAAAAAGAAAATTCATCATATTACAACTCACACAGTAAGAATTAATTAGGCAGAAATCATCAATGGCTACAAAAAATATTGTATGTGAGGTTTGCAGCAACACGGCATGGAGAAATCTCACATAACACCTTATCCAAATAATCAAATTTGACGTCATCAGTAGTGGGGAACATGGACAACAACTGTCTCCTGAGGACATGCACTGAAATGGACACAATATAACCTGTGCAGAAATATTTTAATCTGAATCTAAATGTAAGGAAACAATATTTTGTGAAACAACTAGTCTAGGTTCTTAACAAGTCACCAATATTGACCAAGAAAGAAAAAAAGAGAAGAAAAGGTTAGGAAAACAGCATTTTATGTTAGAGGAGATTAAAGAGACATGACAACTAAATGCAACACACAATTTCTGATTAGCTCTTATGCTGCAAAAAAACCACAGATGACATTATTGGGATAACCCATGAAAAAGAATACATTTGAATCAGTTCTAATGAGGTGGATGAAACTGGAGCCTATTATACAGAGCGAAGTAAGCCAGAGAGAAAAACACCAATACAGTATACTAATGCATATATATGGCATTTAGAAAGATGCTAACGATAACCCTGTAAGCGAGACAGCAAAAGAGACACAGTTGTATAGAACAGTCTTTTGGACTCTGTGGGAGAGGGAGAGGGTGGGATGAGTTGGGAGAATGGCATTGAAACGTGTATAATAGCATATAAGAAATGAATCGCCAGTCTAGGTTCGATGCAGGACACAGGATGCTTGGGGCTGTTGCACTGGGATGACCCAGAGGGGTGGTATGGGAAGGGAGGAGGGAGGGCGGTTCAGGATGGGGAACACATGTACACCCGTGGCGGATGCATGTTGATGTATGGCAAAACCAATACAATACTATAAATTAATTAGCCTCTAATTAAAATCAATTTAAATTAAAAAAATAAAATATAATGTGTTGGGTATTAAATTATTATACCAGTGTTAGTCATTTGAGTGTGATAATTATATTATGGTCAGGTAGGATAATGCCATTGTTCTTAGGAGACAGATGCTGACATGGTCAGGCTCACTAAACACCTACCTACAGTTTCACGTCCTCAATTTCATGCCTTTGATCATGCTGTTCTATCTACACAGAACATCCTTCCCGCTTTCTTCTCCAAGCTATCTTCTTCTCCTTCCAGACAGACAACTAAATATCCTTTCCTGACCTATATATGCTGAACTGGGTGCCTTTCTGTGTCATAATGGCTTGAGGTACATATATCAATAAATCCTCTATAATATTATTTATGTGATCGTTTATACCACGAGACTATGAGTTCACTGCGGGCAAGGATTATGGCTTTCATTTAACATTTAGCAAAGAAGGTGTTTATCAGCGTATGTTGACTCAATCAGCAAATGAAGCAGTGGTGTGGTCAGCCAGAAGGAGTCCCCACACAGAAGAACAGAAGTTGTGATGGGGGTGGTGAGTGGGAGCACACCCCCATCATCAGTGTCAGCAGTGCTGACTGGCTCCCTCCTTCCCCTGGCCTCACATGTCCGTTCAGCACATGCCAGTATCCCAGGAAGAGATCCACTGTTTCCTTTTCTGACTAAACTTAATGTCGGTGGTTCAGAACTGAATTATTTTTCACCTGAAATACTGTATGTGTTGCCTGAAATGATACTGCTTCTAGTTTCTCCCTAATTCAATTCATTCCATACAGCACTGAAGCAGAATTATGATCCCCTAGTCACAAATTTTCAAAACCACTCACTTCCCACAAGATAAAGTCCCAACTCGTTCACTTGGTCCTGACACTGACACCAATTGCTCTTTAAATCATATCTCTGATTTCCAACATCACAACCTATACCTCCACTAAAGGCAACTACCTGTGATTCTCCACAAACATTCTCTCTCATCCATCAGTCTCTACCTGGAACTTCTGTCCCTGGAGTTATTCCGCAGTGTTAACAGTTTTGCTTGGCTTCCTTTCCGCACTCCTATAGTGCAAATTACATAGCATCAGAGTAAGAAGACTTGCATTCTAGTCTGAGCTGTCAACTGGCTACGTAATCATTCCTGACATGCATAATAGTGAAAATACATGTCCATGGTTCAGGAGACGATCAAATGAGATCATATAAATGAAAGCACTTGGTAAATTGCTAAGTGATACAAAAATGTATGGAAATAAACTCATAAATGAACTCCATGGTACACTATAGGAAGTCTATATAATATTCAATTATGTTCTCAGCATTGTTTCAGATACATTATAAATTAAATAACTTTTATAGCATATTTGATTATGCCTTTGAATAACATCATTTCTAAGGGAAGTTCAGATCAGATATAAAAGTAGATTCTTAAAATAATCCATTGGGTAAGATGGAGACTTACCCATTGGATTATTTTAAGAATCTACTTGTCCATTCTGAAGGAGATCAGCCTCGGGTGTCCTTTGGAAGGAATGATGCTAATGCTGAAACTCCAGTACTTTGGCCACCTCATGCGAAGAGTTGACTCATTGGAAAAGACTGTGATGCTGGCAGAGGGACTGGGGGCAGGAGGAGAAGGGGACGACAGGGGATGAGATGGCTGGATGGCATCACTGATTCAATGGACGTGAGTTTGAGTGAACTCCGGGAGTTGGTGATGGACACGGAGGCCTGGCGTGCTGCAATTCATGGGGTCGCAGAGTCAGACACGACTGAGCGACTGAACTGAACTGAACTGAAGATGGAGACACAAAATAAAGATGTTTTTCCAAATGCTAAAAATGCATTTGAGATTTTCACTTCACACGTTTACTGAGGGCTATGATGTGTCAGAATATTACTAGGCAGTCAAGACATCTAGGTCCCAAGAATTAACAAGAGGTGTTTTCAGGTCTCCAGAAGCAGAAAAGTGAGCTCAGTATGGATGGTTATAATGGATACATAAGTTTTCCCAGTGAATTAGAACCTGTTGAACAACATGAGTGGGCCATGGCAGGGACTGGGGAGGGAACAACACATCTGATAGAAGAAAGGCAGATACAAAGGCAAGAGTTAAAAATAAAAACAGAAGTCAGGTATAATAAAGGATTTTGTCGCTGTTGTTTAGCTGTTCAGTGGTGTCCAACTCTTTGTGACCCCACTGACTATAGCCTGCCAGGCTCCTCTGTCCCTGGGATATCTCAGGCAAGAATACTGAGGTGGATTGCCATTTCCTTCTTAAGGGATCTTCCAGACTCAGAAGAAGTATTTAAAAGACTCATGTTTACATTATTGTAATACAAACCAGAGAAATTAAAATTAGCCATTTTTATTATAGACTAGAATTCAATTTCTTTAACTACAAGTCAATTGATATTCAAAATATTTATAGCCTCTCTCCTGCTGTGAAAACACTTTTAAATAAATAGACTAACTGCAATAGTCAGGGCTGTGCTTTGTCTGAATAACATATCACCTTGCTTAATTTGAAAATTGTGTTTTTAAAAGTTACTTGGCTTCAAGGGAAACAGAAGGGAGAGTTAGGGATGAGATGCTTCTAAAGAAGACTCAAGAGGGTGTGGGGACAGGCAGAGAGGAGATTCGTTCAGGAGATCACAAAGTAGAGAACTAGGCCACAGGAGAGAAAGGGGGCCAAGAAACCGAAAGCAAGTCTGCTGGGGTGGGCCATTTTCAAAAATATTCTTTCTTATTTCACAGACCTGTCAGAAAGTTGAAGAGAACAGTGATAGGTATACACAAATACCAAGCAATTTTTGTTAATTACTAGTATAAACCCAGAAATAATACTGCTGTCCTACAGGAAGCAATCATGGAATACTAACTAGAGGGGTGAGGAGTATTGACATGATTGCACTATTATGTATGTATGTCTGCAAGCTCAGTTGTGTCCGACTCTTCACGATCCTTTGGACTGTAGCCTGCCAGGGTCCTCTGTCCATGGCATCCTTCAGGCAAGAATACTGGAGTATCCCCTTCTCCAGGGGATCTTTCCAATCTCAGGGATCAAACCCAGGTCTTCTGTGTTCCCTGCATTCACTGGCTCTTCCCTGACCATCAAGTATGAAACAGTTACAACGTGACGACAGCGGAGGTAAAGGAGAAAGGGTGTGATGAGGACAGTGGAAGTGCGGAGAGGGCACAAAGGAACTAACTTTTTGCCACTTACGAACTCATCGTCTAAAACGAAAAGCTGACAAATGACAGCCTAAGTATATTACTAGAAAGAAAGAAGAGGCAAATATCAGAAAAAAAAGAGGGACCTAAGAATTAAAAGCGGTTACCTCTGGGAAGTGGGAGTTGAGAGGGTGAAGGGGAGGATCATTTACCGTGCTCTAAGCATACTGTATTCCATTTAAAAATCTGTAGAAATCACATCGTGGATCCCCTTGTGGCTCAGACGGTAAAGTCTGCCTGCAATGCAGGAGACTCAAGTTTGATCCCTGGGCCAGGAAGATCTGGAGAAGGAAATAGCAACCCACTCCAGTTTTCTTGCCTAGGAATTTCCCATGGATAGAGGAGCCAGGCAGACTACAAGTCCACAGTGATAAGTATGACAAATCTAAAAAATTCCCAACAGGACGAGAAAACCAAAAAGGAGAAAGAGAAGACAAAGAGGCTGCTTCTTGATCTAAATGTGGTTTCCTATAACAAGGGAAAGAAGACAGCTAACAAAAGGTCTAATACACAATGGAGAGTAAGGCAATGGAGATCTCACCAAGGAAGGACCTCTGGCAGAGGGCAAAGAGAGAAGAAACAATGTTGATAGAAGGCATCCTGGAGACCTAAGACTTAAGGAAGTCATTTACCAGAGGGCAGGCCCTGCAGAAGGCCCAGGACAGGTGTACAGGAGACGTGAAACACAGGGGAGAGCTCCCATGTCTGCAGGAATGGAGGGCAGGGTACCAGTAAGGATGCTGAGAGGTGATGCTGAGGTAGGGGCCAATTCACGAAGCACTGAACACGCCAGACTGTGGAGTTTGAGGTTTGTCTTTAAGGGAGCCATTAACTTGTTCTAAATGAAGAACTAACAAGGTCAAAATTTTATTTTAAAAAGATCACTCTGAGAAGAGATAAGACAAAGAGCAAGGAAAATAAAGAGAAGGTAGCTTTCGTAACTTTAGTTCAGTCATGTCTGACTCTTTGTGAACCCATGGACTGCAGTACACCAGGCATCCCTCTCCATCACCAACTCCCGGAGCTGCTCAAACCCATGTCCAATAGTCGGTGATGCCATCGAACCATCTCATCTCTGTCATCCCCTTCTCCTGCCTCCAATCTTGCCCAGCATCAGGGTCTTTTCCAATGAGTCAGTTATTTGCATTAGGTGGTCAAAGTATTGGAGTTTCAGCTTTAGCATTAGTCCTTCCAATGAATATTCAGGACTGATCTCCTTTAGGATGGACTGGTTGGATCTTGCAATCCAAGGGACTCTCAAGAGTCTTCTCCAACACCACAGTTCAAAAGCATCAATTCTGTGCTCAGCTCTCTTTATGGTCTAACTCTCATATCCATACATGACTACTAGAAAAACCGTAGCTTTGACTAGACGGACATTTGATGGCAAAGTAATGTCTCTCTTTTTAATATGCTGTCTAGGTTGGACATAGCTTTTCTTCAAAGGAGCAAGCATCTTTATTTTCATGGCTGCAGTTACCATCTGCAGTGATTTTGGAGCCCCCCAAAATAAAGTCTGTCACAGTTTCCATTTTTCCCTATCTGTTTTCCCTGAAGTAATGGGACTGAATGCCATGATCTTGGTTTCCTGAATACTGAGTTTAAGCCAGCTTTTAACCTTTCCTCTTTCACTTTCATTAAGAGGCTCTTTAGTTCTTCACTTTCTGCCATAAGGGTGGTGTCATCTGCATATCTGAGGTATTTTTATATTTCTCCCGGCAAACTTGATTCCAGCTTGTGCTTCATCCAGCCTGGCATTTCGCATGATATACTCTGCATATAAGTTAAATAAGCAGGGTGACAGTATACAGCCTTGATGTACTCCTTTCCCTATTTGGAACCAGTCTGTTGTTCCATGTCCAGTTATAACTGTTGCTTCCTGACCTGCATACAGTTTCCCCAGGAAGCAGGTAAAGCGGTCTGGTATTCCCATCTCTTTAAGAATTTTCCACAGTTTGCTATGATCCACAGTCAAAGGCTTTGGCGTAGTCAATAAAGCAGAAATAGATGGTTTTCTGGAACTCTCTTGCTTTTTTGATGATCCAACGGACACTGGCAAATTGATCTCTGGTTCCCCTGCCTTTCGTGACTTAAATCCAGGCAAAAAGTGATTGCAGGAACCAGATAAAGAGCAAAAGTGTTCAAAAAGGAAAAGAAAAAGGACAAAGAACAGAAAAACCCTGGTTTTTGTGGATGTGTGTATTACAAAGTGAAGTTGAGGCTAATATGCAAGTTTCTGATTCAGCCAATTGGATATGAGTTGGTATTATTCACGAAGTACTGAATTATTTTTGCTTCATGGTACAATGCGCCTGAGCCAAGAGAAGAATTCAGTTTGTATATGTTGAGATGATCATGAGATATCCAACTACAGGTGATTAATAGTATCTAGAAAGCTTACAGGTTTAAAAGTCGGGGCAGAAGAATTGGTTACACTATTAATAATAGCTTGGACTGTAGAAACATACCGGTCATACTCAAAGATATAGAACAATACATAAGCATAGCGAAATGGTAGTGAATACAAGTTTTGAATTTAGACAACTTGAATTTAAATTCTGGCTTTCCAATTAGAAAACTGGTGTGACTGGGCAAAGTACTTCACCCTACTGACCCCTATTCTTTTTTTCCTCAACTTTAATGTGTGACTAATAATAGCACCTATTCCATAAGATTATTGCGAGGATTAAAGAGGCTAAATCATGTGCAACACTCCACAGAGGTCCTGGCACATCGTAAGAATGTAACAGGTAATCTTTGCCGCGGTCATCACTGGTATGACGACAGAGCATGAGCTCTATCAGGAAGGGGGTGTAGATATGAGAAGAGAGAGCTGAGGGTGAAGCCAGAAGGCAAGCTAATATGCAACTAGTACGTAACGTGAACACTTCACAACTGTTTGCAACTTGTGAACATTTTCCATTGTGTTCACTTTGAATGCGCTTCCAGTGCTCCCACCATATCTAGGAAACGTTCTTTAAGTCTCACCACATATGATATGACTTCAGTAATAATTTAACTCAGATGACCATTATATCTACTACTGCAGGCAGGAATCCCTTAGAAGAAATGGAGTAGCCATCATGGTCAACAAGACTCTGAAATGCAGTACCTGGATGCAATCTCAAAAACGACAGAATGATCTCTGTTCGTTTCCAAGGCAAACCATTCAATATCATGGCAATCCAAGTCTATGCCCCCAACCAGTAATGCTGCAGAAGCTGAAGTTGAATGGTTCTATGAAGACCTACAAGATCTTTTAGAACTAACACATAAAAAAGATGCCCTTTTCATTATAGGGATACTGGAATGGTAGGAAGTCAAGGAACACCTGGAGTAACAGGCAAACTTGGCCTTGGAATGCGGAAGGAAGCAGGGCAAAGACTAGTAGAGTTTTGCCAAGAAAATGCACTGGTCATAGCAAACACCCTCTTCCAACAACACAAGAGAGGATGCTACATATGGACATCACCAGACGGTCAACACCGAAATCAGACTGATTCTATTCTTTGCAGCCAAAGATGGAAAAGCTCTATACAGTCAACAAAAACAAGACTAGGAGCTGACTGTGGCTCAGATCATGAACTCCTTATTACCAAATTCAGACTTAAATTGAAAAAAGTAGGGAAAACCACTAGATCACTCAAGTATGACCTAAATCAAATCCCTTATGATTATACAGTAGAAGTGAGAAATAGATTTGAGGGACTAGATCTGATAGACAGAGTGCCTGATGAACTATGGACAGAGGTTCGTGACACTGAACAGGAGACAGAGATCAAGACCATCCCCATGTAAAAGAAATGCAAAAAAGCAAAATGGCTGTCTGAGGAGGCCTTACAAATAGCTGTGAAAAGAGAAGCCAAAAGCAAAGGAGAAAAGGAAAGATACAAGCATCTGAATGCAGAGTTCCAAATAACAGAAAGAAGAGATAAGAAAGCCTTCCTCAGCGATCAATGCAAAGAAATAGAGGAAAAGAACAGAATGGGAAAGACTAGAGATCTCTTGAAGAAATTAGAGATACCAAAGGAACATTACATGCAAAGATGGGCTCGATAAAGGACAGAAATGGTCTGGACCTAATAGAAACAGAAGATATTAAGAAGAGGTGGCAAGAATACACAGAAGAACTATACAAAAAAGATCTTCATGACCAAGATAATCACGATGGTGTGATCACCTGTCTAGAGTCAACATCCTGGAATGTGAAGTCAAGTGGGCCTTAGAAAGCATCACTACGAACAAAGCTTGTGGAGGTGATGGAATTCCAGTGGAGCTCTTTCAAATCCTGAAAGATGATGCTGTCAAAGTGCTGCACTCAATATGCCACCAAATTTGGAAAACTCAGCAGTGGCCACAGGCCTGGAAAAGGTCAGTTTTCATTCCAATCCCAAAGAAAGGCAATGCTAAAGAATGCTCAAACTACTGCACAATTGCACTTATCTCACATGCTAGTAAAGTAATGCTCAAAATTCTCCAAGCCAGGCTTCAGCAATACGTGAACCATGGTTGTTCAAGCTGGTTTTAGAAAAGGCAGAGAAACCAGAGATCAAATTGCCAACATCTGCTGGATCATGGAAAAAGCAAGAAAGTTACAGAAAAACATCTATTTCTGCTTTATTGACTATGCCTAGGCCTTTGACTGTGTGGATCACAATGAACTGTGGAAAATTCTGAAAGAGATGGGAACACCAGACCAGCTGACCTGCCTCTTGAGAAACCTATATGCAGGTCCAGAAGCAACAGTTAGAACTGGACATGGAACAACAGACTGGTTCCAAATAGGAAAAGGAGGACGTCAAGGCTGTATATTGTCACCCTGCTTATTTAACTTACATGCAGAGTACATCATGAGAAACGCTGGACTGGAAGAAGCACAAGCTGGAATCAAGATTGCCAGGAGAAATATCAATAACCTCAGATATGCAGATGACACCACCCTTATGGCAGAAAGTGAAGAGGAACTAAAAAGCCTCTTGATGAAAGTTAAAGTGGACAGTGAAAAAGTTGGCTTAAAGCTCAACATTCAGAAAACAAAGATCAAGGCATCCGGTCCCATCACTTCATGGGAAATAGATGGGGAAACAGTGGAAACAGTGTCAGACTTTATTTTGGGGGGCTCCAAAATCACTGCAGATGGTGACTGCAGCCATGAAATTAAAAGACACTTACTTCTCGGAAGAAAAGTTATGACCAACCTAGATAGCATATTCAAAAGCAGAGACATTACTTTGCCGACTTAGGTCCATCTAGTCAAGGCTATGGTTTTTCCATTGGTCATGTATGGATGTGAGAGTTGGACTGTGAAGAAAACTGAGAGTCGAAGAATTGCTGCTTTTGAACTGTGGTGTTGGAGAAGACTCTTGAGAGTCCCTTGGACTGCAAGGAGATCCAACCAGTCCATTCTGAAGATCAGCCCTGAGATTTCTTTGGAAGGAATGATGCTAATGCTGAAACTCCAGTACTTTGGCCACCTCATGCGAATAGTTGACTCATTGGAAAAGACTGTGATGCTGGGAGGGATTGGGGGCAGGAGGAGAAGGGGACGACAGAGGATGAGATGGCTGGATGGCATCACGGACTCGATGGACGTGAGTCTGAGTGAGCTCCGGGAGTTGGTGATGGACAGGGAGGCCAGGTGTGCTGCGATTCATGGGTCGCTAAGAGTCAGACACGACTGAGCGACGGAACTGAACTGAACTGAATAATAAGAAATATATTAACCGCCTAGAGTTTGGCATAGGATAGGGTAGAAAAGATCAGTTTCTGCAAAGAAGTGTTCAAAGTGTGGAACTAAAGTCCAAAATTCAGAGGCTCAGAGTTACACTTAACTCTTTTTAAAAGAAACACAAGACAGTGGATCCAACAAAATTACATGAATTTATTGTCATGCTGCTAGTTAAGACTGTCTGGGAATCAGGTTGTACTTGCTTTACTTGGTCACCAAATTCAGTCTTTAGGCTTCTAGAACAAAGCTCAAAATATGACTTAATCCAGATAGCAAAAAGACAGGAATAACTCAAAATGATGTCTTTAAATGTGTCTTTTTGGGAGGGTGGGGTATGGAATAGTTTTACTGTACAAGACTCAAAAGAGTTCCATGGTCAGCAAGGAGATCAAACCAGTTATCTTAAAGGAAATCAACCCTGAATATTCATTGGAAGGATTAATGCTGAAGCTGAAGCTCCAATACTCTGGTCACCTTATGTTAAACACCAACTTATTGGAAAAGACACTCATACTGGTAAGGCTTGGGGGCAGGAGAAGAGGGCGACTGAGGATGATGGTTGGATGGCATCACCGACTCAATGGACATGTGTTTAAGCAAACTGCAGGAGATAGTGATGGACAGGGAAGCCTGGCATGCTGCAGTTCATGCGGTCACAAAGACATGACTTAACGACCCCAAGACAACAGCACAGTAGGAAAAAATAGCTTTGCTATTATTATATGTATTTTGCTGTTGTTCAGTGTATAAAATATTAACTATTATCACAATTATCAGTATTATTATTTTGCCAAACAAAGGGGGACACAGTATGCTAATGCCCTGAAAACTACGTATCTCCCAAATGTGTCTTAATCTAGATGTGAAACTGAAAATTTATTTCACTCAGAAGAATTAAAAGGTCAATTTTCATTGGAATTTAAGGAATACAATAACTAGAACAGTTTTCTCTTATACTGTAATTATATGAATGGCTCAACGATGAGAAGTGGAATTTTATATTTTAAAACCCAATACTTTAGTATTTCTGGTTTTATTCACTATTCTTCATTATTTGCATATGTTAAATTAAATGTATTTCCTATTACAAGTTAGAAGGAAATTTTTTGTTCTAGTTCTGTGAAAAAATGCCATTGGTAATTTGATAGTGAAGGCAATGGCACCCCACTCCAGTACTCTTGCCTGGAAAATCCCATGGATGGAGAAGCCTGGTGGGCTGCAGTCCATGGGGTCGCTAGGAGTCGGGCACGACTGAGCAACTTCACTTTCACTTTTCACTTTCATTCACTGGAGAAGGAAATGGCAACCCAATCCAGTGTTCTTGCCTGGAGAGTCCCAGGGACCGGGGAGCCTGGTGGGCTGCCGTCTATGGGGTCGCACAGAGTCGGACACGACTGAAGCGACTTAGCAGCAGCAGCAGGTATGTCAGTATGAGACCATTGCTCACCTATGGGCATGGCAATAACAACAACTGAGGATAATGGTGAAGATTCGAAAACAGATCATTCCACACATTGTTAGGGGAAATACAGAACTAATGCAAGCTCTCTGCAATGCAATTTGGCAATCCGTAGCAGAAATAAATTGCACATACCACTTGATGAAATAATTTCTTCCTAAGAAAATTATCTTAACTCATATGTACACACGGATGTTCACTACAATGTTGTTTATAAATAATAAAAAGAGACTGAAAACAAATGTCAATTTACAGGAGACAAACTTAGTAAACTATGACATTCCTACACCAAAGCATGCTGAGACAAGAAAAAATAATGAAGCATATTTAAATTGTTGATATAGACAAAATCCAAAACATAGTAACTGGAAAAAGCCAATCACTTATTAATCAGTGAAGACACTGAGTAGACCTTTCCATGATCACTCACAACTATTACTTACAAAGCAGACTTTGTGTTTCCTGACTTTCTGCTTAGCAATTACTCCACAAGTGACCCACTCTGATTAGCTTGTTCATGGTGACCTATTCTAACAGTTACTAAAGAAAACAAGATTTAAAATCAGTATTGACTCCCTGACAAAATAACGTTGACAAAGATGTCCTTGTCTGTTATATAGGGTTAAGGGTGCTGAATAGAGGCCTTCAGATGCAAAAAGCACAGAAAGTCACGGGAAAATAATGTGTCTATTGAAATACATATGTCGATGTGAAATGATGATGACATTTAACAAGATGAGACTCTCACACACAATGAACACCCATGACCCTATAATCACAAAGTAACCCAGAGAGAAAAAGGTTAATTACATGGCAGAACATCAATATTCTAAGTAGAAGCTCACCCACAAGAGCTTCATTGTACTCTGGGAAATAAGTCCGGCCGTGCAATTGCTTACTTCCTATTGAAAACATATTAGCATATGTTTTAAACTTGTTTTTTTAAAATATTTTTGTATATTAGAAAATTTGGAAGAAGACTTTTCAATGGTTTTGTTCCTCCCACAGTTTTGGAACAAAGAATGAAATGACTTCAGATAGAGGAAATAAAAATGCTTAATTCAATACCAAGAATCCAGGGGAGACTAAGCTAGGGAACAGAAGTGATTTCACAGGAATTTTCCTTCAGAAGAAGCTGGGACAAATGGGCTCGAGGCTGTGGGGGCCCCTCTTCACCAGCAGTGGCTGAGCCAGTGACCAGGGCCCAGAGGGACCCAGCAGTCAGCAGGCTCCGACAGCAGCATATGGTGCCGAGAGGGGTTGAGGGGAGCCGGACTCAAGCTGGAGAGCTGCCACGGAGGGCTGCTGACAGGTGTGAAAGAATCAAAGTTGGACTTCACTATGATTAAAGCTGGCACAGTGTGAATATGTCAAGCCTGGGTGATGAGGCAAACGGTGGTATCATTAACCCACAGTGAGAACATAAAAACCAGGTTTTATGTGGAACGTGATACGATAGATTTTCGATGAACTGATTTTGAGTCAAACTGGTTTGTCCAAGAAAGAGTTGGAAATATAAAACTATAAAGTCTGTAGTTCAACTGAATCGTACAAATATGCACTAAGGAATATGGGGCAGGCACTGCAACCAGCCTCTGCCCTGTTGTCACGGGACTTCCAGTCTAAGGGCAATTTCTACACATAATCCTGACTATCTAAATGAAGAACGCTCCAAGAAAGAAAGCCAAGTGGTATGAAACTGTTTACTACAGAGGCAGTAGGTCAGAGATATAGCCACTGCGGCTCAGCGGTCACTTCAGCGACTCTTCTTTGGTATCTGTACTTCCCGAGTAGCTAAATGGTGAACAGTCCGCCTTCCAATGCAGGTGATGTGGGTTCGATCCATGGGTTGGGACGATTCCCTGGAGAAGGATATGGCAACCCACTGTAGCATTCTTCCCCAGGAAATCCATGGAGAGAGGAGCCGAGTGGGCTACAGTCTATGGGGCTGCAGAGAGTTGGGCAAGACATAGCGACTAAACAACAAAAACAATCTGTACTTGTATTTGCACTTACATTTCTGAAGATGGTTTTACTTGTACTTTAAAACACACATCTCTATAGATAGCACGTAAACAGTGAAAATTTGTGTATTAATCTTTTGTGTGCCAAGAAAACTCCTAGTTAAATGCCACCTCACTTCTGCGAATCTTGCCAACATAAAGTAATTTTTTACTAGATTTAAGTTCTAGGTTCATTTCAAGTATGAATTTGTGTTTCAAAGTACTAAGTATTCTTTATTTTTTCAGTACATTTCAAATGACAAATACAGATTTATTCTGCATGAGTATTTCTTCTTCAACCAGATGTGGGAATTGTGGCATTAATATTACAAACTAAAGATATTTTAAAATCTTAATCAGGGTGACAGCAACATATTTTTGAAAGAAAAGAAGCTAGCAAAGACAATAAGGCCAGTCTGAATGAGTGGAAAGTGAGGAGGAAAAGGAACTGACATACGCTTTGAGAAAGCAAGTAGCACAGAGAAGAAATGAAAATGGGAGACGATGAACTTTTGATGAACTCATTAACAACTGCAAAGAGACTGGAGGCAAAACTGTGCTCAACTCTCAAGAGAACAAAGGAAGACTCTGCCCTGACTACAAAAAGCTGACAAAGGAATACAGAAGCCCCCAGATAAAAACTGGTATTACATAAGTTTGAGAACAACTTTACTTAGAAAAGAAAGAATGCATATCAAAATGAACATAAACTGTGAGCTAGGTATATGAGGAGCCATCACTGAGTCCCCATGTACTAGGATCTGTGTGGAGCATTTTACCTAGATTCTCTGCTTTAAGTCTCACTCCAGCCCTGTAGGGCAGCTATTACCAGATGCATTTTAAAGCCAGGGAACCTGAAGCTCTAGGAGATGAGCAATGCACCAAAAGCACTGTAACAGGCAGGCAGCAAAGGAGAGGTCTGAACCACTGTCTTTTGACCCTAAAGCTGACATGCTTTCCATTACACTGACTTTTCCTGCCCCCCTGCATTGTAACCCTCCAACCCTCCGACACTGTGAGCCTCTTGATACTCTGTCTCTGTGTTGTGTGATAACTGAAAAGTACTCAGATTCTCAGCTTTGCTGAGCTGTACTTGGAGTTGTTTCAGGAAATGCCTCAAGGCAGAAAGAAACTGGCTTTTCTAGCTGGGAACTCATCAATCAATCACAGATTCGGTTTCCCCAAATTCACTGGAAGCCAGATGCCTTTCTCCAGAACCAGGTGATGAATGAGATACAAGCCACTGATGACTACTTCCTCATAGGAAAAGAGCAGAGACATCTTCCTTCTCCGAGGACCAGGAGTATCCAGAAATACCAGAATCAGGCCAGTCTGCAGTGGCCTCCTGATCCCTCCTACAAGCCACCTATTGGACAATGGCTACAGTTAGATTAAAATGTTGAGGCCAGTCACACCACTATCACTATCATTCACAGTCACCACATCTAAGAGGCAAGTCCTTTCTGTCCCCTCCTTCTTCCAATATTTATTAACATAAGCAACTCTCTACTACCTTGATGTCTTCAATGAAGACTCCATTGACCACTACTATTAAACTGGAGAGATGGTCTCCCTGCCCCGTTCTAGGAGATGTTGCTCATCCTCTCATAAGTCTTTACCATCGACTTTGTCATGTGACTCAGCCTTCTTCTAGCCAGGTCTTGCCATCATCCTGTATGAATTCAGCTCCGTATGAGCTACCAGTCCAACAGCAAATCAGTTCCTTGACCTTCTGCATCTTCAGGTTATCAATCCTGCGTTACCCACTCTCATAGCCATAATCTGAGCCTTGCTACCACCCACAACTCTTTTACTTTTATTAATCTGAATTCATATAAGCCATCTGTCCTTCTTTTCCCTCCCTTTGTTCATCTCCCTCCCGCTCCTCTCCGCATCCTGTCATCTCTCCAGGAATATGTTCACTGCCCTGGACCCACTGTCATCTCCTTGCCTATCTGAGGTTCATCACTTTGACCATGGTTCACAAGCCATTATTTTACTTTCCTCCTCCTGGAAGGTGTTTTTGCAGACTCCTAGTAAAACTTAAATGAACTGAAAATTCTATCTCCTTGGCACTACACACTAGCTGCTGAGTAACTGTGGTGAGAAACAGTACTGCAAAATCAGGGCTGGTGCCTAATCACAGGTGCCAATCTCAACTGCATTCTTCGTGCCATCCAGCACTCCATCTACGTTCACCCGGAGGCTCTCACCCCCACTCCCTATACGGGTTGTTTCAATGCTTCTTTCAAGCCCTTCATCCAGCTACCCTTCCTCAGCACAGGGCTTGCTCTATATCAGATATAAAATGCAATAACTTGACTAAAAAACCCTTAATCTCCTACCATCAAATCTACAAATGTATCTGCACTGGGTCCAGCTCTTCCGCCTTCTCACCCATCACATTAGCAGAGGTCGTCGCGCCTAAGACAATTTCCTCTGCCTATACCAACATCACATTCTCTTCACTCTGTCCCACTGCCCTCAGGATCTTGCTCTGTTTGAGGATCAGTCTTTCCCCGCCTCCTTTCCCTTCTCATTCCCCCCGATCTACATTTAAACAAATGCAGCACATCCTTCGTGCTGTTGATCCTGAACCCCCTGGTGACTACCCTACTTAGATCTCAGTCGCCCATACTCATTCATCAGCCCTCTTCCCTGTCCCTCGAGCTGATGTCAATAGGACACTGTCAGTCAGTTTACTCTATGGTATCTGGGCAGCATTTGACAATACTGACTAACCGTTTTCTGAAACAGTCTCTCCCCTTGGGCTTCATGATACGAGGATTTCTTCATTCCCTTCCCTCCTCCATGGCGACTGCTTCCAAAACTCTTCCCGCCTCCTCCTCCTCTGTCCACATTTACACCATCCTTCACGTGCGCCATCAGCATTTTATTAACTGCTATAGTTCTGCAAACTAAGAACTCTAAAGTTTCCACCACCAGCACAACTTCTACTCCTGAGCTCTGACTACACTGACCGAAGATGAAGGGGTTTCCTGGAATACAGGGATGGGAAAGCCTAAGGCAAACTGGGAGGAGCTGGCTACCGCAGACCACAGGCAATCATTCAGACATGGAAACTCAGGTGTCCCAAAGATACTTCATCCTGATTTCCTCCATATTTCATCTCCTCCTGGTATTCCTTACCTCAGAGAACAGCACTACCTGTTAAAGTCAGATGGCAACTATTGAAGGATACATAAAAGGATCTGTCACAAAGCACACAGTTCCCAGTCACTGTTCATACTGGGGAAATATCCAGTAAGAGTCTTATAGGACCTGTTGTTGTTGTGTGTTGTGCTTAGTCACTCAGCTGTATCTGACTCTTTGAGACCCCACAGACCATAGCCCTACAGGCTCCTCTGTCCATGGGATTCTCCTGGAATGCTTGCCATGCACTCCTCCAGGGGATCTTCCCTACCCAGGGATCAAACCCAGGTCTCCCGCATTGCAGGCAGATTCTTTACCATCTGAGGCACCAGGGAAGCCCAATCAGCACTTACAAACTCTTTCAATGAAAGAACAACAAAACTACAGTGCCGGGAGCCAGCGTGAGGAATCCCGCCCGTGGCAAAGGTCATAAGGAAGGAAGCCAGACATACGCAAAGGCGTGATCTGGCTTCAGGGGTTCCCCCTGGGTTTTCCTGAACATCTACCCTCCAAAACCAGAGTCTGCCTGCCTTACTGCACTGTGCTTTCTACTCTTCTGCCTCTAAAAGGAATTAACTTAGGGTTCCAGTTAACAGTCTCCCGCATTTAAAAAGAATGTCTCAGTTTAAACCCTTCTGATAGCTTTCTAACTTACCTGACCTGTCTGGCCGGACTTTTACAACTTGTGAATTGTTTACAGCCCCCCAGCCACGAGAGGCACGAAGCTTAAAACATCTTAAAGACACAGAGCCTTTTCTAAAAAGCTAAAAATTATATTGGTGACGGGTTTCACTGTTGAGTCAATGACTGCTGCCAGGCCTCTGTTGCTGCCAGATATTCTTTATCTTTTAGACACCTGAAGGATATTAATCAATGTAATTGGGATATAGAAAAAGGAATGTAATAGTTTTGATGTTAGCAACACTAGACTTTTGAGTTAACTACTTTTCTCTTTGTTATAAATCACTGTACTCCTTTTCTTTGTTATAAATTGCTGTGTCCTTGCTATGTAAGAATGTAACTTTATTTAGTGCTTTCTGAGAGTGGCACCAGACTTCGGGAAGAACAACACTATTAAGGCAAATAAGTCTTCTGGTTGACAAACCCTTATCAGAAAAGGGCCGTAAAATGTTAATTGGCCTTCTGGCCAGAAGATGATGTAAATCACCTAAGACTTGTGTATACAACTAGGTATGCAGAGAGAAAGCCTGGTTTCGATAAGAGTTAGGGCTGCTGACACGGCATAATTTTATACTATCCATTAATCTCTATGTACAAAAAAAGGTATAAAAAGCCTTTACGAACAATAAAGGATGGTCCAGTCATTGGAAAGACTGGTTCCTCCGTGTCTTCTTTACTCTATTTTCTGGCTGAATTCCCATCTGGGGCGTGGAGGTTCGCCATGTCTACTTACTTGTCCTGGCTTCTAAGACCCACAAGAGAGGGAGCCCAAGGTGGGGCACCCTCCACTATTCAAACGGGCGCTGGTGGCCTAACGTAGATGGTGCAAACCTCTTGTCTTGAGGTTTTATTAGTTTTCCACGTAAACCAAGTTATTCAGCATCTTTCCTCCACTAAATTTTCCTACTACACTATTTCTTCCTAATCTCTCTTTATATTTCTAAATAAATAAGTTTTTCCTCGCCACGCCGTCCCCGCTTCGAATCACCCTGGATCCACCGGGGCTGGACCCCGGCACTCCAGCATCCTTTATGTGAAGAGTTACAGATCTGTTGGATACAGCTAGTGGTGCAACAGTTCTTTACTCTTCTATATTCTTCCACAATTCATATGCTATCATTTATAATTTTGACCACCATTTAATCTATTATAAAATTTCTTCTTTAAACATTTTTGGATATTTATAACATGCTGTTATGGAATGATTAATTTTACTCTTCAGTAAGATAAAGCACTGTTTCTCAAGTAAGGAAACTCTGGGAAACAACTGATACTAACTTATGAATGCCTCAGCCTAAAGAAATGGTACACATTCTGCAGGTCATTAAGAAGCAAAATGTTTGCCCTTCATATCTTATTCTGTAAATAAATGATCTGTGGATATCAACTATCTCCACACGACTCCTGGCTCTGGGCACACTTAAACAATGCCTTTAAACTTTCTGGGACAAGTGAAATACAGCCCAGTGCACAAAGGAGAGGATTTCTCAGGTGGTGCTAGTAGTAAAGAACCCGCCTGCCAATGCAGGAGACTTAAGAGACTCCTGTCGATCTCTGCATCTGGAAGAATCCCTGGAGGAGGGCAAGGCAACCCACTCCAGTATTTTTGCCTGAAAATCCCATGGACAGAGGAGCCTGGCAGGCTACACTCCACAGGGTTACAGAGTCACAGAGTCGGACATGACTGAAGTGCCTTGGCGTGGCACAGCACGGCAGGCACAGAGGAGGATGGAAGTTTCAGATTAAAAACCTAGAAGAGAAGAGCCAAATCTAAGACTCTTCGAAAGTCAAAGTGAAGTTGCTCAGCGGTGTCCGACTCTTTGCGACCCCATGGACTGCAGGCTACCAGGCTCTTCCGTCCATGGGATTTTCCAGGCAAGAACACTGGAGTGGGTTGCCATTTCCTTCTCCAGGAGATCTTCCCAACCCAGGGATTGAACTCAGGTCTCCTGAATTGTAGGCAGACACTTTGTTGTCTGAGCCACCAAGGAAGATGAGGCAAAGGAAGGTCAGCCTAAAGGAAGACTCTACAGGCTGAACAAAATAAAGGAAGTAAATAACTTCATGTGCTCAGGTTATCACACTGACACCTCTTCATCTTCATTCAGCATCAGACAGTAAACAGGCTAATGTTACAATGAAAACTTGAGATCAAATTACAGAAAGAGTTATCGGAAAAGAAACAATTAACACAGCATCAGACTGCCTGATGGGAGAGGAAAATGATGTCCTTTCCTTTTTCTCAAATTTAAAAAGATATTCTCTTCTATTCCTGGGAGCTAGGTATAACACTGTTGACATGGGAGGCCTGCTGTGCTTTCACAAACTGAAACCTCTTCCTAGACACACAGCTACCAACATGTAGAAATGATTTGCCATGACTGCACGTACTCGTCTAAGCCTGAGCTCCCCGTTTTCATCCTCTTGCCAGCCATCTCATGACCATATTTGTACATATTAGTGCTTTCACCAGGGGGTATATGCATCAATAAGAGGAGAAGTTGAAATTAGATTAGTTAATTTGCTACTTCATTAACAGCTGTGGTAAAAAGTCCAAAGAGAAAGGAGCTTGAAAGTAGCTAAAATGAGGGGTTTGTATTGTAAGCAAATCTAAATTATCTATGTCCCCTACTCCTGCGGATAACTGGGAGTCAGCTGTGCACACATCTGTGGGTGTTTATAAACATCCACCATCTGTGAGAAGCTTATGGGTTGTAAATGGTGGGCTAATTAGCGAAATGCTAGTCATTCCTAATGACAGTTGTTATGGATAAAGGTTTTATCCAGGTTATATTGATCTCAGAACCTTGTTGCTCATGGGAGGCCACTCTACATATTATTACAAGACTAAGGACCCACACTACCCTGCATAAGTCAGACATTAAAGATACATTATAACTAGATCAGGCTGCTAGTTTTTGCATGTTAATGAGCTCTACTCTTAACAGACTGAAGTGCTGACTGAGTATTTGTCAGGGAAAATAAGAAGTTGTCAATCTGTGAAAGGGTCAACCAATTCTATAATCAATGGCATTTATATTTCTGTTCTATATACAAACTAAACATGTTCCATTCAGAAAATTAAGTTAATATAGAAGCAGACTAGTAATTGGCATGAGACAATTCATTACTGAAAAGATCTGTTCATACACACACATACACATCTGCATACATACATATTTCCCCAAGTTCCTCTTATCAGTAACTTTTTCTAAACTTGTATCTTTCTTTCACCAATCAAAGCATCGGGAAAACATTTTAAACAAGTTAACTTTCACATTTGTCCTACAGCCAAATGGAAAGAAAAACAAAACAACACACTGCACATGGGGAGACACTGCTAGTCACTGCCAAATGCAAAGAGAGTTTTATCATAATAGACTTTGTATTTTAATAAAGGACAATGTTACAAAATGAGCTGGAGAGCTAAACACATTTGATTGTTTGTGCTCTAACACAGCACATATTTTACTTAAAAATTAATTTATAGAATATCAATCAGATTTCAGAGTCAAAGGAAACCTTGCTTTATGGATGAGATGACTTTGTTCTGGGAAGCTAACTGATCTGCTCACTGTCATGCCGGTAGAGCTGGGGTTGGAAACCTGGTCATGCGGACCCCTAGGCTGGGGCTCTCAGCACTACAGCATGATGCTCACAGTTGGCAACAGGGTGAACCTGGGCAAGTTAAAAACATATCACTCCTTTCCATACTTCCTATCCCCATGACCCTGCTTTATTTTATTCTCTTCAGAACTTACTGACTTCTAACACTACAGTAAATTCATCTTAAACACTGTCTTCTCTGCCAGGATATAAGCCCACAAGGGCAGGGATGTTTGCTCATTTTACAGTGCCATGACATTCCGTGAGTATCTGTTAAATGAAGGCAACATTTTCACCATGACAGTAATAATCTAATAATTCTATTAAAGAAGGAAGGCACTCCAATGCCAATTTGTGTATTTTTTGGTCAGAAATTTAAAAACACAAGAGTAAATCACACAGAAACCTTAGGGCTGTCTTTTGCTCTGCTAGATAAGCTGTGATTAATGCTTAAAAAAATCACAAAATGCTAAATCACATCATATATGCCAGATAAATAAATATGAAAACAAATTTCTGCACTGAGAATCCCAGAGCCTTGGCACTGAATATCTGAGCTGATATCAGCTAAGGTGGAAGGAGGAGGAGTGACCCAGTTCCCTTCAAAGAGGATGACGGGACACGTAGTCTGTGTTACTTGACCCATGTCCCAAGCCTCGGTCAGACTCCAGTGGGGAGTTGCCCTGAACTGATATTCTCATGAGCTAACAGGATTTGCTCTTAAGTGGTCTTGGTTACTGTACTTACTAAAATGCCTAACACAACTAAACTGTCTGTGTTAACCAAGAAATTTATTTCCTTTCTCTAAGAAAGAAGCTAACATTTATGTGCAGTTGTTGTGCCATAACCTTATGCCAGGTCCGTTCAGGCCTCAGCGTGCCTGCTCAGTCAGTCATATCCGACTCTTTGCAACACCATCGGGTGTGGCCCACCAGGCTCCTCTGTCCACGAGATTCTCCAGGAAAGAATAATGAGTTGGGTTGCCATCTCCTCCTCCAGGGTTCTTCCTGACCCAAGGATGGGAACTTGTCTCTTGTATATCTTGACCCTTGACCACTAGCACCACCTGGGAAGCTCAATTCCCATCCAAATAAAAAGGCTTGAAATTAGAGATGCAAACTCAATGTGTCCTAAAGCTATATAGACACCACCCACCCTGTCATGAAAGTTTCTCCAGGTTTTGAAAACCCAATCAGGAACGAAAGCCTATTGCTACTACCTCTAACTGCCTTTCCAATCCATCCAGTCTTCCTGTTTTGGGTGCATCCTAGTTCAGGCGTTTGCAATTTAACTATTGCAAAATTGCAAGTCTAATTTCTCTCAGTCTTTCTGCTGCTGCTGCTAAGTCGCTTCAGTCATGTCCAACTCTGTGTGACCCCATAGAAGGCAGCCCACTAGGCTCCCCCGTCCCTCGGATTCTCCAGGCAAGAACACTGGAGTGGGTTGCCATTTCCTTCTCCAACGCATGAAAGTGAAAAGTGAAAGGGAAGTTGCTCAGTCTTGTCTGACCCCTACCGCCCCTCATTTTCTAATTGATCTGCCTTTTTGCTATCAGAACCATCTCTCTAAAAAGAAGGCGCTACCACTGATCTGCACAACGCCCTTGAAGTGTGCCTACAGGATGAAGGAAAAATCCAAAAACACAGCAGCACACTCTTCCATCTTGCAATTTAGCTTCCTCTTTTATTACAGCTCTACTAAACACTCACACTAGACCTGCTACTTTGGTTTTTGCTATGAAAATATGGATTTCATGCCTCTGTGTCTTAACTCACTCAGGCCAGTAGATTCCCAGGCATGGAAGCCCTGACTTACATCAGTATGTGTTCATTCAGTTATCCACCTACTTCAGGATTCTAGAATTCTACGGAATAGCAGAGGCGTCAGCACAGCTGCTCAGATGCCAGCCCTCCCTTCTTCCATAAAGTGGAAGTGTAAAGGACCATTCAGATACAGGAGCTCCCCACATAGGAGAGAACACACACGACATACCTGGGCTACTGACAGAAAAACCCCCATCTGCTGGGAGACTAGAGAACACAGAGAGTCCACACAGGGTGGGACCCCGGCACACTGCCCCTCTTTCCAGAGGAAGTGGGACCACATGCAGAATCTCCCATGGAGTCATGGAGAGTGGAATAAAGAGTGGGAGCGCCTGTGTGCAACAAGCAGATCCAGGAAGCATCGGGCACGTGCACTGGGTGCCGAGAGCTAGCCCGGGAGCAAGCGGGCTGCAGAACACCCCAGGACCTGAGAGCTGCGGGAGGAGCAATGAACCCCCCTGGGCCCTGGCTGGGGAGACAAGCAGGCTGGAAAGCCCCATCAAAGAATTCAGATACACGTCTGAACATCACAAACCTAGACAGCAAGATAAAAATCAGAAACATCACTTAACAAACAAAGGTCCGTCTAGTCAAAGCTATGGTTTTTCCACTAGTTACTTAAGGATGTGAGAGTTGGACCATAAAGAAGGCTGAGTGCTGGAGAACTGATGCTTTTGAACCGTGGTGTTGGAGAAGACTCTTGAGAGTCTCTTGGACTGCAAGGAGAACAAACCATTCAATCTTAAAGGAAATCAACCCTAAATATCCACTGGAAGGACTGATGTTGAAGCTGAAGCTCCCATACTCGCGCCACCTGATGAGAAGAGTCAGCGCACTGGAAAAGACACTGATGTTGGGAAAGACTGAGGGCAGGAGGAGAAGGGATTGACAGAGAATGAGATGGTTGAATGACACCATCAAATCAACAGACATTAGTTTGAGCAAACTGATGTTGGGAAAGACTGAGGGCAGGAGGAGAAGGGATTGACAGAGAATGAGATGGTTGAATGACACCATCAAATCAACAGACATTAGTTTGAGCAAACTCCGGGAGATACTGAAGGACAGAGAAACCTGGTGTGTTGCAATTCATGGGGTCACAAAGAGTCAGCCACGACTTAGCAACTGAACAAGAACAAACGTCAGGGAGCAAAGGAGGTATCTAAGAGCAACCCATCAGATCTCATGGGTCATGATTTAAGAGCAAAACAGACATCATTTTTACCAAAAGCAGGCAGAAGAAATTATATCTAAGCAGGGAGGGTGTTTGGTGTCCAGACAGAACTCAGTCAAGAAGAATACACAACCTTAGGAGTATACCCCAAGCTGACTTTCAAGCTTGGAGTTCCTTTGGGGAGAGAGCTTGGCAGGGAATTTCAAACATCAATAACTGGATTCTACACTAGAATTACTGAGTTAAAACACACAGAGAATTACCTAAGTTCTTTACCAACAGGCAGGCTGGTGGTTCAAGGTTAGAAATTAAACTGTATTTATAGAAATATTGTATCTTTGCAGACTTGAATTTGTTCTTTTGACTGAAATACCTATTTGATGTCAGTGCTACAGGAGCAACAAACTTGACAGATGTCACATCTTGTAATGGGATTAGGTCAGTTTACCTTTAAGTCAGTCAGTCAGTTCAGTCACTCAGTCGTGTCTGACTCTTTGAGACCCCATGGACTGCAGCACGCCAGGCCTCCCTGTCCATCCAGGGAGTTTACCTGTCCTCCCAGAGTTTACCCAAACTCAGCTCCATTGAGCCGGTGATGCCATCCAATCTTCTCATCCTCTGTCGTCCCCTTCTCCTCCTGCCCTCAATCTTTCCCAGCATCAGGGTCTTTCCCAGTGAGTCAGCTCTTCGCATCAGGTGGGCAAAGGACTGGAGCTTCAGCTTCAACATCAGTCCTTCCAATGAATATTCAGGACTGATCTCCTTTAGGATGGACTGGCTGGATCTCCTTGCAGTCCAAGGGACTTTCAAGAGTCTTCTCCAACACCATAGTTCAAAAGCATCAATTCTTTGGTGCTCAGCTCTCTTTATAGTCCAACTCTTACATCCATACATGACTACTGGAAAAATCATAGCTTTGACTAGACAAACCTTTGTTGGCAAAGTAATGTCTCTGCTTTTTCATATGCTGTCTGTGTTGGTCATAGCTTTCCTTCCAAGGAGCAAGCATCCTTTAATTTCATGGCTGCAGTCACCATCTGCAGTGATTTTGAAGTGAGTCTACTTAAATAGAATGTGTACAATTGAGGGATTTTTGTCCCACAGACATGAATTACATTAATATTTTAAAAGTGCTTACTGAACACCTGCTATGGAAAGATACTGTATTAAAACAGAAACTCATTTTGAAAGGTTTGTTTTTTTTTTAAATGTGACTATTTTTGTATGAGAGAATTTTAGTTTGTAAATTTCTCAAGAAATTTAAGTATGTTTAATTTTCACGTATAAAGCAGCTAAATCAGAACATTAATTGAAGTGTCATTCAAAATAATTATAGTAAATGTTTTGTGTCATTTTCTTCTTTTTTCATATTCTATAGAAGATACATATCATCTAACTAATGAAATGAGAGAAACTTTTTACTCCAAAGAGGGCTCTGATAAGTTTTTAGGGAGAGTACACCAAATTCTTGAAACTTATGATTTTTATTTTCATAGTTAGCCACCCTCTAATTGAAGCAGGGTAAGAGCAATCACACACAAATACACACAAGCCTCCCTTAGCTAAGCTGTGTGTGTCAGTCACTCAGTCGTATCCGACTCTTGCGACCCCATGGACTGTAGCCCACCAGGCTCCTCTGTCCAAGGGATTCTCCAGGCAAGAGTACTGCCATTTCCTTCTCCAGGGGATCTTCCTGACCCAGGGATCGAACCCACGTTTCCTGCATTGCAGGTGGATTCTTTACTGTCTGAGCCACCAGGGAAGTCCCCTCAGTTTTCAGATATTATAAAAATTCTATTGTTAGGGAGGAAACTGAGGCACATTGACCCCCCACCCCAGGCCTCTATGGAAGAACTGCTCTGATTCTAACAATGCTAAACACTGTTGCGGACACATCTCCCTTCTCTTCTTGGTGTTCCCTTTTTAGAGTCGGTAGATGGCAATGAGTTTGTATTCTATTTCTAGCCCATCAAGGTGCACTGCTTTAGGAAGAGGACGGTGTAAAACATAAAATGGAAATTTCCTCTTGGGGAGGAGGAAAACTGGAAAACCAACCCTCCTTCCCAAGTTTTCTCCCATGATGTGAGTGCAGCAGTTCTGAACAAAGCTTTCTATCATTTGAGCTCTTCTAACTTTCCAGGCACAGAACAGACAGTTCATAAATTCTCCACTGTGACTCTAAATGTACCATGAGGCCATTCTATGTTGAATCTCAGCAGATACCCCCATGATTTAGGAAACATCACTGTCTCAGATTGCAACATTGGGCACAGCAAAGTGCTGAAATAGAAGAATCAGTTAGAACACAGTAAACCCAGACCTCAGGTTTCCTTGGACCAAGTTCCTTGAGCATCCCATGGAAAAGTTCTCCAAAGGCTGCAATCTGTGGGGAAGGTGAGCAAACAGTAGGGCCTTTCTGCAAGGATCAAAGGTGCTCCCCATGATCACAAGTGACACACTTTCATCTACCAAAGCTGAAATCAGAGGATAACAGATACAGACACAGCAGAGTGGTAGCAGGAGCAACTATGAAAACACGTAAGAGATTTATTTACTTACTGATTTAACCTCAATCTAATAAAAATACTCCATGCAGTGAAGAAATAGTGACTGAGTACTATGAAAAATTACTATGCTTTTTTGAGAGCTCAACATTGTTCCATATTAAAATAAATAATGGAGGGCAAAGAAAAAGAAAAGTAAGTACTTTTATTTACCTGTGAAAACATAATCTAATTAGGATGAAGAATATCTATTGGAAACAAGTGATCATAATTTCAATTCAATCAATAATTATACATCTTAAGTGCAATAGAAAACCTGACTTTTTCTTAATTCTTGACTTTTAAATAAAGAATCCCTTTTGTTCACCAATCTTCTTGACTTTATGACATTTGAAGAATATTCTGCAGTTGAGCTAAAAGGAGGAAATGCTGCATATTGGGAAGCTTGGAACTAATGGGAAGTCAAAGCAGTGGAGAGGGAATGGTTTTGGAGGGCACTGCAGGCTCCTCCTGCAATGATACTTTACACAAGTCTCCTGAAGGCTGGTGATGGAGCCTCTAACTCAACACTAATTTTGACAGAAATGTTTCTGCTTTGCAAGAGTTCCTTCACGAATACCACTAATAGTTTAAAAATGAACATTCAAAGGATTCTATTAAACTAAAATTACTGTCACTTTCACCCATTAATGATAATTACTGGTGAAAGTTCGATGGTGACATAATTCACTCTAGCTGGCAATGTCTCTCAAGAATTGCTTGTTCCAAAAACAATCAGTCATCTATTTTCTGTATTACAGCAGTCTGTCAAATTCTTCCTGCCTTAGGGCATCCTCGCCTGTGTAAAGGCTGTCCTCAGTGTTAACTTCATTAATATTACGCTGCTTCTAATTTTCTTGAAGAACATTGGCTATCTCAGGAAGGAAGCTATCCAGGAAACAATATTTTAAAATCCTATTATAAAATAATGTCTAATTTCATCTAAGCACTAATGCCTATTTATACCTTTTTCAAGTAACACATAAATATTCAATTTCTCTGGTTAATTTTCCCAGTCTGCCTAAGGGTATACTTAGCCATCATCCAAAGCCAAGCACTACTTAGTTTCTTTTTACTCAGCAAGATATTCACTTCAGACTTGGAGCAACTTTCTTGACCAAGTTCAACACCACTGAATGAATTTCCTTCGACTTTAGGGATTTAATGTCAAAATGACCAAAAATCGGAAAAGAAGAGAGACGGCCTATTAATAAAGAAATAAACGCCTGGCTCCCCCACGCCCTTCTGACACACTGATATTTTCATCTCAAAATACTAACATACTAACAACAGCACAGCAACGCTGCGGACAAAGCGCGGATGAAAGGGTAGGAGGACAATGGCCGTGCTGGCTGGACTGGGACCAACTGTCGGTCCCGGCTCTCGCTGGCATGTCAAAAGTTCAACTGCACAGCTCTCCATTCCAGATGAACAGAATCTAAAAGTCAGGTAAGCTGCTGCTGGAGATGTGTATCAATATTCTTCACTGATTTAACCACCAGATCCTCTGTTTGCAACGCAGATCAGCCACTCTGCAAATGTACGCTTTGGCCACAGGAAGATTTTTTAAAACAGTTAATAGAACAGTTTTCTTTTAAACTCTGTGTTACCAAACTGAAAGAATAATATCTATAGATTACTGACATATATCAGGAGTTGGGAGACTTTTTCTCAAAAAACCAGATAGCAAATACGAGACAAACAGTCCGTGTCTCACTTACTTACTTAGTACCATACTTGTACTACAGAGGCAGCCATAGATGATATGTAAAGGTAAGAGTGTGGCTATCTTCCAACAAATATTATTTATAAAAATAAGTGCAGGATGACTTGGCTCAAGAGCTGTAGCTTGATCCACATTTTTACTTTCCATGTAAATAACAATATGCTCAACTGAACACAAAAGGAAACAAATGTCTTTCAACCAGCTATGTATCAATTTTTTGGCAAATCTTCTAAGTGTCTTTCTGGGTATTTACTATGTGCACACAGGTCCTATAAAAAAAAGAATGTGTAAGGCCATGTTCTTGAAAAATGCACAACTTACTAGAAGCATAAGACTAAAGCAAATAAAATGACCATAACCAAACATTCCATACATAATTAATATGGTAAGACTATAACAGTTTATAAAAAAGAGACTGTCTACAATCAAGGGCAAATATTCAGAGAAGACTTTTCGGAGAATGCAAGAATTGTTAAATCACATTTTGTAAGATTCAGTCAGTTAAGAATTAGGAAGAAAGTACTGATGGCAGAGAGAACATCTACATAAACTCAGAGAAGTAGTCATGACTAGGCCAGAGGTGGAGTGGATGGTATAACCAGTTCAACACAGAGGAGGACAGTCACTGAGAAGTTCAAGGCGACAGTCTCTCATCTGTAAGCTCTGCAGTCAGCTTTTTCAGAACTGAAGTTTTGCAGATTGTGGAAAGGTCAAAAGGTGTACACACTGTAAAATCACAACAAACCCGGAGCAACTTAGAGCTGCATCCTCTAATTAAAAATCTTTTTATTTCTGCAACGCGAGTATTCACATTTGATGGAGCCGCCTATCAATTCAAGTCAGGTTTGGCATCAAATCAGTTTGGACACAAAAATTTCTGATTTTCAGAGCACCATACATTTTTGAGTTGTAAAAGGGGTTGTAGATATATTTAACTGTTCAAATGACCTAAACAGTTCTGTGTTGGTTGCAATTTTCTCTGATTGGCTGCCTTGCACAAATATATATATACACACACACATTTATATATATGTATTTATGTGTATATATGTATATATACACATTTATAAGGGCTTCCCTGGTGGTGCAGAGGTTAAAGCGTCTGCCTGCAATGTGGGAGACCTGGGTTCGATCCCTGGGTTGGGACGATCCCCTGGAGAAGGAAATGGCAACTCACTCCAGTATTCTTGCCTGGAGAATCCCATGGACAGAGGAGCTTGGTGGGCTACAGTCCATGGGTCACAAAGAGTCGGACACTACTGAGCAACTTCCCTTTCACTTTCATACACATTTATATATCTATCTATCTATATATATATAATAGTTGAAAAAAGGTGAAATTCATATCATCCCTGATATGTGTGTATATGTATGTATAAAGAGTATAGTATAATAGATTGGATAAAGTAACAGCCGGGTTCAAAAGTCTATATCCTCTGGATCTAAAACAACTGAAGGTTTATGGAGGCCTCTGTTTCTCAGGGTAAATGCTAAAAAAGATTTATGTAACGTTTAAAGAGAATCATTAGACTACAGAAATGAGATAAGTTTTTTAAAAAACAGAGAGATTTGTGATCATGCCTGAAAACAAGACAATATTCAACATCTATCTCTGAAATTAAGGGTAACAACGTTCCATCAAATACAAATAATAATTCAACTCAGAACTGGCCACCTGACATGGAAGGGCTCATGGTGACAATAATGCACTGTTTGGAAAGTGCACACTGTATTAATAACTACTGATTAGGGAGACAGTTATCTAAGGAGTACTCAAGATTATATATAAGGATGATGCTACTGTGTTGAGTCCTCAACTACATACAATAAACGTAGCTGATGTTATTAAAGTTATATTATCTTCACACTGTAATAAGATCAAAATTATTGACTGAGTGATTGAACTGAACTGAATATTATATAATTCTCAGAAGGGCAATGCAAATGATTTTTAATATTAGATGAGCCATAAACCAATTAGTGTGAAGATGTACCATAATGATGTTTAACAAAGAAGGACACATTTAAAGTTAAAAACAAAAAAAAAGAATCAAGGTTTCAAGGTAGATTGTGCTAGAGAGTTTGCAAGCCTCCTCTCCTAATTTCTCTTTTCTAGGCCTTTTTCAAGGAGACAAAATGGTGCGTGAGCACTGCACAGCCACATAGAGAAGACATCTGTCAGGCACACAAAAGCCGCTCTCTGAGTGAGTTTCCACAATTGAAGCTGTGCTTTCCAGTGAGAGACTCCTGCACACAAATGAAAACCTGTATTGTACTGGTGAGACTCTAGGAAAAGTCTCCCACCAGACAACCCCTGATTCTATTTCATGGGGTCTCAGTCTCAATACACTCCGGAAAAAAAAGGTCACATGGTAGAGCTGGGGGTGGGTGTTTCAGGGCACTTGAGCTCTAGTAAAGCACACTAAGGTGTCTGTGCCCTTTCAAAAACACTACACAGTGAGTCCCTGGGTTCCTAACCTCCAACCTGGGTCAAGCAGTGAAAATCCTGGTGACATTTTTGCTCCCTTCAGAGCTACTGAGCTATGGGCTCAGACCTATCCAGACCACTGAAAAATCCCTCCTCCAAATCTTTGAACGAGCAGAAGAATCAAAGAAGCATCAGGGAAGCACTCCTAATTTGGCAGTCCTCTCAGAACTTCTGAGGACAAAGGGAAAACCACCGGCATGGTACTACTGAAGAGATAGTAGTGCCTCTCAAAGGTTTTCAGAGAGGACAATTCTCCACATAGGTATAGTCCAGTGCCTGTCACCAGTTACTAAGGTTGTTTTGGTCCCATTTTTCTCTATAATGGTTAAGTCGTCACCAGTAAAGGAATAAAAAAAAACACAACCTTCGGGTTATCAACCTTACATCATACTAAATGAAGTAAGTCAGACAGAGAGAGACAAGTACTATATGATATTCCTTATATGTGAAATCTAAAGAAATAATACAAATCTCCTGATTTACAAAACAGAAACAGACTCACACACATAGAAAGCAAACATCATTACCAAAGAGGACAGGAGGAGGGGAGGGATAAATTACCACTATATATAAAATAAACAATAAGGATTTACTGTATAGCACAAGGAACTATATTCAATATCCTGTAATAACCTATGTGTGCATGCTGAGTCACGTCAGTCATGTCTGACTCTTTGTGAGAGTCAGACTCTTTGTCTGACTCTTTGTGGGATTCTCCAGCCAAATACTGGAGAGGGTTGCCATTTTCTCCTCCAGGGAATCTTCCTGACCCCAGGATCGAATCTGCATCTCTTAAAAGGTAATAACCTATAATAGAAAATAATCTAAAGCTATAAACTTGAAATAATACAGTACTGTAAATCAACTATATGCCAATTTAAAAAATTTTAAGAAATAAAAATAGAAATATGAACCGTGGTCAGAAAACATGAGTATTGGCTTGCTAAATCTGTGACTATGTACAAAAGGAATTAATTGACTCTGATAAAAATAGTCTCCTAAGATCATTGCAACTATTACATGCAGTAATAAACATACTCAGAGCCTGGAAAACAATATGTGATCTATAAAATGGTGGTGGTAGTAGTAATAATACCAGTAATATTGGGTGTTATTGCTTTTATTACTAGTATCATTATTATTATTTCATAAAATCTGAAGGTAAGAAAAAAAGCAATGCAAATTTATTATATTCTTCTAAACAGAGAAATAAATTAGTCTCTTAAGCATCATCAACAGTCAGAAGATGCTACAAAACTGAAAGCTCTAGAGAAGAGAAAGTCTATAAAACTAGGCTATATGCAATTATGGAAAATAATCTAAGTTTTGTATATATGTAAAGGAAAGGGTAAACGTCAATCCTTCGTAAAAGCAAGTACACACATTAACTGCATCTCTGTTGAGACTGGCAGAGACATTCTCAAGCAGTATTTCTGTAATATGCATTTCCTCTAAAATGGAGGCCTAATTGCTTAGTTATTCTAAATTGCAAAATAGAAAACAAAGGAGCAGTTTTGGCCATGTGGGTAAACAACAGATTTCTAAAAGCTAATTATCTCTTTATTTAATAGACTGAAGTTGTACCAAATGAGACATTTAAGTCTAATAAATAATAAACAAACTGCAAACCTAAAGACTAAAATATAGAAGCTGCTCATATAGTTTTTATTGCTCCATTAAATAAGCTCTTATTTACTTCCTCCACAAAACATAATTATATAACACTGGGTCCATTTCAAGACCCTTTTGATGTGCAATTTAAAAATTAAGTGAATCAACTTACATACTTGGGAAGTCTTAAAGCATAATACTTGAATTCTATTATCAAACACCCTATTCTTTTCCATGATTAAGAAACTGAAGTGCAGTTTTGAAAAAGTCATACATAATCACACAAATTCACTATTCGTCTCACTAGAAATGATCACATATAAGGATAGCTATGCACTTTAAATAAATTTTAGTGTCTATACTTACAAATTTCTACATCAGATATTTAATACTTTCACTATCTTGCAAATTAAAATAACTCAAATTTAAACATCAACCTTAGAAAATGTATTCAAAATTCAGCCAATTAAAGACATCTTGAAAATGCAGTTGTTTGTTTTATGTAATATCAAACCATTCAACAGAAATAACAACTGCACATGTGATTATTTAAGAGACCTCCAGGCTCATCATTTCCAAACAGAACGAAAATGAGACAAATGGCCTTTTAATCCCATCACATGATAACACGAGATGGGGTGCTGCTTAGTCTTGCTGCTCTAACGGGTTTTTAATGCTGCACTTTTCTTCTCAGTAAAACTTAGCCCACTATTCAGTGTTTATTTTCATTCTACTAACAAAAATAACATTCGGAAATGATAGTGATAATAAATAGTAGACTTTCAAATAGTTGTTTGCTCTCTTGCCATGGGCAAGTAGTGATTTACAATGGATAAGAAAGAGCAGGAATTAAATTTACTCCACTACCTCAGGTGGTGATGCAAGCATTTGTACATCTGTGAAAATATAGTTCTTATTTGCATGATGAAAATACTACAGTCATAAAAATAGATGGAAGGAAGCTCCCTGTGTGTTTAGGGCAGGGCAGGGTTGAAGACTTTTCTCCCCTGTTTCATTCAGGAGTATGTGTTCTACACACAAAAACAGACAAAACAAACAGTCCCCGATCCAGAGGTGACAAAGCACAACTGTGAATTAGACAATGTGCCCTTCTATTTTCTTTAGAGAAAAGGAAAGTCAGGCTGATAACTTCTATAAAGATTACAGTAACAGTATGTTCTACATGAAAATAATAACACCCAGAAAGAAATACATGAAAATTTAGCTATCTTCACAATAAGATGTTTAAAAAGTTCACAATATTAGCATATATAGGATAGTAAATCACACGAGCCTAGTTATCCTAACAGTTTATAAGGAGTTTTGTAACCAATACTTTAAATTAGTAAGTCTGCTATCTTAATATTCTCCTTTCTGAGTTCTGAGGACCAAAATTCATCACGTGCACTAACCAACCCAGCCAGTCTCCATTTCCATCTCATTATCTCGTCTTACTTTACTTCACATAACTTTCTATAATCTGAAATTATATTATACAGATGGTTATGTATAAGATGTATAAAATAATTACAAATATAAGATAATAAGATAAGATAATGACCCTCATATTAGAATTTTAAACTTCATTACAACAGTAATCTTATTTGTCCTTATTTATCACTGCAATTCTAGCACGCTGAGGGGGGTAAAAAACTGTGGCTGAATAAAAGAAACAAAAGTGGCATAGCTATTAATTTTTTCTATAACAATAAAATAATAATGGAAGACCTCAGCACTTACATTTTTCATAACAATATAATACCCAGTGACAAAAAGTATGTTCTGTACCTAATATGGAAAGAAAAAGGTTACTTCATATTTATACTATTTTTGAATATAAAGAAAGGTATCAACATATCAGTAATAATATATTTGATACTTATATGACTTACTTGGTTATAATAGCTACAATAATATTGAGACTGAATACCTAGTTTTTCTATGCTAATAATCATGGTATGTTTAAAGGAAAATTAAAGACCATTCAGAATAATCACTATTTACTGGGATTTCAGAAGAGGTCTTTTACTTTGGTGAGAAAATTATATGTTTATGTACCATAAAATTTGGGATATAGCCCTCAATTCTAGATTCTTTAAAATGCTATAGCCTATAAGAAAAAAATTAAAACTTGAGTTACAAAATTTTCAAATGTTTTCAAAAGAACATCAAAGCTTTCTGCTGTACCAAAAGTTGTATCGTCTTTTATCAAAAGGCTTTGATTAAACCTTTTAAAATAGTCACACATAATATAATATTTTTTAAGATGCACTAAAGTATTTATTTAATAGTTTATATAAGTCAATGTCAGCCAGAATATTCTTTGAAGAATACTCTCCTGGAAAATGACGGAGTGTATGGCACAAAGGGACCTCAGCATCTAACGGTTTTGGAAATCTCTATCAAGTGAGAGCCTTACATTTATTTGAGACTCATCCATGATAAAACTTTTCAGACCATGTTGGGGAAAGGATAGTATGGAAAATGTTCTATAAAATAATCTAGTAGGTCAAAGGATGCAACAGAAAACTTTTCTTAAATTTATTTTAAAATCAAAAATATTCAATTTTATCTTAATAATTAACAACAGAAAAGTAACAACCTTAACACAATATAAACAAACTATTGGACATAAATGATGGTTAAAATAGCACAGTTTTGACGGAACTCAGAAACAGATTCTAGCATATTAAAAACTACGTGTCAAATATATGAATAACTAAGACAGAATTACAAATAAATGGAGAAAATAGTATTACAAATAACTTAAACTAAAAAAAAATTGAAGCGGAATAAGAAATTATCAAAGGAATGATTTTCTAAACTTAGATACGATAGTAAAAAAGTCACAAAAGCAAAGATTACAATAAAATATTACACAAAAAGGAAGCAATTTATATATGGAATCTAGAAAGATGGTACTGATGAACCTATGTGCAAGGCATGTGGAGACGAAGACAGAGACTTCTGGACACAGAGGGGAAAAGAGAGGTTTGGAAGAATTGAGAAGAGTAGCACTGAAACATATGCATTACCGTATGTAAAATTATCAGGTTGGTGCAAAAGTAATTTTGATTTTGCATTGTTGAGCTTTGCCACTTGATACAGTAATACATGGTTATGTTATTTTAAAAAAGTAAAAAAAATTTTAATGTAAATATTGATACATAATGAATACATAAATCTATGAGAAAAATAAGACAATGCCACACACAAAGGAAGAAATGCAAATGCTCCGCAGACATTTGGAAAAAAGTCCAGTTTCAGTAGTACTCACAGAAATGCAAGTTAAGATAATAAAATACAACTTTTTAACCTATTAAGTTAACAAAAACCTTACAAAATGAGAAATATCAAACCAAGGCACATTCATAAACTAAATAGTAAAAGTTGGTGAAAGTAGAAAAATATTTCTGGAAATCAGTTTGGTAGCATGCACCAAGAATCTTAAAACTATTTAACCTTTTTTCTTTCATATTCTAATAATTACAAACACTTTTCAATTACTTATGCATTGAGTGAGTGAGTGAAGTCGCTCAGTCGTGTCAGCCTCTTTGCGACCCCATGGACTGCAGCCTATCAGGCTCCTCCATCCATGGGATTTTCCACGCAAGAATATTGGAGTGGGTTGCCATTTCCTTCTCCAGGAGATCTTCACGACCCAGGGATTGAACCCAGGTCTCCCGCATTGTAGGCAGACGCTTTACCGTCAGCCACCAGGAAAGTCCACTTATGCATTAGGTATGCCCAAATAACTATCACACAGAAAAGTTGAAAATAAATATTTCTCTATGACCTCATACTAATGAATGCAAAATTAACTGCAAGTTAAATTAGACATGATACTTTCAATGGATGCAATAACAGATATTAAAAATTACAAATTAAAAATCATAATTTACATAAAATGAAACATTCTGGAAATTCAGGAAGTAATGTGAGACACTAAACTGTCTGTTGGCTAGAGTCATGTAACTACTGTTAAAAGACAGAAGCTTTAAAAATTTAAAGAAAAATGGGTCAAGATATTAACAGCGATTCCTTGGATTATGGTCTTTTGATTAAAATACTTTTTAGGTGTCTTCTATAACATGAAATTACTATTTTCAAATTGGAAAATAAAATAAACTTAGGGCTTCTCTGGTGGCTCATAAAGTAAAGAGTCCACCTGCAATTCAGGAGACCCAGGTTCAATCCCTGGGTCAGGAAGATCCCCTGGAGAAGGGAATGGCCAGCCATTTGTCTTCTACAACAGGAAAATATTACTTTCAAATTGAAAAATAAAATAAACATAGTTATCTTTAAAAATGGAAGCTTCCTCCAGAAGAAAAAGAAAATTAAATGAAAATATTATTAAGGTTACATTGGATACGAAGGTTCATTAAAACTTTTGCTTCCTGTCAGGTTTCAACCTTCCAGGTTGATTGCTAAGAGGCTTTGTATGACAGACCCTTAGGTAAAATCCCCAACAATACACAGTCAATCTGCCATCAAGCAATCCATCCAGATGACTTGTTTACCAAAACTCAATGAACTAATAATGTTCAAACACCTGAATGTCTGGTAAACTAGACAGTAATATATTATTTTAAAAGGTTTCCAGAAGCATCTTTTAAAAATCAATGCTTAATTGTCCTGATCTACATTGTGTTAACACTTTAAGATATTTCTGTGAACACTTTATGGATTTCAAGTGTACTCTTATAAATAAGAAATTGTGCCTGGATGATTTTTTAACCCCTGGGTAAAACTTGTGCAATACATCAAGGTACTCAGCTTGCTTTATTAAAGATAAAATATGTCTGTAAAAATAGAAGTGAAGAAGGCAAAAAAAGCATCTTGGTTTTTACCCTCAGAGAAACTTCAGGTGAGTTTGCAGCCCTAAGCTGTAAACTATGGTAATTTAGCAGAGAGGCTGATAGATTTTAATTAGTCTTCTACAGTCTTTGGTGGCTTGGAGGTGGAAGAACCAGGATTTAGAGGGGGCAAAAATATAACTATATTTTACCTCTTTTGCTTCTAAGTTAGTGGTACGTTTTAAATTTAGAAAATACACATATATGTTTCTGCAAAACAATAATTTTTGTACTTTTTCTTTTCAATTTTTTCTAAGAACTTTTTATTAAAGAAAATTTCAAAATAGAGAATTTAAAAATTTCAAAGTAGAGAAAATGGTATCGTGAACATAGCCTACCCTCCAAGTACCCATCGCTCAACTTCACTAAGTACTATTTGTAGTCATTCTTGTGTCATCTGTACACATGCCTATTCGTCATGCAAGGCTATTTTGACTGAAATCCAAGACATTACATCTTTTCCTCTATAAAACTTCACCATGAGTCTCTAAAAGACACTTTAAAACATATTCACAACAATGTTGTAATAATGTCTACAAGAAAAAACTAAAGCATTCAGATTTTTCAGACTACGTTTTTCTACATTTGTTTGGACTGCAGTATACATGAGTTCCATTTATAACAGCTGGTTGATACGTCTCTTAATCAATAAGTGTCCTCTCCATCATTTTTCCCCCCTTCTTTAAGAGTATTTTGTTAAAGAAAATAGGTTACCTGTCCTGTAGAATTTCTCAGTTTCCTATAGCTGTTAATTTATTCACTGAAATAAATTATTGCAGACTGGTTATTTAAGTAGTAGCCAAAGAAATGCTCATATAATAGAACTACAGCAAAACCACCCATGACCAATGTCAGAATGAAAACACTACTTGTTATTAATCTGAAGTGGGGAAAACCCGTAAAAGAAAGAATTGCTCTACTGTTTAAAAACAGAAATAAGTGAAGACGTCTTCCTTTTTCACAGAAGGATATTAAACTGCCGATTAATCTTGGTATACAATATAAATAGCAAATTTGATAGTACTCACCAGTCTTCATCTCTAATAAGCGCTTTTTCTTTTGTTGGCGTTCAAATCTTTCCTTCTCTGCCAATTCTTTGGCTATCTTGGCACGTTTTTCTTTTTCCTCTTCTTCTCTTTTTTTGACATTCTCCTTCATTGCTTGCTGTTATAACCAAATTTTGGAAAATGATCAATTTTAACCACAATGATTAAACAAAGAAAATGTAAAATTATTCACCTGTAAAACTGCAGTTAAATATCTTTTTAGGTAATGGTTACTTCTTTAATTAGTAACACAGTCTTTTAAAAGATTTGCACATGAATCCTCCTTAAAAGTATTATGTATCTAAAAATACAACTGTTACGTTTAAAGCACCTGCATCTTAGTGAAATCAACTAAGAGAAGGAAGACAGAAACTAAAAATAAAAAAAGGACTTAATTTACAAATCAAAACTGTTTTCCTATATGTACTTCCAAAAGAGTGCCTAGCAAATGTATTACTCTCCCATACCTCCTTTAGTAAATAAACCACTGAGTACAAGAAAAATAACTTATGAAACAATGATAAAAAGCAGAAATACTGTAATGGCTACTTTATATGATAATCTATGTTTCACAATTTCTTTCATACAGATAGAAGTATCAGAAGGATGACTAAAGAAATACATGGCATTTCAAAGTCAGGGCCTCTGACTGTTCATCAAAACCAATAATGATAAGTGAAACACAAGATCTCAATAGATATGAGACTAGTTATTTTTGTACTTTTTATAAGCTTTATGCAAATCAAGAAATGCCATTCCTGTGGCATTTGTAGGAATCAGCAGGTAAACATGAAGTTTTCAAAGTGCCAACAAACAGCATGTCATCACATTACAATCTCCTGTGGAGACTATTCTCAGCACCGATGAAGCCAAAGAGGTTATATAATTGCTAGTTTGAACTGTGGTGTTGGAGAAGACTCTTGAGAGCCCCTTGGACTGCAAGGAGATCCAACCAGTCCATTCTGAAGGAGATCAGCCCTGGGATTTCTTTGGAAGGAATGAGGCTAAAGCTGAAACTCCAGTACTTTGGCCACCTCATGGGAAGAGTAGACCCATTGGAAATGACTTTGATGCTGGGAGGGATTGGGGGCAGGAGGAGAAGGGGACGACAGAGGATGAGATGGCTGGATGGCATCACGGACTCGATGGACGTGAGTCTGAGTGAACTCCGGGAGTTGGTGATGGACAGGGAGGCCTGGTGTGCTGCGATTCGTGGAGTTGCAAAGAGTCGGACACGAATGAGTGACTGAACTGAACTGAACTGAACTGCTAGTTTATCACTAATAGAATTAAGCAGAAAAGTGTATAATTAAACAAGTATGTGCCATGTTATTTTTGGCGAGGGTTTAATCTTCTTGACTATATATTTTTTTAAACCCAATAGATGGGGCAAGTCCTTCATTAGAAGTCAGATAATAAAGTTTGGTACTATTGATCAAAACAACTAAAAGGGAAACTGCAAGGGAAAAAAGGAGAAACAAAAAGAATAGAATAGAGGGAGTATTAACTCATCCATGCGAAGAACGTTTACTGAGAGACTGAGCTGTAGATGCATACACGCGAGCATGCTTAGTCTCCTGGTGTGTCCAACTCTTTCCAAGCCCCTAGACGGTAGCCCTCTAGGCTCCTCTGTCTATGGGATTTTCTAGGCAAGAATACTGGAGTGGGTTGTCGTGTCCTCCTCCAGGGGATCTTCCTGACCCAGAGGTTGAGCAGATTCTTGACCACCGTTTACCTGGGAAGCCCTAACAGTAAGTGGTACTGTGTTAAAGACTTGAGATACATATTAAAAGATCTAAAACAAGTTTACATTCTGTGTGATAGGTTGGGTCTGGAGGCAAAGACAGATTATAAACAATTAAAATCTCTAACAAGTATAGTACTACAAGAAAAGGAGGGATGTGATAGAATTCCTGGAGAGTTATTTCATCTTATTTGGTCAGATAAGGTTTCCCACTTGGTCTTAATTCAAGCTCAAAGTCAAGGAGCTATCTAGGTAATGATCTAGGGAGAGCCAAATGCAAAGGCTTTTGGTGGGCTGGCAAGAGAAGAGGCCAGTACGGTGGTGTTAAATGAAGTCAGGAGGTATGCAGGGACCCGATCATTTAGGATATTCAAGAACAAGATGAGGAGTTAGAGTTTCCTTCAAGTGAACTAGGAAACAACAAAAGATTTTCAAGTAAGAGAGTAAAACTAAGTAAAATGCAAGCTTAATGAAGCATTTTTGTTCCAAACTACCTTTTCAAAGATATGAACAGTCTTAGAAAATAGAGGCAGTGTTTCCCTCTGAAGCAAATGGATTTGTTTCCTGTCCAGAATGATAAACTGGGGCAACGGTCAAATAGTCTTAATTCTGAAAGAAGATTGGGTTTTCTAAATTCAGGATTTCCCTCCAGTAATACAAAGCACTGTGAGTGCAGGTATTAAACCCAGCCTTTTTCACATTGCCTTGTGGGAATTCTGAGCTCAGAAATCCACAAATCTGGTTACTTTGGCTACTATTTTTGCTATAATAAACTATTCTTTGTTTCTGACCCATGGTCTTTTTGCCTTCTACCAACATTCATGAAATTATGGAAATCAAGAAACTTTGGTAAATTCTCAGAAACTTCACAGATCATGACATATATTAACATTAAATGATATTGGTAAGCTATGAAATTCTAGCTCCAAAAATAAATATTTTAATATGCAGTTAATTGTTTCCTCAAAATGGAATCTGCATCCTCTATTCTAGCTCTGAATAATTCTGTTCTTGTCCACTACAATGAAAGCACTAAGAGGCAGATGCAATACCTGAAAGCTGGTTACAGTTTATGTTTTCTCTGCTATGCGCCTTCATGTTGATGTAGCATACGTTAAGCCCCAGGTAGAGGACGACAGCTGCTATAAAGACCAGCGTAGACTAGGAAAGGAGAAGGCAACCCCAAAGTAGAAAATAAGTGGGCTCTTAAAGGCAAGTGTGTATGCCTGTGTGTGTGTGTGCACCCATGCAGGTATATGGAAGATGGGGAAGGAACACTGAACAGTGGTAGAGAAAAGGACAGGCAAATACATGGGGATCAAACTTGTTTCTTGTTTGAGCGAGGAGTAAGAGGAACAGATAATAGGTAAAAATATCATGTAGCTTTTATTTTTGAAACTTATTAAAGTATACAATTTCCAGATGTGAATTTTCTACTTTAATGACTAGATGCATTTCAATAAGAATATCAAATAGGTAACCTATTACTAGATATAACTGTCACGCCTTTTTAGTACTCCTTTGGGTAATAAAAAGTCAAAATTACTTCTCAGATCTATAGAATTAATGTTTACCTTGAGAAATAAGGTCTGAAGGAGTTCTTAAAGCTATATTCTTCTATGGAAAATGCACTATCAATTTCCATTTAAAAGACTATTTCATTTAAAAATATCTTATTCTGACATTAGAAGAATTTTAGCTGGAAAAATACCAACAGACAGCACAGAAATAGGTATCTAGTCTGAAAATACTATCACAGTTCAAGTGGTAATTTAGGGGGTTTTTTCACGCTAAATTTTGAGAAGTAAAAGTAGCCTAAAACAGAAAAGTTAGTTCTAAACCCACATTATTCTAGATATAATTGCCTATTAGTTTCTTCAATTCCAAAATTTGAAGCCAGAAAGGAAGTTGAGGGTGAGTCATATATGAAGGTAAGAGCTTCTCAGGTGGTACAGAGGTAAAGAATCTGCCTGGCAATGCAGGAGACACAAGAAAGGTGGGTTTGATCCCTGGGTCGGGAAGATCCCTAGAGTAGGAAATGTCAACCCACTCCAATGGGAAGTGACCCAGTCAATGGGGTCGCACAGTTGGACATGAGTGAGGGATTGAGCACACACATGCAAATACATGAAGATAGTTAGCTATCAATTTCTTTAAATCATCCTATGCTTTACCTGGTTTACTACATAGTCAGTTGGCAAGTAAAGTGCACTGCCCCCAACTGTCATCTATGTAATACCAAAAGAAATCCTGCGTGCCTGCAGAACTTGCAGACACAACCTGGTGCGTGCTTTTGTCTGAAAGATCACACAGAGGGCTTTCAACCTTCAGACACATCTGGACTATTCATGGCAAAGGCATAACCAATAACCTACCTCCGTTCCTAAGGCCATTGTGCTTTTAATAATAACAAAAGACTCTAAAGTATCTATAAAAATACAGTAATAAAATATACAGGTATACTAATGATGCATGCATATATACATATATGTTAACAAACAGATCTCTTGGAGGAGGGCATGGCAATCCACTCTAGTATTCTCGCCTGGAGAATCCCATGGACAAAGGAGCCTGGCGAGCTACAGCCCATGGGGTCACAAAGAGCTGGACATGACTGAGGAGACTATACACACACACGTGCATGTACGCACACATACAGGTGCATGTGTGTGTGCTCTGGAAGAAAATAAAACACACCAGTTCACAGTTGTTTTCCTATAATATATGCTTTCTACATAACTAAATGCAATAAAATGAACTTTGTCACAACTAGTTTAAACATACATTACAGCAATATACAACATACTTTCCCGCAGAGAAACCAAAATAACCCAAAGCCAGTAAAATTAACCGGATGTGTAGGAACGTAAAACTTAGAAGTCTGGCACTGTAATCCTCTATACTATGTGCCTACTATAATTTTTTTTTTTTTTTAGTTTTTTTGATATTTGCCGTATCCTTTATTGTAAACTACAATGATTTGTTTTCTTCACTCAACATTGTATTTTTAAGATTCATCCATATGTTTATATATAAATTATGCTTCCTTGTCACTGTTTATAAAATTAAATTGGGTATTATTGTTTACTCTCCTGTCAGTGGGATTTGGGTTGTTTCCAATTCTTGAGCTATGCTGAATCATGCAGTTACAAACATTCTTGTACATTTCCCTGTGTATATACATATGAGCTTTCTTTTTTTGTTGTAAATGGCAGGTCTCATTGAGTCTTAGATTTGTTTAGAAACTGCTGACAGATACTCTTTAAGTGAAAGAGCACACTCCATCATAGAACATAACATTTTAGAACAGAAGGACTGAGGTTAAGTATTGTTTGTCTCAGTTCTAAAAACACATAAATATAAAGTTTTAGGTTCCACTGTGTGTGAGGACAAAATAGTTTGAAATTCACTGCTTTCTAGGCTAGGAGCACAACTGATGAACAAAACAAGAGGTTCATCTTTCGTTTTTCTACTAAATGAGGTCAAAATGCTTTCCCAGTGACTGAGCCAATGTACACTTCCGCCATCAACACATCAACATAGCTAACATACTCACTAATACTGTTATCAGTGTTTTGTCTATACAGCAGGTATACAATAGTATTACATCATGTTTTTAACCTGTGTACCTATGGTTACTAATTCAAGCATTTTCTCACCCATTTACAAAATATTTGCATTTCCTATTCTAATGAAATGCCTCTTCATATCTCTTATCCACTGTTTCATTACATTATCATTTTCTTAATGATTTACAGCTCTTTAAATATTCTGGATGCTATTTTTTGTTAACTTTATGCTTTTTAAAGCATAAATATCCAGCATGTAATATCCTGGTTTTTACATATCATTGTGCATTATTTACATTGCCTTTTTGTAAACAGAAGTTCTCAAATTTACACAGTAGCCAAAAACCTCTTTTCCTTCATTGTTCATACCTTTAATACATTATTTAGGAAATCCTTCCGTACATGAAAGTCAACAATATTCTTCCATGCTTTCTCCTCAAATTCTTAAATGATGTTGTTCATATTTCAGCACCTATGTTATTTAACTGGGATCAACATTTGTGAATACATTTGTGAGTAAAATGAGGTATGATTCCAATTTAACTTTTTCTTTTTTTTTTTTTTAATTTTTAGTTTTTTATTTTTTAAATTTTAAAATCTTTAATTCTTACATGCATTCCCAAACATGAACCCCCCTCCCACCTCCCTCCCCAGAACATCTTTCTGGGTCATCCCCATGCACCAGCCCCAAGCATGCTGCATCCTGCGTCAGACATAGACTGGCGATTCAATTCACATGATAGTAAAATGAGTTGACCCATAACAATTTCACAAATAGCCTATCCTTTCCATCACTGACTTACAAAGCGACTCATCTGGATTTTAAGTGTTGATGTTTTGGAGCTGTTTCAGTCCATTTGATCACTGTATCCATGTCTGCACCAATACCATGCATGTGTGCGTGCTAAGTTGCTTCAGTATGTCCAACTTTTTGCGACCCTGAGGACTGTAGCCTACCAGGCTCCCCTGAGCATGGGATTCTCCAGGCATAAATACTAGAGTGGGTTTCCAAGCCCTCCCCCATGGGATCTTGCTGACCCAGAATCAAACCCACGTCTCTTATGTCTCCTACAAAGGCTGGAGGGTTCTTTACCAGTAGTGCCAACCATTTTGTTTTAATTATTATAGTGTCTTAAGGTGAGCCCTCTTCACCAAATAATGGAAATTTAACTCTTAGCTAATATAGTACAGTACTCAAGAATGAAAAATATAAAAACTGGAAAAGAAGAAGCCAATTACTTCTTATGTTATCTATGAATAATTAAAAAAGGAATCTACAGGAAAATTATTAAAAATAAGAGACTTTATCAATGGAATATGTAGAATGAACTGCATTTTGTACACTAGTTACAAAATATTGGAAATTGTAATTTTTCATAAAGAAAGCATTTACAATGGAACAATAAATGATAACAAAGAGAAGATACAGATAAAAAAAGATTTCTTCTTCTTCTTCTTTAGAAATGACTTCACTATTCTCAGGCCTTTGCTTTGTCATCTATAGTTCAAAACAGACTTATTAAAATGCCTATTACGATTCTGAACAGAACTACTGATTCTATAGTTAATATAGAATTGGTATCTTTATATTAGTATTTAATCTCTCTACTTATGAACATGATATGGCTCTCCATTCACTTTTGTCTTTTAAGAAAGTGAAGGTGAAAGTCACTGAGTCATGTCTGATTCTTTGTGACCCCACGGACTATACAGCCCATGGAATTCTCCAGGCCAGAATACTGGAGTGGGTAGCCTTTCGCTTCTCCACAGGAGCTTCTCAACCAGGAATCAAACCCAGGTCTCCCGCAATGCAGGCAGATTCTTTACCAGCTGAGCTACAAAGGAAGCCCAAGAATACTGGAGTGGGTAGCCTATCCCTTCCCCAGCAGATCTTCCCAGTACAGGAATCAAACCACGGTTTCCCTTTACCAACTGAGCTACTGTCTCTTTAAAGTCTACTGACAAAAACTTAGAATTTACACCATTCAGGTCTTGGGCATCTTTTGTTATCTGTGTCTTCTCTTTGTTGCCATCTTTATTCCATTATCCAATATAAGTGATGTCTTTCTAAAAAAACATAATTTCTAATATTTTGTAACCAATGTATAAAATGTAGTTCATTCCATATATTTCATTGATAAGTCTCTTATTTTTAACAATTTTCCTGTAGGTTCGTTTTTGAACTATTCATAGATAACATAAGAAGTAATTAGCTTCTTCTTTTCCAGTTTTTATATTTTTCATTCTTGAGTACTGTACTGTATTAGCTAAGAGTTAAAATTTCCATTATTAGGTGAAGAGAATCCTTCATTTCACATTGTGGGATAGAGGTTTCAACTAGATTATTTCCTTTGTTTTAAAAACTGAAAAATCAGGGCTGGATTTTATTAAGTGTTTTCTTGATGTATTGAAACTATTAATGTAGTGATGTGAATATTCTAACAACACACACTTCCATTTCTGAGATAAACTCAACTTGGACATGGAGAATGTATTCTTTTGAACATTTTGTCATAATTTTTTTAACACTCTATTAGTTTAGAATAATCATTTAAAAATTGAGAAACCTCATCTATAAAATTTTCCAGGCCAAGTATTTAATTTTTTGGCAGATTTGAAAAGTCATTAAATTAAAATTATTTAAGAGAAGACTCTTGAGAGTCCCTTGGACTGCCAGGAGATCCAACCAGTCCATCCTAAAGGAGACCAGTCCTAGGTGTTCACTGGAAGGACTGATGCTGAAGCTGAAACTCCTATACGTTGGCCACCTGGTATGAAGATCTGACTCATTGGAAAAGACCTGAATGCTGGGAAAGACTGAGGGCAGGAGGAGAAGGGGATGACAGAGGATGAGATGGTTGGATGGCATCACCAACTCGATGGACACGGGTTTGGGTGGACACTGGGAGTTGGTGATGGACAGGGAGGCCTGGCATGGTGCGGTTCATGGGGTTGCAAAGAGTCGGACACAACTGAGCGACTGAACTGAACTGACAGACCTATTCAAGCTTTCTATTTCCTCTAAAGTCAGTTTCAATACGAAATCTTTTCCTTACGAACTTATCTCATCAATCTTTCCCATTCTGGCCAGCAAATTTCTTAAATTATGCTTTCTCTTTTTAGTATCTTTTACATTTAGAATTATATTCTTTCTTATATTCTCAATACTTTTTTTTTTCTTCAATCAATCTCTTCAGAAGTTTAACTTGTCTTTCCAAAATAACCATATTTTGGTTTTTAAAAATTCTCTAAAGTCATTTTTCTCCCTTTATTTCCTTCTTTTATTTTCTGGGTTGTATAATTGTTTATAAATTTCTCAAGTCAGATGCTTAGTTTATTAACTTTGCCTTTCTGATTTTTTTTTGATTTACTTATTTTTTAACTGAAGGATAATTGTTTACAGAATAATGTTGTTTTCTGTCAAACCTCAACATGAATCAGCCATAGGTATACATATATTCTCTCCCTTCTGAATCTCCCTCCCATTTCCCTCCCCACCCCTCTCCTCTAGGTTGACACAGAGCCCCTGTTTGAGTTTCCTGAGACACACAGCAAATTCCCATTGGCTATCTATTTTACATATGCTAATGTAAGTTTTGCTGAGTCTGAAACTCCAATACTTTGGCCACCTGATGTGAAGAGCTGACTCACTGGAAAAGACCCTGATGCTAGGAGGGATTGGGAGCAGAGGATAAGGGGACGACAGAGGACTAGATGGCTGGATGGCATCACTGACTCGATGCACATGAGTTTGGGTGAACTCCGGGAGCTGGTGATGGACAGGGAGGCCTGGCGTGCTGCGATTCATGGTGTTGCAAAGAGTTGGACATGACTGAGCAACTGAACTGAACTGAATGTAAGTTTTCACGTGACTCTCTCCATTTAATACACAGACTAGCATATAAATTTCTTTACATCAATATTTCTGTGCTCAGAAGAATCAAAGCTACTCTATTTTGTAAGGTTCCGGGAAAAGAGCCTTCAGAAATCTCCTGACTTCACCCCACCACCTGCGAACCAATCAGAACCTTTGGCCAGCCCTGGGAAATTCTAATCAAGCCCGGGAAAGGAGAACCAATCAGAACTCAACACCCAACCCTTCACCAGAAGGTGACCAATCAGACCCGGAGACTCCCGTTTTTCAAATTTTTTGTGCGACAATACCCTATATAAGCAATGTAACCCTAGAGCTCAGGGCTCTTCCCTAGTCGATATCCGTGGGAGCCCCAGCTCGAGCTTGGTAATAAAAACTCTCTTGCTTTTGCATCGGATATTAGCTCCCTGGTGGTCATTGGGAGATTTCGAGACTTGGGCACAACATGCTCTACAAATTCTGATTTAAGTACTGTTCTGGTCTATTTTTTCCTATGATTTCTTCCTTGATACATGAGCTACTTAGTATGTTTTTAGATTTTTTTCTAAGTGGCTTTAAAACATCACCCTTTTAAATTTTATTTCACATTTCATATTATTGTGGTCAATGAATAAAGCTGAAATTTAGAAATTTATTAAAATTTATTTCAAATCTCTTTGATAAGGAAATGGTAACCCACTCCAGTATTCTTGCTGGAGAATACCATGTACAGAGGAGCCTGACTGTCTGCAGTCCATAGGGTCAGAGACAGTCAGATCCAATTAAAATGACTCAGCATGCACACATTTCAGATCTCTAGTATATGACCAACTTGATAGAAGATCCACCTGTGATTGAGAAGAATATGTGTTCTTTAACTGCTGGGTGGGGTTCCATATACATGTACAATTGAATTGTTTGAAGCTCCTATGTCTTTAGTAATGTTTATGCTTGACTCATCTGTAAGTCTATGGGGTCACACAGAGTCAGACACGACTGAAGCAACTAAGCACCACCAGCAGCAACTGTAAGTCAGAGAATTTTGTTGCTGTCCAACATAATGCTATATCTGTCAACTTATTCCTATAGTGTATCATATTTTACATATCTGCCTTGGTATTATGTTATAATGCACATGCAAGTTTTTGAACTGTATCATTCTGGTGAAGTAAGCTTTTTATCGTCATGAAGTAATATTCCCTTAGGTCTATTTCATGTTTTTCAGATCTTACACTATTCCTTCTATTTGTCCTCCTTCATCTATGCTCCTTTTAGACATTTTTCTGTGTTTGTTTTACTTCATATATCTTTCTTAATCCATTTCTCCTCTTCCAGTTTGGGGCTTACACTATTTTTTACTGGCTATACTTGTAATTTTATTACACAAATTAACAAAGTTTCAAGTTAATTGATATTCTGACCTCCCCTTTTCCTCTTTGAACAATACAGAGAATATAAATATCTGAACTCCAAACAACATCTCTTTCAATTTACTTAACAAATTGTCCAGTAGTTAAGCTCTATCCGATTCTCTGCAAAGGAACTACACATTGTCTTACTGTATACTTTACTGCTAAACATTTAGTTTCATAGTAGGTATGCCCTCTTGTCTCTCAATTTTTTCCTTAAAAAGAAAACTCTGTTTCTTGAAATGTCTCCTTCAGAGCAGGGGTGAGCAAACTACAATGCTTGGATCAGTTACATATTTTTATGAATACAGTCTTCTTGGAACATAGTTGCACGCATTTGTTTATCTACTGCCCATGGCTGTTTTTGCAAGCTACAGCAGAGCTGAGTAGTTGCAACAGAGACTCTATGACTTGCATGTATTTACTGTCTGATCATCAAGAAGTCTGCCAAACTCTCCTCTAGAAAGTCTTTTAACAAAGGGCTACTCACAGGAAACACCTTTATTATTAGTTAGTCTGTAATTGGTTTAATTTTGTCCTTATTCTATAAAGAGCTTATGCTGAATATCCCATTTTAAAAGAACTTTTTTTTCTTAACATTTGAAAATACCTCAGTGTCTATTTGTTTCCATTTTTGCTAACAGAAAGTTATTTGCATTTAATTGTTGATGCACACCGATCATGTCTTTTCTTTCTGTCTGCATTTAAGATCTTGTATTTTACTATTCTAAAGCTTCACTACAATATTTTCTTGAAGTGAATTTCATTTTATTAATCTGGCTTGGTATAGGTTATGCTTCCTATTCTGCAGCTATTTGATCTGGAAAACCCACAGCCATCATTTTGAACGCTGTCTTTCGTTCGTTACTTTGAGCATCTATTTGAGACGCTTCATAGCACAGGATGAAGGCCTTCTACACCCTGTCTTCCATGTTTCTTTACATTTCTAGTCTTAGTCTCTCCCCGGACTGCATTCTGGACAATTTCCTTAGAGCTAGTGTCTAACTCAGCATCTTTCTTCAGCAGAGTATAGTTTGCGGTTTTGGCGTTGTAGTTCAGTCACTCAGTCGTGTCGGACTCTGCAACCCCATGGACTTCAGCCCACCAGGCTTCTCTGACCTTCACTATTTCTTGGACATTGCTCAAACTCATGTCCATTGAGTCGGTGATGCCATCCAATCATCTCATCCTCTGTTGACCCCTCCTCTTTCCCTCAATCTTTCCCACCACCAGGGTCTTTTCCATTGAGCCAGCTCTTGGTATCAGGTGGCCAAACTATTGGAGCTTCAGCTTCAGCATCAGTTCTTCCAGAGAATTTTAAGGGTTGATTGCTAATGAATATTCAGGTTGACTTCCAATGAATATTCAGGTGGACAGTGACTGTAGTCATCATCCACAGTGATTTTGGAGCCCAAGAAAGAACGTTTGCCACAGTTTTCATTGTTTCCCCATCTATTTGCCATGAAGTGATGGGACCGGATGCCTTGATCTTCGTTTTGTGAACGTTGAGTTTTAAGCCAACTTTTTCACTCTCCTATTTCACCTTCATCAAGAGGCTCTTCAGTTCCTATTTACTTTCTGCCATAAGGGTGGTGTCATCTGCATATCTGAGGTTATTGATATTTCTCCCTGCAATCTTGATTTCAGCCTGTGCTTCTTCCAGCCCGGCATTTCTCATGATGTACTCTGCATATAAGTTAAATAAGCAGGGTGACAATATATAGCTTTGACGTACTCCTTTCCCGATTAGGAACACCATGTCTGGTTCTAACTGTCATTTCTTGAGAATTCGGCATACAGATTTCTCAAAAGGCAGCTAAGGTGGTCTGGTGTTCCCATCACTTTAAGAATTTTCCAGTTTGTGGTGATCCACACAGTCAAAGGCTTCAGTGTAGTCAGTGAAGCAGAAGTAGATGTTTTTCTGGAACTCTCTTGCTTTTTCTAGGATCCACCTTATGTTTGCAATTTGATCTTTGGTTCCTCTGCCTTTTCTAAATCCAGCTTGTACATGTTGAACTTCTCATCTCATGTACTACTGAAGCCTAGGTTGAAGGATTTTGAGCATAAACTTGATAGTGTGTGAAACGTGTGTCTGCTGTTTAATGCATGTTTAATTTCAACCATCATGCTTACATTTTCTTAAATTATATTTGGTTCTTTTGCAAACCTACTTGGTCATCTTTGTTAATCTTCAGTTTCTCTCTTTAATTTCATCTGCTATTTCCTTTAACATTTCACAAATTACAATTCAATATGTAGAGTCTCAGGGTTCTTACAGGATCATTTCACCATACAGCCCCTTGTTTCTCTGTGTGTTTGTTGATTGTGATTAAGTGTTCTTATTTGATTGAATTTAATTTGTGAGAATCTTGAGGATCTAAATTATAACTGCCTCCTGCACAGACCTTTTAATTTACTTCTATAAATAATCAGGTATCATTTGTAACATGTATAAGTTTAATTTCCTTTTGTCCTGGTCTTTGTGTATATTTCTTATTTGGTGTACTTACCCTGCATTTAGCCCTGGTCTTAATCTTGGCTTTTCCCTTTTGTGTATCTATGCTCAACATATTAAGTTTCAGCACCACTCTTTTCTCCTTAATTATTTTTACTCTCAGAGACTTCCCTTACTTTCACACAATACAGCCATGGTTTAGAATGCTTTGTTGAACTGTGGTGAGATGAACCTTTAAGAATCCCTATTAGCATACTTTGAAAAGCTTAACACTGCATACCCATATAAAATGAGTCCTAGGCAGGCACTCAGAGGAGTTTGCTGAATGGAATCAATGTCTTTAAAAATACAGTAAGTATGACATTTCACTGCTTTCAGAAATTATTTTTAAAAATCTGAGCTTATTACTGTATACTATAGAGAGCATACTGGTTAGAAGGAAGAAATCTTCAGTCATACTGTCTTTGTTTTAAACTCCGCCTGGCACTAAATAGCTGTGTGACTTGTATCTCAGTTTCCTCTTTGGTAAAATGGGCAAAATAATACTTACTTTATGGGGATATTGTAAGAATTACATAAATTAATACAAGAAAATGGCTCACAGAAGTGCCTGACACAGTAGCCCTTATATAAATATTAGTGCCTATTCCTACTATTATTAATAATATTATATTATTACAAACTTATAAATTTTTCATTATTACTATATCATTAACCAAATACCTCAAATACACAATTATTTATCCAGCAACAAATCAAGGAAGAGCCACTTTCAAGCTTATATCATTTATATGTCTCTATCAAGAAAGTGGGCTAATGCCAGTTTTCACAGATCTTATGAGAATTATAAATTCCTTCCATCCAGAGATGTTGGAATATGATTGGACATGGAGTTGATAGGAAGCACCATTAAAGCATTCATACAACACAGGATTACTTGGCAGGGAAAATAAAGAGTTGAATTAAACATGGAAGTTAGATGTATTCCTGACCTCAAGTCTAACTATTTACCGCTAAAGATTTAATTCTTATATATATGAATTGTACTTACAAGTATACTTTATGGGGATACTATAATAATTAAATGAATTAATACAGATAAATGGCTTATAGAAGTGCCCAGCATACACACATACAGACACTAATATTGTTTTTAATATACTTTATGGTTTTTTTTTTCCTGGAAGAGTTGTTTTCTGTGCTTTCCCAAAAAAGTCCTCACTTGAAATTTGGTATTTTTGATAAATTAACTTAAAACATTGCCCAATGATACAATTAATAATTGCTTTATTTTCTCCTCAAAGTAAAATTTTTGAAATTTATTTTTAGTTGGAGAGTAATTGCTTTACAATATTGTGTTGGTTTCTACCTTACATCAACATAATCAGCCATAGGTATACATATATGCCCTCCGTTTTGAACCTCCCTCCCACTTCTCACCTCAGTCCACCCCTCTAGGTTGTCACAGAGCTCCGGTTTGAGTTTCCTGTGCAAATTTTTAAAAATCAATGTGCCTGTCAGCCTCTCCTCAAAAAGCCTAGGGAATAGTGTATATTCCAAATAGGCCTTTAGTTGAGAAACATCTGTCTTACTTACAAGATACAACTGTACTAAAATATGAACTTTGGAGTACACAAGAAGACTTGCACAGATCCTGACTTTCTGATTTTACTTCTCTATTTGGTTGTTTCCTATTTAAATAGTTTAATCTGCCCACCTCAACACAAGATAATTTCTTATATATTTCTATAACAGAAAATTCATGGCAATTTTATTATATAAAAAAGTTATAAATATCTCCTTGTCTAGAGTTGTATTTAACATTAATGGATAGTTAAGCTATGTAAGCCAGGAATTTCTTGGTACAGTTTTTACTAAACACAAAAATCTTTTCTTCTTGCCTAAGTGGTCAATTTTGTATCAAATCCCTGAAATGAGTTAAGACAAAGTGAATTTAAATCTACATGCTTTTCAGAGAGATGGGTATTAGGACTATGAAGACATAGGCTAATTTTCTCAAAGTAAATCATAGAAGAGTCCAGCACATTCCCACTAAATGCTTGTTAGGACTTACTTAACCTTAAAAAGAGGCAATGCTCAGCTTTATGGCATGACTGCTTCCTAGAAATTCTTCACGACTACCTTAGAAATGCATTCTTGTACTCCTAATTATATGGAACATGAAAGAAAAAAAATTAGATAATTAATACCAGTCAAAAAAGCCTCTAAGGATATAAAAGGTATGTGATCTATGTATCAGCTTTCCATCAAAATTATTTTTTAACTAAATAGATTGTAACTACTTCATGAAAAACAAGTTTATTCTTAGAAACCTCTATTTGCAATAATTACAAGGTACATGCTTTAGAAAGGGATCTAGAATGACAGTAAAAATTAATCAAGTTATGTCCTCTGGTATTACCAAATCCAATTTAAAAATGCTATTAATGAGAACTGTGAAGCATGATATCCTGGCACCAAAATTTCATCACCTTATCATTCACGACAAGGTGTTATTAGCTGAACTCTCCAAGACCTGTGAAACTTATGAAAACAGAAAACTATCCTTTGAGAATGTCCCAAAGGATGCACAGGTACTTATGATTAAACAGTTTTAGCTTCAAGTTGCTCTTTACCAAATTACATATTAACTCATTAGGGACTTAATGTTACTAACCTTTCATAATAGTGCTATGAGTTTGTTTGCAATTCCTTCAAGCACTTTCTAAAATTTTCAAATAAATAAGATTTTTCAAGCTATTCAACAATGTATTTAATAAATAAAGTATGAAATGTTCATAATTAAGATTTTCCCAAAGTAGAACTTGATTTTTCCATTAAATATGTTTTCTTCCCTTGTATTTGGAAGTGATATACAGTAAATACATTCTTTTTATATCCCAATCATAAGGCTAAATAAAGGCATGACTAGATACAAGACAGCAACCATGAGGAAGAGTGCTTAGAGACAGGCCTGTTGACAGGACAGCCCCCCCCCCTTTTTTTTAACTATTGCTAATCAGTTCTTCAGGGAAATCATCCAGTCAAAACCCAGCAACTTTCATGTAAACCTGGTAATGTTTAAACCTAACATAAAAAGTAGCCTTAAGTCAGGTGTTTTTTTTTTTTTTCCCCTCTTTCTGTCTCTTTGCTCAGAACATGGAAGACCAGTATACTTAATGTACAAAGAATATGCCATTTTATTCACTTTCATTTGTGGTATGCTAGTTAAGTGCTATCTTTTCAATTATGTGAGTTAATATACTTATTATGATGTATCAGCTATTTAGTTGAGTTCTTTTTTCTCCATTATCAATTGCCATGTTTATTAATGTTTTAAAATAATCTAGTCTTTCTAGATAAAGAAGATGCAGTACATATATAAAAAGGAATATTACTCAGCCCTTAAAAAGAAGGAAATAATGCCATTTACAGAAACATGGATGGACCTAGACTGTGGCACAAAGTAAGTCAGAAGGAGGAGAAATATCATATGACATCCCTTATATGTAGAATCAGGAATGATATAAATCAACTTACTTACAAAACAGAGACACACAGATGTAGAATACGAACTTATGGTTGTCAGGGGAAAGGGAGAGTTAAGAGGTCTGGGAAGGTCATGTACACATTGCTACATTCATAATGGATAAACAACAAGGACCTATTATATAGCACATGGAACTCTATTCAGTGTTATTGCCAGCCTGGATGGGAGGGGGACTGGTGGGAAAATGGATTCACGTACATGCATGACTGAGATCCTTCACTCTTCACCTGAAACTACAATAACATTCTTAATCGGCTATACCCCAATATGAAATATTAGGTTGGTGCAAAAGCAATTTCACTTTTACATTCTTGTACTTTGCTGTTTGATATTAGAATACATTCTTAAATAAATGTGGTTACATTATTTTAAAAAACTATCTAGTCTTTACTTTGTGAGATATTATTTCAGTAAACAAATATTTAAAATGTAAGAGATACATTAATACAAATCACCAGTAATTTATTCATACAGAATCTGTCAGTCAAATGCATTTATTATCCCACTGAGCAATGCAAAGTAAGGAGAAATCTTTTAGGTAAAGAGAAAAGTTAAGCTAATTCATCTAGGTGTAATCGAGAAAAAAGATTAGAAGAACCTAAGAGAATTCATTTTCAAGTTGCAAACCCAAATATTCAGCACCTGGAACCGATGTAATTCTTTAAATAAACAGATACTAAAGGATAAGAATAAAAGAAGATCCAATAGAATATTTATTTTGTTCTAGGTTTGGAGCTTTATACTTCTAAGTATGATCTCGGAATAACAATAGTTCCAGTGAAGGTAATTTTCAAATTGTATCCCCACCAAAATCAGGATAGAAGACACTCCCTATTAGAAATATATAAGCTGGCTCAACAACCAATCCCAGGAACTTTACATGATTTTCTTCTCTCTGATAAACTACAGTAAGCCCATCTTCAAGATTTCAGGAACACATAGAAGATGCTTAGTGCCCTTGGAGTTCCTGCTGGTCACCTAATTGGTCTATACAGTAATCATCAGAAATGATATTCAGAGTTGACAAAAATCAATTCTGGGTAATTTAAATGACTTGGCAAACGAGATTTGTGCTAGCTGTCCTATATACAAAAATTTTACTAAATATCTTCTCACTGGATAATTTCATTTTTGTTCAGCAAATCACTAGTTTTAGTATTTACTGGAAAGATAGGTTGTATTTAATCAACAAAAGCAGCAGGACAAAATGAATTACAACTGATTTTATATTTGCTTACTACACAGTCATCTTTCAATCACATGAAACAAAGTTCAACTTAAAGTCTGCAAACAACATAAAAGATAAAACTTTTAACTAGATGAAACATAACTTTTATAAAATTGTAGACATAATTTAAAGACAGAGCTATTGATTGAAAATAGGTAGCTATTTATTTCAAAGTATTGTATAAGGAAGCATAAAAGAGATAAAACTATTTAAACTATAAATCTTACTATAATGAAATGGAAAAGTTGAAAATTACTTGTATTCTCCACAGAGAACTCACTTATTTTGAGGGTAAACGAATATTATGTCATCTGATCTTCAAACTGTAAAATCTCTAAGAAACGCAAGCTGTTATTAACAGGGAGCTGGGGCTCAGTAAGTTAAGTAACCTGCCAAAGACACATCACCCAAGGCACTTCAAAGACAGAGCCTGCACTCTCAGCCAGGAGTGTCTCCCTGCTGTCTCCCCAGTAGTGACAAGGAGAGCAAAACATCACTATTGAAAACAAACAAAAGCTGAGGCTTATCACAGGGAGAATTCAGCAATCAGTTAAAATGGGAAGAAACCAAAGGGAATTCTTTTCCTTGATTGTAATCACACATAATTCAGATGGGAGGTATATATGTGAGAAACAAACTTTAGGGAGTAACAAACTGGACTTTATGGGCTAGAAAATAATAATTGCAATGTTCAGCACATATATCGAAACCCAAAGCACACACACACAAGAAAACGACAATGCTCCTCCAACTTTTGTGTATCCAAAAGTAATCCCTTTAAAAAGGCAGGGATTGCTTTCTGTTGACCTCAAAACCCTAACCCTAAACTGAGGTGTCCAGATATATATGGTCTTTGAACTTATTTATAAAGCAGGATGCCTAGTGATTTCTCCCAGTACATCAACATCCCAAAAGACAATGTGCATGTGACCAGGATAAAAGTTACATGAACCAAAAAGTCTGGCTTCTTTAAGTGTAAGCACATCAGTTCTATACATGAATATATAATATGGTAAACATAAAAGGTCTACATAGTTCAGCTGAGTTCAGTCACTCAGTCATGTCCAACTCTTTGTGACCCCATGGACGCTGCACGCCAGGCCTCCCTGTCCATCACCAAATCCCAGAGCTTACTAAGACACATGTCCAGCATATCAATAATGCTATACAACCATCTCATCCTCTGTCCCCTTCTCCTCCTGTCCTCAATCTTTCCCAGGATCAGGGTCTTTTCAAATGAGTCAGTTCTTTGCATCAGGTGGTCAAAGTATTAGAGATTCAACTTCAGCATCAGTCCTTCCAATGAATATTCAGGACTGATTTCCTTTAGGATGGACTGGATGGATCTCCTTGCAGTCCAAAGGATCTCAAGTGTCTTCTGCAACACCAGAGTTCAAAACTGTCAATTCTTTGGTGCTCAGCTTTCTTTATGGTCCAATTCTCACATCCGTACATGACTACTGGAAAAACCATAGCTTTGACTTGACTTACCTTTGTTGGCAACGTAATGTCTCTGCTATTTAACAGGCTGCCTAGGTTTGTCATAGCTTTTCTTCCAAGGAGCAAGTGTCCTTTAATTTAATGGTTGCAGTCAGGATCTGCAGTGATTTTGGAGACCAAGAAAATAAAGTCTGTCACTGTTTCCATTGTTTCCCCATCTATTAGCCAAGAAGGGATGGGACTTGATGCCATGATCTTAGTTTTCTGAATGCTGAGTTTTAAGCCAGCTTTTCATTCTCCTCTTTCAATTTCATCAAGAGGCTCTCTAGTTTCTCTTCACTTTCTGCCATAAGGGTGGTGTCATCTCCATATCTGAGGTTATTGATATTTCTCCTAGCAATCTTGATTCCAGCTTGTGCTTCTTCCAGCCCAGCATTTCTCATGATGTACTCTGCACATAAGTTAAATAAGCAGGGTGACCATATACATTCTCGGCATAATCCTTTTCCAATTTGGAAGCAGTATGTTCATATCTGGTTCTAACTGTTTGTTCTCAACCATACAGATTTCTCAGGAAGCAGGTAAGGTGGTCTAGTAGTCCCATCACGTGAAGAATTTTCCACAGCTTGTTGTGATCCACACAGTCAAAGGCTTTAGCACAGTCTATAAAGAAGATGTCTTCCTGGAATTCTCTTGCTTTTTCTATAATACACGCATGTTGGCAATTTGATCTCTGCTTCCTCTGCCTTTCCTAAATTGAGCTTGAATATCTAGAAGTTCTCAGTTCATGTACTGTTGAAGCCTAACTTGGAAAATTTTCAGCATTACTTTGTTAGTACGTTCAGTTCAGTTCAGTTCAGTTCAGTTCAGCCGCTCAGTCGTGTCCAACTCTTTGCGACCCCATGAATTGCAGCATGCCAGGCCTCCCTGTCCGTCACCATCTCCCGGAGTTCGCTTGCACTCACGTCCATTGAGTCCGTGATGCCATCCAGCCATCTCATCCTCGGTCGTCCCCTTCTCCTCCTGCCCGCAATCCCTCCCAGCATCAGAGTTTTTTCCAATGAGTCAACTCTTCGCATGAGGTGGCCAAAGTACTGGAGTTACAGCTTTAGCCTCATTCCTTCCAAAGAAATCTCAGGGCTGATCTCCTTCAGAATGGACTGGTTGGATCTCCTTGCAGTCCAAGGGACTCTCAAGAGTCTTCTCCAACACAGCAGTTCAAAAGCATCAGTTCTTCGGTGCTCAGCTTTCTTCACAGTCCAACACTCACATCCATACGTGACCACAGGAAAAACCATAGCCTTGACTAAACGGACCTTAGTTGGCAAAGTAATGCCTCTACTTTTGAATATGCTATCTAGGTTGGTCATAACTTTTCTTCCAAGGAGTAAGCGTCTTTTAATTTCATGGCTGCAATCACCATCTGATTTTGGAGCCCCAAAAAATAAAGTCTGACACTGTTTCCACTTGCCGTGATCTTTGTTTTCTGAATGTTGAGCTTTAAGCCAACTTTTTCGCTTTCCTCTTTCACTTTCATCAAGAGGCTTTTGAGTTCCTCTTCACTTTCTGCCATAAGGGTGGTGTCATCTCCATATCTGAGGTTATTGATATTTCTTCTGGCAATCTTGATTCCAGCTTGTGTTTCTTCCAGTAGTATGTTAGATGAGCACAATTGTAAGGTAGTTTGAACATTCTTTGGCATTGCCTTTCCTTGAGATTGGGATGAAAACTTTCCTTTTCCAGTGTGGCCACTGCTGACGTTTCCAAATTTGTTGGCATATTCAGTGCAGCACTTTCTTGCCATCATCTTTTAGGATTTGAAATAGCTCAGCTGGAATTCCATCACCTCCACTAGTTTTGTTTGTAGCGATGCTTCCTAAGGCCCACTTAACTTAACACTCAGATGTCTGGCTCTAGCTGAGTGATCACACCATCGTGGTTATCTGGGTCATGAAGATCTTTTTTGTATAGTTCTTCTGTGTATTCTTGCCACCTCCTCTTACTATCTTTTGCTTCTGTTAGGTCCATACCATTTCTGTCCTTTACGGTGCTCATCTTTGCATGAAATGTTCCCTCAGTATCTCTAATTTTCTTGAATAGATCTCTAGACCTTCCCATTCCACTGTTGTCCTCTAATTTTTTGCACTGATCACTGAGGAAGACTTTCATATCTCCACTTTGCTATTCTTTGGAATTCTGCATTCAGATGGGTATATCTTTCGTTTTCTCCTTTGCCATCAGCTCCTCTTCCTTTCTCAGGTATTTATTTGTTAGGCCTCCTCAGACAACCATTTTGCCTTTTTGCATTTCTTTATTCTTGGGGATGGTTTTAATCATCACCTCCTATACAATGTCACAAACCACCGTCTGTAGTTCTTCAGGCGCTCTGTCTATCAGATCTAATCCCTTGAATCTATTTGTCATTTCCACTGTATAATCATAAGGGATTTGATTAGGTCATATCTGAATGGACTAGTGTTTTTCCCTACTTTCTCAATTTAAGTCTGAATTTTTCAATAAGGAGTTCATGATCTGAGCCACAGTCAGCTCCTGTTCTTGTTTATGCTGATTATATAGAGCTTCTCCATTTTCTGATGAGAAAAATATAATCAATCTGAATTCAGTATTGCCCATCTGATGATGTCCACATGTAGAGTCGTCTCTTGGGTTGTTGGAAGAGTGTGTTCACTATGACCAGTGTGTTGTCTTTGCAAATTTCTGTTAGTACTTCATTCTGTACTCCAAGGCCAAAATTGCCTGTTACTCCAGGTGTCTCTTGACTTCTAAGTTTGCATTCCTGTCCCCTATGATGAAAAGGACATCTTTTTTGGTGTTATTTCTGGAGGTCATCATAAAACCTTTCGACTTCAGCTTCTTTGGCATTAGTGGTTGGTGCATAAACTTGGATTACTGTGTATTGAATGGTTTGCCTCAGATATAGAGAAGATTCTGTCATTTTTGAGATTGTACCCAAGTACTGCATTTCAGACTCTTTTGTCCACTATGAGGGCTACTCCATTTCTTCTAAGGGATTCATCACCTACAATAGTAGATATAATGGTCGCCTGAATTCTATTCACCATTCTGGTCCATTATAGTTCTGATTCCTAAAATGTCGATGTTCACTCTTGCCATATCCTGTTTGACCACTTCCAATTTGCCCTGATTCGTGGACCTAACACTCCAGGTTCCTGTGCAATATTGTTCTTACAGCATTGGATTTTACTTCCATCACCACAACTGCGCATTGTTTTCGGTTTGGCTCCATCTCTTCATTCTTTCTGTACCTATTTCTCCCCTCTTCTGCAATAGCATATTGGGCACCTACCGACCTGGGGGGTTCATCTTTCAGGGGCCTATCTTTTTGCCTTTTCATAATGTTCATGGGGTTCTCAAGGCAAGAATGCTGAAGTGGTTTGCATTCCCTTCTCTAGAGGACCACATTTTGTCAGAACTCTCCACCATGACCCATCCATCTTGGGTGGCCCTACACGGCATGGCTCATATCACTGAGTTAGACAAGGCTGTGGTTCATGTGATCAGTTTGGTTAGTTTTCCTTAAGTGTGGGTTTCTTTCTGTCTGTTGTCTGATGGACAAGGATAAGAGGCTTGTGGAAGTTTCCTGATGGAAGGGAATGTTTGTTGGGGAATATCTACATAGTTAGCTATGTCTAATCAAAACAGAAAAATGATATATTCTTCAAAATAAAATTTTTAGAAACATGTTACTTATAAGAAGACAAATATAGGAATTCTAAGAAGTAAAAGCACTTAGATGTTATCTCTCAAAGATGCAATGTTTAGCAATATAAATGAGGTGTTAGGTGAAATTTGCTCAAGGAGTTAAGAGTGTTGTTTCAATGTGCTACTAATTCTGGTTAAAGAAAGAAAGTAGCAAAAGACCTTTCAATGATAAAGAACCTAAGCATTATCAGGATAAGAGATGAGAGTGTTGAAGAACAAACCATGTAATTTGAGCCTAAGGATATAAAAGCAGTTTGAACAAAATTCTGTAATGTGAAGATGAGTGGGAAGTGGGACCAAGACAAACATATTCTTCAAAGTCACAGTGACCAATGAGAGAAACTAAGATTAGTCTTAACTTCTAACAACAAACACAAGCATCCTACAGCTGTTGGATAAAATAAAGACGGACAAGAGGGTTCTTTTCAGATCTGACTAAAATTCATCAGTTCTTCCTGGAGAAGCGTTTTACCCTATTCATAACAGGTCCACTGGTAATCGCATATAACAATGAGTTTGAAACCAGACTGAAGTGGAAAGCAATCATTGTTATGAAACAGTACGTGAATGAAGGCACAAATTTTGGTGAAGTCTCATGCCTGGTGGGCCACCAATTCCCTCAGCCTGCAGTGAGTGCCTCCAATTTGAACTTTATTCCCCACATCAGTCCTACAGGAAATAAAAATCCATTACAGAGAGGTACTGACTCTCTACCCCTCCCCTTAACCCTCACCTCACCACAAGGGTTTGCATTAATAGGCCTTTAATTTTAAAAGTGAACATTTCATGCTTTGAAACAGTACCAGATCTGCACACATTTTTCTATCATGCACTCGTCAATGTAAACAGGAAGTTATTCTATGAAGGGGTGAGGAAATGAAGAATGCTTTGTGATGATTCCCTCTAGTAAGTTATCAAAAACACCCTTAAAAATTACATTTTGACTTTTCTTACAAACTCTGACGAGCAAGTACTTAGAAATGGTATTAAAAATGAGAAAAATACATGCTGTGGAATAAGGCAGCCCTCCATCTAATCCTGTGCATGGCAATTCTGAAGCAGCTCTGCTAAGGCATGGACTGTTATCCTCCAGCCCACAGTTTCCTCCAGGTAACATTCTGTACCTCACTAAAATGCTGTGAAGATAAGTGTGGTGACACATGAAGAGCACCTAGTACAGGGTCCTAGGAACTCCATCAGTGGCAATTGTATCTGGCTGAAGATATTAAGAAAAATAAAGCTAAAACATTACAATGGAAGCTTACTCCCTACTTCTTGGTAGCTGATCAATAGTTCTAAACAGATACTATTCCCAATGAGCACACCACCCACAACAAATTGCTAAAATAACAATAATAAATTGATTCCTAGTTGAGAATCTCCAACTAGAAAAGATTGGGGCAAAACTGCTGTCACAGTTAACAGCTATTTCTCAGAGGAAGCCACAAGATCATGAAAGCTTCCCTGTTATTCAACGGGGCTTGGGGAGCAGAGGAGAACAGACGTTCCTTTGTTAACTAATGCAAAAAGGGCCTCAGAGAGGAAGGTAGGAAAGAAGAGGCAAGGGCGAGAAGAAGGGAAGGACAGAGGGAAGGCGAAAGAAAAGAAGCTGAACAGCTCTTCCTATACACATTAGATGGGAGATCCTAGTAACAGCAGGGAGACTCCCTGGACTAGCTTCTCCATTCAGTCACTTGTTAGCTGTGTAACAATGGGTAAGTCATTATCTCTCTTAAGCCTCAGTTTCCTCATCTGTAAAATGGGAATAATCACAGTACACATACCACATCAGTTTGTTGTTATAAGGATTAAATGATAGAATAGTACCTGGCACTTGACTGACAGTAGATATGTTAGCTATGAGAGAATGTTACCCACTGTAGTTGGGGGCATCTGATACTAGATGAAGAAAAGTCTAAGCAGAGATCAGAAGGGTGAGGACAATAAATCAGCCAGGCAAAATATGGAGGGAGTGCACCAGGCACTGGGAAAAATAAGCAGAGTGGCCTGAACTCCAGAGCAAACACTCCACGGAAAGCTGCTGTAGAGGAGGGCAGGTGTAGAATTACTGCTCCAACTTCTTATGCGCAATTCAAGACAGATCTCCACTTTAGGAGAATTTCCTGCTCATTCATGACCGGGGTCATGAATGCCTGTGAATGATGTAACAATGTGAACATATTTTAACATATTAAGCATTTTAACAGTGCAAACATATCTTAATAGTAACTTAAAGAGAAAATATGTATCTTTGCCTAGTGTATTTTAAAAAAATTTTATATTGCAAGATATTTCCTTCCTAATATTGTACTCGTTTCTGCCATATATCAACATGAATCAGCCACGGGTATACATATGTCCCTTCCCTCCCGAACCCCCCTCCCACCTCCCACGCCAGCCCACCGCTCTGGTCGCCACCAAGCACTGGGCTGAGCTCTCCGTGCCACACAGCAAATTCCCACTGGGCCTTTATTTTACATATGGCAGTGTGCGTGTCTCCATGCCCCTCTCTGAATTCGGCCAGCCCGCTCCTTCTCCCACTGGGTCCACAAGGCTGTTCTCTGTGTCTGTGTCTCCACTGCCGCCCTGAACTCATCAGAGCCATCTTTCTAGAGTCTACACACATCCGTTAATACACAAGGAGCTCAATACCAGAAAAACAAACAACCCGATAAAAAATGGGCAGAAGACCTAAACAGACATCTCTCCAAAGACATATTGCCAAAAAACACAAGAAATGATGCTAAACATTGCTTATTATTAGAGAAATGCAAATTAAAGTTACAATGAGGTATCACCTCACACTAGTCAGAATCACCATCATTTAAAAAATCTATGAATAAATGCTGGAGAGGATATGGAGAAAAGGGAACCCTCTTGCACTGTTGGTGAGAATGTAAATTTATACAGCCACTGTGGAGAACAGTATGTATATTCCTTAAAAAAACAAGGACTATGACCCAGCAACCCCACTACCGTATGACCCAGCAATTCCACTACTGGGCATATACTCTGAGAAAACCACACCTGCAGGAGACACGTGCACTTCAATACCCCAGTGTTCGCTGCAGCACTTTTTACAACAGCTAGGAAATGGAAGCAGCTTAGATGTCTATTGTATTAATGTGATTTTCCAGAACAACCTTCAACATATGAAAGTTCTACATCTATCCCTAGTATTTCATACTAACTCCTGAAATTAGCATAGTTTCTGAAGTTGAATCATATGGAATTTAACAGCAACCTAAGAGATCAGAAGACACTGACAAGCAGACATTTATCTATCAGTAATGCCTAATAGTAGTTTCTATCAGTCTTGACACTGTGGTCTTTCTAAATGTCTACTGTACAGCACTTTTCTCCCAATTAAAAAAAAAAATGACACAATGTCTAAAATTCAAGGACTCTAATCATAAAAAAAGGAAGAAAAAATTTGCCTGCAAAATTGTACTTCCCTTATAGTCTTCTTTATGCTTATGGTTACTCTAAAGAAAATTCCCTCTCCAGATTATTTATTCAAATAAAGTGTTTTATACTTAGCTCTAACGATTTCAATTTAGTACAATGTGAATATGAGTGCGTGTGTGCATGTCTGTGTATGTAGGAAGTGAATGGTAGCAGCTACTTCCAGGAGCCATGTGAACTCTGAAACAAAGTATAGCTCTCACCTTATCACCCTCCACCTTGAACCTTTCTCCACTCAAACTCTTTTCCCTCTGCCTACCACCTACTAAGTAAGGATGCTAAGTAACTCACAGAAATCCTACCAGATCTAAGGCAGATGTGGAATTAGATGTGATTCAAAACCATACAATACAGACTTGGTCTCTTTCTTCATTTGCTCAAGTGGGGAATAGAGACAGCAAAAGGATGCAGAGTTATCATGAAGACTGGCTGATACATGTAAGGCATTTGGAAAACTATCTTGTTCACAGAAAATATTCAGTATCTGATGGGTATTATTATTTTATAATTTTATGCATAATTGTGTCATGGATCCTCAAGACCACCCTCACGTTTGATAATTTGTTGGAGGGAGCCACAGAACTCAGAAACTTTGTTATACTCGCTGTCACAGCTTCTTACAGGGAAAAGACAGACTGAAATCACAGTTGTCTTCTCCCAGTAGAGTTTCATTATTCCAGCAAGGACATGTCACAACACATGTGATATGATGTACTGGCAAGAAAGGAAGTTCAACCAAGCCTTGATACCAAGAGTTATTGAGGAGGTCAGTCATGCAGACCAGAACGTAGACCTCCAGCATGAACGACCTTGGCCCCTCAGTCTTCAACACCACACAGAGGATGAGCCAACACAGTGTGGCCCAAGGCCCCAGGTGAACAAAAACAAGTGTTCACAATAAATCACATTTTTTGCATAACTATCTAGCTTGGCCCAAGGTCCTGGGTATACAAAAACTGCTTTATTGGGCAGGATATTCCAAGAGTTTACAGTTGTTCCCCAGAGGCAGTCAAGGACCAGCAATTTCTTTGAAATGTGCAGGGTTTGACTACCTCAAGTTTACTGAGTTAACCCGTCATGGCATAATAATTTATTAAGCAACTACCATGTACCAAAAGCTGTGATACTTAATACTTATCTCATTTAGTACTTAAATACTACCATGAGAAAAGAATGAACATTTTCTTTTACAAATATGGAAACTGAGGCTCAAAAATGTTAAAAGTATTTATAGTCATCTAACTGGTGTGGAATCCAAATGCTGTTCTCTCAAACTGCAAAGCCTTCACTATTTCTACTAAACCATGTTGACTCATAAAACATAAAAATTAAAGTAGCATATTATGCAGTATATCACACATATAGGCACATAAGTATATCCAATAGTCAAAGTTTTTCCTGCTAGTGAAAAAATAATTTTGAAAAACACTGTGAATTTATGGAGGAAGTAAACTAGACTTGTGAACCAATTTTCATTTAAAATATTGACTTTTTATTGAAAGGCTATCTAGTCATAACCAGATGATTAAAACTAAGTCCAATAAATTCAGCAATAAAGCTTTCCTGAAATTAAAAATAAATTCAACTTTCTTTAAATTCAACCTTTTTTTTCTTTATACTTCAAAAGTTTTTAATCCCCATAAACATTTGCTGAAACACAAAAGTGACTCACCCATCTATTACGAACAATGTAATTTTTCATTGTAGAAATGAAAATGTATCACCGGTTTCCCTAGGGAGACAACAATGCTTCCTCACTTTAATATGTGTGTGGGTTTTTTCCCCCATTTGATCAGCTAATACTTTTCAAAAGATCTTTTTAATGCCTAAATGAAAGGATTCCACATCAGAGACCTGACCTCCCTATTAAAGCATCTAAAGGAAACCCTAGGAACGTAAAATCCATTCAAAGGCAAATCACAGGTAGCTTATTGTACAATGCATTATGAAAGAAAAGGGAAAAAAAGCTTCATAAAAACTCTACAGAATTTGGTGAAATTATACCACAAAAATAAAAATTGATCTTAAGCATAAAGAAACAAATTCAAAGCCAAAAACTTATTACAAAAGTGCTTTGTAATCAGCCAGGAGGGGAGTCTTTATGAAAAACTTCAGAATTTGTCACTTTTTCAATCAAAATTTCTGATTACAACTTAATGTTGGGAAGGCCCAAAAAAGAACAAAACACACATTTTTCAATAGATTTAAAAATCTAAAAATTTTAAAGCTAACTTTCTATATCTGAAAACGTGTAAGTTTTATTACAGACGACAGGAGTAGAATAAATTACTAAACAGTAAATGAAGTAATATAGATATACTTTTAAAAAACAAATTAAGATTTTTAACATACCATAAACATGGTTCTGAAGTTATTCAAATCAGTCAAGAAGTCTTCTACGGACACCTTCTTGACGTCGACGGCATAGTACACCATTATATTCTGGTATAACTTGTCCATGTTTTCATGTAATTTTGAAAGTTTCTCATATTGTTCTTTTGCACTGATAACAAAGCTGTATATTATAGTTAAGGTACTCTGAAACTTACAAAGAAATGGTTTAGGGAAAAAAAATCCTTAAGTAATATGTTTTAATTGTTAGCCATTATTACACATCTCCAAAATGCCAAAACTAGCTCTAATAGTTAACCATTCTTACAATTCAATCCATACTGTACAGTGATGAAATATTCACTGTGATTCATAATTATCAGTGGTAAAACAATCAGAAAAGTTAAATATTTAAATATTTAACATTTTGCTTCTACGATTGGGTTCAAGGATATTTTTCTTCTAATTTGCCTATCTTATCAGATCTCATAATATGATTTAAAATTATAGTTCAGTAGTTTCAATAATATTCAAATGTCTCCTTATACTTTCTAAAAATCTAGATCAAAACAGGACTAGCAGTCAATGCATTTATATCTAGTATCATTTTTAATCCTTGGGTGAACAAAAGATTTTGTATATTAAAATCACAAAATCATAAGCAATTATAATAATACATACATGTATCTTCATATACCATCTTGTGAAACAACCACATTTGTGAAATGCTAATAGGTGAAGTGAATTTATGTAAATAGAAATCACATTTCAAATGCATTCAGAAATTATCATTACATGGAACTTTTGCTGATTCATTTTTAATGTGCAGTAAGCATCCCTTTATTTACCTACCAAGTTCAGAAATCAATGTTGGTTCATTTATTCAATCTATGAACTAAAATTTATGTCCAAAATAGAGACTATATCCACATGGATCATTTATATAGCCTTAGTGAAGTGAAGTCACTCAGTCGTCTCCGACTCTTTGTGACCGCATGGACTGTAGCCTGCCAGGCTCTTCCATCCATGGGATTTTCCAGGTAAGAATACTGGAGTGGGTTGCCATTTCCTTCTCCAGGAGATCTTCCCTGACCCAGGGACTGAACCCGAGTCTCCCACATTGTAGGCAGATGCTTTACCATCTGAGCCACCTTAACTCTTGTCTAAAAGAGAAATCATTTTCTGCCTTTGCTTGTCCAAACCTATCATTCCAAGCTTAGTTCAATTCTTCCTCTTCCATGAAGCTCCCTTGTCTAATCTCTGCAACTAAGAGTGATTATTTGTTCCACTTTCCACCGAATACACAGCACTTGCAGTCCACTGTACTCTGTGCAACGAAGTTCTTCGTTTGTCCTTCTAGTTCAGTCCCCTAGTAGTGCTTTGTTCTTGCTTCCCTGGTGGCTCAGATAGTAAAGCGTCTGCCTGCAATGCAGGAGACCTGGTTCAATCCCTGGGTCAGGAAGATCCTCTGAAGAAGGAAATGGCAACCCATTCCAGTATTCTTGCCTGGAAAATCCAATGGACGGAGGAGGCTGGTGGGCTACAGTCCATGGGGTCGCAAAGAGTCAGACACGACTGAGCAACTTGCCACATTTGGGGGGCTAATCACCTGTGACTGTCTGCCCTTTCTCTAGATGTTGTATTAAGTAAAATCACTTGCAACTGTATTGGTGCCAATGACTAATTTCACTCTACTGTCATCACTCTTAAATTGTCGTAGGAAAGATAAGAAGTCTCAAAAGTCTGATGTGAGAGGATATATATATATATATATATATATATACATATGACTAATTCGAAGTTGTATGGAAGAAATCAATGCAACATTGTAAAGCAATTTTCCTCCAATTACAAAATAAATTTTTTTAAAAGCCTGATCTAAATCATGGAACTCTCTTCATAAAATTGTGCATACATGCATTCACACACAGACACATACAGTTTGGATGCAATGTTATGAGCTAACAGAGTTCCTAAAAAGTAGTTACCCTGGACAACAGGTTGTGCTACATGGTGGGTATTCCTAATTGTATGTTCTACAGGTACTCCTATTTTGCCTCATCATGACTTACAAGGCTTTCAGGTTTTTGTTTTTTTTATTTATTTTTAATTGTAGTATAACTGCTTTATAATATTGAGTTGGTTTCAGCCATACACCAACATGAATCAGCCATAGGTAATAACAGGTACTCCACAAACACTAAGAATTTTTTTCTAATACCTAGGAATATGCCCATTTACAGGAATCAGCTTGGTGAATAAGTTAAAATAAAGCCCTATTATTCAATAACACTTCTTAGATTTTTAGGTAAGAATCAAGAGTTAATAAAATATCAGAAATATGCCTGGACATACTTAATAAAAATAGCAAAATTCCATTAAATGATGTGATATGAAAGAGGATCAAGAGCCAAAACCATGGAAATTACATGGTCTTGTTCCAACAGCTAGAGTTTTAAATATTCTTATCATTGTTATCTATATGACAATTTGCTCCCAAAGGAAATGAAGTGCAACTTTAAATAGTGGAATTACTGACAAAAAAATGCTAAGATTGTGACTGAATTGCAATGATATTGGAAATAGCCAAATAAATTCTCAGAAGTATAAATGACTATCTGATAGAATGGAATAAAGGGCTACTTTAATGAGGCTAGTGATAGGTACTACCTCATTAAGAGATAGCAGAACCTTCAGATTAAAAAAAAAAAATCATCATCATCCGAAAGAAAAAGCAAACAACAGGTGTTCTCATGCCAATTGTTGAACTCCAGTTAGAAATTAATGCCCATAACTGTAGCAGTAACAAGGCTTTATTTTTTCCCCAGCACAAGTCCTATATTTATAAAGAGCTTTAGAGAAAGGCAAGTTATTCAACAAAAGTTTGATAAAATTCATTACAGAAATATTAATATATATCCAACTATATGATACTTTTGTGAAATCTATTTTCTTTTCCTTTATCAAGACTAAGGCAATATTCTGATGAACTTCTACTTGACCCAGTGGAATTTTCCCATTTGAAAGGTACAAGAGAACCAGATCTGTGTTCATACACATTGAACAACATATGTTTAGTTTTGGCCAACTGAGTAGTCAGACTGAGATTTGGGATTTAAACAAGTTCTGTTCATTGCCAAGCAATACGGCACAAATAGACTCTACCTTTATTAGCATATTATTGTACCTCCCCACCTAAGATACCTTTTACTTCCATTAATCACCTCACAAGGATCAGCTTCAACTGGTGCTAAACATCTAACACCCAACAGATCTTCTCAATGACCCGGGACCCAGACGGCCAGGCAGTCAGCTGATCTACAAGTACTCATCGAGCCCCACTGAGAACGTCTCTTCTAGACACAATGGAAAACCCTGGCTAAAAAGGTAGGCAAAGTCCCCATTTCCATGAAACATGCATTCTAGAGAGTGGTGACAGATAGTAAATAGATGAATGAGATATTCAGACAGTAATAAGGGTGATAAAAACAAACACTTGTGCATGATGTTGAACAGAGTGACAGAGCCTAACTTATGCAAGGCAGTGAGGGAACTCCTGGCTTAGAAAGTGATAGTGACCGAGGCATGCCTGTCAAGCCCAACATGGTGAATGTAGCAAGACCTCTGCGAAGGAAGAGATCACTGTAGATATGAGGCTGTACAGAGGATGAAGAGAAGGATATTTTAACCCAAGTCTTTAAAGTTTGTTGAGAATGTGTTAAATGGAAAACAAGTGAGAGAAAGCAGGGGGGAAAAAAGGAGGAAAGAAGACTAATTTAAGAGAAAAATCTGCTCTTACAAATCACTCAATTACCTAACTTCCCACTCTTGCAAATGGACCATGTATTATGCAAGTTTACATTTCACTCATTCCACTCTTCCATTTTACTTCCTAATCACACTTCAATTAAATTAAAATGTACTAAGTTGCTTTACCAGAAAAATTCTGTGCTTTATGCACTGTGAAATATAGATATAAGTAATATGCAAGTTTTCCTCTCAAGGAATTTATTGGGACAGTTTAGCATCTACCTAGTAATTTCTGGAGTGTCCAAACTATTGTTATACAGTGGGACAGCAAAAAAGAAAATGTGAAAACAAAGTGTGATTACAAAGAAGAAATTTAAATAAAAAAATGAAAAAGTGACAAATAACTTGTCATGTAAGTTCTATGGCAAATACAAAAATATTAAGCAAAATGATATTTCTACGAGGCTTGGGAGACAGTGGGACACAGAGAAAAGAGAAATGCAAAGGTCTGTGTAAGGAGAATTCTGAGGGTGATGTGCTAGGATCTATTTGTTATTTTTCCTTAAAATAAGATAAATTCCAGAATGTAAAGGTCAAAAGAAAGGAACAAGCATCGCATGACACTAATCCTGGCATTTTCCCAGTTTCTCATGGACAAAGAATTTAAGAAGTATGTACACCTTACATATAATACTTCATATTGATTATATAACAATATTGGTTGATCCTACCACAAATCACGGAACAAATTTTTCAGGCAAATACTTACAGTGAAATTACTCTAATTACACTTCTCACCAGACTTAGCAATCGAAAAGTAGGGTAATTATTACTAAAAAGTCAATGTGATAATGAAATAACTGTGTATGCCTTTTAAAGAATATAATTTTGTATTTTTTGATATTAAGATGTGCATGTAAAGAAAACAAGTACTGCTAGAATAAAAATACAATATACTATAATTGAGTGCTACTCAAGAAATTTCATGAAATTACAACAAAATTGTATCACTATAATATAAAACAATTAACAAATTATTTAATAGTTCAGCAAATCATGATTGTTTAATCTAAATATCTATTTGCATAAATGAACCATTAATAACTTTGATAACACACATATTCTTTCAGAATTGACCGATGAACCAAACATTTGATATGTCTTTCAACTAATAAGCACTAATACTTAAAAATAAACAAACTGCCAGTGTTAATAACCTCAACTTTAGTTAAACATAGGTTTATTTACTGTGCATTTAGTCCTCAAATTCTTCCATTTTCTTAGATGTAAGAAGCTCACAATTTGCCATTTTAATAAAATGTGTATAAATGTATTTAATATTCAAAATCTGACTTGTTGTCAGTTCTAATTAAAGTAAACAAAGCTTTGCAATGAATGAATTTAATTACTTAGAAACTGGTATGTCTAAGATGAAAAGCAACCGAGTACAATCTAATCTCAGCAAAGAATATTTATGATTATAAACTTTGTCAATAGCAAAGTGCACCAACTGTTCATATATCTGACTTCCAAGAGATACATGAATGCTAATCAGTTCATTAGAGGCATCTAGGTTGTGATATTTTGCGACAGGATATAGGAGCTTTCTTGTCCATGGAGTATAATTGTACTCAGGATGAAAAATTGTTTCCAACAAAGCTTCATCCTTCCTGTTTCTGATTTCCTGCTGGCTGCTTTTTATGAGCTGCATACCTTTCAATAAGCCAACATCATTCAGCTTCTGTGTCATATGAACACAAATATGGATACGTCCTGAATTGTCTGCTGAGCAGGATTCTACTAACCTTATTCTAATCTCAAGAATTTATTTCAGGTCCTATGTTCCAGATAACTGAGATTCATAATTAGTACATGCACAATGTATTACTGGAAACTGTATGCAAGTAAAACCTTTTCAAAAATGCTTTCTATATAAATTATATGCAAATAAAACCTTTTCAAAAATGCTTTCTATCTATACGGAACAATAAAAAGTGCCTCAATGAACAGTTCTTAATGATCACAATATTGTCATATATGAATATTGTGACATGATAAAATGGTGGGTGGGGGAGTTAAGAATGATGCCACATGTAATTCTACAATAACATGTTTAGGCTTAACCGTACTTTGCCAAAGGAGAAGGTGTGGCAAACACCTTGGATGAACACAGACTTCATCTTCAGTTTTCAAAACACAACCTTCTCAAATGTAGTGATAAAGACATCCTGCCTAATGAAAGAAGAAAACTGTGTGGATAGGAAACATATGAAAGGAAACAAACGCATTACCCTGAATTGATTATTGCTGGAGTGACTTTTTATGATATTTCCCAAAAGAGATGGTGCAGAAAGCTAAAACTGAACTAATTCACAAGTAAGCTGAAAGTATATAGTACAATAAAGTCTATGACAAGCCAAGTAATAATTTTGTGATAATCTCAGGGAAGAAGAAATGAAAAGAGGAAAAGTAGTTATTTTAAGTATCTCAGTTTAAAATAAAATATTAGGAATATCTACTTATAAGTGCTTGTTTAGAAGTGGGTTATCCTTTCATATGGAATTCTGAAGCTCATATGGGATTTTAAAGATGTACAGTTGTAATATTTTATTATAAGGCAAAAGATATAAATCTCTAATTTCACAGAATGGTTTGGAGAGCAACTCAACATTAGTTTCTGTAAATTTAAAAAAAAATTTATTACTTCAATTACTCATTAAAGATGAGATCACTGACAAAGTGAGGCTTCCGATAGCTCAGTTGGTAAAGAATCCACCTGCAATGCAGGAGACCCTGGTTTGATTCCTGGGTCGGGAAGATGCCCTGGAGAATGGATAGGCTACCCACTCCAGTATTCTTGGGCTTCACTTGTGGCTCAAGTGGTAAAGAATCTGCCTGCAATGTGGGAGACCTAGGTTCGATTCCTGGGTTGGGAAGATCCCCTGGAGAAGGGAAAGGCTGCATACTCCAGTGTATAATCCGTGGGGTGGGTAGCAAAGAGTTGGACATGACTGAGCGACTTTCACTTCCCACTGACAAAGTTAGTGAAACCAAAATAATGAAATTCAAAGGATCTTAAATTAAGCAGGACAATCCTAATGCTATTAGTTTATATATATAAATATATATGCATATCTACATACATACATACACACATGTATTAGTCAATTTAATTTGGGTCAGGGAAATACCTATACCAGTAAGACTGTGATAATTCAGTTTTGCTTTTTGGAACAGTGTAGTATTTCTAAAAGAAATTTTAAAGTGTCTCAAATATGAGTTAAGTTTTGATATGCAAAAATTCATTTTTGAAATTAAGCTGACAGTCATACCAGTTTATAAAGTCTTCATCTGCTTCAAAAGTATTGGTCCATTTCAAAAGTATCTATATCACAACATGATATTAAATTCAAACTTCCTCAAATTGAATCTTCCTATCCTTTCAATTTACATGAACATCAGAAGGAAATAGGGCATATGGAAGGAAAATGAGAATGTATTAGATTAATAAAAAGGAAAGAAAGGAATGAAATTAACAGAATAAATCTCTGTATTATTCACTATAGGCAAAACCCTTGGTAAATTTTCTTGCAAGAAGGTAAAGGATAAATGTTCTATAGTTGGGCATTATAGAGTGATTTCTGGTTATGCAAGTACACTTAAAAGGTTAAGTAAATTGTATTCCTAATTGACTAGTAATTTAAAGTTATTTAGACATCAAAGGATATGGACATCTTTGTCACAAACTTATCATGCAAGTCTTCAGAAGGGGGAAAGATTTTCAAATCTTTCTCAAGCTGTTGAAGTTGCCTTCCCATCTGCTTCAAGTTCTTTTCCAGGGTTTCTACAGAAACTAAAAGAGAGAATATTACATGCCTTAAAAGGACGAAATTATAATACAAAACAGTAAAATATTCTAGAAACAAAACACATGAAAAACCTTACAATAATAATGAAAAATCCACGAAAATAAAGGAAAGGTGAATTTCACTTAAAGTTTTAAAAACCTTTTAATTTTTAAATCCAGAAATGAAGAAAATAAAAGATTTTTTTAAAACAGGAAAATTTTGGTAAAGCTCACATACACAAAACACATATAAGAAGTGTCTTTTGTTGAAAATCAAAGTCCTTGACCTCCATAAACAATATAAAATAATCAGTCAATTAAGAAAAAGATGGCAAAGAAAGAGGAAGTTTTTAAAATTAAATCTATTTCAACATAATTTGAGCACTTTTCAAAATGATGGTCTTTTGAGAGGGGAAAAATGTACAAAGAAAAGATGGGAAAACTCTGCTCTCTTGTCCAAGGTCACCTATATCAGGAATGAAAAGATATCAGGGGTTCTTTGAGTACCATGGGAAACAAATTTCAAACTTTCTTTACTGGTGCTCTGAGAACAAGTAAACGCTGTTTATTAAATAATAAAGTGGTCTTTTGTATACACTCGTGCCTAGTCAAAGTCACAAGTAATCCACATACAGCTAGACCCAGGGGAGTACACTTAAGTATTCTGTGGATAGATGGATGGTTGGAAGACAAATAAACTATATTTTTAATTAACATTTAAATTAAATGTATTAATACACTATTGAACAAAATCACATACTTAAAATATTATGATTAAATCACTGATCAGATTTTACTACACACAGACACACATCAAATCTGGCAGATAGATATCTAGAGAAAAGACAAGTAAGTCTGAGGAACTCCCATGTAACAAACAGCACAAGGCAAACACTGGGAAGGAACATAAGTGGATTATTTAATTTTTTCTGATATCTAATACAGCATTCCAACACCATCCACTTCTCCAATAACCACCGGTGTCTCCCAGTTCACTGACACTCATTTCCTGGAGTTAGCCCAGAACCCACATGTTTAAGGACTCGGTCCCATGAAGACTGCCCTCACTTGAGAGGGCAAGTTACGGGGATCACCTGTACTTCTAACCAACGATTAATTCAAGGGTTCTCATGCACTCCCCCCACCCCATTTATTTTCTGTAATTTACTGGGATGCCTCATAGGACTTGCGGAAGTACTGTACTTGCTACTACAGGTTTTATTGTGAAGGATCGAACTCAGGAACAGCCAAATGGAAGACATGCCCAGGGCAAGAACACGGAAGGAGGGCTGCACGAGGCCCCACGTTCTCTAGGCACAGTGCACGCACGGCCTCCCAGAGCACCCACGTGTTCACTGTAACACAAGGCCTCTGTGCCTCTTCATTTCCGCAAAGCCTCACGACACAGCTGCGATCAACCCAATCGTGGGCTCTCCTGACTGACCCGGAGGCGAGAGGGAGGGCTGAAACGTGTGTCCCTCTAACCTCCTGGTTGGTACTTCTGTCAGCCAGTGCCCCCATCCTGAAGTTCCGCAACGTGGCCCTGCTCCCATTTGCCCTGAGTCATCTCGTTGGCATACAAAGACACTCATCATGTAACAAGGATGTTAGGAACCAGGACAAAAGTCAAATGCATAGTTTTTCCTCTGTCCCATGGACATGGCAGTGTGTGTCTGGTCAGCAGGCAGGACCCCAGTGCCTGCAGGGAGGCTGAGAGGGGCGCGCTTCTGATCCACAAGCTGTCCTCAGAGCTGCGTGGCAGCCGTGCCTGCACTCAGCAGGGGCTGGCGGCTCATGACGGAGACAGAGCCGTCCCAGGGAGCGTGTGTTCCTCAGTGGGTGGGAGAAGGGCTTCAGGCAAAGGCTTCTCAGGGAATCCTGGGAGCCCTTCCCAACTCATCGGCAGCCAGCTGGGTCAAGGACAATGTTCTATCGCCGCATGAGTAAAATACGAAGAATCTCACCTCATACTTTTATCTTACTGATATTTCATAAAGATCAACTACTATAATATAGGATGAAGAATTTTTTAAAAAATAAAATGGATTATGAGATGTTAATCTTATTCGGAGAACTCAGTAAGACTCAGTGAATGCCTTAAAGACTGAATCAATACTAAAATCAAAGGAAACAAACAAACAAAAAATCACCACAACTATCATCATTGCCAGGAAAAGTGCTGTAGAAAGAAAAGTTGCTAATTATAAGAGTAAAATGTTTGGAATGTTAGGAAACTCTGGGGCATATTCAAACATCTAAGGTTGGCATCATAAGGAAAAAAAAGGTGTCTCACAAAATGGTTCTGTGACTACTGAACAGATAGAAACCCCATTAAGCCATTACCTAAGCTTCATCAGCTCTACCTGATTACATTATTTGTGCATTATAGTTAAGACAATTTAACCGTATTTGATCAACTTTTCTCTGCTGGTTTTTAAATAAAGACGAAACCACAGTCAGAAGAAAGAAAGGTGCATTCAAGTTCTATGTGAATAAAATACAATTGAATGCACGGGGCCGTCTGATGTATAAACTAAAGAGCATCTAAGAATGTCCTCGGTGCTCTTCAGTAATTATATATACAAAGACAGTAAACTATGTCCAAAGATCTATGTGAGTAACCACATAGATTAACTTGAACATGTCTCAAGTTCTTTGAGGTCAGTGACGATAATTTTTGCTATTAGAAGTCCCAGCTGGAACAGAGAATTTTAAATTGCACTCCTTGAAAGTGTTAATTTACTGGTATCTCTGTATGTGACGTGTATGAATTTTATCTTTCAACTATGTCACATTTCTTGACCAATGAGTTAGTCTTATCTTTTTCTTCCTTTTCATTATTTAGAAGTAACAAAATACAGTCAACATAAAACACAGTTGACTAGATATTTTTAAGGCACTTTCAACTTCTACATTATACTTAGTTTTCAATCAGATGGGATATCCCTCAGTCACCTCAGACACTGTGTGCTTCTCCCCCCAGCCAACCACCCATCTTCAATCTCCAAATGACTGTGGGCAGTAAAACCATAATGCTGTCTCCTGTGCTGGAAACCTGCTAAGTCTTGACCCTTCCTCTCTTGAACCCTCAGATCCAAAGGATCGTGACATCCCTCACATGGTACCTGACAAATGAAACCTCCTTCCTTGCTAAGTTGAACACCACTCAAGGGATCTGGAACACTAATCTCTTTTTTGACCTCTGGTCTCCTACTGTTTCTCTCAGAGCCATATCAAAACTGTACATGGACGTTTTCAGACAAACATTAATTTAAAGATACTCTGTTGCTGCTGCTAAGTCACTTCAGTCGTGTCCGACTCAGTGTGACCCCATAGATGGCAGCCCACCAGGCTCCCCCGTCCCTGGGATTCTCCAGGCAAAAACACTGGAGTGGGTTGCCATTTCCTTCTCCAACGCATGAAAGTGAAAAGTGAGAGGGAAGTTGCTCAGTCGTTTCCGACTCTTAGCGACTCCATGGACCGCAGCCTACCAGGCTCCTCCGTCCACAGGATTTCCCAGGCAAGAGTACTAGAGTGGGGTGCCATTGCCCTCTCTGAAAGATACCTTACCTCTGCTTAAAAACCAGACAAGAAACTCCTTACACAACAACATCAGAGTTCCATTGACAGCGCGGTCCTATTTCCTAACCTGCCTCACTTCACTCCGCAGTCAACTCTTAGTTTGATTCCACCCAATCCCTTTCATCTATTCCTACCTGATCCCGGAAACAGTGTGTCTATCTGCTTTGCCCACTCCACCCAAGTCACTCCTGTTCATTCTTTCACAGTAAGAGGCCAAAACGGCAATCTGGTCCTGGTGACGCGCCCTCCCACCTGTCCTGCCTAGCATCTCTATCTTTGCAAGGATGACAGCCATTACTTTTAGCATGTGTCTTCCTCTCCTAACTGCCCAGGGATTCCCGAGCAGAGACCTATATTTTATGCATCTTTGTACATTGGTTTACATAACACAGGGCAGATACTCAAATATTTGTTGAAAGAATGGATTTTGGGTTTAACCTCTCAAAAGGTTAAAACATTAAAAAGGGAAAATATAACAGGTTAAATATCTAAAACTTTAAAAGCTAAGACACAGACTTTTCTCCAAGTGGCTAGTCATTATGATAATTATACACTAGAGGTGTTAGAAAAGCTCTGAATAAAAGTTAAAATCACAACTATAAATATTTAGATTCAGAAATGATACAAAAATCATGTATATAGGTTCTCTGTAATATGCATCCTCTATGATTTACCACATTAAGATTTCAAATAAAAATGGAGAAATTGCATACATTTATGTAATCTCTGTAATTAAATAATAATCATCTATGAATATCTCCTGGAGGTATTGGTCCTTATTTCATAACAAGTTTACTAAGAAATGTCAGTCATTCTTACATACCATGATACATTACAGAGGAGTTGATGTCTTTGAAGAATGCTTTAAAAGCAACATATTACCAAAAAACAACGTAAACATGCAAACTAAATTACCCTTCCTATTCGAGACACAATTGTTCTATCAGAGAAACTAAAGCCTATAGCATTTAAAGCTCCAAACATAATGATTTTTCCTAGACAACTGTAATAATAAAGCTTTAAGAGTATTTCACAAAACACACATCAAAAATAATACACTGGATGGACATGATGGACAAAAACCTCAGTAGCATTAACAAAATCTTTAATATTAAGTAGGCTGAAGACAAAATCTAAGTTCTAGAGTATCATTATAAAATGCATTATGTTGACAGAAAAGCATAAAACTAAGATAAGATGGTAAAACAGCACAAACTCAAAATAAATTGCAGACTGGTTCATAACAGGCAAGCGTGTAAATTAAAAGAAGCCATGCTACACGACTGGCAGATGATCCTCAGCTTGCCTCCTGCTCAGTTTTTCCTTCATTGTCTTGATTACTGCATGCACGGGAGCATGCTCAGTCACTCAGTCCTGTCCAACTCTGTGGGACCCCATGGATTGTTGTCTGCCAGGCTGCTCTGTCCATGGGATTTTCCAGGCAAGAATACTGGAGTGGGCTGTCATTTCCTCTCCCAGGAGATCTTCTTGTGCCAGGGAGCAAATGTGCATCTCTGGCGTCTCCTGCCTTGGCAAGTGGATTCTTTACCATTGGGCCACCTGCGAAGCCCTGTTCTGATTCTTATTGTTGTTCTTGTTCAGTTGCTCAGTCCTGTCTGAGTCCTTGTGACCCCATGGACTGCAGCACGCCAGGCTTCCCTGTCTATCACTCTGTCTGATTCTTGAGGGGATCCCATATAATAATACATTATAATTTGCATTAGGTATTAATTTGCTTATGTTCCACTTAGGATTTTTCAACTTTATGATGGTGGGGAAAGCTATATGCTTTCAACAGAAACCATACTTTAGACCTTGAATGTTGCTCTTTCTCTGGGCTAGCAATGCGTGGGACATGCTCTCATGATGATGGAGAGCAAGCTGCAGCAGCTCCCAGTCAGCCCATGTGGGTGAAGAATTAATATACTTACGATCTGTACCCACAGAACTACTCTGGTTTTCACTTGCAGGACAGTAATCCATACACAGTATGAGATATTCAACACCTTCTTATAAATTAGGCTTAGTGTTAGATGATTTTGCCCAACTAGAGGTGAATACGAGTGTTCTGAACATGTTTAAGTTAGGCTAAGGTAAGCTGTAATCTTTGGTTAGGCATATGTATTCAATGAGTTTTCAACTTAGCTTCAACTTGTGAGGGTTTATCTGAGTGTAACATCATCAAAAGTCAAGGAAGATCTGTTCAGACAATGAGGGGTTTTTTTGGTTACATTTTTCTACACATCACACTGCAAGGGAATCACCTCTCTCTGCGGTGGAGTCTAGAGGAAGGAAAGGCAGAGAAAGAGAAGGCAGGCAGAGGAGAGGAGGGGCACAGCAGTGGCGGGCTCTGGTCGGCCCTGCAGAGCCACGTCACCCACGTCAGGGCAAGAGCAGCAGCCCTGCCCTCCACAACCAGACTGCCCTCCTCTAACACAAGACTGTTAGAAGAGAAAGCAGTACTGATGGGAGAAGTCTATCTAATGGAAAACCATATTACCTAAAAGAAGCTGACAACTCCTTTCTACTAATAAGATGTTCAAGACTATGGTAAGTACTATACAAAACAGACCAATAATAGAGAGGTTTGTAACACTATTCAAAACGTTCCCTCAAGATAATGATTTTGTGCACGTGTGTGTGGGAGGGAGGTTCAGATGGTAAAGAACCCATGTGCAGTGCAGGAGACCTGGGTTCCATCCCTGGTTCCAGAAGATCTCATGGAGAAGGGAATGCAACCCACTTCAGTATTCTTGCGTGGAGAATTCCATGGACAGAGGAGCCTGGCAGGCTACTTTATGGGGTCGCAGAGTTGGACATGACTGACTAAACACACACACACATGGTAAATATTAAGAATAGACTGATTCGCAAATTGTGCAATGAGTTTTCATGTATGGCTACAGGAGACCATGCAGGCTGACAAGTCCTGGACTGTGTATCTCTGAACTTGAAACATGACAATTATTTTTGTGCTGCTTAGATCTTTGCCTTGAACTCCAACTGAGGGTTGAATATCTTTCCTTAATGTTTAATAGGCATCTTAAACTCACATTTTCAAACTGGAACTTATCTTCCTCCTGGACGATGCTCCTGCATCTCAGTAAATGATTGGTGTTATGACTCCCCTCTTTCCCGCATACCCCACACATCCAGTCCCAGAATAAATTCAGTTGGTTCTACCTTCAATGTAGATGCTTTGCTTAAACCCTCTCACCTCCAAGCTACCTCTTCCTGGTCCCAGCCAACATTCTTTCTCCCTGGGATTCTTATTACAGCATCAAGTGGTTTCACTGCTTCTGGCACTGCTCTCCATTTTCCCCAACAGAGCAGCCAAAGCAATCCTTTAAAAATGCAAGTCAGCTGTCACTCTTTTGCTCAGAACCCTTCCGATGGCTCCCCATCTCAGAGCAAAATCAAAGTCCTTACAACGACCAGCGAGTCCCATGGGATGTCACCTCTCTGATCATATCTCCTGTTACACACTTCTCCACCCTCAATCCCAGGTCACATCTGTACCTACGGCTCAGGTGCCTGTGCGCCCCTCTTGTTACTTGCTTCTCTCACAGACCTTGTGTTACCTCCTCACACTTTGTCACGTTTTCATGCAAAGGTCTTCTCTGATCTCTTAACTTAAATTGCAAAAAAAAAAAGTACCTGGCCTAGAATTCCACAGCTAACCACCCAACATGATATACACTGACTTTTCTCTGGAACATATAAATTTCAAGAGACCAGAGACTTCTTTTGTGTTCATGTACTCTATCCAGTGGGCTTCCCTGCTGGCTTACGGTAAAGAATTCGCCAGCCAATGCAGGAGCCGTGGGTTCAGTCCCTGGGTCGGGAAGATCCCCTGGAGAAGGAGACGGCAGTGCACTCAGTGTTCCTGTCTGCAAGATCCCATGGACAGCGGAGCCTGGTGGGCTATAGTCCATGGGGTCACAGAGGAGGGGAACATGACTTAGCAGCTAAACCACCACCACCACAACTCTATCCAGTACCCCAAATGGCACCGGAGACAGAAGATATATTCAAAAAGCAACTCATCAAATACGGACTGAATGAATGCATCATATATGAGCCGCTGTCACCATTTTTTCTGTCACTCAAAGTCAGTCTAAGACTTATTCTTTTCTGTTTGGTTGATTGTTTTCTGTTAGTCTAATCCTTATTAGTACAAGTGCCTAGGACAGTGTTTCCTAGGCAGTGAGAATTTAATAAACATTTTGAAAAGAATCCTTTCAAAACACATCAAAAACTATTAATGAACACTATTTCTTTTTTCCGGAGAATATGTAGTTTGATAGACAGCTGCTGAGAAGCTGCCATCATGGTGACAGACATTTACATGCCACAAGGGTCTACAACTGATCAATTCTAAATCTCTGCTTCTGAGAAGAGAGCGGAAGGTTATCTAAGAAGACATTTTCTTCAGGTTTTCCTATAAAGCGGAATAAAATATTTTTGAATGTTTCTATTATTTCTATCATTTATGATCAGTATTAGTTCATATTTCCATATGGCATTTCTGAATAATCCTGGGCTAATAAACTTGATTTCACATAACATGCAAATACCTGCAGAAAAAAAGAACTATAAATCGTTGAAGACCTGCTGGAGACTACCTGGTTTCAAAGGCTATTTAGTGGTAGAAACCTTTTTTTTTTTTTTTCAAAAGAAACCTTCTATCAAACTTCGAAATACGAAACAAAACTCTAGTGTCAGGCTGCAGCACAGAGGGTAAAGAGAATCCATTTTCCAAATTCCACTCCCTATGCTGATGTATCCAACTGGTGAAAATGCACTGGGCTATACATTTATGATTTGTGCAAATTCTTTTATGTATGTTATTCCATAATTTTTAGAAAAGGACAAAAGTCTTTCAACAACATAAATCTACAAAATTCTTGGTCCTGTATGCTAACACTTGCATACATTTCAGGCAAGATGCAGCTGGAATCCGTTCAAACAATTTTTGAGAATATATATTAAAATTAATAATACATTAGTCACAGAGATCCATGTTTACCTGCATCATTAATAACAGCATCGGAAGATGTGTGTAAATAAGAAATAATCACTGAAAAGCAACAGCAACAACTACTACTACAAATGCAGAGAATATTTACACACTGCTTACTAGGTGCTATATATAATTTTATAAATATTTACACACAGAAACCTATGGAGTCCTCACATCAAAGCTCTAAATTAAATACTAGTATCATCCCCGTTCAGACGTAAGAAAACAGGGCCCAGAGAGGATGAGAAATGGGCAGTTGGGAGTTTACACCCCAGCTGTCTAGTCTCAGAGTCTATGATGGTAACAACAGCCTCTCCCTTAATATAAGGCAGAACTATTCTGAAAGAGATGGGAATACCAGACCACCTGACCTGCCTCTTGAGAAATCTGTATGCAGGTCAGGAAGCAACAGTTAGAACTAGATATGGATCAACAGACTGGTTCCACATAGGAAAAGGAGTATGTCAAGGCTGTATATTGTCACCCTGCTTATTTAACTTACATGCAGAGTACATCATGAGAAACGCTGGGGTGGAAGAAGCACAAGCTGGAATCAAGATTGCCAGGAGAAATATCAATAGCCTCAGATATGCAGATGACAACCACCCTTATGGCAGAAAGTGAAGAGGAACTCAAAAGCCTCTTGATGAAAGTGAAAGAGGAGAGTGAAAAAGTTGGCTTAAAGCTCAACATTCAGAAAATGAAGATCATGGCATCTGGTTCCATCACTTCATAGGAAACAGATGGGGAAAGAGTGTCAGACTTTATTTTTTGGGGTTCCAAAATCACTGCAGATGGTGACTGCAGCCATGAAGTTAAAAGATGCTTACTCCTTGGAAGGAAAGTTATGATCAACTTAGACAGCATATTAAAAAGCAGAGACATTATTTTGCCAACAAAGGTCCATCTAGTCAAGGCTATGGTTTTTCCTGTGGTCATGTATGGATGTGAGAGTTGGATTGTGGAGAAAGCTGAGTGCTGAAGAACTGAAGAACTATGGTGTTGGAGAAGACTCTTGAGAGTCCCTTGGACTGCAAGGAGATCCAACCAGTCCATTCTGAAGGAGATCAGCCCTGGGATTTCTTTGGAAGGAATGATACTAAAGCTGAAACTCCAGTAATTTGGCCACCTCATGCGAAGAGTTGACTCATTGGAAAACACTCTGATGCTGGGAGGGATTGGGGGCAGGAGGAGAAGGGGACGACAGAGGGTGAGATGGCTGAATGGCATCTCCAACTTGATAGACATGAGTTTGAGTGAACTTCAGGAGTTGGTGATAGACAGGGAGGCCTGGAGTGCTGTGATTCATGGGGTCGCAAAAAGTCGGACACAACTGAGTGACTGAACTGAACTGATCATGGTTTTATTTCACTCACTGAAGTCATTTATTAGAACTATTGCAATCATCACTACCTGTCAATAAAACCTCTTTAAACTCAGAGGCATGTTAATAAATTTCAGTTTTAATTGCTTCACAAGCTCATCAACAATAACCCTTAAATGCCCAAACATTTCACAACTTAATATAAATGTGTACCATATATAAACCTAACAGTGTAGTTACCCTTATTTTATAATTAGTTTTTATAATTAATTTTAGTGTCATTTTATAATACTCAGAGATGATGGTGCTACCTCCATGCCCTTGTGGGAGTGATGGCAAGGACGGCAGGATTCGGTTGAGTAGTGTCTCCCAAACTCCACATCTGCCCAGAACAGAATGTGACTTATTTTCCAACAGGATCTTTGTAAAGAATTAAAGATCTCAAGATGAAATCATCTTGGATCTTGGGTAGGACCTAAATCAAATGACTGGTGTCTTTGTAGTGAGAAGTGAGAATACAGGGGCACAGAGAAGAAAGCACCATGAAAACGGAGGGCAGAGCAACGCAAGACTTGCCAGCAGCCACCAGCAGCTGAGAGAGAGGCACTGGATGGCTCCTCCCCAGAGGCTCCAGAAGAACCCAATCCTTCCAACACCTGTATTTCTGTATTCCTAAACAGCTAGGTACTAAATTTATGCTGTTTAAAGCAACCTGGAGTGTAGTGATAGCTCATGGCAGCCCTAGGAAACTAATACAACTACTAATTCAAGACTCTGCAAGCTGTATTAACAGTCTGGTTCTGGGAAGCAGTTAGCAGCTCTACCTTCAGCATCTTTTCAGCTCCACGACTCTTCACCCAGTTGGTTACATGTCAACCTTGTGAGTAATGAAATTCAGCAGCCAGCCATAACTGTATTTGCTCCATCCACTGCATAGGTGTCTTTATAGTACATAGATTTGTCATATTTAATCTATCCTTCAGAACACCCTGGAGTTTTATCTACCTAGTTTGTAATTTCCCACTTCATGTTGCAAAACAGAAGTGCAGTAAATACTGCTTTCCACCCAGAAGCCTAAGAAAGCTCCAAGACCTTGGCTTGTCCCTGTTGCCCCTGTCCTGTTACTTGATGCTAGCTCTGGCTCTTAGGTGATGCTGACAGAACTGTTCAAGTAGCTATTGCAAATCTGCAGGAGGACAAAAGTCTGCAAACACTGTAAACTGTTAGTTTCTCAAAAAGATTAACACTGTATTGATGCCACTTTCAGTCCACTAACCTCCAAAAAGATATAGAGGTCTTCCTGATGCAGTTTTCTCCTTCATCATCATCTATCAGCCCAAGCAGCAGCCAATTCAGGAAATGTTCCCGGCTCCATATCTCAGAAAGCAATCTTTAACTGCAAGTAGTTCCTTCATGCCAGTGTATTTCAATGTCAGTCTACAGAGTCCTTAATCCTTGTAGAGATTTTAGCCATAGTCTTTCTATATTCCTTTCTGCTGCCTTCCAAAACGGTTTACATTTGTACTATAAAAGAGTGTAATATTTACAACCTCACCTGCAAGTTGCCAATTTCAACTTTTGATGCCAGATTTACATAGATAGTCCGTGGAAATAAACAGGCAAGATTTAAGTAAAATGCTGCTCACCAAACAACTTAAACCTATTGGTTTAAGCAGTACACCATATTCCCAGTGCACTATAAATATTTTTCATAAATGTTGCAATTACCTTGTGAATGGTTCAGTTGTATTTCATCATACCCTTTTATGTTAAAAGTATTAACTTAAGCCAGAAAGAAAAACACCAATACAGTATACTAACACATATATATGGAATTTAGGAAGATGGCAATGACGACCCTGTATGCAAGACAGGAAAAAAGACACAGATGTGTATAACGGACTTTTGGACTCAGAGGGAGAGGGAGAGGGTGGGATGATTTGGGAGAATGGCATTCTAACATGTATACTATCATGTAAGAATTGAATCGCCAGTCTATGTCTGTCGCAGGATACAGCATGCTTGGGGCTGGTGCACGGTGATGACCCAGAGAGATGTTATGGGGAGGGAGGTGGGAGGGGGGTTCATGTTTGGGAACGCCTGTAAGAATTAAAGATTTTAAAATTTAAAAAATAAAAAACTAAAAAAAAAAGTATTAACTTGTTGAATGTAAAATTTTACATAAATGGTTCTTTTAGTAAGTATATGCAAACCTACATGTGAAGTGCCTCTTTAAAATAAATTTATTTTTCATCATTTTTAGTTTGTAGTAATATTAAAATTATTTTACAATTCCTGACTATACATATTAGATGGCTAGAGATGGTCAAAATAGATCATTGAGACATAACTAAACAGGAGTCACAGACTAGCTTTTTGACATAGCCTCTTACTCTCCATCTATATGCAGAATAATATTTTCACTATTTCCACATGCTAATAAAAAAAAGGGTAAAGCCATCTTTCATATCTCAATTTTGGAAAAGTGTCAATAGATAATTCAGGGTTCAACTAGTCTTTGTTGGCTACTTGCTTACAAGAAAAATTCAACTATTATATAGTAGCAAAACAGAGAGAGTGGTAAAGACATATATGCAGATGTAGTGAACACAAGACATGATGAAACAAAACTGAAACTTGTAAATTTAGCTCAATGTAAAGGAATGCATTCTAAAATAAAATCCAGGATATGTAAGAACACACTCTGAAAATTAAATGTAAACACTCAGGAATATATTTATTTAGAATGCCTCAATATTTCCTCATACATATACTAATTTATGTGTCATGCCTATTCAAGAAAGAATTGATGCATATTTATAATAATTATTTAAAATCACGTGATAATTCACCGTCTGTATAAGATGCTCTGCTATTCCTGAACTGATTACTAGTGAACACCCAACACTGTAGGCCTATAATTGTTTCTTCAAGTTATCTGATAAAGTCAAAGATCATGCAGCATAGGCCACTCTGGGTTTCCTAGGGACTTAGTGGTAAAGAATCCACCTACCAAGCAGGGGACGCAGGTTCAGTCCTTGGATCAGAAAGATCCCTTGGAGAAGGAAATGGCAACCCATTCCAGTATTCTTGTTTGGGAAATCCCATGTACAGAGAAGCCTGGCGGGCTACAGTCCATGGGGTCACAAAAGAGTCGGACACAACTTAGCAACTAAACAAGAACACAAAACAGGCCATTTTAATGCCAAGAAACTAAGCAAGTTATTATATTAATTTGTAAGCTTGATTTCTCCTGAAGCACCTCTCCTTGGCTCGTACTCTCTCTCGTGCACTCACAGGGCTGGTCTTTGTATGCTCAGCCATGATGTCTCCTCTGTGTATTCAAATTGCCTTTTCTTATAAGGACACAAGTCAGACTGTATTAGCACCCACCCTGAGGGTCCCATTTTAACTTAATCACCAGTTTAAGGGCCCTATCTCCATATACAGTCACATTCTGAGGTACTAGGTTCAACATATGAAGAGGTTCAACATATGAAGGGCTTCAACATATGGTGACAGAATTCAGCCCATAACAATGTATTTTGTGCTCTTCATCGACAATTCAGTTAAAGCAATATCCTATATGGTTTTTTCTTTTAACTAAATCATATTATAAATGCCACCCCACCCCCACTAATGTGTCCTGTCACATTATTTCATTGTATTGGTGGGCATACACACTAATGTGCATATTCATAAAACTCTAGTATTTTACAGTTGATCTGAAATACCAAAATAATTATCCTGCAAAACTATGAGACACCAACATTAGTCTTCATGACACAATGGTTCCAAAAATTATGTTAGCTGTGTTGTTACTTTTGTTGCACAATAAATATTTTTATATATTTACAATATATACTTAAAATATAAAATGAAGCTGAAATAATAACAAATACTGAATATCTAAAATATATATCCAACTTGCTAATACATTTTTAATTGTCATTTTTGGAAGTCTATAGCATAAAGAGGTTAATGGAAGACTTTGAAAATGCTTTCTGCTTGTTATAGCAGATGAATTGGAAATTTTCATATACTGTGCATTTCCAGGTGGCAGCCACCTGGAAATTAAGCGCTCTAAATGCTCACAGTAGGTGAATAAAAGACAAACATTCGGTATTTAGTAAGGCATTTATCATAAAATGTTGGAAAGTCATGAGGAATTGAAAACCAGGAGATGTATTTGACTGACATATATTTGGGTCAGACCAAGGAATTACTAGCTAAAAGCAAACAAACAGCCTTAAAAGCAGAGAGGTCTATAAAATGGAGCAAACAAAAACTCAAATATAAAGCATCAAATAATGCTCGTGAAAGCTGAAAATGTAGAAATGGAAAAAGTTAAAAAAAAAAAAAAAGAAATGGGCAATCATTAAACCCACTTTGAAAACACACTGAGTATTACCCTCTCTCTGGAAGCTACTTCCTTTCTCAGCAGTTCCAGGAATAGTGTTGAACACAGAGTAGTAGTCCTTAAACAGTGGTCTAAGACTTTCTGGAAAATCTAAAAATTTACCCGTAAACACAGACTGGAATACACAGACACTTAGGTGAGGCTCTCAGCAAGCACCAGGAAGAAGCAACAAAGGGAAAGGACATTTCCTGTAAGGTTCCTAACACAGGAGAGAGTGAGAGGCCTTTCCAGCACAGCAGCCACTCCCCACGGAAACTACCACGCATTCTCAGCTGAGGTGCTAAGGGCTGCAAAGAGTCACGGAAATGAGAAAAAGGAAATCAGAAGAAAGTGGGCCAAGAAGGATTTTTTCAAGTAAATCAAATTTGGAGAGGAGACAGTAAGGGAGGCGTAATCAAGAGCCACATTTATAGTAAAGGGTGATCTATACACTGCAACATAGCTGGAGACTGAAAAGTAAGCTGCTGGATATACAAGTGTGGAGCTTAGAAGGAAGTCTAGAAAAAAATGTGTAAGTCATTAATTTAATGATTCTATTTAAGCCCTTGGGGACTAAAGAGATCACCTAAGGAGAAGCTACAGGGAGAAAAAAAGGGAAGGACTCAATATCAGACCAGTAATAACAGCACTGCTGAAAAGGTGTATAGAAGAAGTCAAATATGTGAGGAGAAAAGGGAGGAGTCAGTTGGGACAGAAGTCAGATGAGAGTAAGGTAACTGGAGCTACACCAAGACAGAACCACACCTTGGACCAGAAGCAAGATAGTCCACAGTTCCTGACACAGTAGTCACACAGCACGTGCTTGTCGAATGAATAAGTGAGTTCCAAAACACATTAGCGTGGCATCTCGAGAATTCCAGGTTAACTATCTAGGGAAGAATGGAAATATCTGGAAGACCTGTATTAGCAATACTAGTAATAACAGTAGTGTTAGCTGCTCAGTCATGTCTGACTCTATGACCCCAGGGACTGTAGCCCGCCAGGCTCCTCTGTCCATGGAATGCTCCAGTTGGTATTAGAGTGGGTTGTCATTCCCTTCTCCAGAGGATCTTCCTACCCAGGGATCAAACCCAGGTCTCCTGCATTGCAGGCAGATTCTTTACCACCTGAGCCACCAGGGAAGAGCTATAATACCCTAAAAGGACATGGGTTCAACAAGGTGAAATTGTAAATTTACCTTGGTATTATTTTAATACATTTCAAAATCCCCAAAGTTTGGTCATATTTTCTAATCATTAGTAAAATATCATTCCAATTTAATGATGAAATTATTGTGAAATAATCAGTAACACCATCATGGATTAGAGTTCATTAATTTCAACTGTTTAGACCAGGGGAAAATGTATCCAACCCTTAGAAATCCATAAAGGAAAGAAATATTACAATGGTATACAGAAATACAATAATGACCCAAAATATTTTCACTGAAATACAACAGAAAAGCTGTAAGCCATTATCTTTTAGCAGAGAAGCAGCCCTAATGAAGTAGATTCTTGAAAATTGTCATACGGGTAAGCTCATTAGTTGTAATGAAAGTTCTCCCTGCTGATCCAGGAGTACCTAATGGCCAGGATTTGTTGTGTCTCAAAAACAAAGATACTTTTTAATTCATGTGATAGCTCATTGAGGAGACTTCAAATCTGGAAACTTTCAAATGATGATATAAAATACAAGAGCATGAAAACTTTCAAAAAAAAACATAGACTCATTTCATCTAAAACATTATATTTGTTCCTCTAAAATATCATCCATTAATAAGGTAATACAATCACAAAAAGAAATTAGGCGCAACAATCACCTACACTATAAAAAAATTTTCTCAGTGATGGCTTTTCTATTTCAAATATGAAGTCGGCTGCTCCCCATGAAACTCGTTCACGGTATCTGCTGACCCATACACATATGCATGCCTCTACTTTAACAGATGGAAACTAAATCCTCCAAGGGCCAAAATGCCCCCACAGAAACACCGAAAGAGAAAGCAGAAGAATCTCATTACCAAGTTACAACTCTGCAAGCAAGCCCTTATGAAAGTTAAACATTTTTCAAAAGCAAAATATAATATTTATACTGGATTTTTACCACAGTCAAATAAGTCAAAATAGATAAATGATATTTTGAAAGCTTAATTCATGGCAAAAACTGTTAGAAAATAAGTTTACTGTAAAAAATACATCTGAGAACTCACACAGTGGCACAGCGGATAAGCATCAGCCTGTCAATGCAGGGGACACAGGCTCGAATCTGTTCTGGGAAAGTTCCACGTGCCTCAGGGGCAATGCAGCCTGCACACCTAGAGCCTGTGTTCCACATCACGAGAAGGCACCTCAGGGAGAGGCCCGCACACTGAGACCAGGAGCAGTCCCAGCCTGCCACAACTAGAGAAAGCCTAGGCGCAGCGAAGGAGACCCAGCACAACCCCAATAAAGATGTAAGTAAAAACTTTATTTTCAAAAAAGGAGATCTGAAAGAGAAGCATATTTCAGCTGACTGTTCAGTTTTAGAACTAGTAGAAAAGATGGTGAAGTGATCAGAAATCCAAGCTGTTATTATCAGAAAAGGCCCACACTGATTTAATTCTTTTTAAAGACCTAATGCTGGTATAAGCTGTTATAATAACTACTCAACCATCTTTTCCACAGAAAAAGAAATTCCTCCATACTTCAAGGCACTTGGTAACACTTTTTCCTCTGTTACTTATCAAGCTTAACGTTCATCAAGAAAACCCACTTTCAATTCTTTTTCATCCTGTATACTCAAATTTTATTCCAAAATTTCAGAAAATTCTTTTTAAGAATATTATCATCCTTGAATTAATGAACTTAATCACTGAAAAGCTATTTTGAGTATCAGTGAGTCAATTTTAATGTTTTTTCTTTTCTTCTTTGTGCCCTTTTGCTCAATCTCACATTGATTATTATGAGAAAATTATTTGGAGTATTTTCCCTTCTTAAATTCCCTTAAAACATTTACACTTAGACATACAGACATTATCTTCTTATGCCAAGAACATTTTATGGAAGCACAAGTGCAAACTAAGGAATAATCCAATGTCATTAGAACATTAGACTACAAGAGAGAAAAGTTTAAAAATTTACTTTATGTCTTAAAAAAACAGATTAATTGTTTCCAACTGTTTTTTTCTGCAACAGCTGTACAAGATATATACTTGAAAGAAATATATATCTCAGGAAAACATGTGAAAGAATTTCTCATGCAGTCACATGCCTCTCTGCAAAATAAGTGCTACAAACCCCACTTTATAGAAGAAATAGTTTCATAGGAGTATAAAGTGAAACAAGTGATTTTTAAAAGAAATATTCACTATAATGCAGGAAAAAAGTATTCTTCTTTAAGTTGATAAATAACCAGTGGCCTACACATAAAGAATACAGATATTCTCCCAGTCCAAATGAAGTACCATCCAAACTATATATCCATACATTTGTATATATTCATACACATGTGCACTCATAAATTCAGTTTTGGAGTCAAGTTTTTTCCCACAGAACCGATTTGATATACAACCTAGATTCTTCAGATGATCAAAAAATTGCCTAAGTCATATTCAAGGCAAATAGAAATATCAATAAGGCCTATTCTTTCTCTGAACCTTTCTATAACCAGACATAAATCCACAGTGGGGATAAGGAGGTTAGAACCTGGGGCTTTAGGGAGGAGTGACTGGAATCTCTGGCAGCTTGGTACCTGCAGGAGCAAAGGAAGCATACTCAGATGGAGATTCAGAATTCAGGCCAAGGGGACGCTGCCTACAGGTGCTTGGCTCAGATTCACACTCATCCCAGGTGTCTAGGAGTGACACCCATGCAGGCCACAGGGCAGGGCGCAGGAGAGCTGGGCTGCAAGTGTTCACGAGCTCCCAGCTTCTGAACAGAGGGTCTCATTACCCAAGCAAACTAAACTCACAGCTGCAGAAATGACAATTTATAAAGTAAATGTCCTGTAACTTTCTAATTTTAAAATGATGCATTCAGTATGAAAACATTGTGACAGAGGCAAGTATGTTCAAATCAAAGGCATTATTTTCTATACCAACTTAAGACCCAGAATATGAAAATATTTTCTATAAAAGCACAAACCTTTGCTAGCTTTGTCCAAATGTCCCAAATCATCCACAAAATTCAGGATATCAGGATGCTTTTCTTCACATATTTCCACAAGAAAATGAAGAAGTGTTGTTTTCTGATCTGCTGATTTTGTGTCCTTTAGCTAAACAGAATGAGAGGGAGAAAAAAATATAGAGAATCAAAAATATTTTGATAGTCTTTTTATTTAAATAATGTTAATCCTGTTTTTTTATAGATAAGAAATAAATCAGTTCTAAAACTAGTTAATGCTGTTTTTGAAAGCCAATGTTTAAACACTTGAAAAGCTACTTATCATATATTGTTCTTTGGTCTAAATCATTAATATCTCCCGTAAAGAAGGAACAAGCTTAATTCAATCTAGTATGCAATATTTCATCGGGGGAAAATATATGGTAAAATGCTCAGGAAAACAGGACAACCTAACAATCTATATAATATTAGCACTTAGAGCAGCCTCACACACTTGTTCATCTTTTCATTTGGCACATATTTATAGAATGCCTGCTAGATACTACAGGAGTTGGAGATGGAACAACAAACAAGTCATTCCTCAGGAAGCCGTTTAGTGTAAAAAAAAGGAAAATATGTATTTCTTCCAATGTGATGAAGAGTATGGTAAAAATAATCACACAGTGCGCCTAGGACGACAGGGTACCTAAACTGAACAGCAGCAGACAGTTAGTGGCATGAGGCACAGAAGCAAAGCCAAAACCTCAAAGGCACAGAATCAGAGCATTTGAATAAGATGGAAGATGAGGAAGAAAGCGGCACTTGAGAGGAGTCTAAGTGACTCCAGAATTAAAGTGTATGTTGGGAGGAGACGGAAGTAGAGAGAGTAGAAAGAAGTCTGAGAAGGAAAAAGCCAGAAAATTAAGAAAGGCACCATTCTGTGGATAAAGAATTCTGATCCCTAAGACCTGGGAGGTTTTTAAGTAGATGAGAGATAATCAGGCGTACATTTTAGAAAGATCCTTCTAGCACAATGTGGATAAAAGATTAGAGCAAGGGTAAGCACAGAGCACGAAGAATGATTTTTAAAGCTGCAGTAATAATCCAGGCAGTGAAAGAAAACAGACTGCACTGCGGTAACGCCTTTGGCATGAGATAAGGGGACAAGGTGGGCACGGACCCGCACGTGAGGCCATTCACCGAAGCTGAACAGGGAGGGCGAGGAGAAAGGCCTGGGCAGGGCAGAGGGAAAGGACTGCTTCGGTTTGGGACAAGGGAGCTTGAAGCTTCTGAGTAACATCTAAGTGCAGACGTTGGGAAATGATGGAGATGTATGTAAGTGTAGCACAATCTTTCATTATATTTCATTTCTTAACCTATTTTTCATTATAGCTGACTAAGATTTTCGGGCATGTTTTTCCTAATCATTTGTAAATATGAAATTTAAAAATTATACATACACTGTATATCTGCTTCTGTACTCCATGGACATCTAGGCTTTACACAAAAAGAATGTAAGACAGGAAAGACAATTTTGCTCCCTAAGAACCAACTTTTTATCCCTTGAGGGAGATAAACTGTAGAGAATACTTAGTTAGAATTTACAGGACTGAACTATTCTAGGAGTACCAGTTTGTGAGCTCTTGGTCTCCAAAGCTAAAGAAACACAAATAAGTATAAAAATAAAAGAAAGGAGAACAGGGACTCGAAGAGACGACCAGGATGGATTGACCCTACACCAAAGGGACCAGGCTACAAACCAGGTATAAACAGCGGTCAGCTTGGGTTTTGTCAGTGGTGAGGGCACGGGGTACCGAGAGTAAAGAAGCAAATACACAACCTGGTAGTGTTCCCTACGAATGAGTAATGAACGAAATCAGATAAATACATGGCAGGAAAAAAATCAGGATTTAATTTAGAGCTGGTGAGATTCCTGCTATATGTAACTGCACAGTCCTACTTACTTGCTTCCCTTTCAATAATTTCCTACTTTAATATATATTAAATCTATGGTTTTTCCAGTAGTCATGTATGGATGTGAGAGTTGGACTATAAAGAAAGCTGAGCACCGAAGAATTGATGCTTTTGAACTGTGGTATTGTCTTGAGAGTCCCTTGGACTGCAAGGAGACCAAACCAGTCAGCCCTAAAGGAAATCAGTCCTCAATATTCACTGGAAGGACTGATGCTGAAGCTGAAACTCCAGTACTTTGGCCACCTGATGCGAAGAGCTGACTCACTAGAAAAGACCCTGATGCTGGTAAAGGTTGAAGGCGGGAGGAGAAGGGGACAACAGAGGATAAGATGGATGGATGGCATCACTGACTCGATAACATGAGCTTGAGCAAACTCTGGGAGTTGGTGATGGGCAGGGAAGCCTGGCATTGGGTGGCATCATTGTCTCAACGGACATGAAAGTGAAAGTGTTAGTCACTTAGTTGTGTGAAATTCTTTGTGACCCCATGGACTATAGCCCACCAGGCTCCTCTGTCCATGGAATTCTCCAGGCAAGAACACTGAAACAGCTTGCCATTCCCTTCTCCAGGGGATCTTCCCAATCCAGGATTGAACCCGAGTCTCCTGCACTGGAGGAGGATTCGTTACAATCTGAGTGCCCAGGGAAGCCCCCGATGGACATGAGTTTGAGCAAATTCCAGGAGAGAGTGAAGGACAGGGAAGGCAGGTGTGCTGTAGTCCACAGGGTCTCAAAGAGCTGAACACAATGGAGTGACTGAACAACAATAATATACGTATATAAGTATACATACACACACAGATATATACATATATCCATATGTATTTTTTCAAACTCTATGTCAATAAATATTATATCACTATCAGAAAAATATCAAATGAACGTTACTATCCAATTGTGGCAGAAACAGATATTCTGGGACATCACAAACACAAACATGCACAATATACTGATGCAAAAACTATCGTGTCCCTGGAAATACAGAGCTACTCAAACACAGATGTGATCTTCACACGGTTTTCGCATGATTACTCCTACGATAGGTTCAAACGCTACACAGGCCTCTGCAAACCAAACGTGCAAACCAAAAGAATGGTTCCTGGCATTTAAAAAACTAACGGATACGAACAGAGTCTACTACATGATGCCTTTTAAAAGGCATATAAAAGACAACATCCACCTGTTTTGAAATACTGTTCCTCAAAAACTGACTCTGATCACTAACCAGACCGATGGCCACTAACATGTGTGAATGACCTGCTAAAAGATAACACTAAAACTGGCCTTTAACTAGTTACGTTGCCTTGGGCAAGATATTAGAAATCAGATGCACACAAGATATTAGACCTCAAAATGAGAATATCGAACTGGAAAGGAAAAGGAAATTCTAAATTTATCTTCCACTTCAAAAATATTAAATATACATTATAGTGGATATAAGAGTTAATAGATATTGTAAAATCTGTCTTAAAAAATACAAAGAAACCTATTTGCAATCTCAGTTCAGAAGTTATTTTTACATGCTTGAGTCAGAATCTTTCAGTCTCAACTTTCTTATAAACTGAGAATATTAATATAATTTATAAAAGTTACCTTTCACCTCTACAATTTCATACATAATATTAGTTTTAATGGATAAGGCTAGAGTAAAAGTATCAAACTCTCACAAATAACAACAGTTTTCCCCAGCACAACAAAGAGTCAGCATAAACAACTATCATTTCTTTTTGTTTTTGGTTCACTGGAGAAGTGGAGAGTTCTGATGGAGAGTTCTGATAAAACGTGGTCCACTGGAGAAGAGAATGGAAAACCATGGAAAATGGAGAACCCCATTAACAGTATGAAAAGGCAAAAACATAGGACACTGACAGATGAACTCCCGAGGTCGATAGGTGCCCAGTATTCTTTGGAGTGGATAAATACCTATAGAAAGAATGAGGAGATTGAGCCCAAGTGGAAATGACGCCCTACTGGGGTTGTATCTGGTGGTAAAACTAAAGTCTGATGCTGTTAAGAACAACAGTGCACAGGACCCTGGAAAGTTAGGTCCATGAAACAAGGTAAATTGGATGTCGTGAAACAGATGGCAACAGTGAACACTGATATTTTAGGAATCAGTGAACTAAAATGGACAGGAATGGAAGAATTTAAATCAGATGATCATTACATCAACAACTGTGGGCAATAATCCCTTAGAAGAAATGGAGCAGCCCTCACAGCCAAAAAAACAAGTCCAAAATGCAGTACTTGGGTGCAATCTCAAAAATGACTAGATGACCTCAGTTTGGTTCCAAGACAAACCATTAAGTATCACAGTAAATCAAGTTTCTTCCCAACCTTTAAAGCTGAAGAAGCTAAAGCTGAATGATTCTATGATGACCTAAAGACCTCCTAGAATTAACACAGAAAAACAAGTGTCTTTATCCTCATTCAGTTCAGTTCAGTCGCTCAGCTGTGTCCGACTCTTTGCGACCCCATGAATCACAGCACGCCAGGCCTCCCTGTCCATCACCAACTCCCGGAGTTCACTCAGAGTCACGTCCATCGAGTCAGTGATGCCATCCAGCCATCTCATCCTCGGTTGTCCCCTTCTCCTCCTGCCCCCAATCCCTCCCAGCATCAAAGTCTTCTCCAATGAGTCAACTCTTCGCATGAGGTGGCCAAAGTACTGGAGTTTCAGCTTTAGCATCATTCCTTCCAAAGAAATCCCAGGGCTGATCTCCTTCAGAATGGACTGGTTGGATCTCCTTGCAGTCCAAGGGACTCTAGGGGATGGGAATGCAAACGTAGGAAGTCAAGAAACACCTGGAGTAACAGGCAAATTTGGCCTTGGAATGCAGAATGAAGCAGGGCAAAAGCTAACAGTTTTGCCAAGAGAATGCACTGGTCATAGCAAACACCCTCTTCCAACAACACAAGATGTCTACACATGAACATCACCAGATGGTCAACACCGAAATCAGACTGATTATATTCTTTGCAGTCAAAGATGGAGAACCTCTATACAGTCAGCAGAAACAAGACTGGGAGCTGACTGTGGCTCAGATCATGAACTCCTTATTGCCAAATTCACACTTAAATTGAAGAAAGTGGGGAAAACCACTGAACCATTTAGGTATGACCTAAATCAAATCCCTTATGACTACACAGTGGAAGTGACAAATAGATTCAAGGGATTAGATCTATTAGAGAGTGCCTAAAGAACTACGGATGGAGGTTCCTAGCATTGTACAGGAGGTGATGACCAAAACCATCCCCAAGAAAAAGAAATAGAAGAAGGCAAAGAGGCCTTACAAATGACTGAGAAAAGAAGAGAAGTGAAAAGGAAAGAAAGAAAGAAAAAGATATAACCATCTGAATGCAGATTTCCAGAGAACAGCAAGGACAGATAAGAAAACCTTCTTAAGTGAAGAGTGCAAAGAAATAGACAGAAACAAAAGAATGGGAAAAACTAGAGATCTCTTTAAGGAAATGAGAGATACTAAGGGAACATTTTATACAAAGACAGGCACAATAAAGGACAAAAATGGCAAGGACCTAACAGAAGCAGGGGAGATTAGAAAAGGTGGCAAGAAAACAGAGAAGAACTGTACGAAACAGCTCTTAATGACCCAGTTAACCACAGTGATGTGGTCACTCACCTGGATCAGACATCCTGGAGTGTGAACTCAAGTGGGCCTTAGGAAAAGTTATTACAAACAAAAGCTAGTGGAGGTGATGGGATTTCAGTTGAGCTATTGCAAACCCTAAAAGATGATGCTGTGAAAGTGATGCACTTGTTATGCCAGCAAATTTTGAAAACTCAGCAGTGGCCACAAGACAGGAAAAGGTCAGTTTTCATTCCAATCCCAAAGAAAGGCAATGCCAAAGAATGCTCAAACTACCATGCAATTGCACTCATTTCATGCCAGCAAGATTATGTTCAAAATACTTCAAGCTAGGCTTCAGAAGACATGAACGGACAACTTCCCGATGTACAAGCTGGATTTAAAAAAGGCAGAGGAATCAGAGATCAGAGTACCAACATATGCTGGATCATCGAAAAAGGAAGGAAATACAAAAAAAATCTACTACTGCTTCATCGACTATGCTAAAGCCTTTGACTGTGTGGATCACAACCGTAGAATATGCTTAAGAAATGGGAATACTAGACCACCTTACCTGCCTCCTGAGGATCCTGTATGCAGAACAAGAAGCAACTGTTAGAACCAGACATGGAACAATGGACTGGTTTAAAATTGGAAAAGGATTAAGTCAAGGCTGTATGTCACCCTGCTTGTTTAACTTCTACAGAGACTACATCATGTGAATGGCTGGGCTGGATGAATCACATGTTGGAATCATGTTTGCCAGGAGAATGAAGGTGAAAATGCTTACTTAAAACTGAATATTCAAAAAAATAAGATTATGGCATCTGGTTCTATTACTTCATGGCAAACAGACGGGAAAAATGTGGAAACGGTGTCAGATTTCATTTTCTTGGAATTGAAATTAAATGCGGACAGTGATTGCAGCCATGAAATTAAAAGATGCCTGCTCCTTGGAAGAATAGCTATGACAATCCTAGACAGAGTATTAAAAAGCAAAGACATTTTTAATACCTTTGCTAACAAAGGTCCGTATAGTCAAAGCTATGGTTTTTCCAGTAGTCATGTACAGATGTGAGAGTTAGACCATAAACAAAGCTGAGTGCCAAAAAATTGATGCTTTTAAACTGTGTGTTGGAGAAGACTCTTGAGATCCCTTGGACAGCAAGGAGATTAAAATAGTCAGTCCTATAGGAAATCCGTCCTGAATATTCATCGGAAGGACTGATGCTGAAGCTGAAGCTCCAATACTCTGGCCACCTGGTGTGAAGAGCTAACTCGTTGGAAAAGACCATGATGCTGGGAAAGATTGAAGGCAGGAGGAGAAGGGGAAAACAGAGGATGAGGTGGTTGGATGGCACCACCAACTTGATGGACAAGAGTTTGAGCATACTCAGGGAGATAGCGATGGACAGAGAAGCCTGGCATGTGATGGGGTCACAAAGAGTCGAACACAACTTAGCAACTGAACAACAACAACAGTACTGAATTCTTCTATTTCCCTACGCCCCTCTTTACAGCAATGGCAGGAGAGCACTCCTTTCTATGAACTGCCAGCTCCTGACTATCACCAGTGTACTGCCTGCCTCATGCTCCATTCATGTGAATCCAGACACATGGTCTGTGTGGAATGCTGATTAAAACAAGCACCTGCAAAGAGCTTTCTAGCTCTATCTGTGATACGACTAAATGGCCAGCTATTTTGAGGGCTGAAATATATCAAGAAATGTCTATGATCCAACAATAAGCAACCGGATTATTTTCATCTTTCCACAGAATGATAAGATTTCAGAATTAGAATTCTGGTACATACTATAGGTTATGGCATCTACAAATTTAATAAATGTTAATGATGATAATAAATGTTAAACAGAGATTCAAATATTTAGAGACAATCATAAAGACAACACACTAACTGAGGGAGGAGGGTTCTATCCTGGTTGTATTGTTGACATCAGCAGGTTAGCAACTCACATACAGGTCACCATGAATCATTTGAAAATATACTCACTGAATAATAAATGAGTCTCCCATTACTCCAAAATCTATATTTAACAATTAAGAGACTTTTTAAAAAAAGCTCAAATTCCAAAATAGATTTGAAAATATATCTAATAAAAGGTAAGAAGTTAAGAAACACAGAGAGTGACACTTTGTAACTAATGCATGAACTTAAACTACTAGTTGCTCTAAATTCCAGGACAGAGATTCTTCATTCAGGTCCTAACATTCTCAGGAAAAGCTCCACAATGCTGAGAAGGTATTCTTACTGTCTCAATTACTCTATTCCCTTCCTTCCTTCCCCCAAATCACTTAAAGAAAAAAAAAAGAAATCAAAAAGCAAAAATATCCTTCAAGAGAGCACGTGAAAACGTATGAAAGCACCACAGAATACATTTATCACAGTCTTCACTTACGTAATCAATTTTCTTTTACCTTTTGATAAACATTAAAAACAAAAAGGGCACACTCTATTTCTACTAATTATCCATCATACATAATCAGCAATTGAGCTAGAACAAGGAAAGCTTGAGAGATGATGCTAATTTTGTTAAAGAGAAAAATACAACTTGAACATAGTCTTTCCCTCGGAAGGAAAATAAAGCTAAAATATTTGCTTTAAAATGTTATTCTTAAGTTTAAGAAATATGCTTTATTTAAACTGTCACTAACATTGCTTGACAGGATTCCTTTGGTATCACTGTCAAGAAATTATCTTACTGATGAGTAATCATTACTTTAAGGAGAATTTCTTGTTTATATATTGCTTCCTAAAGGTACATTTAATGTGCTGTAGATGTCAAATAAACAAAAAGATGGATGGAGTTTCTTCAACTGCTCTGTTCATTCCAAACAAAATAATGTTAAAAGGAGATCCTGTAATAAATCATGGCCTGGTTGTCAGCTGCGATAGAACGCCTTTGTAGCTACAATGCAAGGTTTTGGAATATTTTTAAGGTATTAGCACATATTTGGATGACATTTAAAGAACATTTCATTGTTTTAGTCACAAGGAAGAAAATACCCAAAATTAAAACTAAGCATCTTCTTGGTAATTTTCAGAATACAAAGAACTACAACCCCTTATACTCCAAATAATGAAACTTTTATCTTAAGAATAGTGTCAGATTTGGAACTGTTTCTCATTATATGTGTTCCTGTACTCTAATTACATTATCAAGATGGCACTTACCCTTTAGATGTTGTAGACAATGCTGAACACCAAGAAAATGAAAAAATTATGAGGGTCTGTAATCACTCCGCAAACATTCTAGAAGACCCTACCTTGTGAATAATATGAACACCGAGGACAACAGCAGCCACTCTTGTTTGTGTGGCACTTACTAGGAGACAGGACTAGCCAAATGCTGTAACACGAGTTAAGTGCTTACAACACACAACATCCCTATGAGGAAGCAGCGGGTGTTATACTCATTGTAAAGAGAGCAAGAGAGACGGGAAAGATCACACAGCACATCCCAGAACACACAGCTAATATGCGATAGAGCCAAGATTTATTTGAACCCACTTCTATGTGAATCCAAAGCTTTTAGCCACTATAAACTACAGCTCCTCTACAAAATATTTAATCTAGATTACAGTCCACAGGGTTGCGAAGAGTTGAACACAAATCAGCGACTAAGCACGCACGCGCACGCGCGCACACACACACACACACACACACACACACAATGTATCAAAAAGAATCAAGATTCTCAAAAACACAGTGGTTAAAAATAGTAAGACAATAAAAGAACGCTAATGAATGCAACTTAAAATACTGAAACTCTATAACATGTTAATTCTAGCCTGGAAAGCATCTATACCTCTACCTTGTAATCTCTTCTAGTTCTGAAAACATGGCATTCTTTCTACTGATTTATCTATAAAATTTAAAAAAATGGTACCTGAACTTTACCTCAAATGCAAAAGTGAAAAAAGTGAAACTGTTAGTCACTCAGACATGTCTAACTTTTTAAGACCATATGGATTTTACCCTACCAGGCTCCTCTGTCCATGGAACTCACCAGGCAAAATTACTGGAGTGGGTGCCATTCCCGTCTCCATGGGATCTTTCCAACTCAGGGTTTCAACTAGTGCATCCTGCATTGCAGGCAGATTCTTTACCATCTGAGCAGCCAGGAAAGCTCAAAGCCTTTCCATATTGCTAATAGGATCAGTGCTGACAAAATATGATACAAAAATGTTTGAATGAATCTATGAAGTTTCACCTTTGAGAGATCTAGCCAAGTATATTTACTAACATCATATTCCATATTAAATCACCTGGAGAACGAAGTCCTTAGTATATCTTTGAAACAACACCTCTATACGTAATTTACATGTACACACATGTAAATGGATATCTGAATATGAACTGCCAATGAATATATCAGTTCAGTTCAGTTGCTCAGTCGTGTCCGACTCTTTGCAACACCATGAATCGCAGCACACTAGGCCTCCCTGTCCATCACCAACTCCCAGAGTTCACTCAGACTCACATCCATGGAGTCAGTGATGCCATCCAGCCATCTCATCCTCGGTCGTCCCCTTCTCCTGCCCCCAATCCCTCCCAGCATCAGAGTCTTTTCCAATGAGTCAACTCTTCGCATGAGGTGGCCAAAGTACTGGAGTTTCAGCTTCAGCATCATTCCTTCGAAAGAAATCCCAAGGCTGATCTCCATCAGAATGGACTGGTTGGATCTCCTTGAAGTCCAAGGGACTCTCAAGACTCTTCTCCAACACCACAGTTCTTTGGCTCAGCCTTCTTCACAGTCCAACTCTCACATCCATACATGACGACTGGAAAAACCATAGCCTTGACTAGACGGACCTTTGTTGGCAAAGTAATCTCTCTGCTTTTGAATATGTTATCTAGGTTGGTCATAACTTTTCTTCCAAGGAGTAAGTGTCTTTTAATTTCATGGCTGCAGTCACCATCTGCAGTGATTTTGGAGCCCAAAAAAATAAAGTCCGACACTGTTTCTACTGTTTTCCCATCTATTTACCATGAAGTGCTGGGACCGGATGCCATGATCTTCGTTTTCTGAATGTTGAGCTTTAAGCCGACTTGTTCACTCTCCTCTTTCACTTTCATCAAGAGGCTTTTTAGCTCCTCTTCACTTTCTTCCATAAGGGTGTTGTCATCTGCACATCTGAGGTTATTGATATTTCTCCCGGCAATCTTGATTTCAGCTTGTGCTTCTTCCAGCCCAACGTTTCTCATGATGTACTCTGCATATAAGTTAAATAAGCAGGGTGACAATATACAGCTTTGACGTCCTCTTTTTCCTATTTGGAACCAGTCTGTTGTTCCATGTCCAGTTCTAACTGTTGCTTCCTGACCTGCATACAGATTTCTCAAGAGGCAGGTCAGGTGGTCTGGTATTCCCACCTCTTGAAGAATTTTCCCCAGTGTCTTGTGATCCACACAGTCAAAGGCTTTGGCATAGTCAATAAAGCAGAAATAGATGTTTTTCTGGAACTCTCTTGCCTTTTTGATGATCCAGCGCATGTTGGCAATTTGATCTCTGGTTCCTCTGCCTTTTCTAAAACCAGCTTCAACATCTGGAAGTTCACGGTCCACGTTACTGCCTGGCTTGAAGAATTTTGAGCATTACTTTACTAGCATGTGAGATGAGTGCAATTCTGTGGTAGTTTGAGCATTCTTTGGCATTGCCTTTCTTTGGGATTGGAATGAAAACTGACCTTTTCCAGTCCTGTGGCCACTGCTGAGCTTTCCAAATTTGCTGGCATATTGAGTGCAGCACTTTCACAGCATCATCTTTCAAGATTTGAACTAGCTCAACTGGAATTCCATCACCTCCACTAGCTTTGTTCGTAGTGATGCTTTCCAAGGCCCACTTGACTTCACATTCCAGGATATTTGGCTCTAGGTGAGTGATCACACCATTGTGATTATCTTGGTCTTGAAGATTTTTTTGGTACAGTTCTTCTGTGTATTCTTGCCACCTCTTCTTAAGATTTTCTGCTTCTGTTAGGTCCATACCATTTCTGGCCTTTACCGATCCCATCTTTCAATGAAATATTCCCTTGGTATCTTTAATTTTCTTTAAGAGATCTCTAGTCTTTCCCATTCTATTGTTTCCCTCTATTTCTTTGCACTGATTGCTGAGAAAGGCTTTCTTATCTCTTCTTGCTATTCTTTGGAACTCTGCATTCAGATGCTTGCATCTTTCCTTTTCTGCTTTGCTTTCCACTTCTCTTCTTTTCACAGCTATTTGTAAGGCCTCCCCAGACAGCCATTTTGCTTTTTTGCAAAGAAATGAGTATATCATAATTGCTCAGATATGAAGTTCAAAAAGTTAATGTCCAGGTACTAAATTAGTAGGGAAACCAACTACAATTATAGAATGAACTATTCCCTAATATGTTTAAATACATATTTAAAAAACAATCACTGTGTTCATTACACTTTTCAAAAATACTGTGTATCTCTCTAAAATAAATGGAAATTTAAAATCTTAACATAAACAAGATGCTTTGCATCATCTATGCCACTGCCACAACCATTAACACATGTAACAAAACTTTCATAATGGTTTTAAAGATAGGTAGTGATAAACTATATTAGGTTAAATAGTTATTAGATAAATTTATGGGCATTCACATATAAAAATAACTTACCCCAATGGTTGGTTTTCATTTTTAAATGACAAGAATGAAAACTTTAAATAAGGAAGAGAATGCTTTCAATAATGTCAACTTCTATAATTAAACTAAATTTTTGCCATACTCTCACAGACACACTATCTCTTAATTCTGTTTTAAACATATTTCTATTGGATTTTAGTGAGCATGAAAACCATTTTTGCATTTTAGTAAAATTTTATCTTGTTGGACTATCATATTGTTCGATATTCTATTTACACTATCCCCTATTCCCCAAGTGATTCTAAACAGATTTGTGTACTTTAGTTAACATAAATAGATTAAATACATTAATTTTAAATGGGTTTTATCATGATTAATTTAATTAACAGACTTTATATTTTATAGCAGTTTCAGCTTTAAGACAAATTGAGCAAAACATACAGATTTTCCATATACTCTCTCCTCCACACATACAAATTCCTTTATCAATAACATTTTCCAATAGTGTGATACATTTGTTAAATTGCACGTACCAATACTGGTATTATTGATACATTATTATTAAGAATGAACGAAACTTTATTTTGGAGTTCACTGTCTGTTAAAGTTGTATGGGTTTTGCCAAATGCATAATGTCATATATCTACCATTACAGAGTCACAGGGAATAGCTTCATCAGCCTAAAAAATTTCCTGTCCCCACCTATTCATCCCTTCCTTCTTTCCCCTCCCACAAAGCCCCTACGAACTGCTGACCTTTTTACTATCTCCATAATTTTGTCTTTTCCAGAATGTCAGAGTTGGGGATAAGAGTAGTAGGCTTTTTGGATTTAGTTCCTTTATTAATATTATACATTTATCCATGTCTTCTCCTGGGTTAAGAGAATACTTTCTTTCAGATTTATTTCTTTAATTTTCATTTTTTGGAAATAAAGCCTATCACTGTTTCCACTTTTTCCGTATCTTTTTACCATGAAGTGATGGGACTGGATGCCATGATCTTAAGTTTTCTGAATGCCAGCATTTTCACTTTTCTCTTTTACCCTCATCAAGAGGCTCTTTAGTCCTTCACTTTCTGTCATTAGTGTCATCTGCATATCTGAGGTTATTCATATTTCTCCTGGCAATCTTGACTCCAGTTGTGCTTCCTCCAGCCCAGTGTTTCTCATGATGTACTCTGCATATAAGTTAAATAAGCAGGGTGACAATATACAGTCTTGACGTACTCCTTTTCCTATCTGGAACCAGTCTGTTGTCCCATGTCCAGTTCTAACTATTGCTTCCTGACTTGCATACAGATTTCACAAGTGGCAGGTCAGGTGGTCTGGTGTTTCCACCTCTTGAAGAATTTTCCACAGTTTACTGTGATCCACACAGTCAAAGGCTTTGGAATAGTCAATAAAACAGAAGCAGATATTTTTTTTGGAACTTTTTCAATGATCCAACAGATGCTGGCAATTTGATCTCTGGTTTCTCTGCCTTTTCTAACCAGGTTGAACATCTGGAAGTTCACGGTTCACGTGCTGTTGAAACCTGGCTTGGAGTATTTTGAGCATTATTTTACTCGCGTGTGAGGTGAGTGCAATTGTGTGGTACTTTGAGCATTCTTTGGCATTGCCTTTCTTTGGCATATGAATGAAAACTGCCATTTTCCAGTCCTGTGGCCACTGCTGAGTTTTCCAAATTTGCTGGCATACTGAGTGCAGCACTTTCACAGCATCATCTTTTAGGATCTGAAATAGCTCAACTGGAATTCCATCACCTCCACTAGCTTTGTTCACAGTGATGCTTCCCAAGGCCCACTTGACTTCGCATTCCAGAATGTTTGGCTCTAGCTGAGTGATCACACCATGGTGATTATCTGGGCCATTAAGATCTTTTCTTTTGTCTTTTTTTTTTTTTTTATCTCTAAGCACAGTGGAGGAATCTGAGGCTGTCAGCTTCAGGGACAGGGAGTTTGACAGAACAGGAATTCTGGTTTTGAGAGCGGTGAGAGGACAGCACAGGAGCAGCACATTGACTCTCCATGGACAAAACCACCTGGGTTTTATAATTCTAATAAAGGGTTAATTCTAATTTTAAAGGCAACTGAGAAAACAAAGGTAATATGAATAATTTATCAGAAACACTATTTAGTAAGGCTAAAATTAATTATTTCTTAGAAAATGCTATAGATTAAATATGTTAATGAGTGAGTCCGATAGAGTTAAGCAGTCTAAGGAATTTCACACTGCTCTGGAAGTCAGATTTTTCACAGACTTAATTGGTTGGACGTGTGGCATTTGTTATCTTCAAGTCTTTGGCCAGAAACTGCTTTATTTTCAAAGGGTGCCAGAACTTACTGGGGTGGCTTTCCAATCTGATAGCAAATAAAAATTCTTCTAAAATCCTTCTGAAAAACCAAATGCCACTGGAACAATGGATTTGTTTGACAAAGGTCTTTCTTAAAAATAATTTCAGATAGTAAAGGAAAAGGTGATATATACAAGAATCAAGATTTCACAAAGAAAGATCACAAGTGGTAACCTGTGTGACTGTGACAAGCTTGCAGAATATAAACCACATGTGACAGGTAGAGGGATCTGCTTCCTGCTCTTCATAATAATTGAAACTCTGCTTTCTAAGATCAAGTCCTAAAAAATAACTCCGGACACTGACCATCAACTTATTTCAGTTCCACCGTGTCACTGAGCTTCATACTCCTTTCACTCATTTTCTTCACTTTCAGAACAGTGTTCAGCACGGCAACCAAGAAAAGCAGCAGTTTGGGGGAATATTTTCACCACTTATCCTTAAGTGAGGAAGTAGAGTTGTTACATTTTTGTTTTGCTCTCATATTGGTTAGGTTTAGCTTTTGCGTGTTGGTTGGTTGGTTCCAGGCTACCTAGAAGGGATTGTTCATTCTGGGGTAAGTAAGTCGGACAGAAGACAGATAAAATGATTCTCAGTTCAGTCTGAACATTAAAGATCACCTGTGGGATCTTTTTGAAGATGCCACTCATCAGGGTTTGCATCCACACCTGCTGAAGTACCTGATCCGATGTGAGGCTGAAACATTGCTACTTGTAAAGGGCACTGTGGGGTGAGAACTGAAGCCCTGAAGGAGAGCTGCATACAGCTTCAAGAGATCACGCAGGACAGCTGGCAAAGGCACCAAAGAATGAGGAGACTAAACACATTTCTTTAAAAATTCTCCCCATCACAGCTTTGGTGAATTTATCTGACTTTTGGTTAGCCTATGCTTATAAAAGAAACAAACAGACCAAATAATTTCATGCACTTGAAAAGATAACAGACAAAATTCAAACTGGCCTGCCACCATTACATTTACTATCTAACACCCAGTACCAACAGTCCCATTACTACATATGCTTTGATAACTTCACCTTTGAAATGAATTAACTGAACATTCTACTGCCACTGACAATAGGAAATTTCCTATAAGTGATAATATGGATAAATTTATAGACAAATCAACAGTGACGTTTTTCTGCAATCCCTCCCCTCCAACTAACACTGCATAAGCTGATATAACTTATTATAATTGGTAAACTCTTCCAAAACTTATATTTACTATCCCAGTACAGGCAGTCATTTTAGCTACCAAGAACAATAGCTCCACCATTCAATTGTACTGATTGGGATGATTCGTTATTTAGAAATCACACATTTTAGCAGACACCAGTAATATATACAAACATGTTATAATCATTGTTTCTGAATTGACAATATCTTTCCAAAAACAAGTTAAAATCATCTCATATATTTAATATGGTGTAGAGTTTGATGGTTGAGTCAACCCCCTTTTTCTAGAATACTGACTTAACCTGGCTCCACACAGGTTCTCTAAAATTACTAATTTTAGCACCAACAACATATACATTTTTCTAGGTGGGCCTTTTGGTCAGACAAGCACCTAACTGATTGCTGATTAGATTTCTAAGGATACAAATTTGCATTTAGTCAAGAGCACGTCCAGATAAAAGAATGTAATCTCAAACTACTTATTATCAAATGATACACCTGTACTTTTCAGTTATAGTAATGCCATCCCTAGTTTAAGGAAAATGGTGTAAGTGCTTTGCTTTCTGATGGCTTGGCTTTTTAAAAGGATAAACAACAGACTACCTAGAAGAATGGAGAGAGTGCTTGTCATTTGTAAAATCCTCCAAAGATATTACTAAACTTTAGATAAATTTGGATAATAAGCAGTTTGAGATTATTATATTTTATTTGGGACCTGCGGTACTCTTGCTTCGGAAATTCCATGGACAGAGGAGCATGCCAGGCTATAGTCCATGGGGTCTCAAAGAGTTGAACAGGACTTTGTAACTAAATAGCAGCAGCAACATCTTACTATGAGGGTTCTCTCAGCGTGTTACCCCCTAACAGACTCTGAGTGCATATCTGCAAGAGAAGGGGGTGGCTGATGGGGAGGAAGATGGTTCTAAAAGAAAGATCTTCATGACACTGATTCTTTTTTATTTGCTATTTAAAAGAACACTGCTCAGCATCCTATTTTCCATTTATAATGACATGCAGGCAAAATTTCGCATGATGTGCAGCCTTGGCTAATAAGAGAAATTAAAATATTTAGTTCACAAAGCCTCATGACTGTGTTCTGCACTTCACTTTTTCCATTAGAAAGCCTCAAGCCTACCATCTACTTTAATTTATGCTGACATCTTAATACATTCTAGTCTATGGTTACTTAATGTCTCAAATTTTACTTTTATATTTATCACAGACCTTATCAAATCTTTGGGTAAAATAAAGTAAAATCTTTTCGTTCTGAACTCCTTTATTATAGCTCAGTTCAGTTGCTCAGTTGTGTCCAACTCTTTGTGACCCATGAACTGCAGCACTGCAGGCTTCCCTGTCCATTACCATCTCCTAGAGATTGCTCAAACTCACGTCCATTGAGTCAGTGATGTTATAGTTTTATTATAACAGTTTATCATAATATAAATCATAATATAGTTTACTATAGCCATCTCAATCACAGATATAAACAAAGATAATATAGTCCCTAAAACCAAATTACAATGCATATAGAATTCACTATTCATGTATTTATCTCTAAACAATGCAAAGTTAACAATTTAACTTTCCACACACTTAAGCTAAATTTATAAAGCACACTTAAAAGTAAAGATTTTGGATATAGAATATTAAATGGCATATAATTACCCAGCATGTTTGAACAGATTAAAATATTACCCTGTCTTTCTACTGTCAAATAAATATGGAATTCCTTGTATGGGGCTTATCATCAAAGCAAATGCTTCATGCTCAGTGTGAAAATTCAATCACAATTGTCAAAGATCAAGCTGCTACTTCTGATAACAAACATGATGAGATATCATCTTGTTCAATATATGCTTTCAACTTGACATGTAGGCTAATAAAAAATATGAAGCTGTAGTATTTATTTTGTTTCTTGTACAACAGAAGGCTCCTAACAGGGAAGATCAAAATATCCAGTAACGCTGACTGAAAATACAGTCAACCCTATTATCTGGAGACAGATTAACAGGTTTATAGCTTGACTATAGTAAAATATTAGCAGCAGGCACTGTATTTGCAAAGGGTTTTAAATCATTATGCATCAGCAACTGTGTATCAATATGAGAGGATATCTGTTTTCAACTACATAATAACACTGTCTTTACACAACACTGAGTGCACTGCTTCGTGCACTGCTACCCATTCAACAGCTATTTATTCAGCATTTCCTACGGACCAAGTACCAAATGAGGCACTTCCTCTTCATTAATCAGACCTAACCTCTTGTCTCCACGTCTCTTTGAAGGAAGGCATGAGGGAAGGCATGTGGTCAGCTTCTTGTGAGCTGGTCATTGTTCTGAGATACAATCTGAAGCCAGAACAGATGCTCCGCAGTTTGAAGCAAACTCCAGTAGTTTCCACATGTGGACTTAAACTTCTCTGCCATCTCACCCCCGGCCCTATTTTTCTTCCTTTCTTCTCAGGGGAAGCTTGAACTGGCAGTCTTGCTTGCCTCCTTGCCCTTCAGCCTCCAAACTCATAGTCACCACGGCCTCCCAATTCCTAGATGTTCCTTGAACGTGGACACTGCCCTCCACCCCTCTACGCCTTTGCAACTTCCTTAGTCAGACCTCCATCATCTCAGAGCACAGTGACCATTTCATAGTGGACCCTCAAAGATATGCAAAAGATACAAAGAAGGCAGCTTCAAGCAGATGCCTTTTAAGACACTGAGGTAACAGACACTGTTGTTTGTGATTTAGTCACTGACTCGTATCTGACTTTCGCAACCCCAAGGACTGTAGCCCACCAGGCTCCTCTCTCCATGGGATCTCCCAGCCAGGAATACAGGAGTGGGTCACCACTGCCTACTCTAGAAACTAGAGATAGGAAACACCAAAATCAGCCTGAACTCATTTCTCCTTTGAGCAACAGCTTCAAACATGTCAGTAGCAGGGAATTATCTTTGACCCCTCCCTTCTTCCTCTTCCATCCCCAGCTATCCTCTCAGCTCCCATTTCCCCTGGTGCCCTCCTAGGTTATGTGACACAGGTCAGCCAATCACTGTGTCTCTCCCCACTATAACCCCCTAACCCAAGGCTGTCCAATAGAACAGTAATGGAAACATGCTATACTTAACGCTGTCTGCATGTATGGACACTGACTCACTCGAAACATGCTAAGTGTGATTGAGGAATTAAAAATTTTTAAGTTTACTTAAATAGTAATTGATTGAAATCTGAAAAGTCATATACGGCTAATGGTGACAGTACTAGAAGGTGCAGCTTGCCTTTCTTCCATACTGTTGCTATTTATCTTCCTGAAAAACAGACGATAACATCACTAGTTCTACAGAACTAACACGCCTTCATAACGCCTTTACCATAAGGCATGACACCTAAGCTCTTCACCATCGAGACCAACTTACTATTTCATTTCTATTTTCTCCACTCTTCCTCCATCCAAAAGGGAAAGTGTGAGTCACTCAGTCATGTCTGAGTCTTAGCAACCCCATGGATTGTAGTCCACCAAGGTCCTCTGTTCATGGAATTCTCCAGGCAAGTATACTGGAGTGGGTTGCCATTTCGCCCTTCAGGGGATCTTCCTGATCCAGGGATCGACCCCAAATCTCCCGCATTGCAGGCAGATTCTTTACCATCTGAGCTACCAGTGAAGCCCCTTCAACAATAACTGATCGCTTGGTATACTCACACATGCCATGATATAACCTTTTACACGAACTGTCGATGCTTTTTTAGAATGCTTTTTCCTCTCAGAGAACATCCACTCATCCTTCTAGATCCAGCTCAAATTCCTGCTCCTCTCTGAGTAACTGCCCTCCCTTAGTCCAGCTAGCCGTTCTCTCTCAACTCTGCTGCCATAACTTTAGTATAGAGGTCCACTGAAATATTTAAGCATGCTTAATGGCTTACATATGAAAAATAGGAATCCCATGTATCCCAGGTAAATATTAATCATATAAATAAAGTGAGATGATGAGGACAAGCGTTTTACACAAGAGTAAGTAAGCACTCTATAAATGTGCAGTCTTTAATACATGTCTTATGAATCCCATCTTAATACTTGCTAGGGATCTTCACTGAACATAGCAGGCTAAGAAAACAAGGAGAGAAGAGTGAAAAGATGCATATGGGAAAGGAGAAAAGTTCGCAAGGCACTGCTACTAAAAGGCATAAGCCAGGGGAACTGTGCAAGAAAAGCCAGGAAAGCACCAGGAGACTAACCATTCGGTAACCCACAGCTAAAGCCGAGCGTGTTTCCCGCCTCCCCATCAAACTGGCAATAACAACAACCAAATTCCTTAATCAGGGAGTGTAGATGTGACCAGGTCAAGAACAAGAGAAAGCTTTTCTTGTGCTGTGTAACTGAGAAGAATTTGTTGTAAGCAGATCAATAAAGCACTATTACTATGGCCCGCTTCTTAGAGCTCTGCTATATAAAACTCTGAATGGATTTGCTGTAAGAAAATTTAACCTACAGAAAAAACTGAAGGGGAAAAAAACCCCTCTAAACGTACTAAATTTTCATCTCCTCCAACATTATATTTAAATAGAGATATTTCAAAATCATTAATGACTTCTGAGTTATGCTTATTCCTAATATGACTTTCCTTTTATATAAAGCAGTCTCAATTTTATTTCCCTTTAGTCAGTTTTCAAAAAAGAAAAATGCAAAGAAACATTTAAATAGCCAAAGGTAAAAATTTTAGTGGGAATCACAAGCAATTCTCAATATATATACTGTCATATGCAGGTATTTATATTGAATGAATATTAGGCTTAAATAATATTTTGATGTTCCATTTCATCAGTTTGAGAAACCACAGATTTACAACACAATTTTGCTATTAAACAAAAATCTTTCATTTGAATTTGCAGATCAGAGACAATTAATATTTGGATTTAGTTCAGAGGTTGAGTAAACTAGCTCAGTTCACCGTGGGTTTGGGTTGATGGTTCAGTTTAAGTTATTGACAATGAGCACATCAAATTAAAGAATAAAGAATGCAGTCGGGGCTGACATTTAAGAATAAGTGTTCGGAGGGAGGTGATATATGTATAATTATGGCTGATTTGCGCTGTTGTATGGCAGAAACCAATACCACACTGTAAAGCAATTTTCCTCCAATTAAGAAATAAATTGGAAAAACAAATAACAAACTCACTTTACAGAGAGAGCTAAGGTTAAATCCGAAGGTTTGTGCATTCCGGGAGCCGGCATTCATGTAGTTTCCCATTAGCAACACCAGTTCCAGCAACTTGCCGAAGCCCCTGCTCTTCCTGATCTCGTCGCAGGCGGCACTGACAGCCATGATGTCAGGTCTGATGTTGTTCACCTGCTCTTCAAACTGAAGCTTAAAGAGAATGGCACTGAGCCGTGGCCGCAGTCTCTTCACATTGCTCATCTGATTGAAGAGAAAATAGCAGATTTCCTTTAAAATGCATGATATACTTTAGTACTGTGTGGCTGCAAGTAATCTGGGATGATTTATTGGTATGACAGTACGGAAGAAGCAATATGTCCCCTAAAACTGATAGCAGGAAGAGAGAAAAACCCTGCATGTTTTTGTGAAGAATCCAGTCATCCCTCAAAGAAAAAATTAACAATTTAAATACTCGTTGAAAAGAAATCTTCAGTTAAGTGACAAAATTTAACTGAGTAATAAAGTAAATAGAATTTTTAAAAAAAACAATTTGTAAAAGGTAACAGGATACAGATACAACAAACTACAGAGCATTCGTACATAGCACTGCTTTAACTTTTGTTCAATACTGAAAATGCTGGGTCATATTTAACAGATTCAGACAGGTCTAAAGAGGGTTTGTTTTCTTCAAAGAGCAACTGTTGTCCGCAAGAACCCTGCTGACTAACAGTGTGAGTTAGAGCAAGGGAGAGGAAATAGGTCCCAATTTGTGCTAAACTGACTTCCTTCAGAAACACAGGGCTGCAGAGTGACACCGCGCCGGGCTCGGGGCAGTTAGAGCTGGGAAGCGCGCAGAGAGGGATCCTGTCCTGGGTTTGAGAGGGGCTGAGAGCATCACAAAGAACAAGTGGCTAGAGGACCAGCAAGCTCCGGCCTTCAATCTACCCCCAAACCATATCCAAGCAACACACGACGGGAGGAGCCAGAGGACTTGGGATGTACATTGTTTAAGTTACATGTGAATTCTTTGACCAAACATTAGAAATTTGAGACAAAGCAGATCGATGGGGCAGCACTACCAAAACCAGAGAACTTCAATAACAATCATAAACATCAGTATTGTGAGGCAAGGTCAGGGAAAAAGCAGTGACAGAATATGATAAGATTAAAATAGGAAAGAGTTATGTCTGTCACAGACCCTAAAGGAAAAGCTAAAAAAAAACACAAAAAACAATGTCACGTGAAGCTTATAGGCCTTCATTAAGGAGGCAGAAAGCTATCTGCTCATAATATAATGACTGTTATTGAAGCTTATAGGATTTCATTAAGGAGACAGAAAGCTATCTGTTCATAATATAATGACTGTTATTTAAAATAAAATATGCCATACAAAAGCCTGAACTTATTAGACTCCAACAGGACACTACAGATACCACCTTAATAACACAGAAAGACAACCCAGCTAAGTCATCTAATAAAACCGGAGCAACAGAGTTCTCAGGAGATACCTCTGAGAGAGTATCTTCAGATGAACTGAACTCTCAGAGTTACTAAATACTTTCTCAGCAAATAATTTAAATATCTAATGTACATATAGTATTCTCCCAACCACTTGACCTGTTAAATGCTTACGCGTATACAATCAAGATTCTTAAACCTAAACTAATACAGTTATTAAGAAGTCCCTCTACAAAGTACTGTAAGGAATGTCTTAAAATTCCTTGAATCCAAGCAATGTCTTCAAGTTCCCATCTAGAGAAAATATTCTCTCCTAGAAGAAAGCATAGAAACTGTAAGCTCAAAAGGGACAATTTTTTAAAGTACAGGAAACATTACTAATTATTTTATAGAATGACTCTAGTTATAAAAATAAATTTTAGAAAGACAAAGTGAGGCCTTCTTGGGATACTCATTCTTAGTGGGCACAAATCATTGTTTGGACGTTGTATGCCTTAGCACAGAAAGTAGATATTAGCTGTGATTACTTCTCATAAAGTCATTTCATTTGTTATACAATGTTTCCAAATGGACTGACTTACCTGGAATTTGTATCCTTATTTAAATATTACAAATTTACTATTTGTACATAACTATATTGTACTGGACCATTCTGTATGATACTCTATTACTTTTAATTTAGTCTTCAGATCAGTAAGTCATACAAGGGAGCAGTCACATGCACAAATATGGTTATAGCCATTCAGAAGGTGTATTATGGACCCACAGCCATCTCTGCTTTCAGCCCATGCCCTCATTAATGATTATGAAGTCAGGTATTTGGTACTTTGCCATAAACAAGAACCATGGAATTAAAAACACTTGCTCCTTGGAGGAAAAGCTATGATCAACCTAGAAAACGTATTAAAAAGCAGAGACATCACTTTGTCAACAAAGGTCCATCCAGTCAAAGCTATGGTTTCTCCAGTATTCATGTACGGATGTAAGAGCTGGACTATAAAGAAAGCTGAGGTCTGAAGAATTGATGCTTTTGAACTGTGGTGTTGCAGAAGACTCTTGATGCTGAAGCTCCAATACTTTGGCCACCTTATATGAAGAACTGACTCACTGCAAAAGACCCTGAGGTGGGAAAGATTGAGGGCGTGAGAAAAAGAGGATGACAGAGGATGAGAGATGGTTAGATGCAATTACTGAGCTGCTGTTTATAGGGTTGCAAAGAGTTGGACATGACTTAGAGACTGAACAAAACAACAATAAACAAGGAATGAATTCTCTAGTACCTGATGTAAAACATTATTATTGCAAAATATATTAATTTTAACATGTATTAATACACTACCTCATGTGCAAATAGAAAAAAGACTACCTAAAAGCCTATATTAAACCAACCCAAAGTATGTTAAAGCTTTCCTGCTGACAAGCTCACCATATGAATCCAGTATAAAGTAATTAATTTTCCTAGAATAATATAACCTAGATTTATATGAGTAATGAGTCTACCTGGCACTAGGGACAGGTTCCTCGAAAAAATAAAATCTGTGATGTAATGCAGGAAAAAGTGCTATGAGTTTATGGAAAGTCCTGACAAAGCAAAGTCAGGAAGGATAATGTAAACAGATCTTTTAACACTTTTTATAATTAGATGTCTTTTTCATATTGTTTTTTTCTCCCAAATTTGAAAAGTTAGTATTTTGACTGAAAATAAACAAATGCATTTTAGTGAACAAAATTACCATATTGGAAAGGAACTTGAGAAATCACCAGAACTCGAGCCTGTTTATAGTCTACCATTCAGCCTATACTGATGCCCCAGACCAAATGGCTTTCCCTTTTATTTAAAAGAAAGAAAAGACCTCAGTGAAACCTCATGTTCTAAGACCTAAATCTTGTGATCTATAAAGATAACAGCAGTTATTTTTCTTATTGGTCAAATCAAAGTCTATTTCTTCAGATGGGATCAAAGGAAAAAGCTTAAAAATTAAAAAAAAAAAAATTTTTTTTTTAAATCCTGAAGGTTTCTCCAGCCCTTCAAACTGGACATCTGCACTCTGGTTTTCTTGCTCAAAACATTTAGAACTCTGACTTATCTGCCAAAGACTAGACTGGATGAAGAAATGGAGAGCTATGATGCTCAAAAAATATTCTCAAAGCTAACAGAAAGTCATTAAAAAAGAAAAAAAGGAAAGACTATTACAAAACTTAACTATAAGATAGCAAATAATTAGAAGGTTAGAACAAATTAGAATTCATTTTTTCCAGAGGTATCGTTTACATATATTACTACAGGGTCTTAGCAATGTAAACTCACAGCACCAAAATCTGATAACACTGAGTTATACTCTGGATATCAAACTAAAGGCATAAAAGAGAAAGTAAAAATATTTTGATTTTACTACTATTTTTTGAAGGCAGGGAGTAGTCCTCTGGCAACCATCACATGACCATAGATGTCACATGCCAGAATGAAAACACCTAAGAACAGAGACTGGACAAAATCGAAAGCAATATCCAGAACACAAAGGGTGATTTTTATTTCAAGATTTTGTTCACTGGCAACATTTGCATGGTTGGAGCAGGTACAAAGTAAGACGAAAAGACCTTTAGAAAATCAATGAACCAACAAGCATTGACTGGGTGCCCACTCAGTGCTGCGAGCGGCACAGAAGTCGTGGTTGCTGCCCTTGTGTCATCGAATTCTTGCCATCTGTCTTAAAGGGCAAAAAGGAGGAAAAGCCTTCCAGGAAATATAATCTCCCATAATCTCATTATGGTTATGTTTTTCACGTATAATTTTATCTATTATTTCACGAGGGAGGAAAATAGAATCTATTTGACATTTTTACACCAACTACATTTAACACCATATCTGGTCCTCTTTACTCAGTTTCTTTTACAAACATGGTATTTCAGGAGCAAACTTTTTCAAAACTTGTTGGGTTTTCCCCCACTTCTTGCCTGCAGCCTTGTGCAGGCGCATCTCAAAAGAAGTTTGAGAACACACTCCGTATCTTTATTATTCTTCCCTAAAGTTGTTGTAAGACTAATTAACCTAACCCTAAAGTTGCTGTAAGACTAATTAATCATTCATTTAACTTTCTAACATAAGTAACCTGCTGACTGAAAAGCTACTAGCTTGAGTCTGAATTAACTTATCAATACTGCTTTAAACCTTTACTTTAGATACTTTCTAAATACATAATTATAAGGAATAATGGGACAGTGTTTCTGGAAAGTTAAATGACTCCTGCAAGTTCACAGGGCCAGAGGGCATGAGTCTAGAGCTAACTTGCTGCCAACTAAGTGTGCAAGACACTCAAAGCATCATAACATGAAAATTAACAACTGCAACTTAAAAGCCATCTGATACTCAAACTACTTCTCTCATATTTTCCTACGGACAAGAACAGACTTTAATTTCCCCATAGCAGTTATTAGATAAAGCACTGTGGAGACGAGTGGCCCTGTTGTGCACCCCGCCTTCTGCTCTTCACATTCCGTTCTTTCCTTCTGGGTGTACCCAATTGCCCTAAATGTTTCCAGGTCCACTTTTATTGTCCCCTAGCACTGCACTTGCCACTCACAGTTTCATACTAGCTCATTCCTCCACTCCCTGTAAGACGTGTGAGAAGGAGAAGGTGAAGAAAACAAGTGGATCTTTGTGAAGATTATAAAAAGCGACACAGGGATGGGAGGAAGTGCCATCTGAGGAGGAGGTCTAACGGACTAAGGCCCTTCAGAAAGGGTTTGGAACTTGATTTTCCCAAGCAAACTGTACGAAAAAATATCTTCCTTTCACTGTTTTAGCTGGCCAATATTTTCATGATCTCCAGAATCCTTAGAATTAAAAAAAAAAAAAAAGTTCATTGCACTTCAGGAAAGGCATCAAAAACATAGCTATTCAAGTGTCTTATTCCTGGATAGTGCTCAGACTATCAAGATTGTTCTTTTAAATAAATGTGCCCTTATGATAATAAAACTCATAAGCTAAAGTTATTTTTTAAACTATACAACAGCAAAGTACACATGGCATTATTTTTTTACATTTTGCCATAGGAGCAAGATAAAGCCAAGAATTATACAAAAAATATTAAAAGGATAGAATGTATATTCCTTCAGCTTGTCAAGAAATAGAAAATTGCTACAGACATCAGATATACTTTCTCTTTTTGTACAAATGCTTATCAATTCTGGACCACTAAGGATTTCACAGCAGGTCCAAACGAGTTCTGCAGAACTCAGGATCTGCAAGTTGTGAAGTTAGAGAGCGAGAGGCTTCTTATTTAATTTGGCAGTCTTAGCAAAACCCTCTTCACACATAAGTTTCATATCTGATGAATTAAAAAGCTGGCATAACACCCGGAACCATTCTGGTGTCTTAAATTCATTCACGTCTGCTTCCAGACAATCCGCATGCTAACACAGAAAACCAATGTTTTCATTGCTATCACTAGAACTAAGTTTTGGCTGTTCTTGAAATTTATATAAATGAAACTTTCAGTAAACACTTTTTGTATCTGATTTCTTTCACGCAATAAAATGACTTCGAGATTTGCATGCACATAGTATGATTGAGTATTAAAGACCTCCAGGTGAGATCATGCAGGATTTAGGGTGACCCCTGAATCTAATGCCGTGCCATTTTAAGGGAAAGGAGAGAGAAAGACACACACAGGAGAAGGAAACGTGAAGAATGGGAAGAAGGAGCAAATGACATGTTGTTCCAAGTCAAGAAATACCAAAGGCTACCAGGTGCTAGGAGAGAGGCAGAATACAGATGCTTCCTCAGGTCTCCAAAAGGCACCAACCCTGCCAAGAGGGTCATGCGGGACCAAAGGTCTCCAGGAGTGTGACAGAAAAAATCACTGTTGTTTCAAGCCACTGAGACTGTGGACCTCTGCTGTGGCAGCCCAGGGACACTCACACAGGATACTATGAAAACTCTTGTCTGAGTCCTCAATTCTATTAAATATCTAAAAGGGAGAGTGTAAATGTATACTTAACGGAACAAAAATTATCAACCTTTTTACAAAGTGGTTTATACCACTTATGCCTCGTTTGCCAATGTTAGGCTTTATTCTGGAAGCTTTTATCTTTTCATGTATAGGTCTGTACCCGACCCTTCATTAACTAGTCTGTATGGTATGATGAGGGCTTCCCAGGTGGCACCGGTGGTGGTTTAGTCGCTAAGTCACGTCCGACTCTTGCAACCCCATGGACCGTAGCCCCGCCAGGCTCCTCTGTCCATGGGATTCTCCAGGCAAGAATACTGGAGTAGGCTGCCATTTCCTTCTAACGCAGGAAATGTTAAGAGACGCAGGTTCAAGCTCTGGGCCACCAAGATCCCCTGGAGGAGGGCATGGCAACCCACTCCAGTCTTCATGCCTGGGGAATGCCATGGAAAGAGGAGCCTGGTGGCTACAGTCCACAGGGTTGCAGAGTCGGTCACGACTGAGGAGACTCAGCACGCACACATGGTATGATGAAGGGCTGTTCGCAGCATCATTTGGTACAAGGAAGCTCCTTTCTCTACTCACTAGCCTTCAAGTCTTTGTTGAAAATCAACTGATGGTATCTTTGCGAGTCTTTAAACTCTAAACTTTTAAGAAGAAAGTCTATATAGTCTTAAGCGAAAACATTATTGTCTCGATGAAAAATCAGTACTCTAGGTCAGAAAAATTTGCCTTTTTCAAAATTGATTTTGTCCATTCCAAGTCCTTTACATGACATGAATTTTTGTAAAATCTTATCAGTTACTATTGTAAGACCTGCTGGGACTGACTGAGACTGTATGTATTACGAAATCTATAGATCATGAGGGGAAAATGTAATCTTAACAAATTTAGTCTTCCACTCTAGCATGGTATATATATCACCATTTATTTACAACTTCTGTAAGTTCTCTCAGCAATAACTCTCTCTCAGCAATAACTTGGTAGCTGTAGTATAGAAAATTTGCACATGTTCAGTGAAATGCATCCTTACGTACTTTACATTTTTGATGCTACTGTAAATAGTACTATTTTTAATTTGTTTTCCAATATATCATTGCTTAAATAAAAAAATACAACTGATTTTCATATAGTTACTATTTTGTGACCTTCTAAGTTTCCTATAGATTCCTTATATATTCACATAGATAATAAGTTCACTTACATCATTTCCAACATACAGGCCTTTTATCTCATTTTCTTATTACACAAGTTAGAATATATATTATAATGAAGAAAAGTGATATGAATAGATTTCCTTGTCTGGTTTCCAAATTATAAATGACAAAGAATTTAATCTTTCACAACTAAGCATGAGGACAGTCCCATGTTTTCCACAGATGTCCTTTTATCAGGTTGAAAAAGTTTTCTATTTTTCCTTGCTAGGAGTTCTTATATATCATAAACAAGATAGAATTCTATCAAATGCTTTTATTTTGTATCTAGATATTTGTATGATTTTTCTTATTGTTTTGTAACATGGTCAACTGCAATAATTAATTTTCAAATGTTAAACCAACCTTGTACAAATTGGTAAAAATACACTCTTTTTATGCACTACTTGATACAGAAATATCTTACTGGCAATTTTTTCATGTATGTTTATATATGATATGGGTCTGTAGTAGATTACTTTCTGTAATGGTTTCCCTTCTTTGATTACTGATTGAAATTAGAGAATTTAGTTTAATTTTTTCAGTGCTTTCATTTTCATGAATTTCAAAATAATTTCTCTTTGACCCACAAACAATTTAATATTATGTTATCCAATTTTCAAACAGTGAGAGATGTTCTATTACTGTTTTTATCCAATTTAATTTCAATTTAGGCAGAAAGCATACTCTTACAAGATTTCAATCTTTGGGAAATTACTGAGATTTATTTTATGTTTCCATATGCTCTACCTTGGTGAATGTTCCATGTGTATTTGAAAAGAATGTATATTTTGCAGTTATATGGGAAATTTTCTATAAATACCAATTGGAACAATCTGGTTGATGGAACAATCTGGTTGATAGAACAGTCTTGCTTTTTCAAATATTTACTGTCTTCTTTTTTGATATACTTTTACAAGAATTAAATGAAAGAGGGGCATTAAAATCTCATTATGACTGGGAAGCTATCTATTTCTCCATTTAATTCTACAGGTTTTGTTTCATGAATTTTAATGCTCTTTATTAGGTACATACATATTTAAGATGATTGTTTCTTGTAAATTACTCCTGTATCCTTGTGTAATGCCACTATCTCTTAAAAGATGATTTGTCTTGAAATATGCATTCTCTGAAATATACATAGCTATGCTACTTTTCTTACTGCTTATTATGTGTTTTGTGTTTGTCCTTTCTGCCCTTTACATCTCTGTTCTCCTTTCCTGCTTTTGTGTTTATCAAGCAATTTTTAGTACTCCATTTTTTTCCTTCTGATTTTTCCTGGTTCCTCTACGACGAGCACTATGCATCTTTATGTAGTCTATTCAGAGTGACTGGTAACTCAATATTATGCTTTTTTATGGTTTTCATTTCCTGACTCCCCCCTCTAGCATTTCAGTCACACCGCACACTCTGATTCATTTCATGTGTGTCATAACGTTACAATAGTGCAATTCCATTCATCCTACCCAATCATCTGTGCAACTACCATCACATCTTTTGCTTCTATATACATATAAACACTACCTCGCAATGTCATTTTTTAATTATTAGGTTTCTGTTCAATAAATTATGAGAATAAAAAAAGCACAGTTCCTTTATTATTTCACATGGTATTGATTCCTTTTTGTGGGTACCAGTTTTCATCTAGTATCACTTTCACTTGGCCTGCAAGACAAGTTTAGCTTTTCTGGTAGGACAGCTGTGACGGGCACAAACTCTCTGCTTTCATATAATTAAAAGTGTATTCACTTTACCCTATTTTGGAGGGGTATCTACTAAATAGAGAATTTTGAGTTTATAGAGTTTATTTCAGCATTTTAAATATACCATTCTGTTTGTTGACTTCTGCTTTAGATTATTTCTAGAAAATCAGCTATATCCATCTCCTTATTTTCTCATATGTTTCCTTCAGCCTCAAATTACTTTCTCACCTTTGTCTTTAAGCAGTTTGACTAAAATGTGCCAAAGTGTCTTTTTCTTTATATTTATCCTGAATGTGGTTTACTAACATTCTTGAACCATAAGTTTATTTTTTCCACTCAATTTGACATTTCTTTGCCTTTATTTCTTCAAATGTTTTGCCAGCCAGAATTTCACTCTTTTGTCCGGATGGGATTACAATTACAGGTGTTTAGATTGTAGGTTATACTTAACCTACATATTGAATATTTTAATTCAGTTACTGAACTTTTCAGTTTTGCTTTCCTTTAATTCTCAAAGATAAATTCCTTTAGTTTGTTAAACATATTTATGATATCCACATTAAAGTCTTTACATTTGAAATCTAAAATCTGGCCCCTCTTGTTGATTTGACTGCTTTTTCCTTTGACTATACATTCTACTTTATTAACTTTGAAACTGAAAGTGAAAGTCGCTGAGTACTAGCCCACTCTTTGCAACCTCATGGACTATACAGTCCATGGAATTCTCTAGGCTAGAATACTGGAGTGGGTAGCCTTTCCCTTCTCCAGGGGATCTTCCCAACTGAGGAATCGAACCCAAGTCTCCTGCATTGCAGGCAGATTCTTTACCAGCCGAGCCACAAGGGAAGCCCAAGAATACTCGAGTGGGTAGTCTTTCCCTTCTCCAGCGGATCTTCCTGACCCAGGAATCAAACTGGGTCTCCTGCATTGCAGGCAGATTCTTTACTAGCTGAGCCACAACTTCTTAATTAAATTATAAAATGCCATAATAACTCCTGTGGTATACTACTACTTTGAAGAATGTTCCTTCTTGATGTAGCAGGCAAATTAATCATTGGGTAATCACCTTTAAGTTTCTCCATAGGCTTATTTATAGTCTTTACAAGCTTAGTCTCACATTCTGTGGAAAGCAGGAGCCGTTTCCCTGGCCCCTCTAACATGTTAGGACTTATTCTTCCCAGAAAAGACTGTAGACTTAATTTTTTTAGGGTCAGTGCCAGCAAATTTGGAAAACTCAGCAGTGGCCACAGGACTGGAAAAGGTCAGTTTTCATTCCAATCTCAAAGAAAGGCAATGTCAAAGAATGCTCAAACTACCCCACAATTGCGCTCATCTCACATGCTAGTAAACTAATGCTCAAAATTCCCCAAGCCAGGCTTCAGCAATACGTGAACTGTGAACTCCCTGATGTTCAAGCTGGTTTTAGAAAAGGCAGAGGAACCAGAGACCAAATTGCCAACATCCGCTGGATCACAGAAAAAGCAAGAGGGTTCCACAAAAACATCTATTTCTGCTTTGACTGTGTGGATCACAATAAACTGTGGAAAATTCTGAGATGGGAATACCAGACCACCTGACCTGCCTCTTGAGAAACCTATATGCAGGTCATGAAGCAACAGTTAGAACTGGACATGGAACAACAGACTGGCTCCAAATAGGAAAAGGAGGACGTCAAGGCTATATATTGTCATCCTGCTTATTTAACTAATATGCAGAGTACATCACGAGAAACGCTGGACTAGAAGAAACACGAGCTGGAATCAAGACTGCCAGGAGAAATATCAATAACCTCAGATATGCAGATGACACCACCCTTATGGCAGAAAGTGAAGAGGAACTAAGAAGCCTTTTGATGAAAGTGAAAGAGGAGAGTGAAAAAGTTGGCTTCAAGCTCAACATTCAGAAAACTAAGATCATGGCATCCAGTCTCATCACTTCATGGGCTATAGATGGGGAAAGAGTGTCAGACTTTATTTTTGGGAGCTCCAAAATCACTGCAGATGGTGACTGCAGCCATGAAATTAAAAGACGCTTACTCCTTGGAAGAAAAGTTATGACCAACCTAGATAGTATATTCAAAAGCAGAGATATTACTTTGCCGACTAAGGTCTGTCTAGTCAAGGCTATGGTTTTTCCAGTAGTCATGTATGGATGTGAGAGTTGGACTGTGAAGAAAGCAGAGCGCCGAAGAATTGATGCTTTTGAACTGTGGTGTTGGAGAAGAGTCTTGAGAGTCCCTTGGACTTCAAGGAGATCCAACCAGTCCATTCTGAAGGAGATCAACCCTGGGATTTCTTTGGAAGGACTGATGCTAAAGCTGAAACTCCAATAATTTGGCCACCTCATGTGAAGAGTAGACTCATTGGAAAAGACTTTGATGCTGGGAGGGTTTGGGGGCAGGAGGAGAAGGGGACCACAGAGGATGAGATGGCTGGATGGCATCACTGACTCGATGAACGTGAATCTGAGTGAACTCCAGAGGTTGGTGATGGACAGGGAGGCCTGGCGTGCTGGGATCTTGGGATTGCAAAGAGTCGGACACGACTGAGGGACGGGACTGAGCTGAACTGAACTGAACTGAAGTGTAGGTACTCCTTTAGGATGTTGGTCATGTTTCCTGAGTTACAACCTTACTGGTTGTTTGAGTGAATGCCAAGTATTTTAGTGAGAGTTATCTCTACTCTGGCAGGGCCAGAACTCCAATGACTCCCAGGAATGATGGACCCCTAGTACGTCTGTTCTACTCTCGCTGTGCAGCAGGTGCCATATGGCAAATCTAGCTCCGCATATGCACAGCCCAGGCTCCAGGGAGACCCCCACAAATTTTTAAAAATTTGTTCCTAAGTATTTTATGGTTTTATTACTGCAAATGGAATTTTAAAATGCTTTTATTACAAGTTTAGTTTCAAAAATACAAAAAACTCTTTATCTAAAGTAACCAAATGTTTCCATTTTGTATCATTTGCTTCATCATATTTTCTCTCTTCCTCTTCATATATATGTATATTAAAGGAAAAAATATATGTACCTATAATAATATAACACATAACATTTAGCTAAGGTGATGTCCATCAGCTTTTCAAATGTAAAGTTACAATACTTTCTTATATAATGTTATTTATATGAAGGTGATTTAAGACTATATAAATAGTATGGATACAATCTATTTTCATCAAATGTTCACCTATGTGTTAAAGGGGACAGCCATTAAATACAGAATATTGGTTATAGTATTCACTCAACTTTTCTAAAAATGTATGTTTATAAAACTTTCCAGATGGCTTCAAGAATAAGATAAAAAATAAACAAGTCAATATCTATAGTAATTACACCTTAAGCCACCAGCACAATAAAATTGCCTAACTCTATACTAACTTAGTTAAATAAGTTCAGTCTCCCATTTTCTACTATGTTTCCAAAACCGTCTTAGAAGACTGTATCCAGACCTATATAATGAGATTTGCAGAATACAGGAAATGATTCTCAGGCACTAGATAATACTCAAATCTAAAAATCAACCTTAAAACAACGCTGTCTGCAAAGTGAGCACTCATAAAAGACCTTTTTGCTTATAACTACAAAATCCTTTAGACTTTCTTTCAAATGAATGATTCATGGCTAGTAATTAGTATGTGACTATAATGATGTTTTCTTTTGTTTTTGCAAACAAAACACATTAAGTGGATTGTGCCATAAAATTTCAATACTATATAGATGGTCTAACATGAAACAATCGTGTTTCTATACCAAAACAACAACCATAATTCTTATTATGGACTCAAATGCCCCACTTTTTAGTTGTCTATTTAGAAGATTTAAAATACCAAAGTAGAAAAAGTAGCAACTTGACAAAATTTCCCAAAATTAATTTTAAATTCAACAGCTCAATAATTTAAGCTCCTCCATAAACATACTAAGTAATTTGTATTTATCATTAACTCAAGTCAATCTTTAAATATTAAAAATAAATTTGCTCCAGTGATGAAGCATACAGAAACCAGGACTAAAAGCAACTTCAAGTACAGGGGGAACCCACAGCAAAACACACAAGAGTGACTGCTATCATAAAAAAAGGGAGGCTGTCCTTCAGCATCATAAAAGTATGGTTCACAGCTGAGCTGCACTAGTTACTAGATGGATGTACAAGCTGCCTCAGCAATGAAATGTTAATGACTACTTCTGGAGTTATATGAGAGACAGATAAAACTACTCATTCATTTATATATCGAATTATTTACTGCATATACATCATGTGCCAAAGAATCACATTGAATATAAGATGACAGGGACCCGGTCCAAATGGATGTACTAAAGTAAACAGATAAAGAAAGGGAGAGAAAAGGAGAAACAATAATATAAATCGGTAAGATCATTTTAGGTAAGGATGATTGCTCATGAATATGCAAGATAACACAGAGAATGGTGGGAGGCATCAGGATGATGAGTCCTGCCACAGGGAAGGGGTATCTGGGCCGAGGCAGAGCGAGCGGCAGGCGTACAGCAAACCTGAGCAGGGAACAGAAAATGAAAGCAGCTGAAACCAGTGGACAAAGAAGGGAGTGGTGATATCTGAAAGTCACTCAGTTGTGTCTGACTCTTCACAACCCCATGAACCTCGAGCCTGCAAGGATCCTCTGACGGTGGGATCCAGGCAAGAACACTGGAGTGGGTACCAGTCCTTTCTCCAGAGGATCTTCCCAACCCAGTGATGGAACCCAGGTCTCCTGCATTGGCTAAAAAACATATACTAGACTATTTTACAAATTGAAATGGATTTAGAAATCATTAGAACAATCAGAGAGAAATTCCCTTTCTGGCCAAAAGTGGAAAAACACGGACTACATTTATCTCCCTTTGCCCCCACACCGAGAGGCAACAGCTTTCAGACACTGACAATGACCGAGAAAGGGGAAACAGGTGCATTCCACGACTGCTCCAGATTACTGTCTGAAAAGGAGCCCGGGGGGAGCCAGGAGGTGTCATGACCGAGACAGAGGTAAGAGCTGGGGACGCCAACGCAGCTGAGTTCTCAGGACAGAGTACCAGACAGGAAACGGTAACGCAGACAGAAAGCTCCAGTGTTCTCAAGAGGTTCCACTTACGTCTTTAACTGTAGTAGACACATCATGTGGGAAACTACTGAAGACCGAGGAAAGAATCAGTCAGAAGCACTGTTGGGAACCGCACCCAGCTCTCAGATAAAGATGAGGATAGTACCTGCTCTCAGGAGGCAAAGGGAAAAACTCACAATTCATGGAATACTGAATGAGACAGGAAAGTTTAAAGTTACCATAATTCAAATGCTTAACAAGGCTGAGAAAAGATTAAGGATTTTAAGCAGAGACATGAAAGATGTTTTTTTAAAACTACTTGCACTGAATTTCGACAATAGAAAGCATTGCTATCTGAGCTGACTGAAAAGGAAAAACATCAAATAGCATAAAAGAAAAGATTAGTGAACTGAAATGCATGTCCAAAATGAAAAAAGATGGAAGAAAATAAAAAGGGCATCAGTGAGCTGTGAACAACTTTGAGAAGCCTGACATGCATGTAATAATATAATATATATGCAACGTAAGTTTCAGAAATAGAGGAGAGGAGATATAGAAAAGATATCTGACAAACACAATGGCTAAAAATATGTCAACTTTAAAGGGAACTACAAACCCAGTATCCACAGATCCAATTCAGTGAAACCCAAGGACAAAAACGTGAAGAAAACTATATACCGAAACTACATCGCAATCAAATTAATCAAGCGAAGGAGAAATCTTCAAAACAACCAGAGAAAAAGAGAAACATGTACAGAGAAACAGTTATGAGTGATGGCAAATTTCCTGCCCCAATAATACAAACAAGAAGACAGTGTAGTAACATGTTTAAAACTATGAAAGGAAAAATAATCAACTTGGAATTCCATACTGATGGAAATACTTCAAAATGAGGTAGAAAAGACTTCCACATACATAGAAAAACTGAAAGAATTCATTAGCGCTAGAATAAATGTTATGGCAGTTTTCATGTGGAAGAAAGAAGACTCCAGATGGAAGTCAACATTTACACAAGAGAGAGTAATACTGGAGTGTGTAGATAAAAAAGACAACCACTTTGTTGAAAGCAAAAGTCACAACATGTTAAGAGTTTTAAACATAACCCAAGGCAAGATGTGCGACAACCAATGCACAAAGCCGCCAGCGGGAGTAAATTAGAGTGAGGCCTCAGAACACACACTGACTGATATCGTACCATTTGAAGGAATTTAAAAATATATTCTGCAACCCTAATGCAACCACAAATAAAACATAGTAACAAACCAACCAACAGAAAGATAAAGTCATTAAAATACTCAATTCAACACTAAAATAATACCAAAGAATAGATGAGGAAAATAGAAAATAAATAACAAGATGTGAGATTCAAATCCCACTAGATTAACAACCACATTAAAAGAAAATGACCACTCCACTTAAAAAGGCAAAATCATTACACTAGACTTGAAACAAAAATGCAATATTCAACCAATATGCTGCCTATAACAACAACAGGTTAAAAGGAAAAGGACAAAAAATGACTTCATTGAGTAACAAGGTAAATTTCAGACAGAGTACTTTAAGCTCAGAAGTGACATAATCACATTTATTTTTGTACTAAAAGATCTCTAGCTGCTATGTGCAGAAGGACAGAATGTTCCACATGTGATATAGGACCTTAAACACAACAGGTTATCAACAAACGGAAAATACAAGAATATATACAGTTGTGACAGGCTGACCCAGCATTATCACCATTGAGAGTTTCTTGTATCTCAAGCACATTATTTGAAAATGAATACCCACAATTTATTCCTCTTTACATTTGTCTTGCTATTGTCATTCATTCACAGTCGAGTTGAGTCACTCAGTTGTGTCTGACTCTTTGTGACCCCATGGACTGTAGCATGCCAGGCCTCCCTGTCCATCACCAACTCCTGGAGTTTACTCAAACTCATGTCCATTGAGTCGGTGATGTCATTCAACCACCTCATCCTCTGCCGTCCACTTTTCTTCCTGTCCTCAATCTTTCTCAGCATCAGGGTCTTTTCAAATGAGTCAGTTCTTCGCATCAGGTGGCCAAATTAATGGAGTTTCAGCTTCAACATCAGTCCTTCCAATGAACACCCAGGACTGATCTCCTTTAGAATGGACTGGCTGGATCTCCTTGTAGTCCAAGGGACTCTCAAGAGTCTCCTACAAAACCACAGTGCAAAAGCATCACTCTTCGGCACTCAGCTTTCTTTATAGTCCAACTCTCACATCCATACATGACCACTGGAAAAACCACAGCCTTGACTAGATGGACCTTTGTTGGTGAAGTAATACCTTTGCTTTCTAATATGCTGCCTAGGTTGGTCATAACTCTTCTTCCAAGGAGTAAGCGTCTTTTAATTTCATGGCCACAGTCACCATCTGCACTAATTTTGGAGCCCCCCAAAATAAAGTCAGCCACTGTTTCCACTGTTTCCCCATTTATTTGCTGTGAAGTGATGGGGCCAGATGCCATGATCTTACTTTTCTTAACATTGAGTTTTAAACCAAGTACATCATGAGAAACGCTGGACTGGAAGAAGCACAAGCTGGAATCAAGATTGCCGGGAGAAATATCAAAAACCTCAGATATGCAGGTGACACCACCCTTATGGCAGAAAAGTGAAGAAGAACTAAAAAGCCTCTTGATGAAAGTAAAAGAGGAAAGTGAAAAAGTTGGCTTAAAGCTCAACATTCAGAAAAAACATTCAGTGGAAACAGTGTCAGACTTTATTTTTGGGGGCTCCAAAATCACTGCAGATGGTGACTGCAGCCATGAAATTAAAAGATGCATACTCATTGGAATGAAAGTTACGACCAACCTAGAGAGCATATTGAAAAGCAGAGACATTACTTTGCCAACAAATGTCCATCTAGTCAAGGCTATGGCTTTTCCAGTGGTCATGTATGGAAAGAGTTGGACTGTGAAGACAGCTGAGCACCGAAGAATTGATGCTTTCAAACTGAGCTGTTGGAGAAGACTCTTGAGAGTCGCTTAGACTGCAAGGAGATCCAACCAGTCCATCCTAAAGGAGATCAATCCTGGGTGTTCTTTGGAAGGACTGATGCTAAAGCTGAAATTCCAGTACTTTGGCCACCTCATGCAAAGAGATGACCCATTGGAAAAGAATTTGACGCTGGGAGGGATTGGGGGCAGGAGGAGAAGGGGACCACAAAGGATGAGATGGCTGGATGGCATCACCAACTCGATGGACATGAGTTTGAGTGAACTCTGGGAGTTGGTAATGGACAGGGAGGCCTGGCATGCTGAAATTCATGGGGTCGCAAAGAGGAGGACACAAGTGAGCCACTGAACTGAACTGAATCACTCTCCTCTTTTACTTTCATCAAGAGGCTCTTTAGTTCTTCTCCACTTTCTGCCATAAGGGTGATGTCATCTGCATATCTGAGGTTATTGATATTTCTCCCGGCAATCTTGATGCCAGCTTGTGTTTCATCCAGCACAGCCATTTCTCAAGATGTAATCTACATGTAAGTTAAATAAACAGGGTGACAACAGACAGCCTTGACGTACACCTTTCCCAATCTGGAGCCAGTCTGCTGTTCCATGTTCGGTTCTAACTGTTGATTTCTGACCTGCATACAGATTTCTCAGGAGGCAGGTCAGAAGATCTGGTATACCCATCTCTTGAAGAATTTTCCAGAGTTAGTTGTGGTCCACAGATGGTGGTTGCAGCCATGAAATGAAAAGATGCTTACTCCTTGGGAGGAAAGTTATGAACAACTTACACAGCATATTCAAAAGCAGAGACATTACTTTGCCAACAAAGGTCTGTCAAGGCTATGGTTTTTCCAGTGATCAGGTATGAATGTGAGAGTTGGACTGTGAAGAAAGCTGAGCGCCAAAGAATTGATGCTTTTGAACTGTGGTGATGGAGAAGACTCTTGAAAGTCCTTTGGACTATAAGGAGATCCAACCAGTCCATTCTAAAGGAGATCAGTCCTGGGTGTTCTTTGGAAGGACTGTTGCTAAAGCTGAAACTCTGGTACTTTGGCCACCTCATGCGAAGAGATGACTCATTGGAAAATACTCTGATGCTAGGAGGGATTGGGGGCAAGTGGAGACGGGGATGACAGAGGATGAGATGGCTGGATGGCATCACCGATTTGATGGACCTGAGTTTCAGTGAACTCCGGGAGTTGGTGATGGACAGGGAGGCATGGTGTGCTGCAATTCATGGGGTTACAAAGAGTCGGACACGACTGAATACTGAACTGAACTGACACAGTCAGAGGCTTTGGCATAGTCAAAAGCAGTTGTAGATGTTTATCTGAAACTCTCTTGCTTTTTTGATGGTCCAACTGATGTTGGCAATTTGATCTCTGGTTTGTCCGCCTTTTCTAAATCCTGCTTAAACATCGGAAGCTCACAGTTCACGTGCTGTTGAAGCCTGGCTTGGAGTATTTTGAGCATTATTTTACTAGTGTGTGAGGTGAGTGCAATTGTGCGGTACTTTGAGTATTCTTTGGCCTTGCCTTTCTTTGGGATTGGAATGAAAACTGACCTTTTCCAGGCCTGTGGCCACTGCTGAGTTTTCGAAATTTGCTGGCATATTGAGTGCAGCACTTTCAAGGCATCATCTTTCAGGATCTGAAATAGCTCAACTGGAGTTCCATCACCTCCACTAGCTTTGTTCATAGTGATGCTTCCTAAGGCCCACTTGACTTCACATTCCAGGATGTCTGGTTCTATGCAAGTGATCACACCACTGTGAATATCTGGGTTGTGAAGATCTTTTTTGTGCAGTTCTTCTGTGTATTCTTGCCACCTCTTAATATCTTCTGCTTCTGTTAGGTCCATACCATTTCTGGCCTTGATTGTGCCCATCTTTGCATGAAATGTTCCCTTTGTATCTCTAATTTTCTTGAAGCGTTCTCTAGTCTTTTCCATTCTGTTATTTTCCTCTATTTCTTTGCATTGATTGCTGAGGAAGGCTTTCTTATGTCTCTTTGCTGTTCTTTGGAACTCTGCATTCAAATGGGTATATCTTTCCTTTTCTCTTTTGCCTTTCACGTCTCTTCTATTCACAGCTATTTCTAAAGCCTCATTTGACAACCATTTTGCCTTCTTGGACTTCCCTGGTAGTGCAGATGTAAAAGTGTCTGCCTACAATGTGGGAGACCCAGGTTCGATTTCTGGGCCGGAAAGATACCCTGGAGAAGGAATTGGCAATCCACTCCAGTACTCTTGCCTGGGAAATCCTGTGAATGGATGGAGGAGCCAGCTAGGCTACAGTCCATGGGGTTGCAAAGAGTTGGACATGACTTCACTTTCTTTTTCTTTTCTGCAGTTTTGCATTTCTTTTCCTTGGGGATAGCCTTGATCACTGCCTCCTGTAGAATGTCAAGAAACTCCATCTGTAGTTCTTTAGGCACTCTCTCAGATCTAATCATTTGAATCTCTTTGTCACTTCCACTGTATAATCATAAGGGATTTGATTTAGGTCATACCTGAACGGTCTAGTGCTTTTCCCTACTTTCTCAATTTAAGTCTGAATTTGGCAATAAGGAGTTCATGATCTGAGCCACAGTCAGCTCCCGGTCTTGTTTTTGTTGACGGTAAAGAGCTTCTCCATCTTTGGCTGCAAAGAATATAATCAATCTGATTTCAGTGGTGATGTCCATGTGTAGAGTCTTCTCTTCTGTTGTTGGAAGAGGGTTGCTATGACCAGTGCATAAAGCACCTTAGGTATGGCAATCTTAGGTAAGCCTGACTTTCAGAATTTCACTTAACAAAAGAGGGATTCTGAGAAGTCTTTGAAACATCATACTCAAGATGCTAACATTCAAGAGCCACTTTATCTAAATCCTATAAATTCACAATTGGTTAACTTATTACACATTCAAGATTAATCAGAGGTCCAGGTAAAGGTCATAGAGTAAAATGGCAAATTGGAGCTGGATATCAATAAACAGAACTCAGACTCTTGGATGTAATGGTAGCCAGCTGACCCTTTCATTGCTACCTCCAGAAGCTGACCTCACTGAGAGACACTAAAGTTTGGCGTGCACTTCAGGGAGGCAGGGTCAGGGTAGTCGGGGTAAGAGAAAGTGACACAGAAGAAACTGTGCTATAGATTAGTTTATTCAGAAGTAATAAAAGAAGTTTCTCACTCCCCGGCTATCTTGATGGCTGTTCTTAGTTTGGGGCATCCCACACCTAAGGCAGGAAGATGGTAGCCACAAAAAAGATGAAAAAGTCACTGGAGTCAATCAAATCTAGGCTCCAACTGGTTATGAAAAGTGGAAAGTACATGCTGGGGTACAAGTAGCCTCTGAAAATGACCAGACAAAGGCCAGCCTTGAGGAAATCTGAAACAGAGTACTATGCCATGTTGGCCGAAACTGGTGTCCATCACTACAGTGGCAATAGTACTGAACTAGGACAGCATGTGGAAAACACTACTGAGTATGCACACCGGCTACCTCAGATCCAAGTGATTCTGCTATCATCAGACACATGCCAGAACAGACGGGTGAAAAGTAAACCATGCACAATTTTTCTTTAAAAAAACTGGCCAGATTTTGTTTTTTGAAAAGAGTAATATTGAGGGCCTTTTCCTATAACATTTGCTAAGTCATATTTTAAACTAATAACTCTCCCTAAAATACTCTTAAATGGCTGATTTCTTTAACTATTTTTCCTATGCCATTTTACAAACTTTTGCTCTTTTTCTAATGCCAGAATATTAATGGCAAAGGTGTTTCTGCATTTATTCCAAACAGAAACCCATTAAAAATAACACCTTGCTGCGTTTCTTAGTATTGATTGTTTGCAGTTTTTATTCTGTTTTTACATTAGGACAAATAAAATTCATTCAAGGGCTTCTAAAAATAAATCAATGGCGTTTCTTAAATTCATTCAGGGTTTGGGATCATGTTTCAGCTCAAGCCATTGATTTGGTGGGTGTGTTTTGGGAGCATTCAAATTAAACCGCTGTGATACCTTTTTCAGGCAACTCCTCCGCCCTTCAGTAATAAAGTATGTCTATCGCTTTGTCTGCAGATCCCAGAGGGCCAAGTCTGTGATGTGCTTTCCGGCAGCACGGGAGAACTGCATGGTTCTCACTAAGGTGCACCAAGACACAGGGAAGGCTAAAGGCAGGGTTTAGACAAGGGGCATATCTAATTAAAGATTAGGCTATAGTTAAGACCCATGATTAGGAAAAAGTAGGTAGAAACCTGAACTTTAGGGTGGTTAAAGTTGGTTGGGGGAGTAGTCTTCAACTGGCAAGAGAGGTAATTACTAAAATCAACAGTAGATAGGAATACAGATAGTTCCAGAGGAGGTTATAAAAATCCACCAAGAAATTAAAGGCTAAGAAGAAAAGTAAAACGAGGCCAAAAAAAAAAAAAAAGTGTAGACTAATAGAATGAGAACAGAATAGCAAACAGACAACTAAGCAATAAAGGAAAGGCCTGTCATGAAGCTAGCCAAACTAGCTTCCTCTTAATTACGTTCAAAATATAGAATGCCTCAAAAAATTCTGGCTCAGAAATTAGGAAAAGCATAAATAAAGACAGTGTCACGGAAACTCATAATACAAAGCCAGTAGAACCTTGAATGCTCTCAGAGTACACTGGCATTCAACTGATCAGAACGACCGGGTGCTGCATTGTGGCTAGCAGTTCCGTGGGGAGCTACTTACAAAAGAAACACTGAGAGAACAGGGCTGAAGACTCTACTTGCCCACAGCACAAAATTTCAGTGCTGCCACACAGCTTTCTACGGGAAGAAACAAACAATGTGACCCCAATGAACAAAACAGCAACAGAATCCTAGTCCAGTCAGTTTCAAATGAAACCACAAACCATGAGAATGCAAACACACTAAAATTGAGACTAAATTGAATAGTAACTTTAATGTCAGCCAATGGTGATCAATAATGGAAGTCATACACACAGAGAATTAGATTTTTCTAGCAGATGGGAATTAGGACAAATATAAAAGTGAAATGATTTGGCACTAGTGATACTGGTGTAAGAAAGTTAATGTTAGCTTTTCACTAAAGAGAAGAAAAACTACTTTGTTCCCTATCAGTCCTTAAATAAATATGTCACCTTGGATATAAAATTGGCATTCTTGGTAAAGAATGAAAAATAGCACTAATAATGGATAGTAGCTGAGTTGCAGGACAGGAAACTTGACCCAATGTTAGAGAAAAGAAAACAATTGCATTTATCCTTTCAAAAAAGCCAAGCCTGGTGTGGAAGATAAGGATGTCTAATGAAACATACAATTCAATAACAAAATAAAAATATAAGCAAAGAAGGAAAAGAACAAATAAACAGCAACAAAAAAATTTTTTAACCAGACAAGTACTATAAAGAACCAAAGGACTGAAACTTCACCACAAACACTCCATGCTAGGAGCCACAGCGCAAACTAGGTTGAGTAAAATGTAAGCAATTTAGATTCTGAGCATCTAAAGGAGTTTCCAAAGGCTCTTACTCTGGGCCTCAAAGCACCAGTTCCCTGTCAACCCGGGGACAGAAAATGAGGGGAAGTCTTCTCACGCAAAGAGAATAGTCAGAGAGTAATAAGCCAGACAAGGTAGTTGACATGCCAGCTCCTTAAGGAAGAAGAACATATATTTCCTTCCCATATGGACTCTGAGTTTCTAAAGAAAAAAATGGTTAGCTTTTAGTTTCTGCAAAGAAAAGCAGAAGCGGGACTAGTTCAAGCAAAACTGCAATGCAGGCTAAAGACTACCTTGAAAAACTTTCCCTTTGCATTCATTTGCCTTTTCCTACCTCTTGTATACATATAAGACTGTGCCAATAGATCAAGAGTCTTGTATCTAGAAGCAAAGAAGTAGAAACAATATACGATATAGAAATGTGGAGTCAGATATCTTGAGTTTGAATCCTTCTCTTCTGTTTGTGAGGTGTGGGATTTCTTGGTTAAATCACATATTCTAAATGAGTTTCAGTTCTTAGAAGCCTAACGGACTGTTGTCTCAGAAGGATAGATGCATCAGATACACGTATATAAATATACCTTGTGAACTGTACCTCACTTGCCTGGTGGCTCAGATGGTCAAGAATCTGCCTACAATGTGGGAGACCTGCGTTCTGTCTGTAGATTGGGAAGATCTCCTGGAGAAGGGAATGGCTACCCACTCCAGTATTCTTGCCTGGAGAATTCCATGGACAGAAAAGCCTGGTGGGCTATAATCCATGGGTTGCAAGGAGTCAGACACGAGTGAGCAACTATAACCTGCACTTTCAAATTCAAGTACTGTAACTGTCATGCACTTACCTGAGTGTCCCATAGTTGCTGATTCGATACAATACATATGTCATTGACCTGAAACTCCAAAATTAATCTCCATCTTTGTTCCTATTATCCACACTCTCATCTTCTAAGTGTTAACAAGTCTCAGATGCTATATAAAAAAAGCTATCAAACTAAACTAATGTAGAGTACAGTTTTAATCTCCTCCAGCTTTCCTACTGCATGACACGATTTACAGCAGAGGCTAACCTGCTGCTTTATAATATCTGAGGCGGTCAAAATGAATTTGGAGTATTATTTGTTCTTGAGCACACTCTCTATAATAACTATGAAGCTATTATTGTATGCAACTGGATGACTTTAATTTCAGGAGATTCCTAAGGTTAAGATCCTCAGTTGGATATACCTAGTCAGAGAGCTAGAGATAGAAAGCTTTTAGCTCATATTTCTGGCTCCAACACATGCAACTAATATGAGATGCTCACCCTAATCAGTTTCTCAGTAATCTCAATTGTTCCCTTGAAAACTGTTCCCATGAACAGAATATAAATGCTCCAGCACCATAACTTACCATGAGACACGGAAGTCATGACAGCTGATCAGAGCTGAGACGGCTCATGAGTCAGTACTGGCCTTCATGCTATACTCCTAACCAATGCCCTTGGCCACTTTGTGACATTAAATTGTGCATGTTTAAAAGTTAAAGTACAAAAAGACTGGGAGCTCTAAAAAGAATAGTCAAGAGTTGTTAGAAAACAATTGTGAAGTGAATAAAACCCTTGAGAAAGAGTAAGGTATGAGAAGAGAGCAGAGGGAAGACTCTGAGCAAGATACTCACTGCAGTGTAAGAAGAGGTAGAAAAGAGCCAAGGTGGCATCAGAAAGGCAGCACCAGGGAGGGAGAGGAGAGAGCGAGAGAGCACACTCAGCCGATTAGGGTGAGGTGCTGATCACAGGCCAAGCGCACACAAGACGAGAGACGAAGGGCGCGTGCTGGACCTGAAACTATGTCGCTGTGCATACCCTAACAGAGTACTCTTAAGACAGTGATGCGGCAAAAGCACAAACATAAAACATGCTAGAAAATAACAGGGTGAGAGAGAAAATTCTAAATGTAAAGTAGAAACCAGCTTTAAAGAAAGTAGGTCCTGAACTGGATCATTACAGATGAAAAGAAAAACATTCAAAATAAACTTATAATGAGGATAACAGCAGCTAACAGAATTGAGCACTCACCATTCATTATTGACTCCAAACACTCATGCTCTCCTTTAATCACTACAATCTAGAGAGATAGGCCCTAAATTCACGCACATTTTATAAAGAGAATTAAACCGAGGGGTATTAATAAACTTACCCAATATTTCAAAGCTAGTAAATGGTAAACTAAGAATTCGAACCCAGGTCTGTCTAATTAGACTAGAAATGCAATGAAGGATATTTGCAGGAATCTCAAATACCAAGATGAAGTTGTTTTAGCTCAGATTTATGTTTCAGTGTTAGGAACATGCTGCATTCAAGCCTCAGTAAGATAAGCATTAAATGGTTGTAGTTTTTCAGTATTTAAATTAACTATCAAGCATCATGCTACTGCTAAGTCGCCTCAGTCGTGTCCAACTCTGTGTTACCCCATAGACAGAAGCCCACCAGGCTCCCCTGTCCCTGGGATTCTCAAGGCAAGAACACTGGAGTGGGTTGCCATTAGGGAAAGTTATTTATGCATCTATCAGGTATCTATTATGCTTATTACATGCCAGATATTGTTCAAGACACTAGAAATTCACTAACATATGTCTAAGAGAAGGACTCATGTTGTGACCACGACCATTCTTATGATAAACTAATAGACAGGTTAATGGAAGGAATACCATATAGTAAATGAGAAGGTAATGAGTGCTTGGGAGAAACACAAAGCAGAGAAAAGAAACAGAAGTGATATGAGCAACTGGGCCTACAATTTCAAACACGGTGCTCAGAGAAGACCTCCAAAAGTTGACTGAGGAAGAAATATCAAAAGGATATGAGGCAGCAAGCCATTTGGACATATATAGAAAATAAGTCCAAGGAGACCATACAGTCAACAGGACAGTATGGAGGCCACGTGGTTAAAGCTGAGTTAGCCAGAGGAGAGTGATAGAAAATGAGGCACAAAACATCAGGGCCCTGTCACATATGCAGAAACTTGTCACCTATAGCAAAGACTTAGGTTCCTCCTCCAAGGTGGAAGCCAGTGTCAGGTTACAGGGAGAGACAAAGCGTTCTCCACCTTATGTCACTGCCTGCAGAGGTGTGCTCAGTCGTGCCTGACTCTCTGCGACCCCGCGGCCTGTGGCCCACCAGCTCCTCTGTCCACGGCATTTCCCAGACAAGAACACTAGAGTGGGTTGCGATTTCCTTATGTCAATAGCTGTTATGTTAAGAACAGACTGCAGTGAAGATGAGTTGCCATAGATATCACTTCTTAGTATTATCAAATTATTTCACAACATTTTACATTTTGACATGCCTGTAAGATAGAACATAAACAATACAATGTACCTTTTGCTAACACATGAAAAAGTGGTTAGACCAACATACATCACAGTTGAAAATTCAAACTTTTTGAGAAACTCACGAGAGTTAGCAACTCAATGAAATAGCATATTGTTCTGATCATGCTGTGTTTTTATTAGCTTTCATAAATTAAAGAATTGGAGAGTTATTTAACATAGCTGGCATTCTACTAATTTCAGGGAAATATGGGTAACGAATGCTCATAAGAGAATTCACTCAGAGTTCAATTCCACTTATCCTCCCACTCTACAGAGAACACAATTGGTAGTACATGAGTGATTTTTCCCATTAATGGCAGGATTTGATATTACTATTTTGATGTAGATTTGAACTAAATGAATTCAATCCCTTGAATAAACGAGAGTTACTGTATCACAGAATATGTCTGCACACTTCTGGCATTTTAACATTATCTTAGTTCATAATATAGGCACTACACATTTTTCACTATGATATATTAGAAATCATTCCATTTTCCTTCATGAGAGCAAGATCTGCAGGCAAAAGTAGTTTTTTCTTTCTTTTCACAGATACATATTCCATGACCACTGTCCTCATGACCACCACCTTCTTTCCAAAAGTCCCTGATGAATTATATCCCACAAATGCCAAACAGCTCTCTCGCCCTGTCTCATGCTTTGCTTCTGAAACAAACTGCAATAGTGTCATATCAAAAAATCACCTTATACAATTCCCTAGACCAGGGATTGCAATTTTCCTCAGAGAGGTGGTAACCAGCAGCAAAAGCAAATAAACCCTTGCAAATGGTGAGTCCCTCCCCAGGGAGAAGACTGAGATAAACAGTCAGGTTTGCATATTTTGCTGTGCCCTCATGGCCTCCTGTGTTACATTTCTGATTCACGCCTTGGGTGATCTCATCTAGTGCCAGAGCTTTAAATCCCACAAGTATGTGACCAGCCCCCAAATTTATGCCTTCAGCCCTGACTTCCAGCTTACATCCCAACTGCTTTCTGCACAGGTCCACTCACACGTCCACAGATGTTTTGAGTGATCTTCCCTCCCTGAGTCTGCTTCTCTCTCGAGTCTTTTCCTATTCTCTGGAAATAGGATCTCCTATCTATCTAATTGTACAGGGCAAGCACCTTGGGGTCATCCTGGACTCTTCTCATTCCCTAAATACAACCTATCAGATACCCTAGCTTCCCTAATTTTGAAATGTTATATGGCCCTTCGTACCATGGACACTGCCCTCAAGCCACAACACTTTCTCACCTTCATCATTGTTATAGCATGTTAACTGGCCACTGGCTTCGATTTATGCTCCTACCCCACCACCTGTTCCTCACACAGCTGCCAGAATAATCAACCTGACCTAAACCTAAAGCACAGACCAGACAACTTCACTTCTCCGTGTAAAGATCTCCAGTGACTTCCTAGCATGACGGCCGCAGGCCCCACACCCTGCCGGCGCGGTCCTGGGGCCTCCCTCTCCCCCACTCCTGCTGCTCGCCCCTCCACTCGCTCTGCACCAGCCAGGCTTCCCTGCGCCAAACCCCACTGTCCCCAAAGCCCAGCACTCTGTGGCCTCTGTCTGTGAGCGGTCCCCCAAGCCAGTCACTCCGGTGCTTGCTCAGAGGGGAGAGGCTGTCCCCAGGCATTTGATCACACACACGTACCCACCTCTTACCACCACGTGCTGCAGAGTACTGAGGGTCACCTGAGTCTGCGCTTTCATTTCTGTATCTATTGTCACTACATGCGACTACAAATGTAAGACCAACGAGGAGTAAGAGATGTGTTCCCTGCAGCAAACTCAGAATCCAGAACAAGGCCAAGCACACAGGAGGCGTCCAATAAATATTTGCAAATAAGTGTACAAATGAGTGAATCACTGCTGAACCAAGAGGACAGGTACTGAAATGAAACACATGAGATAGTGGTTTCATTACCAATATAATCTCAAGGTCTAAATTCATCCATACAAGTCTGGTAATTCAGACACATGTAAACCAAAAGGCTAGTGGACATGGAGCCACTTTCTCAGAATCACATAAATGAGAACTCAAAGTAATATCAGAAATGTTCTTAAATATACTCAACCTACCAACAGTGAAGCCATGTTAAGTTGAAACATAGAAAAAGTCTCTAATTTTCTGTGAATTTCAGTATATTTGCCTAAATCAATAAATCTGTTATATATTATTTTATACTACCAAAAACCATGTAAAGAAACATGTAAAGAAAAGGTGTAAATGGCCTTTTAAGAGTTTTGTCAACATATACCTCTACCATGTCATATGTAGGCAGAATTAAAAAGAAACCTGTGAGAGAAAAAAATCTTCAGAGACAATACTAGGATGGGTGAAACAGAAATTTTTTCTCTTACCTGACAAATGATGTTTAACTACTTAAACCTGCAAAATTTCTATAAGTTTCAATAAAAAGTCAAACGGTGTCGTGATCATTTTGAGTTGGACCACTGACTGAGATGAAAAGCAGAAATCAGATTATAAGGAAAATGACAGCAGTATGACATGTCTGAAGAATTTCAGGCTACAGACCAATGACAACTGAAAGCAAGCTAAATTAATAAGCCTTAAACTAGGTGGAAGAAGAGCCATCTGTGCTAGGGAGCCTATATTAAGTACTGGGTCCTGGCAGAAACATGTCAAGAAGGTTGAAAAGCAAAGGGACAAGAACAAGTGAACAACAGCTGAATGTTTACGATCTTAAGAGAAGCAGAACGTTAAGACCTAAATAGCGATGCACAGAGTTATGACAGTTTTATTATTCTAAACAAATATCCTCCTGGATGGTGAAAGATTTGCACATGAGGTTGCCAAAGTGCTGTCTAGAGCACACTGAAATGTGAAGGGCCCGGGACAAAGACAGCAACTGAAGACAAACAGAGTTCCTGTTATCCAGGAGGAGAGACTGGAGAGATCTATCACTGGCAGACAAGACTGAAGAAGAATTACTAAGGAGAAAAGGAAATAGTAATTACAAGAAGCCAAACGGATAATTAAAAGAACAAACTGATAAATCTGTGAAACATGAACAATTTTGAATTTGGACATTTGCAAAGCACTCCAAATAATCAACACTTGAATGAAAGAGAGGTGGATATTTTAAGTCTGGGAAAGCGATGAATCAGTGGACATATTCTTTCAGGTTCCACACCAATTCTGGTCAGTCTCTTCTTAAGTCGTTTCAATAAGCCATGATTCTTACACCAAATCAGAATTTCCTCATACCTTTTAAAACATTCAATTTCTTTTGAGTACCAAGGGCAGCACTGTATAGGGCAGGTACCCGAGTGTTCACAGACTTAAACAGCACGGCCTCATGAGTTAAAGAAGGATCAAGAAAAGTCCAACATAGGTGCGGCGCCAGGAGAAAAGCAGAATAAGTCTACAGAGTGACTGAGTCCACAAAGTGACAAGTGTACAAAGTAGGCGGCAGAGTCAAACAGGGTGGTTATATTCTGTTTTGAATACAAGTACAGATTGAGACTTTTATGCTCAAAATTGTTGGCTACTTGGCATACTTTTAAATTAACCCATTCTTACCAAAGAAATAATTGGCCAGAGACTCATTTTAACAAAAATTAAAATCACCATCTCAAAAGTACACAACATTTTCATTGCAAAATGTGATTTTTCAAAACAACTATCTGTATAGTACCATAATGATGGATATATGTCATTATCAGTTCAGTTCAGTTCAGTCACTCACTCGAGTTCGACTCTTTGCGAACCCATGAATGGCAGCACACCAGGCCTCCCTGCCCATCACCAACTCCTGGAGTTCACCCAAACTCATGTGCACTGAGTCAGTCATGCCATTCAGCCATCTCATTCTCTGTCATCCACGTCTCCTCCTGCCCCCAATCCCTCCCAGCATCAGTGTCTTTTCCAATGAGTCAACCTTTCACATGAGGTGGCCAAAGTATTGGAGTTTCAGCCTCAGCATCAGTCCTTCCAATGAACACCCAGGACTGATATATATTTGTCCTAATCCACTGAACGTACAACACCAAGAATGAACCCTAAGGTGATCGATGGACATTGAGCAATTATGATGTGTTTGTGTAGGTTCATGAAGTATCATAAATGTATCACTCTAGTGAAAGATATTGATAAAGAGGGAGGCAATGCATGTGCATACAGAAAATCTCTATAACTTGCCCCCAGTTTTTCTGTGAACCTGTTTTCTAATAATTATTGATAATTTCAAAGTATTACAAATTTTTATAGTCAGAAAATAAATTAAAATGTAAAATATCAAAAACAATTCTTAACTTCATTTTTATTTTACTATTCTTGCTATATATATTTTCCCTGCTTTCTGTTTATCTCTTTCGTTTTTCACATATTCACTTAGCCTGAATGGTGTAGCCACCACGTAGTGCAAGATAGACCATGGATCAGGAATATAAAGATGAGCATGGTGTATTTCTGCCTGTCAAAAATCCCCAAGCATAAATGAAATCTGTGACATACTTATACTTCAGGGAAATAACAACCATCTAGAGATAAGTACCCGGCATTATGAAAACAAAGAGGAAGAATCCTGAATTATGCAAGGAATAACAGAGTGCTAGAGAAAAAATTCCAGAGAGCATTTCCCAAAGCAGAGAAGAGGGGCAGCAGGCTGTGGACAGGTCTGGGCATGGGCCCTGAGAACACGGCAAGTGGTCTGGGAGATGAAGCACAGAACAGGCGAGACAAGAAGCAGGAGGAGCGGCTGTGGCTGCTCCTCAAAGACCTAAGGCTGGCGCCTGAGCGGGCAGGAAGGCGAGGCTCATGGAGATGTCTGAGGAAGCACTCAGGGCTGATGAGCATGTTCATTATCTTGATTATGGCGATGGTTTCATAAGTGTACTTATCAAAATGAATCGAATTCTACAAGTTTTAAATATATGCATTTTACTGTGTACTAATTATACGTCAATGAAGATTTTTTGTTAGTTTGTTTTTAAGGGATACTATTTTAAGAATTTTAGACATCCCTGTAAAAGTTATAGAAAGCAAGTGAAGTAGCTTAGGGAGTCAGTGAGGGATAGGAAGTGGCATTTCACTCATTCTACAACTTTACAGGATGTTCCACATCATCCAAGGAAAGACTTAATCAACTGCTATTTCCACGTACCTATACAACCACTAGACCACTGAGGTATGACCTAAAAAAATCCCTTATGATTAAGCAGTGGAAGTGAGAAATAGATTTAAGGGACTAGATCTGATAATCAGAGTGCCTGATGAACTATGGATGGAGGTTCATGACACTGTACAGGAGACACGAATCAAGACCATCCCCCAAAAAAAGAAATGCAAAAAAGCAAAATGGCTATCTGAGGAGGCCTTAACAATAGCTGTGAAAAGAAGACAAGCGAAAAGCAAAAGAGAAAAGGAAAGATATTTTCATTTGAATGGAGGGTTCTAAAGAATAGCAAGAAGAGATAAGAAAGCCTTTCTCAGCAATCAATGCAAAGAAATAGAAGAAAACAACAGAATGGGAAAGACTAGAGATCTTGTTAATAAAATCAGAGATACCAAGGGAACATTTCACGCAAAGATGGGCTCGATAAAGGACAGCAATGGTATGGACCTAACAGAAGCAGAAGATATTAAGAAGAGGTGGCAAGAACAGACAGAAGACGTTCTTCACGACCCAGATAATCACGATGGTGTGATCACTCATCTAGAGCCAGACATCCTGGAATGTGAAGTCAAGTGGGCCTTAGAAAGAATCACTACGAACAAAGCTAATGCGATAGGATTCCAATTGAGCTATTTCAAATCCTGGAAGATGATGCTGTGACAGTGCTGCACTCAATATGCCAGCAAATTTGGAAAACTGAGCAGTGGCCACAGGGCTGGAAAACATCAGTTTTCATTCCAATCTCAAAGAAAGGCAATGCCAAAGAATGCTCAAACTACCACACAATTGTACTCATCTCACACACTAGTAAAGTGACGATCAAAATTCTCCAAGCTACGCTTCGGCAATATGTGAACTGTGAAACTCCAGATGTTCGAGCTCGTTTTAGAAAAGGCAGACGAACCAAGATCAAATTGCCAACATCCACTGAATCATCGAAAAAGCAAGAGAGTTTCAGAAAAGCATCTATTTCTGCTTTCTTGACTATGCCAAAGCCTTTGACCGTGTGGATCACAATAAGCTGTGGAAAATTCTGAAAGAGATGGAAGTACCAGATCACCTGACCTGCCTCTTCAGAAACCTGTATGCAGGTGAGGAAGCAACAGTTAGAACTGGAGGTAGAACACCACACTGGTTCCAAATAGGAAAAGGAATACATCAAGGCTGTATATTGTCACTTGGCTTATTTAACTTATATGCAGAGTACATTATGAGAAACACTGGGCTGGAAGAAGCACAAGCTGGAATCAAGATTGCTGGGAGAATTATCAATCACCTCAGATATGCAGATGACATCGTCCTTATGGCAGAAAGTGAAGAGGAACTAGAAAGCCTCTTGATGAAAGTGAAAGCGGAGAGTGAAAAGTTGGCTTAAAGCTCAACATTCAGAAAACTAAGATCATGGCGTCTGTTCCCATCACTTCATGGCAAATAGATGGGGAAACAGTGTCAGACTTTATTTTGGGGGGCTCCAAAATCACTGCAGATGGTGATTGCAGCCATGAAATTAAAAGACGCTTACTCCTTGGAAGGAAAGTTATGACCAACCTAGACAGCATATTAAAAAGCAGAGATATTACTTTGCCAACAAAGGTCCGTCTAGTCAAGGCTATGGTTTTTCCAGTGGTCATGTATGGATGTGAGAGTTGGACTGTAAAGATAGCTGAGAGCTGAAAAATTGATGGTTTTGAACTGTGGTGTTGGAAAAGACTCTTGAGAGTCCCTTGGACTGCAAGGAGATCCAACCAGTCCATTCTAAAGGAGATCAGCCCTGGGATTTCTTTGGAGGGAATGATGCTAAGGCTGAAACTCCAATACTTTGGCCACCTCATGCGAAGAGTTGACTCATTGGAAAAGACTCTGATGCTGGGAGGGATTGGGGGCAGGAAGAGAAGGGGACGACAGAGGAAGAGATGGCTGGATGGCATCACCAACTCGATGCACACGAGTCTGGGGTAATGACAGGAGTTGGTGATGGATAGGGAGGCCTGGCGTGCTGGGATTCCTGGGGTAGCAAAGAGTCAAACACAACTGAGCGACTGAACTGAATTATGTACAAAGGACTGAGCTTGTCCTAAAACACAGAACACTCCTTGAGTGAGGAACACAACTCTTCATTTTCATAATCAAACTTCAAAAATGTAGGATACAGAAGACATCATAAATAAACATGGAAAGACAAGTGAGAGGCAATAAGAAAATCTGTAAATATTTACAAAGGAATAACACATAGGTTATATAGGGAGCGTCTACAAGCTATAAGGAAAGAAAGATAATATAGTAAGAAAGTAAACCCAGGAAGAAATATAAATAACCAATGAATAAATAATAAATTGCATCAATCTCATTCAGTAGCCTAGAAATATAAAGTGAAAAAAAATCACAAGTGGAATAAAAAAGGTCATATTAAGTACTAGTGATGGTGCAAGAAAAAAAATCCTCATGTATATTGTTCATAAAAATATAAATTGAGATAATTTCTAGAAGGTTAACTTGACAGGAATGACCAAGAATAACAGAAGTTTTCACCTAGGAATTCAAATTCTGCGACTTTTACAAAGAAACAATAATATTAATCACAAAAGCTAAGCCTTAGAAGAGTTTGGATTACAAGCTGATTTACACGTTATCAGTTCAGTTCAGTCGCTCAGTCGTGTCCGACTCCTTGCAACCCCATGAACTGCAGCACGCCAGGCCTCCCTGTCCATCACCAACTCCTGGAGTTCACTCAGACTCACGGCCATCGAGTCGGTGATGTCATCCAGCCATCTCATCCTCTGTTGTCCCCTTCTCCTCCTGCCCCCAATCTCTCCCAGCATCAGAGTCTTTTCCAATGAGTCACTGCATCTATTTAATACTCAAAAGAATGCAGTGGAGGCAGACAGGACCACTCACCTGTGGCTGGCAGAATCGTGATTTCCCCAAATAGGGTCACAGACTAATCCCCAAAACTTCTGAATATGTTAACTTACAGGGCAGAAGGGAGATTGTGGATTTGATTCAGTTTAGATGCTTGATTATTCTAGATTAGCGAGTAGAAACCGAAGGTCCTTCTGAGGGTGGAGGAGAGCGCCAGGGAAGGCGGCATGACCCGATGACAAAAGGAGAAGTGAGCGTGATGGCAGACCGTAAGCCAGGCGTGTTGGCAGCCGCCAACGCGGGGAGGGCCAGGAGGAAACCCTTCCCAGAGCTCTCAGAAGAACACAATATTAACGACCCATTCCAGACTCCTGACCTCCAGGATTCTAAGACAATAAATTTATTTCGTTTCAAGCCACTAAGTCTGGGGTACTTTGTTACAGCAGCAACAGGAAACTAATGTAAGTTTCACAAATAAGGAAAGTGAGGTACAGGAAAATGAACAACTACCCAAGATCACAAAGCTTGTAAGGTTAATGTAGGATTTTAACCCAGAGTTCATGCACATAACCTCTATAAAACACTCCCTCCAAACACATACGCAAATCAGGTATGCCGAATTTTTTTTTTTAAACCTGGGGGAAAACAAAAACTAACCATCCTTCATTGAGGAAATAGTTATGGAAAAAGTCAAAATATCAGTAGGTGGCACAGTGGTAAAGAATCCGCCAACCAATGCAGGAGACTTAGGAGACAAGGGTTCAATCCTTGGGTCAGGAAGGCCCCCTGAAGTAGGAAATGGCAACCTGCTCCAGTATTCCTGCCTGGAAAATTTCATGGAAAGAACAGGCTGGCAGGCTATAGTCCATGAGGCTACAAAGAGTCAGACATGACTGAGCACAGCATGAAATACCATATAGGAATTTCAAAATATCACATCATAAAAACAAAATCTCTAAAACATATTTCACAGTGAAGTTTTAGAACAATGTGCAAATGAATATGCATACATTTGTAAATACAAAGAAACAGGACTGGAAAGCCAGCAAAACATTTAAAAAGATCATTTATATGGAATGCAGAGGGTAGTGAGATACAAGGAAACTTCTACATTGTATTCAATATTTTTATACATTATTTAAATGTTTTATAACAAGAATATTTAGGTGTATTTTAAAATGAGGCATTTTTAATGGAAGGAAATTTGCATGAACTTCTTACAACATGTTTTGGTTAAAAATAAAAGAGTCTCTACTGCACAAAGTTTAAAAGCCCTGCCCTGCAGTGACACCAAATGGTGGCAGATCAAAATACAGCACACAAACAAAACATTTGTTCAACTCAACTTCCTGTAAACACTGCAATTCCTTTGAAGAAGTGGCAGCTTAACAGAACTAAATAATGTAGAGACAAATATTCAAAAGCTTAGAATTTTTAATCAAAGAAATTCTAGTATACCAACTTTCAAATGCAAATTTTAGGCCTCTTTCTAAGCTTCAGCTAAATCTTGTGATCCCATTGAATATTTACATATCTTACTTCTCACACAGTTAACCAACTGTACCACTGTGAGCACAGTGATTTTACCTAATGGCTTATTGATCAAAAGATGACTGCAAATATAAAAAAATAGTCATACAACTAAAATCAGGTTCTTTCAACAGAAACCAGCCTTTGATGAGTAGATGCCATGATCTTCGTTTTCTGAATGTTGAGCTTTAAGCCAACTTTTTCACACTCCTCTTTTATTTTCATCGAGAGGCTTTTTAGTTCTTCTTCACTTTTTGCCATAAGGGTGGTATCATCTGCATATCTGAGGTGATTAATATTTCTCCTGGCAATCTTGATTCCAGCTTGTGCTTCTTCCAGTCCAGCGTTTCTCATGATGTACTCTGCATATAAGTTAAATCAGCAGGGTGACAATATACAGCTTTGACGTCCTCCTTTTCCTATTTGCAATCAGTCTGTTGCTCCATGTCGAGTTCTAACTGTTGCTTCCTGACCTGCATACAGGTTTCTCAAGAGGCAGGTCAGGTGGTCTGGTATTCCCATCTCTTTCAGAATTTTCCACAGTTTATTGTGATCCACATGGTCAAAGGCTTTGGCATAGTCAACAAAGCAGAAATAGATGTTTTTCTAGAACTTTCTTGCTTTTTCCATGATCCAGATACTTGTATGTAAGTAATATATGACAAAAGTAGAACATACTTCTAATTTAGATGTTGTGTTTTACATATTCTATTTGGTATTTTGTGACACAACACATAACATGTAGGACCTTAGTTACCTGAAGGTGAAGTCACTCAGTCGTGTCCAGCTCTTTGCGACCCCGTGGACTGTAGCCTACCAGGCTTCTCCGTCCATGGGATTCTCCAGACAAGAATATTGGAGTGGGTTACCATTTCTGTCTCCAGAGGATCTTCCCAACACAGGGATCAAACCCGGGTCTCCTGCATTGGAGGCAGACGCTCTAACCTCTGAGCCACCAGGGAAGCCCCAAGGGATCAAATCCACGCCCCCTGCATTGGACGGCTGGAGTCTTAACAACTGGACAGCCAAGAAGTCTCTCTATGTGGCCTTATTGACATTGATTATGAGGAGTTTGGACGTGTTACTTTCACAAACCACCTTTCTATGAAACAGAAATAATGGAGACAAATACTGATGTCCAGGTAAGCTGGATTTTGTTTGTTTGCTGTTTTACGTAATTCTTGTGTGGACTTAAAGCAGATTATATAATGCAAACAACCTTAGTGACTTTGTCCACTGTATCAAATTTGAGTTTTATTTAAATAGAATACATCTGTAATTCACATGAATGAAATTAATGAATTTATATAATTGGATAAAAGAAAAATGTAAACTGGCAACGAAAATAACTGGAGGGTTTTAACTGATTTATATAAAAATGAAAACAATGCTAGAAATGACAGTATCAGTACACAGAACCTGAAGATGAAACAGTTAACACCAGTCTATCTACGGTGAAAACAAGTAAAAAGGCAAGTTTCGATTCTATTTGGGGTGGAATGACCACCTCTGACTCTTCCTTGTTTGTGACTCTGAAGATTTTTCAGCCAAAAATGATTAGCACTTTAAACATAGGTTTAGTCAATAAGTAAAGGTTTTTCTACAAGAGCAAAGACTTGTAGGAATCTGCAGTTTAGTTTACCTCTAGTTAACAGCCTATCTTCAATATATACACAAGTATACACATGGTAATTATAATCAATTTCTTTAAACCAACAAATTATGGTATCATTTACATAATGTTGATAAACTGATAGGGCATCACTCTTTAAAGAATATGTGAACTCACTGAGTTTTTAAATTAGAAAGAATAGAAAACGTCAGGCATCACATATGGTTCATCATTTTGGGGGTAACTCTCAACTGTTTAGAACTTTAGGCAAGTTTTCCTGTCTTTTGGGCAATGCGTGGGAGTTTTAGAAGTAGAGAGCCAGATTGAAAATGGTGAAAAACTGGAATGGAAAAAAAGATGAAGTGAAGAATATTACTATTTGCTACCCCCTTCCCCAAAAAACTTCATATAAAACTTCACATTTTTCTTCAACTGTCTTTCAACTTTCTTCATTAAAACAAATATATTCTAAGGTGTTAGTGTAACACAAACCAGAACTTGAAACAATATTTTCAGAAATGTTCATAATCAACAGATAATAGCAGATGGTTTTCAACAGTATCACTCTTGTTCTCTTTATATTCCATTTGTAGTCAGGTACGATCAGCATGGAATGTGTAGAGTCAAGGTCAAGTTCACATTGACATGTGTCTTAAAATCAAACTTACCATGTCTAAAGCCCTGGTATCTGGGAATATACTTATTTTAACTTTCTGACCCCTCTGAGTACAGTACTTGTAAATCATGCCTCTTTGATGTGAACCCTCATTTTTCAAAGGCAGGCATACTCTGGCTCTTTAAATAAACCTAAAACATCTGCAAGTTAAGAGTCACTCTTCTGTGACAATCAGCAGGAAAAACATGAAAATAGTTTTAAATCTCTGTGATGATATGCAACATAAAGAGTTTCGTGGTAAGTAGATATTTTCAGATAAGTTTGTGTTTCATACTTAACATGGATAGGAGTATTTCAAAATTGTAATTTTACATGCTATGATTTTCATTCAGGAGTCAAAAAAGATGGACAAACATCAAAAATCTAAGCAGCTTGTGGTTAAAAATGTAACGCAAATTCTTCCTTATCTCATATGGAAGATACTGTGTCACACAGGGATCAAGACAAAGACTGATCAGGTGACAGAAAATAAACAAGAAAATAAAGAAAAAGAGAGAGGGAGACAAGAGGATTAAAGAGCTCTCTGGAGAGACTCACGTTAAAAAAAAAATAGCATTTTTCTAAAAATAATGTTTAAAAGTTTTATAATAAAAATTACAGGGCTATTAAGAGGAAAAACTTGTCTTTTTTTCTTTCTGAGTATGTGAACTTTGGGGGCAGGAAAGTCACTGCACAGAGGGCTGAGTAGATTGGATTTATGAAGAGACAAGAAGTTTAAAACCAAGTGCCAATAACATGCCAAATAATAGTATGCAAACATAGTCCTTTAGTAATCCAACCCAAGCTTTCAGAATTATAGAAATATAATATTACAACGTCCCTGGAGGTTGGTAGTAATATAGCTGAAGACTCTAGGGGAAAAAATCTTATATATTAAAAAAAATGAAATAGTACTTTAAACATCATCATGATGGCTGAGGTATCCAACGTCAACATGATAATTTAATGGTAGAAGGTAAGAGCAGCAGAAGAGAAAACTTGATAAAAATCTTAAATTCAAGTTGCAACAGAGCTAACATATAACATTGAAAAGTCTTTTTTCATCTCTTTAGATCCCAACGTCTCTAAAATAGGAGGCTAGAAAAAGATGATTATCAAGGTGTCTTGAAGATTTTCTAAAATGCATTCATTTTTTCATCCTCATTGCCAAAAAGAAACTGTATTTCTAATTTTAGAGTCTAAAACATGAGAGGAACTGAAGTGATTGAGTAGAATGAGAAAGTGAAGCTACTCTTGCGATATGTTGGAACACACAGGTCCAGAATAAAACACAATCCCCTCTGGTCACACGAGTGCAGGTTTCATTTTACATTTTCACATTAAATAGAGAAGATAAAAAATCATGTTTGTGCTTTTGAAAGAACTCCCTGGACTTCATTTATGGTTAGAATTTCAACATATATTTTAAAATCAAGATAATTTTTCACAAATATCCTCAGATTAAGAAAAAAAAGCAAGGTGGACATCAAATGTTCATGACTATTAACGATGTGAAAGCCTTGCATTCTCTTTTCTCCGTGCACAGTACAGACATCCCCTCCAAAGAGAGCTGGCAGGGCACTCACCACAACAGCGAACTGCTCGGGCTCACACAAGTTGCTGTATTCACTCTGGTACTGAGATAGTGAAGTCAACTGTTCTTGATCGGGAAGATGCTTTATTAAGTTCTAGAATTAAAACCAAAGGAAAATATCTTCATTAATGTCCTTCTTAAATTCTAGGAAAATTTATTAATAAACTGTGACAAGGAAATCACTGATTGAGTTAATCTTCTGTTTTATTTCTAGTTAACTTCCCAAATACTAAGCCTTAAGCTTTAGTCTCTGTATCTTGAAAGCAACTAATTTTCCTCTTCTCTATCCAGGATTATTACATATTCAAATCAAGCACTACTCAATGTTTATTTGATTAGCTATATAATTGAGAAAGGAGAATTCAACCTATACCAAAGAAAGCTTTCTCACCTGGATAAATGTGATCAATTACGTTTTAGCTACTGGGAATTAAATGTCAGAAGTTTTCAGGCAAAGCCAAACATATTTTAGCACTTCACTCAGGGGGATAAAAGAGATCATATTCTTCTAACAGGCAAGAGAAAGAATAGAAAAGAAATCAAGGGAATTTTAATGATAGCACTTGCAAGATTTAACCAGTATGATTACAGTTTTAATAATAAAGATATCTCTAAAACAAGACAACGTAAGTTTTCTGATGTGAAAGAAAACTTGAAAAGGCACTGAAGACACAGAACGATGAACCTTGCAGATAAACGAATACAGAGAGAACACAGGTGCCATGGCTGCCATGGCCTTTGCCTCAATCATCTGCAGCTCAGAAAGGGAATACACACAATTATGCTTCCTTGTTAGAACTTGTATGATTAAACCATCCCTTTGACAAAGTCTATGTAGATCCTCTGTATCAAAATATGATTGATAATAATAGTATTATAGCAAATTAGTATACTGACATTAAAATTAACAAAAAGAGTGGTTGATGCTCACAATTCCAAATTACAGCATAAGTAAACTCTGTACAAGCCCAAAGTCAAATTCAAATTATAATTAAGCCTATATCATGCGAGGCTTAAATATATATATTTTAGGAAGTATATTTAATGAAAATATATATATTTAAGGGAAAAAATCCCCAATGGTGTTATTAGTTAAAAAATGATGTTAGAGAATGTTATATATCAAAGAGTTAGATCAAAGAACAAGTTTCTCACTCACTGTGTACCTTTGGACAAAAACTTGATTGACTGGCCAAAAACAAACAAAAAAGTGGCAATTTAAGATTATCTCTAAAAAAAAAATTAGACATTAATACTACCAAACTGAATAAAAACAATAAAGGAATATGATTTTCCCTTATAAATAGAAGTTTTCTCAGTAAAACTGCCTAAGACCAGAAGACTTGATTATTAATAAAAGACTCAGTATCTTTTAATCAGCTGACCCATTTATTACACTGAATTTCTTCAGCATCTATTTAGATAACCATAAAATCACCTTGAATATTTTTAGTTAATATATACTTAAATTTTAATCTTTCATCACAAATTCATTACTTTTTCACTTCATTATTTTTGTCTTCTAAAGTAATAAAACTATTAGATTTGTAAAATTACAGGCCCAACATTCCTTTGTTATTTCCCATCCCAAGTTCCTCTCAAAATAAAGTCTTCAAAGTTGCCCCACACAGCTTTTCTCTCACAGGATCCCTTTGCCTATATACATGCCATATTCACTGGAAGGACTGATGCTGAAGCTGAGACTCCAATACTTTGGCCACCTGATGTGAAGAGCTGACGCATTTGAAAAGACCCTGATGCTGGGAAAGACTGAGGGCAGGAAGAGAAGGGGAGGAGAGAGAATGAGATAGTTGGATGACATCACCGACTCAATGGACATGAGTTGGTGATGGACAGGGAGGCCTGGCATGCTGCAGTCCCTGGGGTCACAAAGAGTCAGACATGACTGAGTGACTGAACTGAACTGAACTAATTCAACCTTTAAGGATCTTTACGCACACATTTAGGCTTCCCTGTTGGCTCAGACAATAAAGAATCTGCCTGCAATGCAGGAGACCTGAGTTCGATCCCTGGGTCGGGAAAATCCCCTGGAGAAGAAAACGGCAACCCACTCCGTATTCTTGCCTGGAGAGCCTGGCAGGCTACAGTTCATGGGGTCACAGAGCTGGACATGACTGAGAGACTCACACACACACACACACACACACTCATACACTATCTAGGGCTAACAATCTCAATACAGCCAGGTTTACCTTGTATTATAATCATATATATAAATTACACACACACACACACACACACATGCCATCTCCCTTGCCACACTATAAACTCCACAAAGGTAAAGTTTGTGTCTGATCAAGCCTATACCTGAGTGAGCCTAACACCATTCCGTCATATGGTAAGCACTATAAAATACGTGCTCAAGTAATTAATGATTATTAACAAAGTACTGCTTTTTCTATGCTCTGTTCAAAATAGGCAAGTTCTTCACTTTACAATTAGAAGGTATTTTTAAAATTAAAAATAAGACTTCAAACAGCATGAAATTCTTATTTTTTAATGAATGCATATGTCCAAAGTAAATTTTCAGATTTTCAATTCTTAAGATTTGTTTTATATTTAGCAAGTGTGGTAAGCAGAATGATGATCCAACCCCAATAAGAGCTCTACATTTAATTCCCAGAACTTATTAAATATTAACTTACACAACAAAGGGAATCAGAGTTTAAAATGGAATTAAGTTGCTATCGCTGACCCTAAACCTGAGAGATTATCCTGGATTATCTGGATGTGCCCAATGGAATCACAAAGGTCTTAAAACGTGGAAGAGGGAGAACACAATAGTAGGAGGAAGATGTGAACAGAGGACACCTCTACAAGGTTTCTGTGAACAGAGGAACAGAGCTTCAAAGCCACTGGCTGAGAAACTGAAGGAGCGTGTCCACCAGCCAAGGAATGCGGGCAGTCACAAGGGGCTGGAAAACGGAAACAGCTGGAAGCCTCCAGAGAGGGATGCAAGGTGGCTAACACCTGGACTCCGGCACAATAAGGCCACACCAGACTTCTGCTCTACAAAAAGGCAATGTATTTGTTTTATAGTAAGCCACTAAATTTGTGGTAAATTGTTAAAACAGTAATAGAGAAGTAATATGTTAATAAATTATGTGGAACTGAATGTTCTTCAGATATGAATTTTAAAATCCAAACTTTTTTCCACTCAAACAACAAAAGACATGATCATGCAAAATATTCATATAATCAAGTTAAAAGTTACTGTCTAAATATAAATATTTATATATTTATAATATTTACAAATGCATTATAAAAACTACATATGCATTAAGCAGAAACATTTTAGTGAAAGAACTTGGAAATCTACTCCCAGGAACAAAGCACATTCACAATCAAAAGGAATAAAGACAAAACTATGAGAAGCTGCTGGAGGAAAAACACGCTTGAAGAAAGGTTGTTGAGTTAGGTAGTTTAAAGAGTCTGAGACTTAGCACAAGTCACTGATGGGATTATATATTCACACCACATTTAGAAGACAGGACAGAAAAAACCAAGAAGTTCCAGCCTTCTGAATGACTCAGAATACTACGCAAACAATTTCTAGTATTCATGGAAACACAAATGACTCAAGTAAGGGTTGTTAGTAACGGTAACTCTAAATAAAGAGAAAACTCTCTCAATCTTCTTTACCAAACAAAAATACAACTTTATAAGACATACAAGCCCAAGAAAATCATATTCTACAAGGATCATACAAATAAATTTAAATTAGCATATTATTAGACTTAACTGTAAAAAAAAATAAACATACATGTAAAAGTAAACAATCTGCCTTTCAGAAACAGTCATTTAAAATAACTGAAATGTAATCATTTGATAGCATTATATTTAGTTTGCAGTTAAGAGAACATGCAAAGCTCTATCTCCTGGCAACGCAGAAGTTATGCTAAAAGTAATTATGCAGCGAAGATTTTCCAGTTGAATGATTTGGTTTAATAATTTTGCTTCACTTACAGATTTCTGCTTAATGAGAAGCCTGCAATGAAATATAGGAATTTAAGCTCTCTGTTTGTTTACCTGAATCATAGACTCTGCCAACTGTGTTTCATCCACTTCCAATATCATCATTTTGATTTCCTCGTATGGCACCCGGAAAGAGCTCAGGAAGATTGCTAAGAGGAGGGAAAAAAAAGAGCCATAGTAAAGAAGGTAAGAAAAGAATATTTTATAAATTTATTCATTTTTCTTTTTTTAATATAAATTTCCCCTGTATGCAAGACAGCAAAAGAGACACAGATGTATAAATTTATTTATTTTTAATTGAAGGATAACTGCTTTACAGATGTAAGAAAAGAATCTGAGATGTACTTTTATATATAAAATAAAAAATGATTCATAAAAAGAGAAATTTTAAATACTCAATATAATTACTGTGGAGTAATCTTTCAGTAACACATTTATTACTCTTCCTCAGTTTTAGAACTACATTTAAACAACAATTCTATATTATTATGTTGGTTCTGAGGATGATTTTTAATGCTTAGTTATTAGCCTAATATAGGAATGGTGCCAATTTTGATATGATTTTTTAAAAACTGAAATGGCTTAGTACACTATAGAGGTATCATATTGTAATGAAAAGAACCATAAAACCCCAATATGTATATATAATATTTATCTAGACGTGTGTGTTATTAGTCTACATAGTATCTTCTGCCCTTAGTAAATAGTTAAAAAAAATTTTTTTTTCCAGAAAATTGCTTAACATATGACCCAGCAACCCCACTACTGGGCATATACCCTCAGGAAACCATAATGGAAAAAGACACATGTAGCCCAATGTTCACCACAGCACTATTTACAATAGCAGGACATGGAAGCAACTTGCACGTCCACTGACAGATGAATGTATGAAGAAGCTGTGGTACATATGCACAATGAAATATTCCTCAGCTATAAAAAGAAATGCACTTGAGTCAGTTCTAATTAGGTGGCTGAACCTATAGCCTATTTTACAGAGTGAAGTAAGTCAGACAGAGAATGACAAATATCATACGTTAATGCATATCTATGGAATCTAGAAAGCTGGTACTGATGATCCTATTTTCAGGGAAACAAAGGAGATGCAGACATAAAGGACAGACTTTTGCACACAGCGGGGGAAGGAGAGGGTGAGACGATTTGAGAGAGTCACACTGAAACACACATTTTCAGATATAATAAATAGCTAGCGGGAATCTCCTATATGACTCAGGGAGCCCAAAGTCAGTGCTCCATGAGAACCTAGAGGGGTAGGGTGGGAGGGAGGCAGAGGGAGGTTCAGGAGGGAGGGGACAGATGTACACCTATGGCTGATTCATGCTGACGTAGGGCAGAAACAATCATGATATTGTAAAGCAATCATCCTCTAATTAAAAACAAAATTTAAACAAAAAAAAAACTGCTAAGCAGTGCACAACACTTTTATAAGTCATAAGAGCACCCTCATGTTCAGACAATATGCCAGAGAATTACATTCTGCATGCAACTAAAGCTTAAATATGCAATATTAAAACACAAATTTTAATGGAAAATATCCAAATGGACTAGAAGGGATAAAATGCTATTACTGAGAATTCAACATTATTTACATTTTTTATACCTTACATGGGCTTCCCTGTGGCTCAGATGATAATCTGATTGCAATGCAGGAGACCTGGGTTTGATCTCTGGGTGGGAAAGATCTTCTGGAGAAGGGATCTGGCTCCTCTGTCCATAGAATTCTCCAGGCAAGAATACCAGCAGCTAACCACTCCAGTATTCTTCCACTATCCACATCCATATACATCCACTAATTCCATGGACAGAGGAGCCTGGTGGGTTACAGTCCATGGGGTCAGAAAGAACTGGACACAACTGATCAACTAACACACTCATACTTCATAAATCTAATGTTCAAACCCAACGATCTTCTCAAAAGTTACTGAAGTGTATAAGAATATCTTCAGAGCATTAGATTTAATGTTTTACTGGTTCAGCCTTATTCTGCTACTATTGTTTCTTCTCTCCAGTGACAGATGTTACTTCTTGAACACACTCAGACCTCATTACCACTACCCGCTACTTTTATATACCAAACTTGTAACATTTTATTTGTAGGTATTTTCATACAAAAACACTATTTTTCATGAGATTGAGAAAACATGATCCTTCTTTCTTGGAGTAAGACTATATTCCTGAGGATACCATGGATCAACTAGAGATGAATAATAAGAACATCATTTGTGTTCTTATCATTAGCTTTATTCACACATATTGAACTCAACTGTAAATGTGGGATATGCTGCTAGAAATAATAATATGTATAATCTTCAATAATGCAAGAACAAGAAGGAACAAATGGGCTAAATGATACTGCAAAAGAGATTTCTGGAATTACTAAAGGATAATCCATCAGTAGACACTAGATAGCACAAAAATATAATACTCGATGGACTTGAGTCTGAGAGAACTCTGGGAGTTGGTGATGGACAGGGAGGCCTGGCGTGCTGCGATTCATGGGGTCGCAAAGAGGCGGACACAACTGAGCGACTGAACTGAAGCAGAGATGCTCTCCAAACCACAAAGACAAGAGATGGAAAAATACTAAGTTAAGAGACACGGAATATGATTAAGGACACCTAAAAATGTTGTCTTGGAGTTCTGAAAGGAACACACACACACACACACACACACACACACACACACACACACACCCCAGGAAAGAAGCATATTTAAAGAGAAAATGTCACTTTCCAAAATTTTAGAGAGACAAATAATCAGAACAAGGAAGCTAAACAAGTCCTAATCACAGTATTTTTTTTCTTTAAAGCTACACTAGCTTCTTGTACTCTAAGTATTAGAGAGGTGGTAGAGTAGGAACACTCAAAAGCTCTGATACTGGAAGAAAAAACTGGTACAAATGCAGAACCGCTATATACTTATAGTATACTTATATAGTTCAGTTGCTAGGTCATATCCCACAGACTATTGTCTGGAGCCGCGTTAGGCCTTACTGACAAAATAGAGGCATGGCCCTAAACCCCCTCCCTTTGTTCCATAGGCACAGATCCGGAATGAAGGAGTTAGGCTTTGTGATTCTGACTTTTGTTTTCCTTTCCTCAGCTGAGTTGACGGAAGAGAGTATTAAGGTGCTTATTGTTTTTCAGAGGAGCAGGAGAAGGCATAAAGCCTTCTGCAGCTGTGCTCAAAGAATAATCCATAAAGTTAATCACTGACATTTAACTTTTACAAAAGAGTGTTCCAGGGTGAGCACAGAGGCCACAGCTTAAGACCATGGGAGGGATTCCTATCTGAAGTCTATTTGTGAGAAAAGTGTTTATGGCAAAGGAGTTTGCTGAATTTAAGACTTGAAAGTGAAAGTGAAGTCGTTCAGTCGTGTCCAACTCTTTGCGACCCCATGGACTGTAGCCCACCACGCTCCTCCATCGATGGAATTATCCAGGCAAGAGTACTGGAGTGGGATGCCATTTCCTTCTCCAGAGGATCTTCCCGACCCAGGGATTGAACCCGGGGCTTAGGAATAATTAAAATAGCTAGAAGCTAAAGATTTAAGGATTGCTGTAATGTTACAATATTATACTATAGCTTATAAAAATTAGGGACGTTAGAGATATTATTAGCTAGAAGCCCTTTCTAAGAAATAGTGAACTTAGGATACGAGGGGCAAACAGGACTTAGAAAGACAAGAAATAAACTGAGGAACGTGGTATGCAGCCCAGACATTAACATAAGTTACAGTGTATTCACAAGGACCCATGAGAAAAAGTAGATAAGAGAACTGCTGAGGAAGGAGCTCCTTTTGAGGGGCAACAGTGATTCTTGGAGAAAAATAAACCTGGGTCAATGGGGAAAAATATCAGACCTGCGATCTAATGCCTCTGTAAAACTATAAAAGAGATCATAAGCCTGAAAATAAACAGGCAGTCCAAGGAAACTGAGAGGCTGCCTCAGATTCTCTCGCCCACACCGCCCATCCCTTCAGGTTGAATCCCTGGCTGCTGGAGCTGAACTCCAGCAGACTACAACCTGCCAGGCTCCTGTGCCCATGAGATTTCCCAGGCAAGACTGGTTGGCCATTTCCTTCTCCAGGGGATCTTCCCAACCCAGGGATCAAACCCATGTCTTCCGTATTCGCAAGCAAATTTTTTACCACTCCAGGAAGTGCTATACTCAAAGCAGAGGTTACCAAACTTTTTCTATAAATGGCCACACTGGTAAATGTTTTAGGTTTTATGAGCCTATACAATCTGTTAAAACTACTCAACTCTACTATTGCATCTACAAAGCAGCCATAGTAGTAATGACAGTGTTAGTAACTCAGTCATGTCCAACGCTTTGCAACCTCATGAACTGTAGCCTACCCTGCCCCTCTGTCCATGGAATTCTCCAGGCCAGAATACTGGAGTGGGTTGCCATTCCCTTCTCCAGGGGATCTTCCCAAACCAGGGATCGAACCCAAGTCTCCTGCAGGCAGATTCTTACTGTGTGGTAAACGATTAAGATTCCCCAAGTGAGGACTGGTTTCTATGAGGTACTCTGTAAGCCCTTGGAATGTCCTACATAATAAGACTGTCTTTGTTTACTAGGAGAATTGGGCCACAATGTATTAGCCTGAACTGTGGAGAGTTTGGAAATTAAGGTCAAACATACGGGTGACCAGCTATATCAAGACCCAGTGTAAACTAAATACCAAGGCTTGGGTCTCTGATGGCAATAACCTGTCAGAAGTGTCCCCCATCACTGCTGGGAGAAGGCACTGCTGTCCTTGTCACCACTGGGAGAGGACAACTGCAATGCCATGCTTACAACTCTCCTGGACTCTGCCCCACGGGCCTTTTCCCTTTGCCAATTACAACCTGTATCATTTTGTTGTAATAACCATGAAACAGCTGTCAGTCAATTCTATGAGTCCTTCAAACAAATCATCAACCTTAAGAGTGGTCCTTCAGCTCAGTTCAGTCGCTCAGTTGTGTCCAACTCTTTGCGACCCCATGAATCGCAGCACGCCAGGCCTCCCTGTCCATCACCAACTCCCAGAGTTCACTCAGATTCATGTCCATCGAGTCAGTGATGCCATCCAGCCATCTCATCCTCGGTTGTCCCTTTCTCCTCCTGCCCCCAATCCCTCCCAGCATCACAGTCTTTTCCAATGAGTCAACTCTTCGCATGAGGTGGCCAAAGTACTGGAGTTTCAGCTTTAACATCATTCCTTCCAAAGAAATCCCAGGGCTGATCTCCTTCAAAATGGACTGGTTGGATCTCCTTGCAGTCCAAGGGACTCTCAAGAGTCTTCTCCAACACCACAGTTCAAAAGCATCAGCTCTTCAGCACTCAGTCTTCTTCACAGTCCAACTCTCACATCCATACATGACTACTGGAAAAACCATAGCCTTGACTAGACGGACCTTTGTTGGCAAAGTAATGTCTCTGCTTTTGAATATGCTATCTAGGTTGATCATAGCTTTCCTTCCAAGGAGTAAGCGTCTTTTAATTTCATGGCTGCAGTCACCATTTGCAGTGATTTTAGAGCCCCCCAAAATAAAGTCTGACACTGTTTCCACTGTTTCCCCATCTATTTCCCATGAAGTGATAGGACCAGATGCCATGATCTTCGTTTTCTGAATGTTGAGCTTTAAGTCAACTTTTTCACTCCCCTCTTCCACTTTCAAGAGGCTTTTTAGCTCCTCTTCAGTTTCTGCCATAAGGGTGGTGTCATCTGCATATCTGAGGTTATTGAGATTTCTCCCGGCAATCTTGATTCCAGCTTCTGTTTCGTCCAGCCCAGCGTTTCTCATGATGTACTCTGCATAGAAGTTAAATAAGAAGGGTGACAATATACAGCCTTGATGCACTCCTTTTCCTATTTGGAACCAGTCTGTTGTTCCATGTCCAGTTCTAACTGTTGCTTCCTCACCTGCATACAGATTTCACAAGAGGCAGGTCAGGTGGTTTGGTATTCCCACCTCTTGAAGAATTTTCCACAGTTTATTGTGATCCACACAGTCAAAGGCTTTGGCATAGTCAAAAAGCAGAAATAGATGTCTTTCTGGAACTCTCTTGCTTTTTCCATGATCCAGAGGATGTTGGCAATTTGATCTCTGGTTCCTCTGCCTTTTCTAAAACCAGCTTTCCTGGGGACCCCTAAACTTGCCACTGGTTTCAGTAGTGACAGCAGCCCTGGAAATGCCCTAACTTTGCAGATGAAACACCTCTATGATCTCACTTACACAGTTATCTAATCATATAAATATAAGCAACATTAGTTACCTATGCTATTTATAACTAATAATACATGTTTAAAAATAATATATGATATAAAATTAAATTTGAACAGAAAAATCAACTTTGCAGATAGATATAACTTATTCAACTTTCTTCTATATTTGTAACCCATCCACTACTTTCAGGTATTATTCCATGATTAAAATAACATATATTTATAAAGACTGAAATGTGGAGGGTGTTTTGCTTATGAATAACCTTTTGGGAAAACATCTGCCATAACTAAGGGCAAGTATGGTAGAATGGACATGAGTTTGGGTAAACTGCAGTAGTCGGTGATGAACAGGGAGGCCTGCCCTGTTGCAGTTCATGGGGTCGCAAAGAGTCGGACACAACTGAGCGACTGAACTGAAGTGAACTGAAGGGTAAGTAAATTACAGAAGAGTTGAAAGTAGACTAATGCATAACACACAAATCAAAAGAGAAGCACAGATCTTTAAAACACTGTATTTAAAAGTTATTGAGAATAACATAAGATGCTTATTTAAAGCCTCCAAAAGACACATTAAACTGAATATTTTTACTAACATGCATCTTATCCCTTAAAATGTGATTATATTGATCCCAGTTGGAAGTTTTGAGTGCAGTAAAGGAGTGTAGTCTAGTCAAGGCTGTGGTTTTTCCAGTGGTCATGTATGGATGTGAGAGTTGGACTGTGATGAAGGCTGAGCGCTGAAGAATTAATGCTTTTCAACTGTGGCGTTGGAGAAGACTCTTGAGAGTCCCTTGGACTGCAAGGAGATCCAACCAGTCCATTCTGAAGGAGATCAGCCCTGGGATTTCTTTGGAAGGAATGATGCTGAAGCTGAAACTCCAGTACTTTGGCCACCTCATGCAAAGAGCTGACTCATTGGAAAAGACTCTGATGCTGGGAGGGATTGGAGGTAGGAGAAGGGGACAACCGAAGATGAGATGGCTGGATGGCATCACTGACTCGATGGATGCGAGTCTGAGTGAACTCCAGGAGTTGGTGATGGACAGGGAGGCCTGGAGTGCTGCAATTCATGGGGTCGCAAAGAGTTGGATGGACACGACTGAGCAACTGAACGGAACTGAACTGAAAGGAGTGTAGAATGTGCAGATACTAGACCAGTCACACAGGTTTTCTGCAAGGGAACTTATAAATATTTAAACCTTTATAGTAATTTCTAGGTTCCAGGTTTCCCCTCTTTATAGGTCTAATATCCACTCCAAAAAAAAATCTAGTAAAGCATAAGAACCTTGTAAAACTCCCAAGCCATCTCTTCATCCTAGAATGGCTAGAATTCTTTTACCCTGAACCCAGACTCAAACAAACTTCAGAAACTCAAAATATACTTACTCCAGTATTCTTGCCTGGACAATTCATTGACAGAGGAGCCTGGCAGACTGAAGTCCATGGGGTCCCAAAGAGTCGGACGTAACTGAGCAACTAATACACACAACCCATTTTTAAATACATAGGTAAATAAATCAATAGATTTTAGATCCTTCCTCAAAACTCTGTGAAATGTTTCAGTTAAGAGGAATTTAAGAGGAAGTACCTTAGGCTTCTAAGTGATAAGACAGAGTCTTGTCACCATCATATGACTCTTCTCAGAATTCAGTATCTCAGAAGACTGAATTTCATAGGCAAAAACCAGCTGTGAATCAGACTGTAATTATAGTCAAGATTATAGGCTGCTAAAGCCTCTTAAAGCTTAAATCATAACACTTGCTACACTCAGAGAGGGTAAGAATGATCCGAGATGGATTTCATCATAATATGATGACCTGGTATAAATTCTGACCTTTTGATCTTATACTTTAAAATGTATCTAATAATTAAATGAATGGATTCATATGCTCAGCTACAGCAACCCAGACAAACAGTATCCATCTTTGTTTTCTCTAAACAGCCATTTTCAAAATCAGCAATCTTTTTCAAGTCACTCAAATGCCATGCTACCAACAACCTACATACACTGTCAACACAACTACCGACAAGGAGAGACTACTGCTGCTGCTAAGTTGCTTCAGTTGTGTCTGACTCTGTGCGACCCCATAGATGGCAGCCCACCAGGCTCCCCCATCGCTGGGATTCTCCAGGCAAGAACACTGGAGTGGGCTGCCATTTCCTTCTCCAGTGCATAAAAGTGAAAAGTGAAAGTGAAGTTGCTCAGTCATGTCCGACTCCTAGCGACCCCATGGACTGCAGACTACCAGGCTCCTCCGTCCATGGGATTTGCCAGGCAAGAGTACTGGAGTGGGGTGCCACTGCCTTCTCCGAGGAGAGACTGCAGTAAAGGCTAAACAGGCACATCCTGAACCAGCACATCAATTACTACACTAAAACCTGAAATCCTGTTTAGTACATTTGTGTAATACATAACTAATACTAAAGAACACAGCTCAAAAGACCAATCATTCAACTTTGAGATGGCTATTTAGGCTATCTTACCATAGCTAATCCACCTAAAAAGAATCATACTCAAGATAATATTTCTTTAGGACCCCAAACAAGACAACTTGTAATGGAAGCCATTAACATTTTTCAAGACATTTTCACTCTTCAAATCAGAGTACAGAACTTTTTGACATTATTCAAGTTACTAATGCTTTCCCCTTCCTTTAAGAGGGAAGTTTCCTGAAATAACAAATACCAAAATTTCACTGGTCTAACCTCCTGGCCCCAACACCTTTCCACTTCAGACTACATGTTCAGCAGACACCAGGAAGACAGGCTCCCTGCCTTACAGTTTTCACGTTGGGAGGACAATGCTCTGAGTGCAGGCAGAGTGCCCTGGAGCTGCTCCCACAGCAGGTAAGGCCTCCACACTGCATCCCTGCTGGCACCTTCCTGGGCCCAACCGAGCCACAGGGCTCCACTGCAAAGCGGCAGCTATGCGCAATCCGCGGGTGCCCAGAAACGAAAACACTGCTTTGGCCAGAACACTAGTTTCTTCACATTATCCATAGGGTCTTATCAAGCTTACATCCTGTTAGGTGTACACTGCAGAAAAGAGACAGCTCTCTGCCAAAAGTCAGCAGGATAAGAAGAGGCTTCCAGAGCTTTCACAAAGGAGTGTCAACCCTGCCTTCTCTGGATACTGCTCTAACTAACTCCCTCCTGCATCAACAGCATGGAGGCTCATCCTCTCACCAAGGACTGTTTTCTCCAAGTGATTGTGAAAAGCTCACCTGAGGCATTTAATAACTGAACGGCAGACTACGTTAGCTCTTTATGCCTCTAGATTATCCACATTTTATCCATCTTGTAGCATCAGAAAGCAATATATCCAGATCACATTATCTCAGTTCCAAACAGAACTCTTTGACACATTTAAGATGCAGCTGAAATGAGTCAGAAGCAAACCCATTTGCCCTCTTCTCCCACAGGAATTCAGCCAGGAAGACAATTCAATACTAAGTATTTAGCTCCTGTAACAGTAATTAAATCTAAAACATTTCCAGGAAGTACTTTTGAGGAAAGGCTTTGAACTGCTCAGATGGGATAACAGAATTCATTTTAATCAACATCCTTATTCCCATTAATATTCCAAACTCCTTTGTGTCTGATCAAGTATCACAAATAACAGAAATTCTGAGGTATAAAAGAAATAATCCACTACCAATTTTTTTTTCAAAATATGATCTCATCACCTAAATTCCATAATTCTTTATTGTTATACTTAAAGGAAGACTTTAAAGGGTAGGTCTATTTTCAGTAATGGGAAATATATTTTTATTTTAAATCCCTTTCCATGCTTTATTTTCTAATATGCATTAATCTTTTGAAGAATTTAACTTATAATTCCTTCAGGAATTATGAGTTAAAGGAAAGCAAAGTTATCTCTGAATCTATTATAAGTGATGATAATAAAATTAACGTAAAATGAAAAAAGAGTCAAAAAGAAAATGACATAATTTAAAGGAACCAGTGTGTTCAGTGGTGTGTTTTGCTAATTTAATTATATTGAAATATACTTACAAAGGTTCTGGGCAGTTTTAGAATCTAGAAATTTAAGTTCCTTAATTCGTTTCTTAATAGCTTTCTTCTCTTCAAAATCTTCCTCTTCTCTTTTCTCTGTAAAACCAAGGATAGATCCATGTTAGGCACTGAACTGTCAAAAGAGAAGATATAAACTTTGCCATAAAATAATCTTTAAAAAGACATAAATAGTTTAAATCAGTTACAAAAACGATAGAATAGTAGATATCCCAAGACCCAAACTATTTCATATAGAGTCTGGCAGCTCTTTCCCTAAAAAACAACTAAGAGTAAATATTTAAAAGTCTAACAGAAAAAACAAAAACAAAGTTGTTGTTCACTATGGAAACCAAAGCCATCAGGTGAAGAATAAGCACGGTGAGTTCATCTCAACAATGTACAGGACACGATCATAAAAATAAATGTGCTGACACTTGGCATAGGTTAAGGAGTTAGCTCTAAAGTGCTAAACAAACACCCCGCAGTTTTATTTTTGATATACCTTATTTGTTTAAAAAGACATATAAAACTGGACAGTAGAATGTTTATAATTTGTTTTCCAAATACTTGAAAAATACTCAAATTTTAATATTCAGCCTACTTTATCTGAGCTTTTAAAAATCAGCAAATGCATTTAAGTTCTCTGTCCTTGCTAAAAAATAAGAGAATAAATACATCCTAATGAACAATATATGGATTGTGATTACAGCACAGTACATGACAGTTAAGGTTAACAGCTGTAACCAGTAAAGTGATCCTGTCCTGGTTCCTCTCCTTTGTACACATGGACAGCATTTCTGACGAAAGTCATTCATCTAGACAAAATCAGGATATCGAAAACAAAGAACGGAGCAAATCGTTTAGCTAGATATGTATAAATAAATCACTAATGTTGAAGATTAAACAATCTTCATATATAAGATAGCACATTATAATTAAATTTTTTGTATATCAGAAAAGCATTATAATTACATGTTTGAGTACATAGTGTAAAAAAGGGATCAAATTTTATATTTTTCAAAATTTTTATTAACTAATTATCTCTATCATTTTATGAATAATCAACCATCTTTCTCAACTGATTTTACGTTGCACTTTTATTCTATATTTGCTTTCCTGGACATTTAATTCTGCTCCACAGTTCCATATACTACTCTTGAGCTACTATCATTCCACCTTCAGCACTGTAGGATTTATGATATATCTTACTAATTGGCTGTTCAAATTATTTTTCTTTTTCGTTAAACATTCTTCACTTTTTTCACATGAACCTAAGAGCAAGTCCAAAGTTCTAAAAATAAAATCCATTTGAATTATACTTGAACTGTAAGGCATTCGTGAACAGATTCAGGTAAATTTGATATGTTGACAATTTCCAAACTTCCTAATCATGAACATGACATCTGTCTATAATTTTTTAACTTAACACAGCATTCTGCATAGGCATCCTGCATATTTCTTGTTAATGTTAGGTGCCCTAAGTATTACACTCCTAGGTCTCTGGACATACTGATTAACTCAACCTTTCCCCACTATACTTTGTTACTAGTTACTGGTAGAATATAGAAATTTTGTTGAATTTTGCATGGATGTTGTATAGTCATTCACTTTAGTTACTTATTCTTTCATTCAAATAAGTATCTATTAAACACCAACTAAAAAAGAACATGCTAGACAAAATGGACATGTCTTGGCCTCAAAAAATTTAAGAACCAATCCAATTAAAGTACATACATAGATATATCTACAGTGTTTGGGCAGGCAACACAGGAGACTAAAGATTAACTCATACTTGTAAGGGGTAGTCTCTATGGAATGAATGCTCTCTAAGCAAAAGCTAGAAAGAGAAAAGGAGTTAGGCAAGTGAGAAATGTTTGGAGTGGGAGAAGGAAGGACACAGATTACGGAAGGATAGTGTTTCAGGTTCTGTGAGGGCACAGAAACAAGTAAGATAATAAGAACAAAGAATATTGGGTGGAAATAAATGGCACCAGAATATGTGAGGCCTTTTAAGCATTACTTTGTCAACACAGGTCCGTATAGTCAAAGCTACTATTTTTCCAGTAGTCATATATGGATGTGAGAGTTGGACTATAAAGAAAGCTAAGCACAGAAGAATTGATGCTTTTGAACTGTGGTGTTGGAGAAGACTCTTGAGAATCCCTTGGACTGCAAGGAGATTCAACCAGTCAATCTTAAAAGAGATCAGTCGTGGTTGTTCACTGGAAGGACTGATGTTGAAACTCCAATACTTTGGCCACCTGATGCAAAGAGCTGACTCATTTGAAAAGACTCTGATGCTGGGAAATATTGAATTCAAGAGGAGAAGGGGACGACAGAGCATGAGATGGTTGGAAGGCATCACTGACTCAATGGACATGAGTTTGGGTGGACTCCAGGAGTTGGCAATGGACAGGGAGGCCTGGAGTGCTGCAGTCCGTGGGGTCACAAAGTGTCGGACACAACTGAGCAACTGAACTGACTGACTGAAGAATTCTGGCTTTTCTTCTTAGAGCAATGTGAAGCCACTGAAGTCTTAAGTACGAAAGAGACATCAAAAGAACTGCAGTTTAGAAAAAACAGCCCACCGAAGGTGAACTGAAAGAGTTGCACAGAGTAACAGCAGACAGGCCGGACAGAGGGGAGTGGCAGCAATCCGTGAGAAATGGGAATGCTCTTATTGCGACTGCTCAAGTCACAAAGCTTAAAGTCACCCTTCTTTTCACTAATCCCTAACTACATCTAGGCCAGGAGTGAATCCAGTCAATTCTAACTCAAAATATTGACTAAAATAAGCACCCCTTACTGGATCCCTGGCTATTACACACCCGCCACTGCTTGCGGCTACTATCGTTTCTCACCTGTATCACAACTGCTTTCTGACTAGACTCCCCACTTCCAAGTCTGACCAGCTGCAGTCTCTTCAGCACACAGAGCAGAAGACTCCTGTTAAACCCCAGCAGCACAGGCCAGCACGCCATTCCCACCCTGTGCGCCCCATCACCAGCGCTCTGCCCGGTTTCGCCTCTGAAGCCCTTACTCCCACATACCGTGAATTTGATATTGTCTCTCTCCCCACGTGAGAAAGTAAGCTGTTAGAGGCAGTTACTTTGCTCACCAGTGTATACTTAGCCCCAAGCCTGGAACAGAGCAGGGCGTCAGTATAGCTCTGTTGTATGTATATGCACATGTACCTGTGTATCTGCAGACTAATGGAAAAGGAGGGGACCCTCAGGTTTAAGCAATCAGGCAGATGATGCTGTTGTTTACTTAACTGAGCAACAAATGAGGAACACTTTTGACCCAGTCCAGTTGTAAACATGCAGTCTGAGGAGTACTTCCCAATGTCAACAGATAAAATGCATCAGTCCTAGTAATTATTTCACTGGTTGTCAAAGGTTATCCAGGTTATCAGCAAATAAACAGCACATTCATCTCCTTATTCCTAGTATAGAAGTCTTTTCCTTGTCTTTCTGTATTGGTTAAAATTTTCAGATGAAGGATGGCAAAAATTTTATTAGTGGAGTGCCTTTCCTTAACCTGAACCCATGATAATCCTTTACATTTTAGAAAACGTATACATTTTATCTTCCTACCTTGATCCTCAACTAAAAGGCTTGTCTCTACATTTTGAAAAATCAATTTATTTCTCAACAGCAGTAACCTATCACGTTCTGAAATATCTTCTGGTCTACATGAAGAAAAAAGTCAAATAATCTTAAATTTTAAATAATATTCACTGAATATCTGCTAGGCATCACACTGAACACTTCCTGATGCACTTGCTTATATAACTTACATAAGAGTAATACTACCTCTGTGACTACTGTCATCACCATCATCATCATTATGAGAAAAATAATGCTTGAGCTAAGTATCTTTAAGCAACAGATCTAACGAAAGAATGAAGGTCACTACACTTTGACTCAACCTTTCTACTAGTTGCAAAATATGTTAGATGTCACATTAAAAAAAGTTTATCTAGCAATCTGCACTAATTCAACCTGCAAATCAGAAACCGAAGTAACTTCAATTGTTGGGTTTTTTTTTTTTCAATAAAAATGATAAATTAGACTCTTGTGGAGTTTAATGTATCAGCATATGCCATGCAAGGGACACAATGGCTTTCTCCTCTCTTCTCTGCTACCAGATAGTCAAAGAACGGCTGGGGAAAGATGGAATGGAAATAGAGTAAAGAGACAGGAAGAAAGAGTTTCTAAACTAAAAAGAAATTCAGAAGAAAAAAAAACAGGATTAAAAAAAAAAGATAGAAACACGGTTACATAGTTATGGAACCAGATAATCAAGTCTATTATCCAAACAGACTGATTTGGTTAAAGCCTTTCATGCTGAGAAATAATGATTAGTACTGCTGTCGGGGGCGGGGGGGGGTGGGGGGGGGGACAAAAACACACCGCCATATCATGAACTGCCACAAATGAGAGTAAAACCAGTGAAAATGTTTATGCTAATGTCACTGATAAAGCAGGATATACATGTTGCCAACAATAAGGATGCAATAAAGAGAAACATGGGATCATAAAGAGTCAGGCACGACTGAGCGACTAACACACAAAGACAAATAATAATGGAGGCTCTTAGCAAGAATGAAATTTTTCACAAAATCCAGTTACCCATGCTGATGGCACCTCTGTGGAATACCAGCCAGGAGAGTGCAGGGCTCTGCAGGGAACTCGAGCTTGGGATCCCAGTGCCACACTCTGAAACCTGGCCCCCAAGGGCCAGACAAGAAGCCCACTGTGGCTTACATCCCTGCCCTATGGGCACCGTCCCTCTAAGGACTTGTGAGAATGAAGGGAAATAATCGTTACCTTCCCGAAACCATCCCTTAACCCCTGCAGTGACAGAGAAAAGAGGGGCAAGAAACAGAGTGCCTGACCACAGCTCAGGAGCCCAGAGGAGAACCCCTTTAGACGCTCCCTACCCACTGCCAGCGCGCCTTCTGAAGCCAGGACCAACACCCTTTCACTAAAAGACTGGCTTTCCTCAAGTATGAGTCAGGACGTCAGATTATTAGTGCCATCTCTACTTGTGATGTCGCTTTTTTGCCATTCAAAGTCTGTGTTTGATCTCACTTCCTAGAGATGTGGAGTAAGGCTGAATTTTTCCAAGAATATTAATCCTGTTGACGAATGGTTCTGATCACTAACACTAACACGACCTACTCCACCTTTCATAAGGGTTTACGTCAGAATTAAGTCAAAGACGACAAAGCTTTCTTTATTGCCGAGAGCCATGAACTGAAAAAGTCTTTTTTAATTACATTTTCTCTTTATTCTTTTTCTATTTTCAAAGTTTCAAAAATAGCTGCAAAATTATATGAAGAATCTCCTTTCAAAATCTCTTCTTTCATACTACATTTTCCGTTAAAAATCACAGTTCCACAGTACATGGTTATACAATTTATTCTAGTTCATTTTACATTACGTTCTAATCAGATTGATTAAAAATGTGACCTTTTTCTTTATGTGGAGTAAGATTCCACATAAATTTTAAGGTTCATTTATTTAAGGTATAATTTAAGGACTGCAAAAAATTCTAGAAGATGCAGCTATAAATGTGTAAGTAGCTAGTAGAGGCACAAAATGTAACAGTTTTCTACTTCCATAATTGAATATTTTAAACACTAAATGCTACTAATAATTTTTTATTCTCTCTCTCTATATATATAGAAATTTTTGTTCGTTAGTGCTTTCTGGTTATTGTATCTTAACCAAGCATTTTAATTTTTTTCTAGTTTTCATTTAGTACAATTGCTATTAAAGTTTACATTTTATGTCTAAATTACCATTTTTTTGTTCATTAGATTATCATAACACTAGCCGTCAGAGGATAAAAGGAAGTGCACCCGATTGAATAACCATTCTCGGTGACACTGAGAGAAGCCAAGAATCATCTCAACTACAGAAATAAAGTGAACATAAAGTATATAACCACTGAAGCCGACCACAGCCTTAGGGAGGGGTGGAAGGTGGGGGCAGACAGCTATAAACTAGACATCATCTGCATAACTGTGGTTGCTTATCTTTCCAGCTTCTCTAACTACTGGCGTTCTAAGAGTCCAATAAACTATCAAAAATTTACAGCGTCCACATTTATAGGCTCTTGAATATGAAGTTTAACCATCTCACTCTATCAATGAGGAAACATGTATCAAGCCCAGGTTTTTCTGTGTCATGTACAGAAAATATGAGTTACTTGCCTGAGGTCACAGAAAGGCCTCAGTTGTCACCAGACCCCAGACAAGAACCCTGGTCCCACACCACAGGCCCAGATCAGCTCTGGGGCAGGGGACCTGCAGCAGGAGAACAGTCTGCAACCGGCCGAGCCCGGGAAGGGGACCCCAGGCTTCACGGTTTCAGGCGATGGAGACATGCAGTGGAAGTGGACCAGGGAAGGAGGAGAAATGCTTGGTCTCTTGAAACAACGAGCAGGATTTAGGGCTATGGGAAAAACTATATAGTTCCAAAGGGAGAATCAAGAGTTCACTCAACACTGCTCTCACATGGCGGCTCCCTTTGGGGTGGGCGCAGTTATTTAGCCAAAAGGGGTGAACGGAATGGATCAGCGAGACTCAGGGGTATAAACTGACAACAGATGAAAGGCTGAGAAAAGAAAGCAGATTTCTAAAAGTTACTAACATTGGCGACTGTGAGAAGACGATATGGTTTCAAAGAAGACTTAGGCAGCTCAGAGGCAGAAGATACAGAATACATAGAAAAAAGTGAAAACCTGGAATAAATTAGTTATTTTTTTCATTGGCAATATCCCCTTGGCAAAATATCAAAGTAAACACTTTTGGTACTGAAAACTATAACTGTATAAATAGCTTCAGTCACACCTGATCTGTCAAACTCAGTTTTAATATTTCTAGACACAAAGATATATGGCTATGTACCTAAATACAAAGAAAATAAATAGGGGAGAAACAGGTTATTTTTCTGTTCAAATATTAATATATGACTGCCATAACTAATAAGAGCATTTTACTAGCAAAAAGCTGTCTATCTGGTAATTCAAGGCTTAAGAACTATATAATATATAAGAGAGTAGCTAAAGCACTAAATAAAACCTTATAGAATGAATGATTCAACAACAGCAACCATGAAAAGTATAACAAGTAAATGCATTTCTCTTTATATGATTAGAAGACAAGGGCATAAAACAAATTTTCTTGAAGGACTTCTCTTTGCAACTCAAGTCCTATATGGATACGGAGAAAGATTTCACTATTTATCAAGCCTTTAACTAGAGTCATAGCTAGACTTTTTTTAAAACTATGTACAAAAGGATTATTAAGGCATTGGGAATACACTTTGTAAGGAATTTAACGCCTATACTCCAAAATAATAATGATTTCTACCCACTTAACTAAAAGCACTTGTCTTCCCCATCTCTTTTTCCTATATGAAAATACAAACTTTTCAAAATAACTGTTACAGAAGTGCTTGATCCTGAGGACCTCTGCAATCACAGAAATGAGCTATTTTGCTCATCTGAAAAGTATTGCCATTGCAAACTAAAAGAACCACCTCCTGCAGGTTCCCTTGTTGTCAACACCCCTTCATGACCAAAAATTTAGCAGAAAAACAAGAGTTCAAACCAAATAACATATCAAGCCCTTCTAAATCACACATTCAACAGCTTTTTTAAATGAAATAAGCTGTGCTAGGGAGAAAAATAACCCTCCTCCCTCATAGCTCAGTTGGTAAAAGAATCCATCTGCAATGCAGGAGACCCTGGTTTGATTCCTGGGTCAGGAAGATCCGCTGAAGAAGGGATAGGCTACCCACTCCAATATTCTTGGGCTTCCTTTGTAGCTCAACTGGTAAAGAATCTGCCTGCAATGTGGGAGACCTGGGTTCGACCCCTGGGTTGGGAAGACCCCTTGGAGAAGGGAAAGGTTACCCACTCTAGTATTCTGGCCTGGAGAATTCCATGGACTGTATAGTCCATGGGGTAGCGAAGAGTCGGACACAATTGAGCAACTTTCACTTTCAAGACAGTAAGCCTATGTATCAGGTTATGTCTTAATGCTAACTGTTTTAATTAAATTAATTACAAATTGAGATGGCTTCTTACTGAATAAACCATACGTTATGAGGGAAAAAAAATAAAAGGAATCATGAAAAAGTTAAATGCTCAGCTACAAGACAACTGAAGTTTATCCTCACACAATTTTTCTTGGCTCCATCACGACTTCTCATAAAAACATCCCTAAATTGTACCCTCAAAACCTCCCCCTACAAGGAATCTTTCCAGTCCTTACCCCTCTGAATTCCTTCTGAATTTTGTTATTCCCCAGTCATGGATCATTACATGTATTCATAAAAAACTATTTTTTCTAACTATTGTTTTTGCCAGTACAAGATACCCCCATATATCCTCTGATGATATTAGAAAGTAAAAATATACCTCTGCTAAAAAAATTACAAAGACTTTTAGCAAAGACTAAAAATTAATGCTTGACATGCTAATGTATAAGAAGACAATCTACTGAAGGGAAAAAAAAAACCTATTATGAAAAGAATGAGAACTTAGTGTGCATTCCTAATTTAAAAGAAGGATTAAATCCAAATGAGGACAGAGATAATTCTGGATATCTAGCATGGTGTAGAATGTAGAGACTTAATCAGCCAACTTATTACTATTTGTATACACAATGCTAAGCAACCTGGGAATAGAAAAAGTAACAATAAATTATATTAACTAAAGATAACAAGCAATGCCATATTAAATAGGGAGCAGGTCATCCCTGATCTATCAGTGTGCAGAAAAAAACATGACACAGAGTTTCATCAAAATGGCCTGCAAGACTACAAAACTCAGTAGAAATGTGATCAAACATAAAAGTGATTACTACAAAATACTGAGACAGAATTTCAGGTTTAAGAAGCAGAATTTTACAATGAACATAATTCTATTCAGTAACAGCATGCTTACACTCTTTAGAATCTTGCATTTTTGCAAAAAACTAATCAGAGTATAGAGCATCAACATGAATTTCACATTTCAGTGTTAGAAAAATGAAGCTCTGGTACGCTATCATAAAAACCTTGGACTTGTCTCCAACTATGGACTTGGCATTGCCCTAGGAAAGGGGTATAGGTGTCATCCCTGATGAAAAAAATGTGCATGCGTGTGTGTCTGTGTACGTGTGCATACACGGGAGCCTGTTATGGGGAAGAAGAGAAGGAGACAATGCCTGGATGTTGATTCAGTTCAATGCAACCTTAATTGCACAAAGCCTCTCTGATAAGTAATTATGCTGTCCTGATCGTATGTACTCATCTCTGATAGCTCAGTTGAAAATTCAAGTTATTTCCTTGATTTCTCAGTTACTGCATCTTTATTCCCCTATGTTCCAGGGTGCTGCCAAGGTTCTAGATCATACTGGGATCCAGTTGCCCTACCTAAACGGAGCTCCATTATTTGTCCTCTCTGTTTTCTAGAATCAACTATTATGTGCCAATTGCTTTCCCGTAACTACCTGAGCTTTGGACTTTTTTTAATCTGGGCTTTAGATAGTTGTATATCTATGATATTGCCCCTTCAAGCTTGATCACATACTGTGTAGATCCAACACAGCCATGTAAAAGTCTAGTGCACGTACATACACGTCACTGCCCTAGATGCGGCTCGAACGTCCCACACACGCCATCCCACACACGCCGTCCCACTAGAGGGAAGTTCTTAACAGAGCACTAGGAAGGGACACACTATACTGTGGATGCAGAAATGTTTCAAAACAAGATTTCTACTTGAGAGAGACAAGAAAATGGGAGGGTGGGGGCGGGGGGGTTAGCGCTTAAAGGGTACAGAGTGTCAGATGGAGAAGATGAAAAAGCTCTATAAGCTGGATGGCAGTAACGGCCATGAAACAATGTGATGTGTTTAATGCCACAGACTATACACTCTGAAATATTTTCATTCTAAAATTCTGTTATGTAAATTAAACACAATTCTTTAAAATAGGAAAAAATAGTTAGGCTGGATTTCAAATCATTGTTTGTTTTTTATTAAAATGATGTTAATTTGACCACTTCTTGATTTGAAGATGTATGTAAGAATGATTACAGTCAAAACATTTTTTTTGCTATTTGAATGAAGAGACAGAAATCTAAGTGATTTCAAAACTCTTGAACCGGACCAGGATGAGACTACTTATAACACAGATTATTCCTCCCTGTTTCCTAAGAACTGGTGAGGTCACGACGGCGCTCCAGCCTGCACAGTGCCAAACAGGTGCGACGGTGTAACCCCTCTCCTGCCTGCACAGTGCCCCACAGGTGTGACGGTGTAACCCCTCTCCTCCCTGCACAGTGTCCCACAGGTGTGAGGTGTAATACCTCTCCTGCCTGCACAGTGTCCCACAGGTGTGACGGTATAACCCCTCTCCTGCCTGCAGAGTGTCCCACAGGTGTGATGGTGTAACCCCTCTCCTGCCGGCACAGTGCCCCACAGGTGTGACGGTGTAACCCCTCTCCTCCCTGCACAGTGCCCCACAGGTGTGATGGTGTAACCCCTCTCCTGCCTGCACAGTGCCCCACAGGTGTGATGGTATAACCCCTCTCCTGCCTGCAGAGTGTCCCACATGTGTGAGGTGTACCCCTCTCCTGCCTGCAGAGTGTCCCACGTGTGAGGTGTACCCCTCTCCTGCCTGCACAGTGCCCCACAGGTGTGACGGTGTAACTCCTCTCCTGCCTGCACAGTGCCCCACAGGTGTGACGGTGTAACTCCTCTCCTGCCTGCACAGTGTCCCACAGGTGTGAGGTGTACCCCTCTCCTGCCTGCACAGTGTCCCACAGGTGTGAGGTGTACCCCTCTCCTGCCTGCACAGTGTCCCACAGGTGTGAGGTGTACCCGTCTCCTGCCTGCACAGTGTCCCACAGGTGTGAGGTGTACCCCTCTCCTGCCTGCACAGTGTCCCACAGGTGTGAGGTGTACCCCTCTCCTGCCTGCACAGTGCCCCACAGGTGTGACGGTGTAACCCCTCTCCTGCCTGCACAGTGCCCCACAGGTGTGACGGTGTAACCCCTCTCCTGCCTGCACAGTGCCCCACAGGTGTGAGGTGTAACCCCTCTCCTGCCTGCACAGTGCCCCACAGGTGTGATGGTGTAACCCCTCTCCTGCCTGCACAGTGCCCCACAGGTGTGAGGTGTAACCCCTCTCCTGCCTGCACAGTGCCCCACAGGTGTGATGGTGTAACCCCTCTGCTGCCTGCACGGTGCCCCTCAGGCACAATGGCTTAACTCCTCCCAGTTGACACAGAAACACTGCTACCAAACAGTCCTTCCCCTCTCAGCCCCACCCTGGATTCTCTCTCCTAATTGGGCAAGGAACTTAATTCTTGGGTGTTTTAAGTACCTAATACATTTCTATTTTCTTCAATGTCCCAACCTAGCTCTCAGATATCTAAAAATACAGTAGCCTGTTATCAATTACTTTGTAATCAGAAATAATAGGTAAAAAAGCAAGGGTAGCTTTTTATACAAGAGGACATCTAAAGGCTCTCCTTCCTATCTTCTATCCTTCCGCTCTAAGAGAGGAGGCCTAGACTGCAATCTTTTCACTTTTAAACCCCTCCCTTGCTAAAGAGTCGACAGCAGGTAGGAGGGTCAGGCACTTCCTGGCGCTGGCGTTGACCCTCTCATTTGCCTGGTCACTGCTCCATCTAGACAGCTGCTGCGTGGGTCCTCAGCCTCAGGTCACTACCTGAGACTCACAGTCCTGTTCATGCACTCAGACAGAAGTCACTATAAAAAATGGTCTCATCCTTCTGTGCTGTGCGTCCCTATCATATCAAGGTATATCATATCAAGGAAAAAGGAGAGCTGAGTCAAAACTGAATTCGGAATCCCTTATGCTTTATAATCGCCAATGTCCAACAAAAATTTCTTAGAATTTGTCTTCCAGCCTGCCTCCCAAAAAACATCTTACCTTTAGCAGACTAACCAAATGCGTTATTAAAACGAAAAAAAAGAAGAAAGTATTTAACAGAACCATTCTGTGAAGGGGAAGGGAAGAAACCTTTCATTAATGGGAATGCAGTGGCTTAAATCTATTAGAGAATCTCACTATAAACTCAATTACTTCACAATTATGTTGGGCCACCTAACACTTCAGAAGAGAAGCATTAACATCTTAGTTGAGAAGAATCTTTACAGGAACTGAAATATCACTTACTATAAACTATCTAACCTTACTAATTAAAAACTATTTCCAGTTTAAATGCTTCATGAAAATGTCAGACAGTAAAAGTTACTGATCAAAAGACATATACCAGCAAGCCAATGAAGAACAGGAAATGAAATACTAAACAGAACAACACTTTTGACACCTAGGAACACCAATTAATTGTGACTCTCTGGTGCATGTCAAAATTCCTAATCTTTAAAATGTTTAAATAAATCGTATTTCTATTCTTAAGACAACTTAACTTCATGCTCAAAACATCAAATCCATATATCAAATGATTACTTGAATTTCTGAAGGTTTCAAACCCTTTTTCTCCCAATTAAAATGGATAGTAAAAAAGCATATAATAAAAAATCTCAATTTATAACAAAAACTAAGGCAGAGGAGGTCAAGAATCTGGTGAGTGCACATCAGGCTTCTGGACTCCTGATCTTGTGCTTATTCCACTCGGGAAATTTTAGTGTCCTGGCCACTTCAAGCCTATCTAGTCTGCCCATCAGTAGAAACTGCAAATGTTATGGTAATTAAACAGAATTAAAGGCAGAGAGTCATTCTACTCTGCAGAGAAAGTACAGTCCGATAATAATTGGAGATGATTACTGAAGATTAATTTCTTTCTTTCCTGAGATTTTTCCCAGAGACTTGTCGTTTCAGGATCAATAGCATTTATTTCCTCTGGGGGGAAAGATAACACTTAGAATAGGAGGCCATCCCTCAACTCTAAGTATAAAATTAGATTACTGTTAATACTGACAGTGAGACAAAAGTCTTAAAAGCTATGTGGTTCAATTGCAAGAACTGAGTACTCAGAAAAAAATTTAATGCATTTATAGAATTTTCCTTTAACTGCGTAAAACTAAGGACAAGATCCTACTATCAGCAGTTGAAAAGAAAGATGCAGAATATAAGGGAAGCACAAAGTCGTATTGTGTTGTGGTTCTTCAGTCACTCAGCTGTGTCCAGCTCTCTGTGACCCATCAGGCTCCTCTATCCATAGGATTTCCCAGGCAAGAATACTGGACTGGGTTGCTATCCTTTTCCAGGGGATTTTCCTGCCGGGATCGAACCTGGGTTTCCTGCTCTGCAGGCAGATTCTTTACCACTGAGCGACAATACAATGTGAAAGCGAAAGAAAGTGAAGTTGCTCAGTTGTGTCTGACTCTTTGTGACCCCATGCACTGCAGCCTACCAGGCTCCTCCATCCATGGGATTTTCCAGGCAAGAACACTGGAGTGGGGTGCCATTGCCTTCTCCAGGAGATCTTCCCGATCCAGGGACTGAACCCAGGTCTTTTGCATTGTAGGCAGATGCTTTACCATCTGAGCCACCAGGGAAGTACCATCACCAGGGAAATACAATACTGGGCTTCAAAATTATCAAATTTAAAATCTTATCCCAATACATGGTCCTCCTAGTTTACTTGAATATACAGAATTCTTTCACAGCTTTTCACAAGCTGCTCCTTCCAAGCCTGAGAAGTGAAATGAAGTGAAGTGAATTCGCTCAGTCGTGTCCGACTCTTTGTGACCCTGTGGACTGTAGCCTACCAGGCTCCTCAGTCCATGCAATTTTTCAGGCAAGAGTACTGGAGTGGAGTGCCATTTCCTTCTCCAGGGCATCTTCCTGACCCAGGGATCAAACCCAGGTCTCCCGCATTGCAGGCAGAGGCTTTACCCTCTGAGCCATCAGGGAAGCCCAGCCTGAGAAAGACACATGCAACTCTTCACTTCATCAGTTACGGCTGTCCTCACACTCGAGCAAACATTCTTCAGGAACAACCATTACGCAGATCCCCTCTATTACCAAGGGGTGTCCCTTTTGATCACTGGCACCATTTGGAATAATAAACTATCAAATATATTGCTTTCTGAATGCATTTTACTGAATTAATGGAACCTTGCTTATGTTATACACTTGACAAAAATTTCTTTCACTTCAGAAAGCTAAGGTGATTCCTGTTTAAAAATAAAACAAATGACCTATATATCTTGTTACACTTGGGGAGATTTATTTATGTTGAGTAGATAAGTCACTTTTTTACTTTCCAGTTAAACAACACACATATAAAATATATAAGAACTAAAAATAAAAAGAAGAAAGAAAGAAAGAAAGAAAAACTAAACATACTATTCCAGCTAACTGCCCATTTATTCTGGAATTATTCTCTAGGAAAAACAAATTTTAAAAATTCACTATAGGGCAATTCAAACAGTATAGAAGTACAAAAAGTGAAGGTTGCTTTACCTTACTGCATGTTACTACAAATATTCCCCAAAGAAAACTAGTACTGGTGATGATAATAACTAGTAACAAAAAACTGCCACTGGTTGTCTTCTAAACAGGCTACATATACAATGTGTCTAAGTATAAACACAGACAGATATACACACATACATACAAATTATACTTTAGAATTCTTTTTTCCTTTTTAACTGAATTAGATTTTACCACATATTTTATATTTCACTTATATCACAAAGCAATAAACCCTTAATATTTTTTCATATTGATATTTATGGATTGACCACATTCTTTTTAACAGCTTCACAGTATACTCCTAGGTATGGTAATTCAGCAATATCCTACTTTAACTGTTTTCCTTATTGGTGAGTATCTAAGTTGTTTGTAGACTTCTGCTATCGAAACTCTCATTACGATGAACATCCTTATACATATGTAAGATCTGTTGTGCCTACTTTTAATTGTGCCAAGTGATCATCTATTCCCTTACGAGGGGAAAAAAAAACCCGTTTGATCTATTAAAACCCGTTTGATCTATTAAAACCCGTTTACCACTATTAGCACAGTTCTAGTTCTAGATAAAATTATAATCTGATTTTATTTTATTTAAAAACAGATTATTTTAAAAATTTATTTTGGTAATTTATAAATGTTAAACTAAAATGAACTCTGGTTTTTTGATATATAACTATGGTTAGGAGGACTGACCTCTTCAAGGCCAACAACTACTAATGGCAGATTCAGGACTGGAATCCAGCTTGATCCCAGGCCATTCTCACCGTTACCACCCTCCACTTCCTGCAGGAGGACACCCAGGGAAGAGAGCCTGGTTAGAGCAGTGCCAACAATGAGACCTGTGACAGACGTCAGTGTGCAGCTTCCCAAGGACACCTTTGTCACTATAAAGAAAATCTGACTCACTCACTCACTCAGAAGGCACTGAGGCTATCCACAGGACACAGAAAGTAAAACAGTCCTTCTCCTTAAAGAATTTTAGAGTTATAGCAGTAAGATGCACAGAGATAAAATATAGAATGATATAATCATTTATATCAAGTGAAAAGTTTTAAAGAAGTAAGCACCATTTGATACATGTCCAATAAAAAGCCTGGTATAAGAGTTTATTAAAAAATGAGTAAGATTGTGAATGACTAAAGGAAATGAGGTCTATCAAGAAAAAAGATGCACGAAGCTTCACAGGAGCAAAACAAACAAACAAAAATAACATATGGCTAGACTGTTAAGGGAAATCTTCACAGAGTAAAGGGTATCACAGTCGTGGGCCTTAAAAGATGGACAGACAAGACAAGACTCGAATGCATTCTGTTTCTCTCATCTCCATGAAAAGTCACTTCCTGTATATGTATAAATATATATATATTTGTATATACACACATTATAGTAAAATAATAGTTCTCACTAAGTTTTCTATAGAATGTAGAAGGAAAGCTGAGTAAAAACCAAATCCAAAGGGCAAGAGCTTCAATCATTTCATCTTATTCCACTTAAGACAGCTGAGAACAAGAGGGTTTAACTTACGAATAATCATCACCCATGAATTCACTGTGAATCTCAGACAGGAGAGAAACCAACCCTTAAAGGGAAGCTGAATTAAATGATGGACACCCATGATTTGGATTGAGTGGGATTTTTGATTATTTATTTATTCAAATATATTCATTTCTTAATGCATAGTTGAGTAAAAGAACTAATTTATTTCAAAAAAGCTTTTCTGCGTGTTAGAACTAAAGGGGCTATAGACTATTTTACCTCTTTTTTTAGAGAAGCAAGTTCTTTAAAAAGAATTTTCCCTTGGCATCAATCTTTCCAGGCTGGAAGCCAGCCACAGCCTGGCTCTGTAACCACCCACCCCCTCACCTGGCCATCAGTGCCAGCATCACCAGCATCATCGCCGTCACCTGTCTTCCGACGCCCTAAGGGAGCAGAAGGGAGCCGGCAGCTCAACAGCATCAGCTCTTCCTCTGCCCCCGCCATTCCTTCTCCAGGGTTAGTCTCATGCTTCTGCCCTGCTTTCAAAAGCACAGCCATCCTTCAGAACGGCTCAGATTTTCCAGAGAAGGCTTCAAACTTCATCTTCTGCCATTCTCCCCGTCATATAATACACTCAAGCCATACTGAACTTGACAGATCCTGGGTACCAGACTCTTTCCAACCTGAGCCGTTTTGAACATGCAGCTTCCTTTGCCTGGAGACCCTGCACCTCGATCCCTTGGCAGGCACATTTCTGCTTCTTTAAGTCTCCCTTTAAACGTCACGATCTCAGAGCCTTTCCATGACCATCCTCTCCAACCCAGCACCATCACAACTTGCTCATTACTTTCAGAGCACATTCCAACACCACGGTTATTTTTCCTTATCTACCTATTCATTTTCTATCTTCTCCATTTGAAAATATATTACGTCAAAGCAGAATTTATATCTGTCTTGCTCAGCACCACATCCCAGGACATAGGACACTACCTTTCATAGGGTAGGCATCCGATATTATTTGTTGTTTGGCTGACTGGCTGGTCAGCTAAGTTCCATGATTTGCCGTGATTTATTCAATAACCAAAACCAGAGCCTCTGCTTGCTGATGGCAGATAACTGCAATCCTAGGCATAGTATTAAGAAGTAGCTAGCCTTGAGGGAGTATGATTTGTATATCCAATTTCACTCACTGACAGAAAAAAAGCCACAGGAGCATGAAAACTTAAGCACTTAATACAATAGGGATTACAGAGCTCTGAGGAGAAATAGTCCTTAAGCACAAAGCTGCTGGGCTAGGAGATAAGGCCCTCTTCTTCAGAGGAGGATCGATCTACAGAATAGATGTGGGAACCACTGCCAAAGGTGTGGGTGGGTGTTCCAGTCCTATTTCCTTCAGAACTCAGGGTGCATGCCTAAGTATTTTCTATAATAATCATGAATTAATTTTACTGAAAAAAATTTAAACTATAAATTTTTAAAAGCCAGCTTCACACATTAAAATATGTCTATATGAAAATTAAGACTAACACTATGGGTTATTATTAAAAACTCTTATATTAAATAGACAATGAATTACAGGGTATTGTCTCTATAAAGCACATAAAAAGGAAAGAAAACATTTCTCAATGGTCAACAAATGACCCAAATGCATCCAACGATGGTTCAACTGGCAAACAGTATAAGTCAACTCTGCTTAGCTATCAAATTTTCACCTATCAAATGATAAAATGATAGACCCTACTAACTTTATAATTTAATGTTCATTTAACAAACATTCCCACTTTTTCTATTTCTGTTATAAGATGCAAAGCACTGTGATCCTTATGGATTGTCCTTTCAACTAAAAAGGCTAAAAACAAATATCTGTGTAACGTTTTACACTTTACAAAACATAAAAGCTGAAAACCAAGTTCTGGTTTATTAATTATGAAGAAAATAAGAAAGCCTTATCAACACTACTTAATACTGTTCCATGCAGTCATTTCTTTAAAAAAAAAAAAAAAGGCTGTATTTAAAGTTTTTGGTCAATATACAGCATGTGAAATGCAATGTTCACAAAAATCAACTCAAAAGATTCCTAGGGAATATATACACAGCTAATTTCAAGTAGCATACAAATAACAAATGCTAAAAATGATTTCAGTCATCATTTCAAAATACGTGCAAACTGACACCAAGAGAAAGAAAATGTTGCTGATGAATACTGGCCCATGCTTATCAACATGAACAGCTACTGGAAACAATAATTTGATCATACTTAAAATTGCAGCTGTCAGTCTAAAAAACTTAAGTACCTAATGCTGCTGCTGCTAAGTCGCTTCAGTCGTCTCCGACTCCGTACGACCCCGAAGACGGCAGCCCACCAGGCTCCCCTGTCCCTGGGATTCTCCAGGCAAGAACACTGGAGTGGGTTGCCATGTCCTTCTCCAATGCATGAAAGTGAAAAGTGAAAGTGAAGTTGCTCAGTCGTGTCTGACTCTTTGCGACCCCATGGACTGCAGCCTACCAGCATCCTCAGTCCATGGGATTTTCCAGGCAAGAGTGCTAGAGTGGGGTGCCATCACCTTCTCCGAATAGACATATTTTAAAAAAATTTTTAAATAACACCACTACTACCAGGCACATCTTCCAAATAATGTGTAATATAAAATGAGAGAATGTGAAAATCTCATACAATAGAAACAAATGAAAACTGTAAAACAAAACTGATGCTCAAGTGTGGTGCTGCACTGGGGGTCAACAACATTGTGTCTATTGTTCAGCTGAAACACAGAATCTGCCTTTAGATACCATTTTAATGTTCAATCAAAAACTGTCAATCAGCACCATTTGTTTGTAATCCCTCATCAGAACCCACTGCCGCAGTCTGATCATTCACAGGAAAGAATGCAGAGAGCGTATCTGCAACCACTTAACCTTCATCAACCAACATTCATACACACTCATTAACATTTTTTTTATCCCACTTTCGAGCATGACACAGCTCATACCGGAATAATAACTTGCTGATAACTGTTCAAGACAACAGCTGGACAGGCAGAGTGCAGAGGTGAACACTCTCATAGATTATGGGGTTCAGTAATGCATTACAATTAGTATAAAGACTCATATGCTCATGTTCAACAGTTTTCAAAAAAAGTTAAGAAAATGTCATTAGCAAAAACAGCAACTCTAGCTTTAACTCTGCATAGTTCACTCCCTGATTCCTTTAACACTTTACGGTTTTGAAATAAACTGATGGCAAGCATCGACCCCAGTTACTGCGCCACTTCATCAATAGAAGCAATAATTCTGATGCAGTAACATCAGACACTGGAGAAGGAAATGGCAACCCACTCCAGTGTTCTTGCCTGGAGAATCCCAGGGACGGGGGAGCCTGGTGGGCTGCCGTCTATGGGGTTGCACAGAGTCGGACACGACTGAAGCAACTTAGCAGCAACATCAGATATAATTTAAACCTATGAGCTAATTTAAAGACTACCAAGAGAAAGTGACAGTTTCATATCATTCTAATAACATTTTTTATAATAAATCTCATAAGATTGTAATTATTCAAAAGAGTGGGACTAAATCCTATGCTTTAAAAATGGAAAGTCAGAGAAATAAACTGGTTATCACTGAAGAAACTTGGAACAATATTAATAAAAAAGGACTCTTTGACATAGAAGAGAATGCCATTGGAATATCCAGTCCAATTCCCAGTCATTAAAGCTTCGACAGCTATTCTACTTCTTTGCTATGATGCAATACAAATAAAATGAAATTAATATGATAATGATAAAAATGTTGCCATTTTTGAAGTAATGTGAATCAGGTTTCATGCTAGGCATTCAATAGACACAATCTCATAATAATCCTTTCAGTAGCTATTAACTCTTTTTCAAACAAGAAAATTGAAGTTAATCTGAAAAATATTGTGAAAATTTATCCAAAGTCAAGAAAAATCTGGGAGACGGAATTCCTTCCAACCGGGCAATCTGATTCCAAAACTGAAGCTTTTCACTGTTAACTTCTACCTTAGAATCTTGCTTCTGTTCCCTTTATTTCATTCTAACATTCTGGTCGCACAATTGTTAGAATAAGAACTATCTCTGTAAGGTTATTATTCCAAGATGCAGTACTTAAAATTCCACAGTTTTCTACTCTTCTCATGTTTAGGAAACTTGCTCTTAACATTCATACTCTCAGGACACCCCTGGCAGTCCAGTGGTTAGGACTCCATGCGTGCACTGCAGGGGGCACACGTTTGATCTGTGATCAGGGAACTAAGATCCTGCAAGATGCATGACACAAACAAAAAAGAAAAAACACTATAAAATCTCTACACCTGTACTTCTACGCAGTTTCCTGCTGACACCCAATCAATCTTTATTTCTCTCACCACCCAGCTCAGATTTTCTGATCAAACTACTTAAGGTAGTTCCTATCATATTGTTTCTCTGTCTTACTTATTTGACATTTAATTACAAATATCTGGGAGGTGGATTTAATTGACATTTAAATACAATGTCCATTTCGCTACCCCTATTTCCAGTTAGTGATCACCGCTGAAGTATATCATATAACCTCCACTAGGATCCACTATGCATTAATGCAGGGAAGGCAATGGCACCCCACTCCAGTACTCTTGCCTGGAGAATCCCATGGACGGAGGAGCCTGGTGGGCTGCAGACCATGGGGTCGCTAAGAGTAGGACACAACTGAGCGACTTCAGTTTCACTTTTCACTTTCATGCATGGGAGAAGGAAATGGCAACCCACTCCAGTGCTCTTGCCTGGAGAATCCCAGGGACGGGGGAGCCTGGTAGGCTGCCGTCTATGGGTTCGCAGAGAGTCGGACACGACTGAAGCGACTTAGCAGCAGCGGCAGCAGCAAGCATTAATGATACAATCTGAAATAAAACCTCAGTAACGTAACCCAGGGGTCAGCAAACTACAGCCCCATGGGCTAAGGCCTATCTGCCACCTGTTTTGTACACAAAGAACTAACTGGAAGAGACCCATGACTACTAGTAAACACAGAGTCTGTGGCTACTTTTGTACTATAATAGCACAGCTGCATAACCATGACAGTTGCTATACAGCCCATAAAGACTAAAACAATTATTCTTGCCTTTTACAGAAAAGCTTTCCCATACTTTGCTGGAGATCCAGAATAGCATCCCAAGCCAACTGGATAAAAACGTGTTTGTCTTCAGCCTATAAATCTATGAACATCAACCTACTTCATGGTATAAACCTAAATCACCTCATGGCTCTGCAATTCTTTCAAGAGTCCATCAGCTAATAATTTACCTAAACATGGTTTACTATAATCCACAAATCTCTCCCATGTCTGTGCATTCCCATGGAAGTATTATAGATTCAGAACTTCATCACTAATCCCCCACTAATTATATTAGTGTCTTAACTAATATCCCAGCCTATGGACTTTCTACTATGACACAGACCAGCACGAGACTAAATTTTCATGCTAAAGCATAGATTATATCATGCTATACTTCTATTCAAAACATTCCAACCTTTGTGACAGAATTTAATATATTTAATATTTTAAATTATTAACATATATAAACAAGAAGCAGACCAAAATTTAAATCCTTAAATTTGCACATAAAGACCTCTCTAATACAAACACAACTTTCTCTACATTCATCTTCCGGTGACACTGTCCCATCCATCTCCCCATCTCCAGAGACTAAAGTTCACTCCATCACCACACGAACCGCCAAGCCCACATATTTGCCAAATATACCCAGCAAACATGTTCACAGTCTCAGCTCCACTGCCCCTGTATTCATTTGCTCACCCATCCAACTGGCTTATTAAGCTCAATTAATATAAGACACTGGCTTGAGTAAAGGGAAAACAGAGGGGAGAGGACATAATTCTGCCCTACATGTAAAGATTAAAATCAAATACAAAAAGTGAATATTAGAAAAAAAAGATACAGATTTTGTTTGAATCATAAGCTAGTGTTATGAATGAAAAATGATGAGCAATATGGGATTGAATTACAAATCTAATTTGGAAAGTCATAGAAAGCATTTCTCTAAGAAAAGGACACTAAAGCCAAAAAATGAATTACATACAGGGCCAGTAAGGTGAAGCTACCTCCTTTATAAAGTTTTTTCTAATTACCCCAGTGTAAATCAATAGATTTTAAAATGTCCAATAGTTGTGATATAATGATTTGAGGTAATATGGTCAATCAAGATATGATAAAAGCTACTTAGCAGAGAAACCATGTGTGAAAGTAACAAAAAATTATACTACATATACAAATATTAAAAGGATAAAAGGATATATACTCAAGTCGTCTTATTAATTCAAGGGTAGTGGTATTTAGGATGGTATACTTTTCTTCCATTCACTTCTAATTTTCCCTAACTAAGTTGTTTTATAATGAATAAACATTAGTAGTTTAAATAGTCAAGAGTAATTGTACAGTTTTAATAAAAACATAAGTAATATTTTGCTATGTATTAACACACATGTACTACTTCATTGTTATAATACAAAATAATCCACAAAACATTTATCTTTCATGTAAAATCTCAAGCTTATAACCATTCGAATCTTATACTATATTTCACTCAATAAATTTGTTATAACTAAATTTTATTTGTATCCTGAGGTTTCTCTATGTAATTAAAGCTTTCATTAGCCTCTATAAGAAAAGAAGTTAACATACTTGATTTTCTTTTCTGTGCCTGAATCTTTATAAAAGGACAGTTTTCAGTAAACTTTTAATATTTTTACAGCTCAAAATCAATACTTATCAATAAAAAATGAAAATAAATATTGGAAGGATATGGATAAACTGGAACCCATGTACATTATTGGTGTGAATGTAAAGCAATTCAGCTGCTTTGGAAAGCAGTTGGATGTTCCTCAAAAATGCCAAAATGAGCCAAAAACCTATGCTCAAATATATGTACACAAATGTTCATAGTAGTACTATTCACAATAGCCAAAAGGAGGAAATAGCACAAACCAAGCAAAGAACAGGTAAACAAATCATAACACGTTTTTGCCGTTTAGTTGCTAAATCGTGTCTGACTCTTCACAACCCCATGGCCTGCAGCGCATCAGGCTTCCTTCCCTGTCCTTCACTTATCTCCTGGAGTTTGCTCAAACTCACATTTGTGGAGTCAGTGATGCTATTCAACCATCCCATCCTCTCACTCTCAGCCCCTTCTCCTCCTACACTCAATCTTTCCCAGCATCAGGCTCTTTTCCAATGAGTTAGCTCTTCACATAGAGTGGCCAAAGTATTGGAGCTTCAGCTTCAGCATGAGTCCTTCCAATGCACATTCAGGGCTGATTTCCTTTAAGATTGTCTGGTTAGATCTCTTTGAGGACCAGGGCGCTCTCAAGAGTCTTCTCCAACACACAATTCAAAGCCATCAATTCTTCAGCGCTCCACCTTCTTTATCCATAAATAACTACTGGAAAAACCATAGCTTTAACTATATGGACTTTAGTTGGCAAAGTGATGTCTCTGCTTTTTAACAGGCTGTCTAGGTTTGCCACAGCTTTCCTTCCAAGGAAGGAACTGCAATGCAGGCGTAACCCACACAGGAGGATATTATTAAGCCACTAAAAGAAATCTATTTGTCTCAGCGGTGCAGTCGGTTAGTGCATCTGGCCGTTAAACAAAACCAATACAACACTGTAAAGTAAAAAAATAAATAAATAAAATAAAATCTGGGAAAAAAAAAAAGGCTGCTGGTTTGAGCCCACCCAGGGGTGGAAACCCAACGTTTTGGGCTTCCTTGATGGCTCAGTGGTAAAGAATCCACCTGCCAATTCAGGAGACACTAGTTCGATCCTGAGTTGGGAAGATCCCCTGGAGAAGGAAATAGCAATCCACTCCAGTATTCCTGCCAGGGAAATCCCACCGACAGAGGAGCCTGGTGGGCTACAGCTCCAGGGGTCACAAAAGAGAAAGATACAACTTAGCAAGTAAACAACAACAAAAGGAATGTAATATTGATACACCCTACAATGTGGATGATCCTCAAAACTATCATGCTGGAGGACGGCAGATTAAAAAAAGTCACACACTGCATAACCCCATTTAAATGAAACATCCAACTAAGATCAATTTAGACACAGAAAACAGACTTCCTTCCCTGTCCTTCCCTTATCTCCTGGAGTTTGCCAGGATGGTTGCCAGGATGAAGGGGAAGAGACAATGGGGAGAAACTGCTGAATGAGACAGGGTTTTACGTTGACCCGACGGAAATCATTTGTAACTAGACAGAGGCAGTGGTTGCACAACACTGTAAAAGTACTAAATGCCGCTGAAATGCATACTTTAAAATGATTTATTTCACATGATGTGAATTGTACCCCAATTAACAACAACTAAAAAATCAACATGCAACAAAGGAGCAATTTTCAGGAAAAATAAATGAAAAAATAAATGAATTGTTACAATCTGTTTGCTAACAGTTCTTCTTGGGGCTGTTGATTCGAATCAAGGTTCATCCAACAATAACAGAATCTACCTAAACTCTTTCCTTCTTCTCATATACATTCTTGCAGGTAAAACAGGAAAAAATGTGAAGCATTTTAGCATTTAGATCCTGAACTTATACCACTCTTTCAACCACCTTCTAGTCTCTTAATTTTTTACGTGATTTACAAAATAGTCTATCACTCAGCAGAGCTAAAGTCATCAGTGGTAGAGTTAATTAGAATCTAGATCATTTAACCAACTCTACTCTTTGCAAAATTCCCCATGGTTCACTCAGTAAAGAATCTGCCTGCAATGCAGAAGACCTGGATCGATCCCTGGGTTCGATTCGACCTGGGTCGGGAAGATCCCCTGGAGAAGGAAATGGCAACACACTCCAATGTTCCTGCCTGGAGAATCCCATGAACAGAGGAGCCTGGCAGGCTATAGTCCACAGGGTTGCAAGAGTCAGACATAACTTAGAAATCTACTGACCCAAAATTCCTATTTGTTTAAAATTTAAAGAGACAATTTGAACTTGAGGAAGTTGAAATTATTATACGTTTTCTTTAAAGGAATGAAAAGCCATTCATTTCAGCCAAAATTAATTTGGTGCCCACTAGGTGCCAAGTGGCAGAGGATGAGATGATTAGATAGCACCACCGACTCAGTGGACATGAACTTGAGAGAGTTTCAGGAGACAGTGAAGGACAGGAGAGCCTGGCATGCTGTAGTTCTTGGGGTCACAGAGTCAGACACAACTTAGCAACTGAACAGGTGCCAGGCACGTCTCCTAGGTGCTCAGGACACATTAGTAAATGAAACAAAGATCGCTCTCCTAAAGGATTTTAACTTCCAGTGAGGGCAGAGAGAGAAAATGATAAATATATACCTCATAAATAAGTAATAAATAAGATGTTAAAAGGTGATGAGTGAAAAAAAAACTGAAAAATAAGGTGGGGAGAATTGGATTGAGGAGGTCACAGAGGAACACACAGGCTGACATTACTAAACTGAGAGGTAAGCATAAGAAACTCACTGAGAAGGTGACACTTGAGTCAAGACATGGAGGCGGTGGGGGCTGACCCAAGCAGTCACCTGAAATAAGAGTGTTCCAAGTAGGAAAGAGCCCATGCAGGAGTGCCCCTGGCATGTCTGAGGAGTGCCCCTGGCATGTCTGAGGTGTGCCCCAGAGGCTGTGCAGTGGCTGAAGTGGAAGAACTGAGACGAAGGTGGGAGCAGAGGGAGTGAGAAAGCGGGGGGGCAGGAGTGAGGCCTCCAGAGCTCTGGTGCCCTCTGAGTAGAGAGGACTGGCTAGCCCTCGTGATGGCAGGCGCAGCAGCTGCACGGAGGAGGCCAGGAGGGCTCTCCAGTGCCAACCTGTCAATGAAATGCTGGCAAGAAGGTGGCAGCAGCTCCCATGGGGAATTTTCCTAGAAGGCAAAGAATGGATAGGGACTGCAAATTAAAAAGTTCAGAGTAAGTGATGAGGACCCAGAGAGGGGCAATGAAACGCACAGCCAAATTTAACGGAAAAGTAGATCAAACGTACTGGAGTGTGGTGTGCTGAGCAGAAAAAAAGCGAGAAGTATACAGCTAGAAACATAGTTTGAACCTGAATGCAGAAAGCTACAAATGTGAGACAGGGAAGGCCGTTTTCTTTGAATCCCCTAGAATGTGTACACACATGGGAGATGATTAATGTGATATCTCTGCTGCTGCTAAGTCTCTTCAGTCATGTCTGACTCTGTGCGACCCCACAGACGGCAGCCCACCAGGCTCCCCCATCCCTGGGATTCTCCAGGCAAGAACACTGGAGTGGGTTGCCATTTCCTTCTCCAGTGCATGAAAAGTGAAAGTAAAGTCGCTCAGTCGTGTCTGACTCCTAGTGACCCCATGGACCGCAGCCTACCAGGCTCCTCCGTCCATGGGATTTGCCAGGCAAGAGTACTGGAGTGGGCTGCCATTGCCTTCTCCGGTGATATCTCTAGAGATGATAAATCTGAAGATAGATTACATTACTGTCTTGAGAATAGAAAGACTATGAGAAAACAATATTAAGAAAAAAAAAAAGAAAGAAAGAAAAACACTGTAAGAAGGTGACTAATGAATGAAATGGCTATCACGGCTTCTAAGGCTGACAGGTCTGAATCAGAGGTGCCCTTATGCCGCACTGCGGTTAGGGAGCATGTCTCGGGTCACTGTGTGCAGGGACTGCCAGCCAGGCCCCCAGCGTGCTCCCTAGCCTTCCTCCCTCGCCTTGCCTTCAGAGTCTCACCAGGAGAGAGAGGCACGAGCTCCAGGCATGAAGTCAAGAAGAAATGAACCCCTGACTTTCAACGCCTTTCTAATGATGCAACCTGGAGACTTAGATTTCTAACTGCTCAGGACCTAAGCCTCTCACATGAACAGACAAAGGCCTGACTCTTACGATGGAAGGCCTGGGCCCACTCAGGAGCTGAGCGAGCACCTATTTCCCCTTTCCTTGTAAGTCAGCTGCTTTCTCTCACTCCTTTTGGATTCTAGCAGCTGTGTGCCCTTCTTACAATCCTAGTATAATGAAGAATAATGAGAAATTGTGATTTATTGAGGTTGTAGGTTATGCCTATTCATCATGAACACATGCACGAAAATAGCTCTTCTGGTAAAAGCACACCTCAGAGGTACCAAAGTGGGCTTGGGACCATCATATCCACTGCCTAATCTGCACTCAACGATCTAGCTGAGGAAAAAAGACGGTTCAAAAAAACAAAAACAGTAATCCACTGATTAGTCATTTTTGGACTGACCAGTCTATGAAACAATATACTTTCAGATATATACACACGTATGTATATATACATATACAGGCATATATGGTAAATCTATTGCAAAAGTACTGTTACCACACTGAAGCTGACACAAACTGCTATTTTCCTTCCTATTGGTATTGAAAGCACTGCTAAATCTGCTCAAGCTTAATGGAAATACAAATGAGTGGCCAGTTTTAAAAGTTCACATTCACTTTTTTATGGCTAGATAAGGTTTTAAGCGAAGCTAAATAAAACTCAGGAAAAGTTAAAAAGCATTCAAAAAATGAATGATTTTTAAATAGAAAAACACAAAAGCCCTAAAAACAAATGTCCTTTATTGAAAAACAAACACAATGATCCCACTGGCTATTTCAACTCTTCTGGACTGAATCTTAACAGTAACGGGACCAAGGATGCAAACTCTCCCACTGAGACCTGTGAAACCCTGAAAAATAACTGGCTCTCTAACTGAAAAAGAAAAGAAGATTAAAGAAGGGAGAAGAGCCCTACTTCAGGAGGAATGAGTCTCAGGCAATATGATGACAGAAGACGACACTGGCAAGTAACTAAGAGACAACAATTAAATTAAAATAAATTGCTTATTCTGTGTGAAATGTAGCTGTATTAGATCTTTTGATAAATGTGATTTCCCTCAGTGATGAAATTTTCCCAATTAAAACAAACTTTTTTAATATATTATATTTTAAATTATCCAGTGAAATATGCAATTATAATCATTTATATGTTCATATCATTTGTAGATGCATATTAGGTTTGAGCATTGTATAAATATTCTACAGATAAAAATATGTTGTGAAATGTCATAAAACAAACTGTACTTTAAAATATAACTAAACTTCAAGGTGAGAGAATTAAGTTTTTCAACAAGGCATACAGAAATAGTTATCTCCCAACAAAAGTTTATAAGTTAAACAATATAACATTTCTTTTTCTAAATTAGAAAATAATTAAATAATAATAATTAAATGATAGCAACTGAAAGTCGAGAACCAATTTGTTTGTAGATACCAGTGGCTCTTTACCGCAGCTTTCTGAAGGGTATTTCTGACTTGGGAAAAAAGTAAGTAAATATATATATGCAGAATTTATTAATATCTTAGAAAAAAATGAAATTGTATATATTACAAACTGGAAAATACACAGTAGGCTATAGTACCTGTTGCACATTAATTAAATATATTATATTTAAATAAAGAAGAGGAAAAATAATGCCTGGCTCTTAGACATGATATGACGATTTTGCCTAAGGCTTTGGAAAGGCACTTAGCTATGGTAACAAAAACATGTTGGTGTGATTAGTAAAGATCCACAGCTCAATAAATATTTAGTGAACAGAACAAATGATTTAAACAAGTCAAAATGCCCCTGGACCCAAAAATAGCATTCCTATTAAGGGAATGCAGGGCTAAAAAGAGACATATAATTTTAATGAGCAGAATTAACAGGGTCAAGTATCTTGTGAAATGTTGTAATTTTATGGTATCCTAAGCCCTGTTCTTCTCTGTCAAAGATTTCCAAATCATAATTCTTGGAGCCTGTTTTATACGTCATCTTACAAAGAAAAGAGAGCTTTGATGATGTGGTTAAGGTTAAAAACCTTAAGATTAGGAGAGTCTCCCTGATTATCCAGATGGGCCCAATTTAATCACAAGTCTTTAAAGAAACTTTCCTGATTTAGGTCAGAGTCTGAGAAATATGTACTAAAGGATATCAGGTGAGGGAGGCTCAGCTCACTGCTACTGGCTTTGAGGAACTGAAGAGGAAGCCACAAACTGAAGAATGTGGGAAGCCTCTGAAGAGCCTCCAGAATGCAGCCCTTGATTTTAGCCCAATGAGACCCACACAGGACTCTAACCTACAGAACCATAAGACAGTAAATTTACATGGCTTAACCTACTAAATTTGGAGAAATTTGTTAGAGCATCAATAAAAAACTAATACAGAGCCCGATCTGTGAGCACGAGCATAATGATTCCCTCCCCCTTTGCCAGCTGGGCTATGCTGAAACTGGCGTGAAAGACAGGAGACAGAGGAGAAGTTAATCTAATGTCACTGAATTCACCAACCCTGGGACAAACCACCACGCTTCTTTTTTAAATCACTTTTAACTGAGTACTATTTCCTGCAGGCAAACTTTCTTTTCTGGATTTATCAGAAAAGACTAATCTACACACACTAATGCAGCATGTAAATTTCCAAGTTCATCTGCCAATCTCACGTTTCCAGGCTGTAAATCATTCTGAGAGAAACACTTTTAAGAGTTTTGCCTCCCCTATTATTACTAGACAGGCTATTGGAGAAGAAATACAGTAGCCATTTTCAATTACACTCTAAAAACATTTCTTTATGTATTTCTTCAATTCGTCACCTGTTTAGGAAATAAGAGTTAGGCTAAATGACATGTATAAAAGACAGTGCTATACAATTGGCCTAAATAATTTCTTTAGCTTACATCACAGAGCTGGAGAAGAAAAAGAGGAGCCAGTTCTTGAGAAATTATCACTTCTCTGAATCTTCTGCTAGTGCTCTATGAAATTAAGAAAATGAACAGTTCTCATCTTTCCTGAAAACCCAGCGGGGATTTAGGCCATAAGCTCTACTTGGCACTCTGATTTGCCTATCAACTAAAGGCTCCTTTTGCCTTAAAGAGGGGTCTCCAACTTCCGGGCTCTAGACGAGTACCTCCTGTCAGATCAGTGGTGGCATTAGATCAGAAATAAAGTGCACAATAAATCTAATGCGCTTGGATCATCCCAAAACCACCCCCCCAGCCCCTGGTCCACAGAAAAACTGTTTTCCACAAAATTGGTCCCTGATGCCAACAAGGCTGGGGACTGGGACCTTAATGCATCCCAGTTCCACAGAGACATTAAGCCATTCATATCACCCTCATTAGGCTGAAACTATAAATAACCATCAAGCACACTGAATTATTAACAAGATCCAGTAAGGTTTTATAAAGAACTGAATGAGCTTTCCAAGATCATTCTCATCAGCTCAATAATCTAAAACAGAATCACACCAAGAAAACCAAAGTTAAAATTTTCAGTTATTAAAATTATACATTGTTGGGCACCAGCTCCATTAATCACTCAAAAACTGAAAGAAAAAAACACAGAAAAATTTTTTAAAAATAGGGAAATATAGGTCTTTACATTGATTCAACAGCTCCTTCTCCACAGAATCTTAATAAAGTATTTGGCAGTGAAGATGTACACAGAAATGAAAGAAACAAGATACACCGACCAGTATTCTAGAAGTCTTCGTAAGTGACTACTACCAGAGATCCATTAACAGAGCAGTTTAGAAAGCTTCATTTGAAAGTGAGGTCAAGATGGAGGGAGATCATTTAACTTGCTACTATTGTGGAAGATTCAGAGATGATACACAAAACAAGGCAAGTAAAGATGAGCCTGCGTTCTCAGAATTTAAGTTCAGCTAATATTTCTTGAGCAACTACAATGAACTGGGCATTGCAAAAGATGTCCTAAAATATTCATTATACAATCCTCACAATAACCTTGTGAGCTGGATCGTATCTCCTGTATTTTAGAGAGGAAAAGACCTACAGCTGTAATGGCTGGGGTCACACACTTGTAGCTGAACTTCCTGCACACACTCCACAGCGTGATGTTAGTATTTACAGCTCAAATACTTATAGAAGTGAAAAGAGGTACCGAATGATGAAAGATGGTCTTAATAAAAAACGGCAGGTTTTTAAAGCCTTTAATATAAATCGTGGGATGAGGATGAACTGCTGTGGGGCAGTGGTAAGGTGGCAGGAGATGAGAGGAAAATTATTTTAAATCAAAGAAGAGCACTTTAAATAAAACATAATAGGATTTCTTTTAATCAGAGAAGCAGCATGGCATAGAGGAAGGAGCAATGACTTTACACTCAGATCTGTATTCCATTCAGAGTGGCAGCTCCTTTCAGCTGAACTTCACTTGTAGAGCACAACTTTTTCTTAAAGATAAAATGTATAGAACATTTGCCTGGGGTGCTTCACAGGATTGCTTTGGGGAGCAAATAAAATGGCATAATGAAGTAAATATTACTTTTAAAAAGGACACATTATTAATATTGTTGCTTTCTTACTGTCTAATTAGGGAGTAAGTTTTATATGTGTTCCACATTTGATATATGTTTTTATTAACAAATGCATTACTTAACAAATGGATGTCCAGATTTTGGAACCATCATAAAAAATTATTCTAAGTTGGACGAAATATCTCATTACAAATAACACACTGGGCCCTTCAATTATGAAACAAGCAAGCCCAAAAGCCACGTACATGTGAAGAGGCGGCAGGTGAGGGCAGGCCCCTGACCTCAGTCTCACCTATACAGCAGGGCCTGCAACGTCTGTGGGCCTGGACCCGTACTGCGACCAGAGAGGCAGACCCCTTCCCTTGATTTTAAATGCATAAAAAGTACATACCAGTTCAAAGGGAGTAAGCTGTTCTCACATTCTGTTATTGAAACACACTGAGGGTCAGTTTGTGTACCAGTCACATACACATCTGACAACCATGGAGACGGGAGGCTCAGATCTCCCTTCAGAAAAGAACTTTCCAGTCGGCTACAGAAAGAGCACCCTGAGCTGACAGGCTACGAGCCACGAGCCACGAGCCCTCTCGGCCCCTCCACAGCTGGAGCCCCGGCCACAGCCCGAGTGTGGCAGGAGTGCCCAGGCCAGCCAGCAGGCTCCAACCTGGAACCTCCGCCAACATGCATCCTGGTCTCCAGGGCTGAGAACTTCTCAGATTTGCAGGACACTCCTGGTTCCTCCTGCCCAGTCCTGCTCGCACCATCTTTTACCCTTCACACCCATTACCCAAGGCTTAACTCTTAAAAATCCCTCCTGCACTTCAACATCTCAGCATTTGTTTCCAGGAGGACCCAACTGACAAAATAAGTTTTTTTATTCACGTCTTAAGTAACAAAGTCTAGCTGAAAGTATAAAAATTTATACGTTAATGTTGAAGTAGTGATGAGTTTCAATATTTCAACATGCCTGAAACAATTCTCATGTGATATAAAAGTACACGGGCTTCCCCTGATGGCTTGGCAGCAGAGAATTTGCCTGCAATGCAGGAGGTGCAGGAAACATAGGTTCGATATCTGGATTAGGAATATGCCCTGGAGGAGGAAATGGCTACCCACTGCAGTATTCTTCTCAGGAGAATCCCATGGACAGTGGAGTCTCGCGGGCTACAATCCATGGGGTCACAAAGAGTCAGACGTGACAGAGTGAATGCACCCACGCAAGATGCAAAGTACACATGAACCTTACAGATAGAAATGGCATAGCTACTGCTCTGTTTATTGTGTATATTCATAACTGAAGGGAAAACTAAATATCGATTAGAGGTTAGTGAAAGTAACGATGTCACTTTCAGTTTTCTCATCAAAGTTCTTAGACTCCAAGTTAAAAACTCCTGGGATATAGCGTGTCTAACTTTGAAATATCCACTCTTTTAAGGCACAGACACGCACTTGGACAAGTCAGACCTGTGATAAACAAAGGTCTCTAAACTGGCATTCTCCTCAAATGCCATGACATTCATGAAAGCTTCTTCTATACATAGAATATGATCAAAGTTTGAAAGTATATGCCCAAATGACCTAACCTTGAAGGGGGGCAGCGGGAACACCCAGCTTAACTAAACACACGAATATATAACCCAAATCTAACTCAGGAAATTCAAGGTTATACAAATATAATAAAGTTATCTTCATGAGAAGTTTTCTTTGTTTCCTCTTACAAATAAACTTACTAGTTTCTTATCAAATTCCTATAGCGTGGAATTCAGCAAGGAGCACCCATCTCCTATGACTCCTACCATGAGACCACTCCCTGCCTGTGCTCCAGAGATGGATCGGGTACAGCGCTAACTCCACATGATTCTCGGTCTTCCAAGCCTGGCAAGTGGTGTGTGTGAAGGCGGACCCGGGGGTGAGGAGGGGCAGGAAAGAGCAGAGAAGAGGGGAAGTGGTGAATGGCCAGATTTACAAAATATTGCTTTAGATTAAAATAACACACTCAGAAGGAAGAGCCTCATTTTTATTTTCTGGAGAATAACGCTGGGCACTAATTATGTGGGAATCCTGAGTAATAGAACATACTGCAGACATGGCAACTGCAAAGTGTACATTGAGCAATCAGAGGGTAAGAAGAGACGCCAGCGTAAATGAGGAAGAAGGCAGAGGATGCAGGAAATGGAAGAGAAATCCTAAGAGAAAAAATCTAACAGATGAGGACAGAATGTAACAAATTTACAATTTTGTTAAGGTTTGATAGCTACAGGTGCACCACGGAAAACTGCTACCAGAAATAAAATACCAAGTTGAATTACTTGTAAAACAGGAGACGGCATTGCCCAATCTGCTACTAGTCAAATGACTCTAGTGGAATCCAATGCCCTGATACCATTCCTTTCTCTGATGGAAGAAGAAACAAAAAAGACAAAAAAGGAAAGGGGGAAAGTCCGCGTTTATGGGCACACACTCCCCAATACGATATAAGCAAATCCAAGCCTCCTTCCTTTCTGTTTACAGCGTCACCACAGTATATAAGAAACACGACTACTTACAGGAACTTTCAAAGCTTCTATCACGACATGCCAAAGGTATGCTGGGTAACTAAGCATGGGACTGACGCATTCTGTGGACCTGAACGTTGCCTGTGGCTCTGACCTAAACAACCCCTTTCTTTACCCTCTCTCTCTAGGTTTTACCTCACTAAAGCTTTCAGAATAAATTCTGGTCTCTTTTGCAATACAACAGAGAATACAATTGGTAACAATGAGATACTCCCTAATGGTGAAACAAGCATGACATTTCTGACCTACCTCATAATTTCCTTAAAGTTTTTTCATATTCAGTCACAGATAAAAACCAAAATAGATCCCTAGAAAAATATTTAATTCTCCACAAACTTCCTCCCCAATTTTCCTAAATTAGTATTTGTCAAATGTCTTCTCAGAAATCTGCAAGATGTTGAAGATACGTTCATTTTGGCATCATTTCTATATTAACATGCCGTCAAGAGCCATATTTCTCTGTTACAAATTATATTGTTCATCTTAATGTAGGCTTCGGAGGTAGTTCAGGATTTTTATACACTTTGGTCTGTACAGAGTAATAAATTGTGTTTCAAACACAAAGACACATCCTGAACACAGCCAAGTCACTGGGAAAATCCATGGTTTGTCCACTGAACTATGATGTCAGAAATCTAAGCTTGATTTGTTTTTAAGTACATAATCCATTAACTGTTTCCATATGCCATAACTGTTCAGTTGAGAAATTATTTATAAACCAGTTTATTGACTCTACCTGGCAAATATGATACACCTGTTATAAAACGTGATTACTTCAGAAATCTAACAATTGTGGAATCACATTTTCATAATTAATCAGTCTAAGCGAATTAGACTATTCATATACTTTCAGAAAGCCCTTTAATCCCTATTAACAGTTTGTGAATGATGAACGTAATTAATATTAATTTTACTTGATAAATCCAACACCAATAACCTGTTAGTATACGTTAATCCATTTGCCAACAGCCTGTAAAAATTAACCAACAGATGCTTCCAATCTGGTAAAAAATACACAGGTCATTAGCATTATTTTGATGATACCAAATGTTCAGTATATGAATATTGTGATTAAATTTCTGAGAGATATATAAACAATGCTGCTTTATAACCTTGTTAAGTCTTAACAGAAGCCTGAAACAGTAAAACATGGCAGGCTTTTCTATAATCAAGATGAGCACTGCTTATCTCACTCCTGGTTATTAGACTTCACCTGCGAACCTGACTGCACATCATCAAGGCCATAAGGTAATGTGATTCTAGGGCCATGTCCACCTCCTCACCACAGTGTCCCCAGTGCCAAACACAAGTCTTCACATACAATATGCCCCCTGTAAATACTTGACGTGAACAACTGTAGATAAACAGGACAGAGAAAAAGCAGGAGAAATTAATGAGGCAGATGAGGGAAAAAATATATGATTAGGAAAAATGCCAACATGTTATTTTCAAAAGAATCTAAACAATGGAAAACTAAGATTCATCTCAAAAGTTTAGGATGGAGAGAAGCAAGGAAACCAAAGTGAGATACTTATTAGGGAAATGAAGTATAAAAAAGAAAATGATATAACAATCAGAAAAAAATGTTGATTTCATAGGAAATGACTAAGGAGTTTCTGTACTCCTTATGATACAAGACATGTTCCCATTGAAGCAGTGTTATAAAAGTCATAAAAAGGAGATTAGTTTAAAAAGCAAAATAAGTAAAATCTAACTGGAAAAAAAGGTAAGAAAAATAATAAAGAGCAACATGAGTTAAGAGGAAAGGCTCAACTCTCTCAAGAACATCTTGCTCCATCTGTGAGTTGATGGGGCAGGGTGGTACTGTGTGGAGTTACAATTGTTTCAATCAGCAGACCAAGAGAAAAACCTAACAAGAGATGCTGCTGCTGCTGCTGCTAGTCACTTCAGTAGTGTCCCACTCTGTGCGACCCCACAGACAGCAGCCCACCAGGCTCCCCCGTCCGTGGGACTCTCCAGGCAAGAACACTGGAGTGGGTTGCCATTTCCTTCTCCAATGCATGAAAGTGAAAAGTCAAAGTGAAGTTGCTCAGTCGTGTCCGACTCTTAGCGACCCCATGGACTGCAGCCTACCAGGCTCCTTCATCCATAGGATTTGCCAGGCAAGAATACTGGAGTGGGTGCCATTGCCTTCTCCCAGAAGAGATGCAGTAAAAATTAAACAAAATCACATGAAGATGACCCAGTTCAGGGCTGGTATACCACAGGTGCTCAATAGGAAAGATTAGTTCCTCTTCCTTTTCTGGGTATGAGACCTCTGAAACCCAATTATCTTAACCTAAATCCCTCATAAACCGAAAGCATTATAAGACAAAGAACCATACTTGGTAACAAAAAAAATAAAGAATATGAAAGAGAATTCCGAGGTTCTTTTTAAATTAATGGCTTCAGTTCTGTTTTTGTTTTTTTTTTCTTTTTCCTTTCTGCTAATTTCAAATGCACAAAGATTGGTGCCTACCATTTAAAATGCCTGGAACAGAACATTCACCTTTGTAATCAGAGAAAGAGCCTTGGTTCTTAGTCTATGGAGGTATTACAATTAAAAAAAAAAATACACCTTTTCTCTAAAAACCTGTAATTTTTCAGTAATCTAAATCCTGTGTCCTTCCTGCCAAACTGTGATGCAAGCCAACAACGACAATCAACCCATGTCCATGCCTCTATCTCCCCCTGCCTGCTAGAGAGGGGAGAGCAACTTCATTTCCATTCTGAATTCTGCAGAAATGACAAAACTGATTCAAAGAAAACTTTGGCATCATGGGAAATAGGCAAAAGTTGCAGCCAGGCCATGAATAAAGGAACAAGGAGCAACCTATCCAACACCCCTGTGTCTTGTCTAAGTTTTACAGGCACTTTCGTCTTGCCTTCCTTTCTGATTTTTCCTATATTTACACAAAGTCCTGTCCTTCTGAAAGCAATAACAAATGACCTTTTCTAATAAAATACTAATCAGGCCAAAAAGCACATTTAAGGCTCCTCAACTAATGCTTTCTAGGAGTTATTGTTTAAAATCCCGACCAAAAAAACAGTTGCCCTCACAGCTTGCCGCCTGTTGGCATTGTAAGATGTTGGCATTCCCCAGCGTTATGACCGTAGGCTTCCTCATTTTTCCAATGATTGTGGAAATATTATATAGTGTCACAGAAAAGAGGAAGCTGCATTTGAGTTGAAAGAAAAGATGTCATAGACCTCTGCCAGCCTCTAAGTCAAACTGAAGAGAGATTTGGGGCACTGGGGATACACACAGAGTCAGAAAGATAGTGAAATATGGAATATTCAGAAAAGGATCATCATTTCCTCACCTTAACCTTTACAACTGGTATTAGATTGAGCTAATGTCTATTTTTTTTCAACCTTAAATCATAAGGCTAAAGTTAGATGACTTAAGAATTTTTTAAAGGTCCAATTATTTCATTTCAGGCTAACACTACAGCTAAATTGAAGGCATGCTAACAAGTTTCCCTTTTGAGCCTCATTAATTAAGAAAGTAATCAGAGTACAGAGAGGAAAAAAAAAAGTAGCTGGATGGCAGTATTACTTAAACAGCTTTTAGATATCACCCTTTCCACCTACAAGAAAAGCAAAGGGAAAACTAATCAATTCCAGATTATGAAATCTGAAATTCTGAAGTGTTTTACATGCAAATACACATTTTAACTGCCATATATTTTCCTTGATTGCCTGAAGAGTGCACTAATCTTTTCCAAAGAAAATTTTGATTCTCCATAATCAAAAGGTAAAATTAAGATCTGCTTACTTCACAAGTTTTACTAGGGTTAGCTTACTAAGAAATTCCCCTGGTTTTCAAAGATGAAAATATATTATTTTTACTATTTTAGTCAGGAAAAATGGTGTTCCAAAATATATGATAAAGACTTTGGAATTAAAACAAATTCTAGAAATCTAATTCACAATTACCTGTTAGAGTTTCTAACTTCTATTATTTTTTAGAAACAGTTTCTAATTTATATTTTAGAACACATTTAAAAGGAATGCAAATGATGTTTTTGGTATCTGCCAGCATCCCTTGGTTGCTGTGACGATCAAGTTAAATCAGGTACATAAAGCCTCTGGCATGGTACCCAGCATGCAGTAGGCAGTTTAAGAAGCCAGCTCTTTAGTCTACACTGAGCATTCCCAGCTCTGTCCAATGCAATCTCTCCCTACCACCTCTCTGTTTGATGGGCCCAGGGATATAAGTGGCATAAGTCTGCTAAAAGGCTCCTTTCTGAAAATTAAAAGACAATGCCTGATGTAAGTGGTTTGTACGACAAATCTAAAATGTGTTACTGAAAATGAAATAAACAGTGTATGTGAGTATCAACCCTGAAACATAAACGGTAGGCCCATGTCAAAATCAAATTTCAGACAAGAGTAATTCCTAAATATAATTGTTAAAAAGAGAAAATTCACAGTGCATAGGTAAAAGCTATCTTTGGGTAGGTCTTAAAAATGGATTTCATTGTTCATAATGAAAAGATGATATAATCTACTCACAGACTCTATTTCAAGCTACCTTTCAAAATAATCTATAAATCTGATCATTTCTAACCCATGTGAGTCATACTAATTAATTACATGGTAGTCACTGCAACATTAAAGAGTGAGAAAATTATGACTAGAGGAAGACTCACATTTTGATTTTGTTTTTCTATTTCTCATTGACTAGAGGGAATTTTCATATCAAAACTTTCTGTGAAAATATCCTCCTTTATGAAAGTCTAACTTAGAACATCTTCAAAGAATGTATCGTGTAGAAATTTTTTAACTCTGGTATTAATCATTTGCATTTAAAAAACTGCTCAGGTGATACTCTACATAAAAAAAACTAACTTCATTTATTCATTAGTACTGTAAAAACATCATTTCTGGGATACAAATAATACTATTGAAAGCATCTAAAGATTTGCAATATTAAAATACTAAAAGTAACAAATAACTAAGATATTAAACTTACGTTTTGGCTGGCAACAAAATATATTCTCAAGTTTACAAAGCAAATCCACACTTTCATACTTATTTTCATTTGCTTTTACCCAGAAACAGTCTTCAGTCATTTCCTGAGGTCTGATCTGCAGTCAGAGAGAAGACAGATTCACAAATGGTTGAGTGTATCATCTGTCCCCCACCCAGTCACCATCTACACACCCAGTACCCCAGAGCTTCCAGCAGATATTTATGGAGTAACTGCCGTAAGATTTTTTACAAAGTCTGTTCAATGCAATATAAGTTCTGCAGAAAGTTAAGGTGTTATTAGGGAAAAGGAAAAAAAAAAAAGGTTCCACTCTCAAATAGTTGGGGACTGAAGCTGAATGCAATGAAGTTAGTTCTTCCTCAGTTATACTTCTCCTAATCTTTAGCAATGCTCAGTTTATGTGACTTGTGAAACCATCTTTCTGCAGGATTCAGAATTCCTGTGTCTCAACTAAATATCCACCTCCGACAGCAAGCAATAATTTTTGCAATAACTACCAACATAAAAAAGTTCCTAAGAATACTAACTTTTCTGTACTTTTTTAAAACATTTAAAAATACACAGTATAATCATAATATAAAATTATGTATGTATTTAATTTAAATGTTATGTATGCATTTGATTATAAACCAAATCCCAGTATAATTATCATAGACTCCTACCCAATTTATAAACTAGAAAGCTTTAGGCAACAGTAAAGGGCTTGAAAGTGAAAGTGAAAGTGAAAGTGAAGTCTCTCAGTCGTGTCCAACTCTTCGAGACCCCATCGACTATAGCCCACCAGGCTCCTCAGTTCATGGGATTCTCCAGGCAAGAATACTGGAGTGGGCTGCCATTAAAGGGCTTTAAACTCAACACTTTCCTTAAAAGAATTCCCGTTTATTTAATACCATTTTGAATACGGTTCCCATTGGAAACTATATACCAGTAAATACAAATTTAAGCTTTAATCTAAGAAATAGTATTATTTCTCTACTTGTTTCTGTTATACCTTTAACCAATTTAATCTTCTCATGCTGGTTTCCAGTTTAAATTCTTTCTTTGGTTTTAACCCAAAAGGCAGCATCTGTGCAGGTGGAGCGGTCTGTCCACTGAGAAGTCCCAGCGGAGGGGGCGGGGGCAGAGGCCCGCCACCAAGGGGTAAGGGCAGCCCCGGGAGCGGCGGGGGCGGTGGCGGCGGGGGCGGCGGCGGCGGAGGCAGGGCTGGAGGGCCAGTTCCGTTTCCATCTGAAGGAGGCAAACCAGACGGCAAGGCACCAAACTACAGGGGAAAAATAATAAGAACCATGACAAAGAGCTCTCTACAAGGCAGGTTCAAGCATACGTTTCTCAAAATTTTGTTTTATACCAAAAACAACTGAATTTCAGTAATGCCATGTGGTTTAACCTACAAACAAAATTTCCACAAAAAATTTTCCCCAGTTTAAGAGTATTATTATAGCTTTTGTTTTCATAAAAATGTAACTGTCAGAAATATTACTCCCCATTTTAAGGTAATTATGGTCATGTGGGTGGAGATGTCCAGGAGGCGAATAGTGACCCCGGTCTAAAAGATCTGCAAGTTAGCAGTCTCAACAGGACAGCTGAAGAAGCCATTTGTGCAGGTAAGTTCACCCAGAGGACGGAGCATGAAGGTTTATATACAGAATTCTCTGGGACACCATCTTTTAAGTTAGTAAAAATAAAATAAAATAAAATAAATAAGATCCAGAAAAAGAGAGCGAAATAATATTGCCACATCACACCTTTGACCTTGAGGAAAAATTAACTAAGATTCTTAGTAAGACCTGCAAAAGCAAGACACGACCTGGTTACGAGGCACTTCTATCCTTATGCTTCTGTTGCTTCATAAAAAGAGATGCATTTTTACTACCATGAAGGTGACAGGAGTTGATAAATAACTTTTGTGATGATGATTTCCTGAAACTAACTTCAACTCTAAGCCATATAGCTATATAAGTATTAATAAATCATTTAAAAGTTTTATGGTAAAATTATGGAAAATAGATTATGTACAAAGACTTGAAATCAACATCCAAAATCAGCAAAAAGAAAAAGTATTTAAGAGAAATTGAGACCACAATCAAAAAACATGCCTTATCAAAAACATTATGTATAAAGAAAGAATCACTTTAGTGTTGGGCTGGGTTGCTGTGATAATGGATACCACAGCCCTTTGAACGTCAAGGATGTATGTACATCGTACTCACATTCAATAGACATTTATAGTTAACAATTAATGTCTTAAAGGTATAGTTGAATTTCTGCTCTAGACTTTGATGAGTGTGATTAACTTGAGTATGTCACTGATGAGGCCAGACACTATGATCACCTTGCCCCCAGTCTGTCCTCAGCGTCTAACAGTGCTTGTCTGTTAAGTGACACAAGGAATGAAATCATGGATAACAGAACACATTTTATTCATAACCTTTATAATCAGCACAGCTTTGATCAAAGAGAAGTATATTAAGACAAATGCAAATATTCCATGAGAAATATAAACTAATCCAAAGAAAGGATTTGTCAACTGTTCTTCAAAACTGAGTATGTGGTCAATGTCAAGTCTCTAATAACAGGCTTTCTTTTGATAAGACATAAACAGAGGTTATCACTGTACACAATCTAAAACAACACAGGAGACTGCTTGATTTAATGTTTCAAAATGTAAATATATTCCCGTTTTATATAAAATCATATGCAGCAATAACATATCCAAACGCAGTGAATATGTTTTCTATAAACTAAAATTTTCTAGCATAGATTTACAAGAAATGCTTCAATTGGGAAAAATTAAAAGAAAGAAAAGTCTAAATTTATACTAGCCTGGACCAGGAAAAAATTGTCATGAATATTTCAGTGTCTAAAGCTCAATCTGAAATATAGAAAACACAACCAAATGTTTATTTAATATGAGGGAGAGGGAACCACATAAGAAAGATGAAAACTTTCAACAAATTGTGGTACCTTCTCTTGCAGCACTAGAGAAAGATGATCACTGAGAATTTTCTTATAGATAGATTCTATTTTTTCCCCCAAAATTGAACACTAACATATAATTCCTAGAGTATCTTCAGACAGACTCTGCAACAAAACTATACACTAAGTAAAAAAGAGAAGAAAATTGCAAATAACATAGGAAAAAGTATGCCTAACATTATTTCAACATAACCATAAATTAGGATGAAAGGAAGATAGCAAAACTATACTTACTGCTCATCATCTTGCATGTAAATCTACATGAAGGAATTTAGCTCTGAATATTCTACTTCCTTACTTTCAGCCATGTAAAACATGTAGATAATGTATTTCTTTCTACCTAACTGTTTTGTGTGCAGACAGTATATGTGAGCTATCTACTTCATAATCCAGATTTGCTCCCTTTTTTGTTGTGTTTTAAATCTGTTTACTTTTGGAAATTGAAAAATTATCAGAAAATGTTCTCATTCAGCTAGAGTTTATCTTTCACTGCAAGGTACCCATAGGCTGAAGGTTTTGAAAAATAAATAGCTTGAGCAATAATTTTCTGTAGTGGGATAAAGATCAGTGATGAATGACAAATCTAATAATAAAAGACTTTCTTACCCTTAGTGCTTAATTACCCAGCAAACACATGACATCAGGAACAAAACCCAAATGAAACACAAGGAAGAGATTAGACATTTTGAAAAATGCAAATTTAAAAAACGGAGGCAAAATAATTTTAAAAATTTAAACACAGCAGAATAGAAATATATATAAACAAAAATATGAAAACATATGAGAAAAATTAAAGTTTCAACATTTTGATGCTGTGAAGACGTGATACAACCTTTGTTACCCTGTGAGTTTTCAATACCCAAATTCACTCCAGGTAGATAGTATTTTACCTGTGATTTAAAAGCTTGTAACTCTGCTTGAAGCTCATTAATCTCTGCCTCTTTTTTCTGCAATTGAGCCTGAGTTTCTTGGTGGTCGGTAAACTCCTTTTCAAACTGGGAAAAAAAAAGAAAAACATACAAGACACAGAGAAACCTGAAAATAAAAAGCACTATTCTTCATAAAGAAATTTGTGGGGAGGGAGGTGGGAGGGGGGGTCATGTTTGGGAACGCATGTAAGAATTAAAGATTTTAAAATTTAAAAAATAAAAAAATTAATTAATTAATTAAAAAAAAATTGACTCTAATGCTCTGTTAGTGGCACGTAACTTTTCTGAAAGGAGTGGTGGTAGGTTTCTGCTAAGTCACCACAGCTTTTCTCTAGGTCCCTCAAGGTCCCACCAAAATCATTCATTTGCAAAGGAGCAGACAAAGCCAAAAATGAAATCTGTGACCTTCTCCTCTCATCAGAACAAATTGGGCTTACAGTTATCCAGAACGCTGGCATTTTTCTCAAGAGTCCCAAAATATCATTGCAACTTTGTGTAAAATAATGGAGAGCAAGGCACTGTACCTGAATTCCCTGACCCTTACCTGTGAAAACTTATACTTGAAATGTCCCAAGTTTATCAACATGATTTAGAAGAATTCCATTTCAATATTTTTACTAATAAATAACTCCACTTTGTAAATGCATCAATTATTTCCTTTTTTTGTAAAATAACATCAGAAACTTAAGGATCCAATATAGGTTCTAACCTTCAACAAAAGTTTAAGAGAATAAACTCCATCTTCTTCATCATTAATCTTTGGAAAGTTAATGATAAATTAATCTTTCAAAGACCTTAGTGTAACACTTTGAAGGAAGAAGGCAAATGATAAAATTTGGTAAATCCAATGAGTCTTCTAATTGATACAGCCACTTATCACAAGTCACCATCCTGAACTCAAAATAGTTTCACCTGGCCATCATCTTCACTAAAATCCCTCTACTAGCAGAGATGAACATAAGTTCTGTCTCATGATCAAGAACATGTATTTAACTGCCTTTTAAAAAAGAAAAAAGTAATCACTAAAAAATACAAACAGCTCACAAATGTAGCCTTGAGACTTTAAAACACAGTCAAATGAGGGTTAGGCTTTGGCTTAGGAGTAGGGTCTCCATACACTGGTGGCTTCCAAGTCCCCATCACCAGCTCTGGATTCACAACTGCATCCCAGACTGCAGACCAGTCTATAAATGTATTTCAAATTTAAGGGAGGTTTTTCAAGAGGAAGGAAACATTCCAGTATTTTCAAAACCAATATTGTCTTTCTCTCTACAAACTTTGTGTTTTTAATACTGCTGTTCCATCCAAAAGATAGCTCATATATCGTGACTCCTTTTGTCTTAAATCTTTAGTGGCGTCATTTTAAAACCCTATTATTAACCTAATACCTAACCTAATACCAGAACCACCTGATATCTGGTCCCATTCTACCTCTTTCCTTTATTCAACAAATATCTAACAGCATGACTATGATGTGTTTCTCAGAGTGGCAGGGACTAGGGGTACAGAGTTTAAAAGAATATGATCATTGTGTTTAGTAAGCATAGTGTCCGGTGGCAAAATCAAAACAAACTAACCATCCAAAATCTATGAAAATTACTCACAATAGAGAAAGGACAGGAGGCACGTGTGTCATTCTTGGAGCAATGATGCTTGATCTAAGGTTTGAAGAACTTGAGTCATTAGCTGAGAAGCGTAGCTTGCATTTCAGATAGAGTGACTAGTACAGTGCATACATGAATGACAAGCCATCCCTTGTAAGGGCCACAAAATGTGGTCTGAGAACAAACTGCAGAGGATGAAGCTAGAGATACACCAGAGCGAAACTATGGAAAGGAAGTTTACCATAAACCAAAAAGCTTTTTTCTTTTCCCTAATAACTACAGACAATTTTTAGAGTATTTATCACAGAAAAGCAAAGTAATCAGATTTGCACTTTGGAAAACCCAACCAGCAGCAGCACGGACAATGAACTGAAGATAGACTAGAGTCACAGAAACAAGGCACTATCCAAGCAAGGATGCAAGCCCTGCTGGAGCACGTCAGAAAACAGGACAAGAAAACAGGGAAAGAAAAGAGGGGGCAGAATATATATATATATATATATATAAACAGAATCAAAAATTAGCATCTGACTGAACAGAGGAAATGAGCGAAGGGACTATAACCAGGATAACTATGCTGTTCTGTTGCTTTGCAAGCTGGCAAAAAAAGGATTATAATTTGAGGGAATGACATTTTTAGAGACAAGAATGAAGAATTTGTTTTTGAAGATGCTAAGCTTGATATAAGAAACTGAAAATAAATGTACTTGTGCCTCCTCCTCGGACAGTCGCCTTGCTGCCTCCCACTGTCCATCAGGGCTCACATTAGCCATCACTTCCCAGGGCAAGTGGTCCCTGGCCACCTGAGATCCTTCCCACAGACTTACACACCATACAGGGTTTTCCTAAAACAGTTATCATCTTGTATTATAAAACTACCAAAATGTACTATCATACACCTCAGTAATGATCACCAACCTGGAAGCTCACTAATAATGAGGCTCTTTCTGCTTTATTCATCACCTTTCCAAAAGCTTTATATTTAGAAATTAAACTCATTTGTTGAGTGAAATCATCAGCCAATTCCTGTCAAACTTTCCTTTTTATGTTGAATAACCATGTCAATATCACAAAGGTCCTCAATCTCCCAGTCTCAAAAATCTCTATGAGGTCATTTTCTCTATTCTCCTCTTTATGACTGCTCGGTCAATGTTTACTGCTGCTTAGCAAGAAATAGGAAACTAAATTCTTAAGACTAAGAATGAAGAAACCTTTCTCATAACATCATTATGTACACTGTCCTGTCTTAGAATAAGATACAGAAGGAAAAAGAATTATTTATAGGAACAAAAATAAAACTATCAAAACAACCAGTATCATAGTTACTACACTCAAAGAAAGCTTACTAAATTAACTTTACCATACTGAGAGTATCTGTATTACTTACAAGAGAGATAAATTTCTACATCCTCCCCTATAAAAGGATCAGATGAAATATAAACTTTGCTTTAGCATTTTTTAATATCCATAGTCAAATCACAGTAGCCTTGAGGATAAAATGAATCTCCATTAAAGACGCACTTTACAAAAACTGAAATGATAGGCTTCCTCTCCAAAAGGAGTCAGTAGAGCAATCTTACGCTTACAAAATTACATGCAAAAATGTCAAGAAACACAGTTAAGGTTGAGGCTCTACTTAATTTCATTCCTCAAGTAAGTGAATCTATACAGGAAGGTTGATAACTCAATACTCTCTATGTACTTTCTGACATTTCTAGTCTTCATTTTTCAAATTTATGCATTAAAATAAAGAATGTATCTAGCAATCATGATAGCTTCCTGCCTAAAGCAAAGTATTTACATGTGTCCTTATAAAGCTATCAGAAAAAAATTCTTGCTGACACATACAAAATGGTATGGCAATAGAAATCTTTTATGGCGTGAACAATATTTTCTGAATATACCTAAGACACATAACTGCTGACTAAAAGGAGACAACTAACCTTGAACAAGGTCTTTCTTCTATTTACATTGAAAGCTTACAATTTTAAAACAGTGTTTTGAGAAAGTTATCATATTCAAATACTGTAAACAAAACAACAAAAAAAAGATTATAAAAGCCAATTTAAACTATCTGAGATTCATTCAAACCAAGTAACTTGGAAGCGTGCTACTCCTTTCCTACAGTGAGTGGAAGTATTATTTACTGAGCTTGGAATACAGAGCCAGTGGGTGAGAGGTCACCATACAACACAAACATCTATCAACTAGAACACTTATGACACGTAATTTAAAGTATCTATTACTTTGTTTCCTCTATTAACTAAGTCACTTTGCAAAAATGACAATGTTAATATCCTCAGCTGCAATCTGAGCCTGCAGCCAAAGGCCTGGGAGATAATATTCTCTAAGTATTTGGCGAAACATAGGACTTTTTAGACAGGGCACTTACAAAGTTCTCCATGTGAAAGTTGAAGTCGGTTAGTCATGTACAACTCTTTGCAATCCCGTGGACTATACAGTCCATGGAATTCTCTAGGCCAGAATACTGGAGTGGGTAGCCTTTTGCTTCTCCAGGAGATCTTCCCAACCCAGGGATGGAACTCAGGTTTCACACAATGTAGGCAGATTCTTTACCAGCTGAGCCACAAGGGAAGCCCAAGAATACTGGAGTGGGTAGCTTATCCCTTCTTCAGTGGATCTTCCTGACCCAGGAACTGAACTGGCCTCTCCTGCATTGCAGGCGGATTCTTTACCAACTGAGCTATTAGAGAAGCCCTAAGAGCTTCTAAAAAGTCTATTAAAAATGTACAGTTCTCTTAAGGTACATTTAGGGCTTGACACATCAAAAATGTAGACTCACTGGCATGGTACCTAACTCAGTCTAAATGTTTCTTGAGTGAAATGTTCATTGAGGTAGTGGTAGCAGTTACTACCATGATTCCTCCAACGAAAGGAATCAGCCCTAAGAATTCAAATCAGAGTAAACTACTTAAAATGTGAAGAATCCAACAATGAAAGATAATAAAATTTTAAGATCAGAGAACAAGTGTAATAAGTACCCACTAAGTAGAGACAAAAGCATAATACAGTAACTTAAAGAAAAGTGAGGCATGGCTGGACATGCAACTGCTGACATTCAATACTGATGACCTACGAAGAAGACAACTTTACATGGTTCCGCTCAGTCTTATGAAGCAACTTTAATCGAAACCAAAACCAAGTTAAACTTTCCCTTAGACTTTTTAGATATAATTTCAATCTTATGGCCCTAAATTATCTGAGGCCTTGAGAAATACTCCAGCCTTAAAATTCTGATTCTACATACTGTCAATCATTTATTTATTCACTCATTCAAAAATATGTTTAGTTTTCAGTCTAGGAATTGTTTTAGGTGCCACGATAGTGAATAAAGCTAACAAAAATCCTTCATAAATTTTATTACAGAGGGAGAAACAGACAAGACATTTGCATATACTCACACAGATACATAAATGATGTAGCATGTCAAATGGTGATAAAAACAGTAGAAAAACAAGGACAGAAGCATAGGGAGGGTCAGAGTTGGGAGTAAGGAGTTTAAATGTTTAAACAGGAAGTCCTCAGAGGATGGCATTTGTGCAAACACCCAAAGGAAATAAGGATATTGGAAGAACACAGAGTCCCTGAGGCAGAAATATAGCTGCAGGAGGCCCCCTGTAGTCTTGCAAAGTTAGTCAAACTACTTACTTTCTTGTTAAGTTCTGATGCTTTCTCTTCAAACCCTTCTAGTTTTGCTTCATCTATGCAAATATCTAAAATTGCAATGACAACATTTTTCTTAAATTCACTGTTACTTTAAAAGTTAACAAAGAAAAAAAATCACAGAGAAAAATTAGAAATAATGTCAGTAATAAACAAAATGGAGCAATATATAATGTTGGAATGGAGAATGATTTTCTAAGCATGATACCAAGGTCATAAAATATAAGAGGAAAGATAAACCCAACTACAATTTTAACCTTTTGTTCAGCAAAAGGAAGAGAGTTCAACTGTACATATAATACCCAAAGGTTGCTATCCTCAGTTCACATTTTGAAGGAAAAGGAGAAGATGATAGCCAATACAAATGGGGAAAATGTACAATAGCAATAAGCATAAAATTAGGAATAAAAATCTAAAAATTGATAAGTCATAAGAACAGATAATTGAATTTTCCTAATAATATGAAAAATATTAAAATATTTAATTAGAAATAAGCAATGCCAAGTACTGGAGATAGCATGGGGAAGCCAACTCTCCTAAAAGCAGTTGGAAGTATAATTAAGGAACTTTGCTAATAAGAAACTATGCAATATGTACAAAAACTTAAATACTTTCTTTCACCCAGTAATTCTATTTCTAGGACTTTGCTTTTAATATTCATTAAAATACTGTTAGCAAAAAACTGCAAATAACTTATATATCCACTAATAATAGATTAAAAAGCTCTGACAGGAATCCACCTGACAGAATACGTCACAGGAGAAGTAATTCATATGGATGCCTCATGATGTACTATATCCCTTCTTTTTTAATGAAAGTAATAATGAACATTGTTTAATAAAACATACCACAAAACAACTTACGAGAAGCAAAAATCAACCAAATCACTACATCCAAAACTAGTCCCGCTACCTAAGTGGGACCACTCAGCTCTTTCTATATTAGATTACTTTGGTGATTAGCTTCTTAACTCTAAATACAGTGTGTACACAATTACTTCTTGATTTAACTATGTAGGGCATTATGGACAACTTCCTAAGAAAACCCTTTCCTGTATAATCCCAATTCTCTATAACTTTTTGTTCGTTTGGCTGGCTCTGTAGCACTAAATTAATACTTAATCCTCTGATTCCTGTTGCACAGACAGCATGTCTTGAATCCCACCTTAATATGTTATCTGTGCCCTGCACTTTCCAACATCTGTCTCCCATCTAAGCATGTTAACACAGTGACACTCTCTTCTATATTTAAGTCTTCGGTATTGTGTCTGGAAGTTTATTTGAAACATTTATAATCAATAAACAATAAATTTGTTTAACTATATAACTAATTTCACTTATATAGCCAAGAAGTATTCAAAGATTTTATTTCCTTCTCAAGAATTCAATGTCAAAACCTCTCACCTACTCAAGAAAAATATTCCTAATGTCCAGGTAGAAAAAACTTTCTCTTCAGACACTATTCAAAATCATTCCATACTTTAGTCTGCTACCTATTTGGAGAATATTTTCCTTTATTTCTATGTCCCTCCTACCCCCAGGAACTTCTAATTTCCTCTCTCTTAGGGAGAGAGACAAACATTTGCTTTATCGGTGCCATTAGTATCATCTACCACTCTCTCACTCTATACATCCCACACTTCTTCCTGAACTCAAATATTTTATGAGGAAAAACAACTTCACGCAAATAATCCTCTGAATATTAAATCAAGATTTGACATATGGCAACTTCTTAAACATTAGTTACCATGTGGAATCACATATCATTTCAAAGACTGTTTTGCACTCTGTTACTTTTAAATCATTTAGACACATCAAGCCCTGATCATCTGGGAAAGAGTGGTTTACAGAGTCATACAGATCCTTCAAATGGTGATACATCTCATCATACAATGTCAAAATAATCATATAGGGTAATATCACCACTAATCTCATCAGAAAAAAATTTAGCACTGCAAAGCTGTCAAGCTGACAGTAGCAAATACAAGTTTTCCAAACTCAAATTTTTACGTAAATGCTTGGAATTTATCATTGGTAACACAGTCTATCATCTTCATCTCATTTTTAGGAAAGTGTGTGCCAAACACTCACATCTAAATAGCCATAACTTGTATAACAATCACTTTTTTCAAGGATAAAAAAAAAGGCAGGCATCTCAGCTGGCAACTCAGACAATTACTCAAGTACTTCCTTGTGGACTCTGGTTTGCAGCACAAGTGACTCACACATACAATATATTGAATTTTGAATATTTTCACACAGAATATATTCACACAGTATACACAAAGGTAAATGTCTAATAAAATTATTATTTTTTACTTCTTTATCAAGGACATTCTTGAGTAAATCATAGCAGTTCCATTTCATTTCTTTTGTTTTACCAAAGAACCCCAGGGCTGCTGGAGGTTGGTGCCACTGCCTTGATTCACAACAGCGTGCCAGCAGTTTTCTCAATATTGTTCTGCAAATATCAAGACAGTGAAAAAGGCAAATAATGTTTCAGTACTATTGTGAAAATAGATTTGACTAGGAGGACCTTCTGAAAGGGTATCCAGGACCCTCCAGAGTCCACACTGCAAGAAACAACACTCTAGCACTAAGCCATGGGTAAGGGACAGAAAATATTTCCATTTAAATAACAGAGACACACTCACCAACAAACTGACTTAAATCTAAATCTAGTCTTTTTCGATATGTGAAGTCTGGATCCATCCCATCTCTATGCAGTACAATCTGAGATACACACTCATCAATTAATTTGAAGTACTGTTGCCTAGAACCAAGGAAAAGAATAAAGGTACACTCAATTTATCAGTGTAACTTCACATCAAAACAAAGCTATTTCATTCAGTAGCTTGATTTCCAGTTCAATAATACACTACTGCACAGTTTTAACAGTTGATATGACAGACTTAGCACGGGGGTGAGAGTAAATACAAACGTCACTTTCCTTCTGATTATTTTACCACATTAATGTTTTAATAATCTTTTAGTTATAAATACAGTGTGCATTAGACATCATTTTCTTATGCAAGTCAGAACCTTGACTTAATTAGTAGGCAGTGAAAAAGAGAATATTCAAATGAAGTGATACTGATACATGCTTAAACACAGTCCTCTGCAGAGACCATCAGCCTATCACTATACTGTACTAAAAGGATTACCATTAACTCATTTTATTTTACAAATCAGAAGACATATTTTATAAAAAATTATCTGGAAGGTTCTTAAAACCATAAAGTTCACTGTTTTTACAATTTGGGGGATACTGTGAATTATAAACAGTATCAAAAGAATATTTTTTACTTAAAAGAAAGCTAAAAAAATTCAGTTTAACAATTTTTCTCCAAAGTTTAAATTTAATTAAAATCCTCAAGCAGGCTTCATTTGTAATGACAATACAATAAGTTCAGTCCACCTGTATGAGTAACAAATTAAAGAACATCCTTTGAAACAACTCAAGCCAACAAATGCAAAAAAGTATCCAGAAGATTCTACAAATAAAACCAACCTACAGTTATGGGCAGGGGCAGGGGGCACAGGCCTCCATCCCAACCGCCCAGGAAGACTTACTTCTTCTCAATGATATTTTGCACAGCTTTTCCTCTCCACTTCCTTCTCACTATCAGCTTTCCATCCCTATAAGCTATGACCTGCTACTCTGGACCTACTTACTTACACCCAATAAACCATTCATTACACTGAATAAGGAGAAGGCAACTGCAACCCACTCCAGTACTCTTGCCTGGAAGATCCCATGGATGGAGGAGCCTGGTAGGCTGCAGTCCATGGGGTCCCTAGCAGTCGGACACAACTGAGCGACTTCACTTTCACTTTCATGTATTGGAGAAGGAAATGGCAACCCATTCCAGTATTCTTGCCTGGAGAATCCCAGGGACAGAGGAGCCTGGTGGGCTGCCGTCTATGGGGTCGCACAGAGTCAGACACGACTAAAGCGACTTAGCAGCAGCACACTGAATAAAATAAACTACAGTTCAACATTAGCAAAGAAGAAAATGTTCATTAACTGTCATAGTGTTTAACAGTATTCAATAGAGTATTCTTAGGTACAGATCAAGGCAAGAAGGCATTATCATTGCTTTCCTCAATTTTCTCAACTTCTTTCAAAGAAATAATCTCTTAGCTTAGCTATAATAACTTAGCTATAATAACCACATTTACACTTGAGGTATTAATCTATAAATTGCACATATTTCTATTACAGTTAAAAATTGAGATGACACATTCTGTCCCCTTTTTACTCTTATTTAATGTCATCTTGATGTTGTTTAAATAAAACATTTCTTAACACAAGTTATTTTGTGTCATTTTTTTAAAACCATAATTTCATTAAATGCTTTCTCAGTTCCAGCATTCTAAATTATGAACTCATTTATAATGCAGATGAAAACTAATGCAGAAACTCTTACAGCAAGGCAACACAAGTAAAGAACAATATACTTATGGATTCCATAAACGTAAATCTAGAAAATAATCTCCATGTGAGATATCAGTAAGGTAGTGAATATGTCAGAGGAATATGTAAACAACCTAATTAAGGAATAAATATAAATGTCATTACTTCACTAAAAAAAATGTCATTTTTGTTGGAGAATATTTTGAAGTCACCTTCACTTTCTCTGCAGTTTTTTTACCAAAATCAGAAATTATCTCCATGCACATTCAACTCACACGCTATTTTGCACACAATAAGCCATCAATAATTTGCTACAGAATTGAATTTGATCTTCTATTCACCTTCCAATTATCTTGCTGCATTTGATTTTTCATGGGGCCTTTGCTGTATATTTTCCAACCGAGTTCCATTTCTGTAAAATTTCTTTTTGTCCCAAAAGCAAAAGTGAGCAAAAATTTAAATTCATAGATTGAATTCTTTTAAGTGAGAATATTTTACGGTCTACAATGAAAAATAACTTATAAAAAGCTTTAAAAATTTTATTAATTATCAATGTTAATTGTAAATGTTCACATGAAAATGTCCAGAAAACTGAAGACCTCTGAAAGGTAAAATCCAGGTCCATTTGAGATAGCAAAACCAAAAATACTGAAGAGGTAAACCCAAAACAACAAGGTACATAGGACTGCACAACACAAAGTAAAATTTACTGTATGTGAACGAAAAGGTAAATAACAAAAAATATTTTAAAGAATATATAGCAAAACTATTATGTAAATGACCATAATGCTGACTCTATCCTGTAATAAATATATTCCCACTATAAGAATAAACAACCTAGGGGGTGGGATGGGGAGGGAGATTCAAAAGGGAGGGGGTATATGTACATCTATGGCTGATTCTTGTTGAGGTTTAATGGAAAACAAAATTCTGTAAAGCAATTATCCTTTAATTATAAAATAATTTTTAAAAGAAGAATAAACAACAGCAAACAGTAATAAATAAGTGAGAATTTTGGTCCATGGGAAAGAACCAATGCTATCTTTACTAAACAGTCACAGGAAGAACTCTGCCTTCATAGCAACCACATCTGGAATGAATACCAAGGGCCTTAGGCTGAAAGAGCTAAGGAAGAAGGGAACACAGATGATTATCAAACTTCAAAGGTGATACTGAAAAACTGAGCAAAGGAGGGGAACTTCTATGGCTCACTAATATCACTTTGATAATGCTACTGTAACAGAGCACAGCGAGGGCAGCCCTTAGCATGGAGCCGTTGCTGGGCAACACTACTGGGCCCGTTACCTGGCAACAGATACCACTCAGTCATTGGTCGGTGCTACAGTGGGCCCACCCACAGGCGACCACCTGTCAGGAAGCCACGGTGGGTGGGGGGTGGGGTGGTCAACCAAGAGTGGGGCACGGCCATGAGGGGAGTCAGGGAAGAGCAGACCCTGCCCTCCACCAGGGGCCCTCCGGCGCGTTCCCTGGCCTGGGACCAGCGGGTGAGCTGGGCACCCAGGGAGGAGGCCGGAGGTGCGTCACGGAGGCTCCGGAGCCTCCCCCATGGCCACCCATGAGCCGGGGCCTTGAGGCACTGGCGAACCACTCTGCAACCTCGGTCTCCGTGAGCGGAGAGCGGTGGCCGTCCGGCTGGGCCGCAGGCTGTGGGCCCTGCCTCCTGCCCCCTTTTGGGGGCCTGAGGAACAGTGGGCCAGTTGGGTCCTGGGCGCCGGGCTCCTCAGTGATGACGGCTAAACAGAGTCTGGGTACCTGGCCCTGAGGGAGCCGCCAACCGAGGTGGGCCTCCTCTTGGCCAGGACCTGGGCTTTGGAGGATGAGAGCTATGCCCTGGGACTTGGTGTTTGTTGTCAGGACAGAGAATAACATTTGTTTGGTAGAGATTTACAGGAACATCGTCACCTGAGTGTGACCTGACTTCAAGAACAAGGATTTCACACCAGGAAGTCTGTACCAACTAACCACTCCCCTCTCCACCTTTCCTGTAAAAGGGCTTTGTTGAAAGCTTTGGGGGAATTTGGGATTTTTAAAGCATGAGCTACCCATCTTCTTGCCTGGCTCTGCAGTAAACTTTTCTCTGTTCCAAACGCCAATGTCCTAGTGTTGTTTGGTCTCACTGTGAGTCAGGCACACAGACTTGTATTTTCAGTAACACTATAATGTACTATTTCTCTAGAAAGTTGATTCTACTAAAGTGATAGGCTTGCCTGAGCATGCCCAACAAGAGCTGTGCTTTATAATCTGTTCTGAGGTTTAAAAACCACATGTCCCCTGGAGCACAGATGTAAGGGACTAGGATCCAAAGTAAGAAATAACCTCCTTTGCAGCACTATGCACGTGCACTAAGCCGCTTCAGGGGTTGTCCAACTCTTTGTGACCCTGTGGACTGTAGCCTGCCAGGCTCCCATCCATGGAATTCTCCAGCCAAGAACATTGAGGTGGGTTGCCAAACCCTCCTCCAAGGGATCTTCCCAACCCAGGGATCAAACCCACGATTTCTGAGGCTCCTGCATTGCTGGCAGATTCTTTACCACTAAGCCACCATTTCTACACTATTAGACACATTCAAACCTTCAAAAGCAACGAACAGTCTTAAATTCTTGGAAAATACAGAGATCAAGAAAAGGATGGGATTACTTTAGAATGAGTAAAAGTTTCAAGTTTACTTTTAAATTCTCAGAAGAGTACAATGCTACAATTAGGGTACCTAAGAAATGGCAACCCACTCCAGTACTCTTGCCTAGAGAATTCCATGCTGTCCATGGGGTCGCACAGAGTTGGACACAACTGAAGCAACATAGCATGCATTGGAGAAGGAAATGGCAACCCACTCCAGTATCAGACATAACTGAAGCGACTTAGCATGTATGCATGCTTTGGAGAAGGAAATGGCAACCCACTCCAGTATTCTTGCCTGGAGAATCCCAGGGACAGGGGAGCCTGGTAGGCTGCCATCTATGGGGTCGCACAGAGTCGGACACGACTGAAGCGACTTAGCAGCAGCATGATTCTCAAAAATTTTATTTAATCAAGTATTAGTATTTTTTATCTAGCATTTATAAAGTGGTTCAATAAACTGTCTTATTTTAATAAAATATGAGAAAGAAGCAAATGAAGCCTCAAACAGGTTCCTGACTCATATTTTAGAAGATCTTTGGATTTGCCAGTTTCACAAAGGAATGAGGTGGGGCAGGTGGTCATACTCATCTCAACCTAAAGTTTTACCATGTTTAGATTTCTGTTCACTTGTTAGGTACATCAAAAACCTAAATTACTCCCTCTGACATCACCCAGACGACACAGCCTGAATGAAACTAACAACTCCTACTTGAAGTCAGAGTAAGAAAAGACATACTATCCACAGTATTTGAGAAAAAAATTTCAGCAAAGTTAAAGGTGGCCAAAATGGCTTCATACTCAAAAGATCTTAGCTTCCTTCTTAAAACAGTAATAAAAAAGGAAAGAGGGCATAGAGAATATTTATTGAGCATACACCATATCTGGCTAGGAGTTTCACTCATGTTACCATTTCAATCTTCTTAACAATAGAGCAGCTTCAGTGCTACTATCCGTATATAACCACAGATGGTGGTGCTCAGTCACTCAGTCGTGTCTGACTGTTTGTGACCCCATGGGCATGTATGTAGCCTGCTAAGCTCCTCTGACCATGGAGTTTTTCAAGCAAGATACTGGAGTGGGTTGCCATTTTCTATGCCAGGATCAAACCATGGATCAAACCTACATCTCTTGAGTCTCCTGCATTGACAGGTGGATTCTTTACCACTGAACCACCTGGGAAACCCATATAACTACATGCAGATATGGATAACAGTTAATTTCTTTAAAAATCTGTTGAGCTCAAGATGTCTAAGGTATAATAAAATGACTTCAAAGTTATTGGTCTAGCTTTCTGATACATTAGCAACATTAAACATAACTGTACTATTAAGGAACTTTCTAGCTACTTAAACACTAATAAAATTGATGTTTTAGTATCTTTTTTATAACTTATGAAAAGAAACTTATCAACACCATTCCTACTGCCTAAGGACTAACCAGAAAATATTATACATCATGCAATAAATTAGTGATAAGTAAATTTGTTGCTAGTTCTTATTTTTATTCAGATGAAAAGTTGTAACCAAGAATCTGCTAGAGCTTAAAAAGTAATAGTAGTATCATTTTATACCATCATCTATCTAAATATATACCCAAAGGAAACACTGTATACTATGAATTAATACTATTAAAGAAAGAAATCTTAAAAATATGTTCATGCTCAAATCAAACAGCTGGTGAATTTCACAATATAATTTTATTAGTGAAAGAAAATATTAGAGTATAGTTTCCTCTTACCTTATAAAATAATCATTTCGAATCAGCAAAAGATGCTGCAGAATTGAAATGAAATATCCCTCTGCTCTGGTTTCCTTAACTGTGTTCCACACCATGTTGTAAAGATCATTCGCTTCAGTAAATTGATTAAGGAATATGTGGATTTATTTATCCTCTACACCAAATAACTGCAGTAATGTGACACAGAATCTGCTCTGTAAGGCCTCCAAAGATTACTGTCTTACTCTGAAATAGGTATCGTACAGACTAAGCATAAAATGCATGTAGTTAGGTATGAGAGTAGAGGGAAACTGTGCAAATGACAACTTCACCTGATACTTTCTGGCTTCTCCTCCACAGTCGACTCTAACCAATCTTACTCTCTTGAGCCAAGACGCTCTGGCAGAAAGTGGCGGAGAGCTGGTCATGAAGGCTGCACTGGGTTCTGGGGCAGCCGTGACCAAGAGCGCTGGTGCCAGGCATTACCTACCATGGCGCTCCCCCGTGGAAGACAGAGATGTGGCTCATTTCTGGACAAAAACAAACATCTGCAGATGCACAGAGCCAGCAAAGGCCCATAAGAAAATACACGCAAGGTACAGGGCAGAAATAACCAGCAGGCTAAGGGGCCTCCTCCCAAGGCAGGAAAGCACTGGGCGGGGGACTCCAAACAGAAAGAACAGACTGCACAGGTACACATTAAGAGGCCTACAGTATCCAGATTTAAGGTGCCACATTCATTTATATAAGCATGTTTTCATGAAAACACATATAAACTAATAAGGAGGTTTACACAAACATCCCTCTGATTCAATAAAGTTTTGATTTTATAGTGTTTACCTAGAAACGGCTTCAGAAGTTTAATATTTTAGGGTTAGGGGCTGACTGTTTAAGATTTAGCAGTAATTATTAGTAATTAATACATATTTGATTGGACATCACACAAAAGGATATTCAAATTCAGCTCTAATATCTTTGAGGCGATGGGAGAACTCCATCAAATCTTCTTCCTTATGCTCATCAAAGACTTTAAGTTGGATATCCAAGCCATCATTCTTAATATGTTTTAAATTCTACAGATATTAAATAGAAATTATGAGGAAATGTTTGGTTTTAATAATGCAAAAAATTAATGAAAAATATAAACAATAAATGAACCACTCAACTTGATTTATAGCATTCAAAGACTTAAAGTGTTAACTAATAGTCAAAACTTATCATCTGTATTTTAAAAATAGATTTTATACTCAAGCCTTTTTCCCATAGATAAATTATTCTTGAAAGTAATTTATCTAAATTTCCCCCTACTCAAGTACTTCTCTAATTTAAATATTAATAAGGAGACTGCAGGGCACTTACTGGCAATATCTCTTTCAATCCACAACGCATAAATTCATTTCTGATGTGAAGCCTGAAGTCCAAGTCATCAGGAGATGTAACAAGGGCATTGATGAGCTGCATACACGCTACCTATAATAAATTACACAGCAAGACTTAGACTTGGATCAGACATTTAAAAAGGAGTAATAGCACTGAGACATCAAGGCTGTGTTCCAAGTATTATCAAATATCTTCCTTCACAGGTGAGTCTATTAAAACGATAATTTGAATGTAAAATACTTTAGTCAATTATAAATTATACAAGAAATATATCTTCAGAGGAGTTTTTAATTCACTCCAACCAAAAGTTAAGTTCTTGTCCAAAAATATCATTCCATGCACACAAGACATAAACTGAACACACATTAGTTGAAAAACTATAAATATCCTTAGATAACACTTACCTAAACTAGGATAACAAAATAACTTCCGATTCATCAAGAGAAACCCAAAGACTTTAAGTCAATAAGAATTAACTAAGGCATAAATTTAGTTAATGGGGTTGCTATAACCAAAAACTGTATTATGAACATTGCAAGGCTAATTACTGGTTTGATCCCTGGGTTGGGAAGATCCCCTGGAGAAGGAAATGGCAACCCACTCCAATATCCTTGCCTGGAAAATCTTATGGACAGAGGAGCCTGGTGGGCTGCAGTCCATGGGGTCGCAAAGAGTCAGGCACGACTGAGTGACTAACACTTACTTACTTACTTAACTGACCAGGCACTGGTCTCTGCACTTTGACAAAATTTCAGACCTACTGTATGTTATGTTTATTAAGAAGACATAAAGAATTAACATGGCCAACTGAGCTAAAAATTAAAAAATCATATTTTCTCAACTTTTACCCTGGAACTCCAACTTTCAACTTGGATATCGTTTTTGTTTTGTTTTGTTTTGTTTTGTTTTAAATCACTGGCTGAATTGTATCTTTCATTATCAAAAATCTATATAATGAAAACAAAAGAGGTTGTTTCTAGGGAAGCAAAGAATTCTTCGTTGTTGTTGATGGTTATTTTTCTAAGCCTGCATTCTACCAAAAGCCAACAAGAAAGACTAGCCTACTGATCAATATGTTTAACCTCATGCTGTTCTCTAAATTGTCCTTTCTCCATCCCTTAAGGCAAGGTTTATATGAATTTAAGATGCCATTTTGGGATTAAAACACCAACAGGGGTCTGAGTTCCAGCTGGTTGAAATATATTGTAATTGTTCTATTTGATATCTAAACACTAAAATCTGGCGAGCATGCCTCTACTGTCAAAACCTGAAAGAGAGGGAAAAGCAAAACATATTTAGAAAAAAAAGAAAAGAAAAACTTAAAACAGAGTCTACCTTTCAGTACATGTTCACTCAGCTGTAAACAGTTCACGTCAAAAAGTCAAGTTTAAAAGGCTTTCTTTGCACTTCCTTGCCAGTCATTACCCAGTACCCACAAATTTTTTTTCAGCATTATAAAAGATCTCAAACGGCATACGAATCATGTTTCTCTACGTACAGAGAAATTAAATTAGCATTAGTCACCAGGTTTCCAGAAAAGATGCAAATTATAGACAACTCAAAGAAAGCAGCAAAAATAAACAACCTAAAAATTAGCAGCAAATATCACCTAAATGGAAAGTCAATATGTACAGAACAATATTAGCACAAAATTGAGGAGAAAGAAAGGGAAAGGATCATCCAAATTGCTTCCAGGAAGCATTTTAAAGGCAATTTCCCATAAAACGAAAAATAGGAAACTGACAAACTGAAGTAATGAATTTAATTCATTAAGATCCCTTCCCAATTCTAATGGTAACTTACCATTATCACGACCCATACCCACTTTTTGATTAATTTATATCCTGTAAATATATGTCTACATGCAGTGAAATGTATTGATTTATTTTCTTACAGATGAAAAACTCTATAATCAAGGTAAAGATCAAAGAGTTCCTTCTAGGTTTTTAACACATATATTGAGATATTTGGACCTGTTTTACCACATGATTTCACACTGATACAGCATACCAGCATATAAATCAATTTCTATAGACAGCAGAAAAGGCTCAGGAACTCAAAGGTAAAACGGCACATGTTGTCTACCCTAGTGAAGATAAGTAGGTACAATAACAAAAATTCACTCTAACAGATATATGAGAATATACTATATAAGCATATGGAGACTAATAAAAACAAGGACAGCTGAGGAACAGAACTGACTCTCAAGGATTAATCGGAAGACAGGCAGCCAGATGAAGAGACCAAGGTGTTCAAATATTAAGAGTTAACATATTCAAAGCCCTGGGCCCTTCTGTTGAATCACAAGGAATTCAGATTTTCTGAGCAGTCTGTAAAGGTAGGAAGTGGGAGTGCAGGGGAAGGACTCATTAAAGACGAGGCCAGACAGATGAAGCACAGCCTCCCAGGCCAAATCAGAGAGTGCTGGTTCAGCTGGAAATAGGGAGAATCATAAAGGATTTCATGCAGAGGAGAGGAAATAACAGAGGTAACACATTAAGTAAAGAAGTGATCTTAGGTTTCCCCTAGTGGTCCAATGGTTAAGACATAGAGCTTCCAATACAAGGGCCACAGGTTTAATCCCTGGTCATGGAACTAAGATCCCACATGCCACACAGCATGGCAGGGAAATAAAGCTATCATAGTGGCAACCTCAGTGAGCAATGAGGAGGTCTTGAACCACCTTTCTAAAACATGTGATGGCTGGGTGAACATGTGGTTGAGACCAAAGAGAAGAATTTACAAGTTCTCCCACCTTTGTTTCTCAACAAGATAGGAGGTGGGAGTATTAACAGACACATGAAATGCAAGGAGAGAAACAAATTGCACAGGAGACTAGAAAAAATTCTGCTTTTAAAAATGAAATGTACATTAAGAATCATACATTCATTTAAAAAATTAGTTACTGAATGCTAGGATATTAACAGAAACTCCAGGAAATAATGAAATTGTGATATTCATCATAAGGAATTAATCATCATGCTCTGCTTGATGTTCCAATAACATAGCATATATGGTCTCCATTAATTTGCATTAAGTATGCTATGCTAACAGTTTCAAAGGCAGACAAAAGCTACCTCACCCCAGAACTGATAACTGAAGAGGGTAAGAAAACAGGAGTTTCTGCCTTCCCCCTGGGAGCATCCTAAGTTAAATAAAGGCTCTATCTTTGGGCATCAGACCCACTCTGTTAATTAGGTTATGCATTTCATTACTTCCAAGCCTGTTAGTGATGTCTACTAAGGACTTGCTGGTACTGGGGACACAACTACAAAAAGAAGAAGACAGAAATCACTACTAAAGAAAGGGAGGAGGCAAGACTGACTCCATGATTTCCGACCAGGGCAATTTAAAAGCTGACAGTCATTTATTAAGATGGAAAATAAATAAGGATAAACAGAGGAAACAGGTTTGGGAAGAAAGATCAGGAGTTCAGTTTTAGAGATGTTAAGTTGAAAATATCTATTATTGATCCTCATCCAAAGAAGTAGAAAAGGAAATTGGATATAGGCGACCCTAGTTCAAGAAAGAGATTACCATAGCAATTGCAGGTAAAAACCAAATCTCAGATGATCATCAAGAGAAGAGAAGAGAAGAGAGAGAGAAGAGGTCCAAGAACTGACTGGAACATTTCAGTTTCATCAATTTCAACTTTAGGTTTTGATTTGCAGGTTGGGGAAATGAGTTAAAGAAAAGTAGAAAGCTATAATATGGTAGAAAACAAACAAAGAGAAGTCTGAAAAGTATGGGAGGAAAGTGTGTCAACAGAGAGAGTGATCAACTGTCTAATAAGATCATTACCACTGCATTTGGCAAACTGGTGACTTAAAGAGCAGTTTCTACAGAAGGACAGAACTGCTCTTCCACATGGAAAACTCTCTCATGTTCCATCAACAACCAGTACATGAAAGCATACAATTAAACTGACCCTAAAATACTCTCCTCCTTACTACAAACGCATGTTTAAAAACACTTTATAACATTTTAGAAACACTGCTTATTGACCTTCGGTTCAAACGAGGCTTCTAAGTAAGACATCTTTAGGTGTTAGATCATGGACTCCATTTTAATGATTTAAAAAGTAAATGCTATAAACTTGTTACTCTTGCTCCAATTATCAAAAAGGAACCTTACATGAGAAAAGCTACTTTTAACACAACTTCTAGCTATAAAGACATGTCTGCATACATGTGCACAGGCCTGCCAGCTAGAATTCAGGATGGCTGAGGATTTCCTCAAGAGCAGCAACAAACTGAAAATGCACTACAAAAACTGAGACCAGCAAACCCCACACAGCCAAGGATGAGGAAAATAAGTAGCCACAACCGTAATCACAAATAGTGGGAAAAGTGTCAGCAATGACATAAACTAGAAAGGGGGACAAATAAACTGTAAGCAAAAATCGCAAAGATATTCAATAAGAGGGATAGAGCTTGTCAAAGGCAATCTTACAACAAGGCAAATGATCAAAGGAAAATCATTAGAAGTAGAAAGAAGTTAAACAGCAAGACAAAGACACACGCAGGAATTAACATCACTTAATCAGCAAAGTAGTTTTCCACCCTTGAAAATGGTTTCTTCATATGTAAATACATATTACCTAAATTTCCCCTACCACATAATTTAATATAATGCTATTTATCACTATGTACAAAACAAAAGGAGAAAAACATCAATATTTTATGTATCTTCAACTTTCAGTTTCCAACCCTTTTTCGACTAACAAGTTTGAGCACAAAATTCCAGGCACACTAAGAGCTGTGATGATTAAGACCAACCACAGGCTTGTCCAAGTTTTGCCAAGGCCAACAACACAGATGCTTTCTCCAAGATTATGCCAAAAGAACTGAAAAGGCATCCAACAAACAGCAAAAGAAAGTATTCTTTAGAAAGCTCACAATTGGGCAATAGGTTCATCCTGAATATGAGGAGATGTTTTCATATGTTAAAATGATGGCTATACTACACTGAACACCTATCAGCTTCACAAGCTGAATGCAGACTGCAAACCAGCAACCGTAAAGTACGTTAAGTAAAAATTCTATCAGAATCTGTGAATACCTGCTATCTGGGCCTGGAAGAAACAGGTTATACAGCTATTCATCTTCTTAGCTCCACAGCAGAAATCATCTGCTCTCTTTGCACAATCAAATTCCACATTTATCAGGTTAAAATGAGTAAATGATGCTTATAGACAAATATCTTGCCTCCAGTGCAACAAAAGAAATACCCAGGAATTTTTAAATCTCACGTGTTAATCCAGAATACAAACTAAACCTGACTACTACATTATGAAGACAAACACAGAAAAGGGTGAATTATGTCAGCAAATGTAAAGTCCTATACTTTACTTATATTTCTAATAAAATTTCTATAAATGATAGACACAGTAAGACAACAAGTCAGAGCTTGCAGTAACTGCAAATATCTCACACAAATTCAGGCAAATAAATTACAGGATAGACAGGCTCTAATTTATATCATTATGAACAGTTGAATTCAAGATAGAACCAGGATTTTTAAAGATTTATTGTGACACTGTCCTGAGATATCCATGAATTCTTTCTGTGTTCTTCCATTTTGCTGAGATTCTAGTATCACAATATTCATATGAAATATTAGCAAGCTCTGAATTCCTGAGTATAAGTTTCTTAAGATCCTAAGGAGTGCATTTCATGCATCTTTATTGCTCTAATATCTAGCAGAACCGTGCACAGCAATCTTAACTGAATAATTAACTGACTGGTTAATTATGAAACTTTGCAGTTACCTTGAGTCATGAGTTACCTTTATCTTTCTGGTGGTCTCTTAAAGCATAAGTAAAAAAATGCATTACATAGATTCAGAAAATTGGCAAAGTACTCTAGGATAAAAATGTTAACCACTAGTTTACTATACTGAGGTGTGTACTCCAAATGATAATATGAGTTTACATTAGAATATTATTTTACTCTTGCTTCTTTAATGTTTATTAGCTTAATGGCATATTATTTACTTGTTCATTTAATATATTAATCTTTTGATTCATACAGATACAGTAACCATACTGTTGCAAGCCTCAATAAATGTAGTAATCGAAAACAGAGAGGAATTAAAATAATTTGATCTCTGCATCCTTTTGGAAGGCCCCAACAGTGGTCTTAAAAAATAAAATATCCAATTATACCCTGTAGTCTTCATTTGGGCCTTCAATAAACGTGAGAATGACTTACTTGATGTTAAGTAACTTTACTTAACATTTACTTTTTTGAGGAGGTAGGAGATACTTGAAGCAAAAGAAACAGTCAATCAAGTTATAGGAAGTTATATGACATTCATTATAAAAAGAATAACCTTTGTTTGGTCATGGGCAAAATTAAACTCGGGTACATTTTGAGCCTAACAGCCTTAAGAGTCTTAACCATAAGGGAAATAAACAGACGCTAATAAATTTGGCTAAATTCAAACAGGCATTGTAACATTTTCTTCAATGTCATATTTTTCTATTATTGCCCAGCACCAGAAGAAATATTAATAACCTCAGATATGCAGATGAACCACCCTTATGGCAGAAAGCAAACAGGAACTAAAAAGCCTCTTGATGAAAGTGAAAGAAGAGAGTGAAAAGGTTGGCTTAAAGTTCAACATTCAGAAAACTAAGATCATGGCATCTAGTCCCATCACTTGATGGGAAATACATGGGGAAACTGGAAACAGTGTCAGACTTTTATTTTTTTGGCTCCAAAATCACTGCAGATGGTGACTGCAGCCAGGAAATTAAAAGACGCTTACTCCTTGGAAGCAAAGTTATGACCAACCTAGAGAGCATATTGAAAAGTAGAGGCATTACTTTGCCAACAAAGGTGCGTCTAGTCAACGCTATGGTTTTTCCAGTGGTCATGTATGGATGTGAGAGTTGGACCGTGAAGAAAGCTGAGCGCCGAAGAATTGATGCTTTTGAACTGTGGTGCTGGAGAAGACTCTTGAGAGTCCCTTGGATTGCAAGGAGATCCAACCAGTCCATTCTAAGGATCACTCCTGGGTGTTCATTGGAAGGACTGATGCTAAAGCTGAAACTCCAGTACTATGGCCACCTCATGCAAAGAGTTGACTCATTGGAAAAGACTCTGATGCTGGGAGGGATTGGGGGCAGGAGGAGAAGGGGACGACAGAAGATGAGATGGCTGGATGGCATCACCGACTCGATGGACATGAGTTTGAGTGAACTCCGGGAGTTGGTGATGGACAGGGAGGCCTGGCGTGCTGCGATTCATGGGGTCGCAAAGAGTCGGATACAACTGAACTGAACTGAACATATTTCAAAGCACAGTGATAGCTGAACTGAAGGTCAGTTTTCCTGCTTTAGTTCTAAAACTTTAGTGAACCGAAACCAGTTATCCAACAGGTAAGCATGTTTCCGGGGGCTGGCTATACTGTGCAGCCTGTGGGGTCTTAGTCTCCTGACTGCGGACTGAACCTGCGCTCCCTGCACTGGAAGCATGGCGTCTCCAACACTGGATCACCAGGGAAGCCCCTCAACTTTTTACATTAAAAAAAAGAAAATCTTTTTTTTTTTTAGTATAATGGAAAAATGTGATCCAATCAAATTTGCAAAGACCTATTCTGTAATTGAACTCAATGAAATCCATAGAGACTGAAGAAGCTTCCCCCCCCCTTTTTTTTTAAGTTAAGAAACCTCTGTCTTTATAGCAGCCATGAACATGCACTTTTAATCTCTGACTGCAGTGAGTATAAACGACCAACAGCTCCGGCTGCAGCCCTGCGACACCCATCACAACAGGTATGACGGAGCCGCACTTCCCATGGGCTCCACCAGCCAACATCTGATCACAGCAAGAACGCTGAAATGCGCCCGATCCTGGGATCCCCAGGACGTTGGCTGGAGGATTCCCCCAACCACCTTGCTAAGTCCTCCTGGGACAGCACAGTGCCCTCAGACACTTCCCCCCAACCTTCTTCCTGCTGTCTCTCCTTCACCTGCTCTCAGGTCAACACTGAGTTTGACACCCTCCAGCTTCTCTCAGCTCCCTCTCCAGATTCCCCTTGGAGGCATTTCCTCTAGTCCCTTGCACATCAAACCCCTTGCTACTCAAGGAACCCAGATGAACAGTCTTGGTTCCACAAGGCAAGTTGCATCAAGAGTATTATTTTCAAATTATCTTATTTAATGTTATGTATATTTTACCACAATTAAAAACAGAGAAAGAAGTAGAATAATGGCTATGTGCTTCAATAATGGGTGAAGAGAAATTATAAGATTTGGGTTATTAGTAAAAAATATGTGGTCCAGACTTCCCTGGTGGCCTAATGGTTAAGAACCAGCCTTGCAATGCAGAGGACATGGGTTCAAATCCTGGCCAGGGAACTAGGATGCCATGTGCCACGAGTACGGAGCCTGCACACTCCAGAGCCCAAGCGCCAGACTAGAGAGTCCCTGTGCTGTGTCAAAGGACCCCACAACAGAGCACAGATCCACGAGCCACAACCAACACCCAAAACAGCCAAATGAATAAACAAACAGTCAAAAATAAGAGTGGTCCAAAGAAATACAGCAAAGATCCAGCTAACTGTGAGTATCTAAGAATACTAAGTCAAATTTTGAGAAACCTGGAGGCAATTAAGGATTTAAATTTATTTAAAGTATGTATGCACCAGTGCGTGTGTTAGTTGCTCAGTTGTATCTGACTCTTTGAGCCCGCCAGGCTCCTCTGTCCATGGAATTCTCCAAGCAAGCAGAGTAGAGTGAGTCGCCATTCCCTTCTCCAGGGGATCATCCTGACCCAGGGATCGAATCCGATCCCTTGCACTGCAGGCGGATTCTTCACCATCTGAGCTACCAGGGAAGCCCATATTTAAAGTATGTTTATATTCAAATATACTCTGATCAAACTCAAAAACTAAAGCTGCTACAGGTTGGCATCAGCACACCGAAGGCCAGAGAACCAGAACTTTGCCGCTCTGAGCCATGCGGCCCCACATGCCCTCGCTCACGTCTGCTCTCCGATGGGGCTCGTTCTCCTCCTCTCTGATGAGAAACTTTAGAAAACATGCTTCCCTTTAAACAGCAGTTAGTGTACTGTCACACGAACCAAAATTAGTGAAGGCTTTGTTCCATTCACGTGACATCAAGGCACAGCGAGTGTACAGAAACACCACCAAGAGCATCAGATTAAGGGAAAAGAAGCCACGCAGGAGACGGGCGGAGGGGCAGCGCTCTGCTCGCTGCCACCAGGAAACGCTGCGTGGGGCTCTCAGGGGTCTGGAAAGCACTGCAGGTAGAGGTGGAGACCGCCTTTCTTCTGCAAGACCTTTACCAGGTTGTCTTTACAACAAACCACCTTGGAAAGCAGAGACTGTCCACCCTCCAGAGCCAAAGGGCATGCAGACCCAAGCCCATTCTGAAAGATCTGTGCTCCCCAAGCTGAAAATTCCTCTCCTGTGACTCACCTGCCGTCTCTGCCAAGCCATCACACAGCCCCTTCAAAAACAAAGACTGCACTCAATGCTCCTGACCAGCCAGCTGGGAGGCCTCACTGAGAGCACTATCACCCAGCAGCTTCCCAACTGACAGAGATCCCAACTGGGGGATCCCGAGAACTACAGGCAATATGTTCCACCCAGGAGCACCCAGTGCACCTTCAAGACTATGCATCTAACGGGGAAACGAGGCATTAATTTGCCTCTCTGTCCAAAACACTGACATGCACCTCAGAGGCACACATAAGAGGTGTTTAGCTGTTTGAGGAATCAGGACCTGTACACATACAGCCTTAGATAGCTGTGGTCATCTCTCTACCCTGAGGCAACTCTGGTTCCTCAGCAAAGTTTCCTGGAGAGAAAGGACATACGTGCACCAGCAGACTGACCCCTACGATGAGACACTAAAGGAACAGGCCCTGAGAAACATGTCCCTGGCTTTGCCTGGAGTAGTTAGTGACACGGTGTCAGCCCCAGAAGGTACTCATCAGCTTCCACTCACCATCAGGGCTGTCATAGATGAAAGAGTTGCCCCGATGTCCACCTTGCTGAACAAAGTTTGTGCAATCATTCAAACCTAAGGTGCAGTGAAACTGCAACAGAAGAAACAAAGAAAGCTTCCTGGAGTCCTAACATGGACTCTGGTGGTTTACTGGATGTGTCTGGCTGGCAAGATCCGTGATCTGAGAGGCAGGGCTGAGGTCAGAAGTGCAGAGCAGCCTCAACCTGCTGCTTGAAGCACTGCTGACCAGCAGCCTTCAATGAATACTCAAGAAGACAAACTAAACAAATCTCATCACAGCCTGTATTGGTCAGAGTAACTGCTGCCCAGAGTGTCTTTGCTCTAACGTGACCCCTCTACTTGGAATCTGGGGCTAACAAAGCTGAAACTCGAGCTACTGCTATGGCTGTGGGTAAAGGGAGTCCTTTGTTTTAGACCTAGGAGTCCGTGTCTTTGGACAGCAGCACCCCTACAAGGGTGGCAGACAAACACAGTAGGCTAGGAGTGGCAAGAAATCACAGATCCTTTGTGCTCTTGACCCTCCCAGCCACAAGACCAAGAAGGCTGGATCAGGAAGACACCGTAGGAAGGGAAGGTGCAGCATGCGGTCACTGAGGACACAAGTGCAGAGGAAAAGTGAAACAGCCACCCAAAAACACTCCAGGATTCCCAACTTTGATTCCATTCCATTCCATTCCATAAATATACGGCAATTCCATCAGGCTTGTGCCCAAAGACACAAGTCTGAACAACAAGAGAAGAGAGAAAACACACATAGAAAAATTAACTAGAGGAGAGAAATGAATATCAAACTACGACAGACACTAGAGATTGGCCCATCCACCTTATTCCAACCCACCTCTCTGGAAGACCCAGGGACCACAAGAGGCTAATCACACAAAGGAAGGCTGGACTCTGTGACGGAAGGTGTGGGGTCTGGCTAAAGCTCTCCCAGCAAGGTGGCAGAGCCCTCTAGTGCTGCCCAAAGCAGGGATTATGAGTGCTGTTTCTCTTGGGACATTCCTGGATGTAGTTTGCTCTTTCCTCTTCTGCATTACTACTGCTACATATATCCACACACGGGCCCCACCCTACTAGAAATTCTGTAAGGAACTCAGCTCCGTTTCAAGCTTAAATTAACCAGAGAGAATTACTATCTTGGAAGATGAAAACCTCTGTATGTCACACTTGAGAAAAGAAAGTAATGTACATTTAACTGCATATTTACACTTATACTTTCTTTTCTGATATAAGAATATAAGGTGTGAAACGCAAAAGTAGGAAGTCAACAAACACCTGGCTGCTGCTGCTGCTGCTAAGTCGCTTCAGTCATGTCCGACTCTGTGTGACCCCATAGACGGCAGCCCACCAGGCTCCCCCGTCCCTGGGATTCTCCAGGCAAAAACACTGGAGTGGGTTGCCATTTCCTTCGCCAATGCATGAAAGTGAAAAGTGAAAGGGAAGTCACTTAGTCGTATCCGACTCTTCGCGACCCCATGGACCGCAGCCTACCAGGATCCTCTGTCCATGGGATTTTCCAGACAAGAGTACTAGAGTGGGGTGCCATTGCCTCCTCTGAAGAAAAACCTGGAGTAACATGCAAATTTAGCCTTCGAGTACAGAATGAAGCAGGGCAAAGGCGAATAGAGTTTTGCCAAGAGAATGCACTGGTCATAGCAAACACCCTCTTCCAACACCACAAGAGAAGACTCTACACATGGACATCACCAGATGGTCAACACCAAAATCAGATTGATTATATTCTCTGCAGCCAAAGGTGGAGAAGCTCTACACAGTCAGCAAAAATAAGACCGATAGCTGACTGTGCCCAGATCATCAACTCCTTATTGCCAAATTCAGACTTAAATTGAAAAAAGTAGGGAAAACCACTAGACCATTCAGGTATAACCTAAATCAAATCCCTTATGATTATACAGCGGAAGTGAGAAATAGATTTAAGCGACTAGATCTGATAGGTAGAGTGCCTGATGAACTATGGACTGAGGTTCATGACACTGTACAGGAGACAGGGATCAAGACCATCCCCATGGAAAAGAAATGCAAAAAAGCAAAACAGCTCTCTAGGCAGGTCTTACAAATAGCCGAGAAAAGAAGAGAAGTGAAAGGCAAAGGAGAAAGGGAAAGATATAAGCATCTGAATGCAGAGTTCCAAAGAAGAGCAAGATATAAGAAAACCTTCTTCTGCGATCAATGCAAAGAAATCGATGAAAAAAATAGAATGGTAAAGACTAGAGATCTTTCAAGAAAGTTAGAGATGCCAAGAGAACATTTCATGCAAAGATGGGCTCGATAAAAGACAGAAATGGTATGCACCTAACAGAAGCAGAAGATATTAGGAAGAGGTGGCAAGAATACACAGAAGAACTGTACAAAAAAGATCTTCATGAACAAGATAATCACGATGGTGTGATCACTCACCTAGAGCCAGACATCCTGGAATGTGAAGTACAAGAGGGCCGTAGAAAGCATCACTACGAACAAAGCTAGTGGAGGTGATGGAATTCCAGCTGAGCTGTTTCAAATCCTGAAATACGATGCTGTGAAAGTGCTGCACTCAACATGCTAGCAAATATGGAAAACTGAGCAGTGGCCACAGGACTGGAAAAGGTCAGTTTTCATTCCAATCTCAAAGAAAGGCAATGCCAAAGAATGCTCAAACTACTGCACAATTGCACTCATCTCACACGCTAGTAAAGTAATGCTCAAAATTCTCCAAGTCAGGCTTCAGCAATATGTGAAGCGTGAACTTCCTGATGGTGAAGCTGGTTTTAGAAAAGGCAGAGGAACCAGAGATCAAATTAGCAACATCCGCTGGATCTTGGAAAAAAGCAAGAGAGTTCCAGAAAAACATCTATTTCTGCTTTCTTGACCATGCCTAAGCCTTTGACTGTGTGGATCATAATAAACTGTGGAAAATTCTGAAAGAGATGGGAATACCACACCACCTGACCTGCTTCTTGAGAAATCTGTAAGCAGGTCAGGAAGCAACAGTTAGATCTGGACATGGAACGACAGACTGGTTCCAAATAGGAAAACCAGGACGTCAAGGCTGTATATTGTCACCCTGCTTATTTAACTTATATTCAGAGTACATCATGCGAAACGCTGGACTGAAAGAAACACAAGCTGGAATCAAGATTGCCAGGAGAAATATCAATAACCTCAGATATGCAGATGACCACCACCCTTATGGTAGAAAGTGAAGAGAAATGCAAAAGCCTCTTGATGAAAGTGAAAGAGGAGAGTGAAACAGCCGGCTTAAAGCTCAACATTCAGGAAACGAAGATCATGGCATCCGGTCCCATCACTTCATGGGAAATACATGGGGAAACAGTGGAAACAGCATCAGACTTTGTTTTTTGGGGCTCCAAACTCACCGCAGATGGTGACTGCAGCCATGACATTAAAAGACGCTTACTCCTTGGAAGAAAAGTTATGACCAACCTAGATAGCATATTCAAAAGCAGAGACATAACCTTGCCGACTAAGGTCCGTCTGGTCAAGGCTATGGTTTTTCCTGTGGTCATGTATGGATGTGAGAGTTGGACTGTGAAGAAGGCTGAGCGCTGTAGAATTGATGCTTTTGAACTGTGATGTTGGAGAAGACTCTTGAGAGTCCCTTGGACTGCAAGAGATCCAACCAGTCCATTCTGAAGGAGATCAGCCCTGGGATTTCTTTGGAAGGAATGATGCTAAAGCTGAAACTCCAGTACTATGGCCACCTCATGCGAAGAGTTGACTCACTGGAAAAGACTCTGATGCTGGGAGGGATTGGGGGCAGGAGGAGAAGGGGACGACAGAGGATGAGATGGCTGGATAGCATTACGGACTCGATGGACGTTGAGTCTGAGCGAACTCTGGGAGTTGGTGATGGACAGGGAGCCCTGGTGTGCTGCGATTCATGGGATCGCAAAGAGTCGGACACGACTGAGAGACTGAACTGAACTGAATTACAGGTTCTTGGGAAGTTTGGGGGAAAAAATACAGATTAGTCCTCAGTACTCCTCACCCAATTCCTTTCATTGGTAACAACTTGCATCAGTATAGTACTGAAACCAAGAAGCTGAAATTGCTACTATCCACAGTGATTTTTCAGATTTTACCAGCTTTATGCTCAACTGTGGATGCATGTACAGTTCTACACGATTTCATCACATGTACAGATTTCTGTAACCATGTGCAGAATTAAGATACTCAACAGCTTTAATCACACAACATTCCTTCCTGCTATAATTTATAGACATGTCCAACACTTTTCCAGACCCCATGACAAACTTTTGAAAACCAGTAAAGCAGTAAATTGTTCTTAGAGAACTGTTCTCCATAATTTAGTCTGATTCCAAGAATGGAATCACATTCCATTTGATTCCAAGAATGGAATCACACAGTGTCTAACCTTTTAGGACTAGCATTTTTCCATCTGGATAATTCTCTGAAGATCCGTGCAAGCTGTATCCTTTCTAATGTCGAAGGGTATTCTAAGTACAGGTGTACCACAGTGTAGCCATCCACCTGTTGAGGGACATCGGGGTTGTTCACTGTGTGGGGCTATTATAAATAAAATCACTATAAAAATTGGTGCATGCGTTCATGTGTGAATATAAATTTTTGTTAATAAGTTTTCATTAAATGTTGCATAGTAAGTACCAATTTTAATATCAGCACTCGTAATGTTTCCTGAAAAAATGAAGATCACATTTAGTCTCCACTGACTTTGTCTTTCCAATTTACTGAAATACATTTTAAAGCCAGCATTTAGGGAATGCTTCTGTTAATGAACCAAGCAGTGTACTAAGCATTTGAGTTCATATCCTATGTAATCCTTGCATCAACAATGAGCTAGGTACTGAGATTATTACCATCATGAAACTGAGAAAACTGAGGTATAGAAAAGATTGAGGAAGTGTTCTAGAATCTCACATAGCTAGGATGTGAAAAGCTGGATTCAGATTCAAGTCTGGCTGATTCAAAATTCTATTCATTTCATCATTCCTGTACATATGTGTCATTAAATATGAAAAGCATGTATTAGAACAAAAAAATGTTTACTTAAACTTTACATATAACTATCATATTTTATACTGAGATTTTTTTTAAATTAGAAATAATTTCTAATACGCTACAGAAATTGCCAAAATTAATCTTATAACCCACTGGGATCTGCACAAATACTATACAGGTTAAAGGTACAAGAGTCTTAGAGGAAAATTCAGATAAAGTGATCACTCAGCTTTTCTCTACACAGGTTCCTTCAGGTTCACTCCTCATTAGAACTGCGGTGAACAAGAAATCCGGGGCCAATAAGAAAGAAGGGAAGGGGGAAAAAGGGTAAAGATGTACGAATGAACAGGCGCCAGCCCACAGGCAACTGAAGGATCAGGGCTGAAGTCAGCAGCAGACATACAGCCCAGCCTTCACTCCCACCTGAGGAAGGATGGGCTCATTTCAAGAAGCTCCAGGGACTGGACTCATGCAAGAGTGCCAACACAGGATTCAGACCTTCAAAGCTGCCTACTGCCCGAGACACCAATCACAGAGGGCTCATCACTGCCAATACCAAATGCTGCCATCAGAAGGAGATTCACAAACACCATCCTCAGAAAGGTTATAAAAAGTCATTAATTAGGCAATACCTAACATTTTCTGGCCTTGGAGTACAAAATGAAACAGAACAAAGAATACCAGTTTTGCCAAGAGAAGGCACTGGTCATACCAAACACCTTGCAACAACACACAAGAGAAGACTCTACACATGAACATCACCAGATGGTCAATACCTAAGTCAGACTGATTATATTCTTTGCAGCCAAAGATGGAGAAGCTCTACACAGTCAACAAAAATAAGACTAGGAGCTGCCTGTGGCTCAGATCATGAATTCCTTATTACCAAATTCAGACTGAAATTGAAGAAAGTAGGGAAAAGCATGAGACCATTCAGGAGTGACCTAAATGAAAGCCCTTAAATTATACAGTGGAAGTGACAAATAGATTCAAGGGATTAGATCTAATAGACAGTGAAAAACTATAGACGGAGGTTCATGACATTATCTAGGAGGCAGTGATTAAGACCATCCCCATGAAAAAGAAATACAAAGAGGAGAAATGGTTGTCTGAGGAGGTCTTACAGATAGCTGAGAAAAGAAGAGAAGAGGAAGGCAAAGGAGAAAGGGAAGGTATGCCCGTCTGAATGCAGAGTTCCAGAGAACAGCAAGGAGAGAGAAGAAAGTCTTCCTCAGTGGCCAGTTCGGCAAAACAGAGGAAACAGCAGAATGGGAAAGACGAGATCTCCTCAAAAAAATTAGAGACACCAGGGGAATATTTCACGGAAAGATGGGCTCAATAAAGGACAGAAATAGTATGGACTTAGTACTCTCGCCTGGAAAATCCCATGGATGGAGGAGCCTGGTGGGCTGCAGTCCATGGGGTCGCTAAGAGTCAGACACGACTGAGAGACTTCAATTTCACTTTTCATTTTCATGTATTGGAGAAGGAAATGGCAACCTACTCCAGTGATCTTGCTTGGAGAATCCCAGGGACAAGGGAGCCTGGTGGGCTGGCATCTATGGGGTCGCATAGAGTTGGACACGACTGAAGCGACATAGCAGCAGCAGCTGCAGCAGCAATCAATAGAAGCAGAAGATATTAAAAAGAGATGGCAAGAATACCCTGAGGAACTATACAAAAAAAAAAAACCACGATGGTGTGATTACTCACCTAGAGCCAGACATCCTAGAATGTGAAGTCAAGTGGGCCTTAGGAAGCATCACTACAAACAAAGCTCATGGAGGTGATGAACTCCAGTCGAGTCAGTTCAAATCCTAAACGATGATGCTGTGAAAGTGCTGCATTCAGTATGTCAGCAAATTTAGAAAATTCAGCAGTGACCATAGGACTGGAAAAGGTCAGTTTTTGTTCAAATTCCAAAGAAAGGAAATGCCAAAATATGTTCAAACTACCACATGATTGCACTCATCTCACACACTAGCAAAGTAATGCTCAAAATTCTCCAAGCAAGGCGTCAACAGTACATGAACTGAGAACTTCCAGATGTTCAAGCTGGATTTAGAAAAGGCAGAGAAACCAGAGACCAAATTGAAAAACATCCATTGGATCACAGAAAAAGCAACAGTTACAGAAAAACATCTAATTCTGCTTTATTAACTCCACCAAGCTTTTGACTGTGTGGATCACTAAAAACCGCAGAAAATTCTTAATGAGATGGGAACAGCAGACCACCTGACCTGCCTCCTGAGAAATCTGTATGCAGGTCAAGAAGCAACAGTTAGAACCAGACATGGAACAACAAAGTGGTTTCAAATTGGGAAAGGAGTACATTAAGGCTGTGTACTGTCACCCCACTTATTTAACTTCTATACAGAGCATATCATGCGAAATGCTGGGCTGGATGAAGCACAAGCTAGAATCAAGACTGCTGGGAGAAATATCAATAACCTCAGATACACAGATGACACCATATTTATGGCACAAAGTGAAGAGAACTAAAGAACCTCTTGATGAAAGTGAAAGAGGAGAGTGAAAAGGCTGGCTTAAGACTCAACATTCAAAAAAGGAAGATCATGGCATCTGACTGCATCACTTCATTGTAAATACATGGGGAACAATGGAAATAATGACAGACTTTACTTTCCTGAGCTCCAAAGTGACTGCCAATGGTGACTGTAGTCATGAAATCAAAAGACGTTTGCTCCCTGGAAGAAAAGCTATGACCAACCTAGTTAGCATATTAAAAAGCAGAGACATTACTTTGCCAACAAAGGTTTATCTAGTCAAAGCTAAGGTTTTTCCAGTAGTCATGTATGGATGCAAGAGTTGGACCATAAAGAAAGCTGAGAACAAGAGAATTGATGCTTTTGAACTGTGGTGTTGGAGAAGACTCTTGAGAGTCCCTTGGACTGCAAAGAGATCCAACCAGTCCATCCAAAAGGAAATCAGTCCTGAATATTCATTGGAAGGACTGATGCTGAAGCTGAAGCTCCAATCCTTTGGCCACCTGATATGAAGAGCTGACTCATTTGAAAAAACCCTGATGCTGGGAAAGGTTGAATATTGGAAGAAAAGGAGGCAACAGAGGATGAGATCGTTGGATGGCATCACCAACTCGACGGACATGAGTTTGAGCAAGCTCAGTGAGTTGGTGATGGACAGGGAAACCTGGCGTGCTGGCAAGAGTCAGACACAACCATGCGATTGAACTAACTGAACATTTTCTGATTTGTCATCAAATACCATGCCCATTTTTATTAATTTAACACTAAGATCTGGCTCTTCTATTCCTACCAAGTTGAGAAAAATTAAATGGCTAAGGTATACAGTTTTAAAATAAAATTTGAAACTATAATGTCTACTAAGTGTAAAACAGACTTACTTCATATCTACTGGCAACCTCAGTTTCCAAATTTTACTATACATTAGAATCATCTGAGGATCTTTAAAAGTTCTCTATAGCCAGGTCCCAACCACACCAATTAGATTTTTAAAAATTTGAAGATAGAAATCAGGCTACAATAATTCCTTAAAGATACCCATGTTTGGTTAGCAATGGCTAAAACAAAAATTATAGCAATAAAATTATTGTGTCAAGAAAGAGAGAAATTAAATGAATATTAAGTAGGTAACTTGGATACTATAATGTTTCAATCTAACATGATGTTTTGGGAGCACTTAAAATAAAATATTTGAAAATCTCTATGTATACTTCGGTCTCTTTACTCATGAAAACTCTCAATTTTTCAGATAGGAGGACTGATGCTGAAGCTGAATCTCTAATACTTTGGCCACCTCATACGAAGAGTCGACTCACTGGAAAAGACCCTGATGCTGGGAGGGATTGAGGGCAGGAGGAGAAGGGGACAAGAGAGGATGAGATGGCTGGATGGCATCACCAACTTGATGGACATGAGTCTGAGTGAACTCTGAGAGTTGGTGATGGACAGGGAGGTCTGGAGTGCTGTGATTCATGGGATCACAAAGAGTCGGACACGACTGAGTGACTGAACTGAACTGATCTGAACAGCTTCACATGTTATTATTAAATATCAGTCAGTAAACATTTACAAAACATATGAATGATAAACATGAAACCTACTTGCAACTGAACTGAATTTTGCCGAAGACCTTCCACAATAGAAGAAAATCTGTCAATTCTTCTTTCTTCTCCAGCTGATGTTAAAGCTTCTAAGACTTCTTCAAGGCTATTGGAAAATTACAAATTAAACTGCAAATAGCAAATAACCCAAGTAACTCAAAATTAGTAGCTTAACCTACTACGCTCCAGTCACTACTTCTAGACAAGCGGTAACATTTAAAAGTGTCTTAGTGATTACATAGCACATTTCAAGCCCAAACCATGTTACATATTCATTTATTCCTCATAATAACCCTATATTTATTTATCAAACATTTATATAGTGCTTACTACATATCAGGTACTTTCCCCAAAGTAGGTATTATTGCTAATCTATACTGTAAGTTAGGAAACTGAAGCAGAGAAGGGTTAAACAATTTGTCTAAGGTCTCATATCTACTAAATGGTACAGTGCTAGAGCAAGGATGTGGGTCCAGACTGCTTTTAACCACTACAACCGTACTGTGCCTTGAGCGTACGTAAATGAAGTTCTGGTGGCCAAACACATACAGTAGTAAGTAACTACAGTCAAATATAAAGAATGATGGTTATGTAAGAAATATACTTGCTATTTCTTTAAAGAATACTTATGCTAACAGTACCCGGTATACTGTAAAATCTCAGTTTGTGGACATAGACAGTTTAGTCCTAACAGTTCTTAACATCATTTAAATAATCTATCTGAAATCAAGAAATAATATAAGTAATATGGAAGTGAAGGAAAAATAGTAGAAGAGGAAGGAGGAAAAGGAGAAAGAGGATAAAGGAAGAGAAGGACAAGAAGGGAAGGAGAAAGGGAAAAGAGAAGGCACAGGACACCGGGGAGGAGGGGGAAGAAGAAGAAGACGTAGGGGGCAGAGGGAAAGAGAGGCGAGGGGGGCAGAGGAGGCATGCCATGCTTCTACATTAAATTCATCCTTGGGTGGCCTTCTTAAAATGGGAAAGTGCTAAAGCTGCACTCGTGGCTTTGCAGCTGGGACTGCAGCAGACTCGGCCTCATCCAGGGAGGGGCGCCGGCCAAGTGGTGCCTGCTGCCTCCCCAGGGAAGTCCAGCTGAGCGGGGCTTCAGTCAGCGGACCCACAGGACCCACATGGACAAGTCTCCAATGCGTGCTGGGGGTTTCACTCACAGGGCACTGCCCACACTTAGAGATGGGAAAGCTGTTTCTGTTTGCTCTGTTAATTGTTCAGTTTGAATATCTTTACCATATATAAAAGGCATTTTAAGTAATTTTTAAATGCTCTCTTGTAATAAGAACACTAATCTTTCTTAAAAAGACAAAAGGTTTATCTTTCAATACATGTAATGGCTTTTTAGCTACAGCTTTAGAAATTGTAGATAATGTCTTTAAAGTTCAAACTTTACGATACACTTTATGGTCAACACATTCTACCCTCGACCATTATAGTATCAATTATTCACTTATACTTCTATCTGAAAAACATCATAAGAAACAGAACCAATCTGTATATTTTTCAAAGTCTTCATTTAGACTGTTTACTGAAGGTCTGAGTTCAAAACTGTTTAAAAATAATAAAGAAATCCATTTTTCATAGAAACATGTCAGTCCATAACTACTATATCAATTAAGAGAAGAAAAATTTTCATTTCTGTTCAGCCAATATGAATCTGAATAAGCTACTTAAGTATACTTCATTTATTTAAAATAAATTCTAGACTAAAATAGAATAATGAAAACATTATTGAATCAAACTGTATTAAATTACTGTGTAATGAGAGAAACAAGTTGAGACTTACATGCTTTCCTCCCCTACAATGCACACTGCAGAAAGGAGCTTAACCACATCCATCATCATGCCAGGCTGCTCAGGATCAATGGCTCTGGCGAGCAAAGAAAGACTCCTCTCTTCACTCATAATTCTTTCCAAGCCATACTACAACATTATGGGAAAAAAGGGTTAAATTTTAGTGGTTAGTTAAAAAATAATACTGCCTTGAAGAAAATGCAGTTATTAAAAGAATGTTTATAAGAAACTATACTTGTACATGTAGTAAAGTGAGAAAACATAAATAATGTATAACATTCTAAAAAAATTCATACAACTACATTACATTACATTAAAAACTTTACATTAAAGTTTACATTTTAATGTAAACTTTACATTAAAAACTTTACATTAAAAAATCCCTTTACATTAAAAACTAAGAAAATCAATCAAATACAGATGACTGCTCACAGGTAATTTTCAGCAACTAGAGAAAGGGAAAAGCAGTGAGGAATACTGAGATTCCCCAACAGGCACACACAAAATGCACAGGAGGAACTCTCCTGGGGGAAGGAAGGCTGGGAGGAGCAGCTCTAGTGCTCCTGGAGCAGATTTAACCAGGAGCAGATTTAACTTTGATATTGATATCTAATGCTAATCTTGAGTTTAACTGGGATTAAGGTCCTTTTTAGAGTAATTCTATTCAACTAATTCCTCACTCTTTAAAAGGATCCTCTGGGATGTATGGTGAATTAACAGTACTGTTGTATTGCTTTCATTCATCCTCTGTTATGTGACACTTATCTCCCACAGATTGTAAGTGGGCCCTAAGAGAGGCATACATCTTTAAATCAAAATACTGAGTCATTAACATAACTCCATATCTTCCAGTAGGATGTGACAGCCTAGCAGTAGCAAACAAACATTGTTTACATTCAAAATCATCCCGTTTATATTAATATCATGTGTTGACCAAAGTTAAATCTGCTCTGTGGTCCTGGTACAGGACCCGGTACAGGACCACAGTGCACTGTCCCAGAGGATTACAGTGTGAACCCCAGGCACTACGTAAAATGCCCAGCGAAAAGTAACCCTCATTTTCATAGAAGCGTTTCAATACATCCAAAAGGTCATCATTTCAACACGTAATCAGGACAAAACATTTACTGATGAGCTATTTTCACTTTTTCTTTTCTCTTAAGTATTCAAACTCCAAAGTGTATTCCACACTCAGAGCACATATCAGTTCAGAGTGGTCACATCTCAAGGGCTCAGGAGCCACACGTGATAACGGCATTCCACAGTGCAGGCCTAGACAGTAACACTTGGTTCATAAATGGGCAGAAGCTGAAGGGTGATTTGGGCTGATACCATGTAGAAACTACTGCAGGAATATATGTATTCTGATCAGAATGATATTTTGTCATCAGCAAGACAACACATGATATTAATATAAATGGGATGATTTTGAGAGTAAACTTTATGTTTCAAATTCAAGTTCAAACCAAGTAAGAATATTATCTCCTATACAACCCCTCACTTTAACCATGACATTCTTCTCAAATTCAAATTATGATTCAAATACTCCTTTGGTTTTTAAAAAACATTCCTGAGTTTTTTCTACTCAGCCTTCACCACTGAAATTCCCAATTCATACTTCTACTTTAGGAGGTCCCACTCCCCACCCCCACTGCCACCACAGCAAGTATTACAAACTCAGTTGGGAAACTCCTTATTAATAGTTTGATTCCTTTACTCATTCACTCTTAACACATATTCTACAAAAGCTACATAATATATCTAAAATCAAACTCTCACAGAACAATAAGTCCCATATAGAAACGGGTTGTGATTTATATAACAGAAATTTTCCCTGAAATTATATCTGATAAGAGAAAGCATGGAGGTTAAAAATATTTCATTGGCTAAAAACAGAAATTTAGGCTTCAGAAAATGATGAAAAATTCATAAATAGTCCAGTAAGATAAATAATTAGAAAATATAACTATTTGCTGCATTTAATCAATAGAAAAGTAAATGTTAATAATTTAACAAGTAGTTCTAACATGTATACTATCATGTGAATTGAATCGCCAGTCTATGTCTGACGCAGGATGCAGCATGCTTGGGGCTGGTGCATGGGGATGACCCAGAAAGTTGTTATGGGGAGGGAGGTGGGAGGGGGGTTCATGTTTGAGAATGCATGTAAGAATTAAAGATTTTAAAATTTAAAAAATAAAAAACTAAAATTTAAAAAAAAAAAAACAAGTAGTTAAGTATGAAGTTCTCTAAGGATTTATTTTTTAAATGAATTTTTAAAAATTATCAGAAGTATACAGTTTTGCTATAAAACACACATCATCATCTACCATAGGTAAAATTTCCTCTCCCACTGTCTAATGAATGAAAACACCTATCATTTTTGCACATGATCAGGAGGTAGATGTATTTATATGTTAGAGCTAGAGACACATCCTGGAACAGAGCTAACTTCTGCAATTAACAGTACGAAAGAATGGAAACACTGTTAGAGAAACCGAACTTCAGTACAGGGCAAAACCATTTCTCTCTTCTAATGTATGCTCCTTAAATATTCAAACTGCAGATTCGCCATATTATATTTGGTTTCAATATTACAGCTGACTCTTGCACATCACAGGGACTACGGGCACCAACTCCTCAGGCAGTCAAAAATCTGAGTATAATATTTGATTCCCCAAAAGCTTATTTACTTAGCTTACTCTTGACTCCTTACCAATAACATAAACAGTCAATTAACATATTTTATATGTCAAATGCATTATATACTATATTTTTAAAATAAGGCAGAGAAAAGAAAATGTTACTGAAAAAAACCATAAGGAGGAGAAAATACTCTTACAGTACAAATATGTATTTATTTTAAAAATCCTCATGTATGTGGATCAGCGAAGTTCAAACATGCACTGTTCAAGCATTTGCTGCATTTGCATTATCATTGCTCCACCTCTGGGATCTGTTCATATCGGTTCACATTAATTTCATTAAAGATTTAAATTCCTAGACTATAAAAACTAAGTTTTTCCAACTTAATTCTTTGGTAATAAGTATTACTGAAGATCATATTTAATAATCATGTATGACTTCCAAGCTGATTCATGCTAAACTTTTGAAAATTACAAAAGAAGGAAGGGAAGAAGAAAGGAGAACCAAAACGCAGACAGAGAGCGAGGTACTGAGGTAGGGGGGAAGGACAGGGGGAAAAGAGAATTAATCTGTGTACGAAGAATGAAGCAGCAGAAGAGGGTCTATTCATCCCCAAGTATCTCCTGTTGATACACAGTTCATTTGACACAAAACCAGAACAACACAATTCAATAGTTTTCCATTATATACTGAACACCTTACCAAAGCAGTACATCACTTTGGTGTAAATTCTGTATTACATAACTACTTCATAAGAATTTCTGTAAGAACTAATAAAGAACAATACAGCTACCTATGTGCATACCTGGGTATTCATCAAGGCCTTCAGACACTGTATGACTTTGTGCTGATTCTTCTTCACAATTGTTTCTTGTCTGCATGAAAGATATCAGTGTTGGAGTCATCATTGGACATGCAAATGTAGCTTAACTGGAAATAATGATTAGCAATACTTACATTTTGCCACTAATCAGCTTTTCCAAGATGTCCAGTAATAATCCAAGCCCCTCACGTCCAAAGCTTTCCACCCAACTGAAAAACAGAAAAACCAACAGTCATATATTAAGTCAGTATTTGAGTTTTATCATGATAATGATATATACTCACAAATATTCTGCACTTGTGATAATCTAGTCATAAATACAACAAAAGAATAACACTGTATATAAAGGTATTCATGATTCACAACCTCAGTTGTGAAAGCAGCAGCAATGGTGGGACAGCCAGTGGGAGGCGGAGCCCAGCCTGCATCTGGCTTTGTGAGAGCTTCGTATGCCCAGCACGTCCATGCCCCATGTCCATTGACATCACATGAGCAGTTTAAACCTGCCATGTTGGAAGTACTGACACGACAGAAGCAGCTGACGCTGCTGGTCAGAGCACCACCTCAACCAGAGAGCTGGCGGTTAAACATTCACTAGCTCACCACTGGGCAAGCCCCAGTCTGGACTTTTCTGAAAAGCAGACACTGGGCAAGGTAGCAATATTTGAAGAGAGAGAACTCTGGTCTACATAAAGATAAAGACTACTGAAAAAAGTAGTCAAAATACTGTAAAAAGCATGTTCTATGAGAATTTTCCAAATCACTAAAATACATCCTTATACATGTTAACAATTTCTCAAAATTTCCAACTTCAACTGCATTTTTTTTAAAAGCTTTATCGTTATTTTCAAATAAGTATTTCCATCTTGACACAACCACCTCCATTCTGTAAACCCATTAATATAATAAGTATGTATGTAATTGGGATTTCCACTGGTGGCTCAGTGGTAAAGAATCCACTTGGTAATGCAGGAGATGTGGGTTTGATCCCTGGGTCAGGAGGATTCCCTGGAGAACGAAATGGCCACCTACTACAGTATTCTGGTCTAGAAAATCCCTTGGACAGAGGAGCCTATGGTCCATGGGGTTGCAAAGAGTCTGACAGGAATGAGCGACTTCACTTTCACCTTCTCTTAGCAACTAAAGAACAACATGTATGTAACTAGGATAACTCTGCCAACAGACAACAGCTCACACCTACTATAGTAAAAGTACCATAGGAAAATCAGCAGTGATCTGGAAAACCTAGCACAATAAATAAAATAATGGTAACAATTTATCTTCTAAACAGTAGGGGAAAGAAAAAGATATAATATGAAATATATTTATATTTCTTTGAATATATGTGCTTGCATAAATGTTCGTATGTCTGATTTTATGCATGTGTGGGGCAGTAGTCTTCGAAAAATGGAATGTTAATAATCATAATCAGAAGCAGGATGTTATTAAGAATAAAAAAATTTAAGTCACATACCAAGATATAATGCCATTATATCTTACTTAACACAAAATAGTACATTCCTTAGAAAGTAAGAATAAACACCAACATATTTGCATGAAAAATAAAAATATTACTTTAAAAATTCCATTTTCTTCATTTGCATATACAACATTAAGGTGAACATAACTTAATCACCTACAAATATTTAGTTTCTGATATTAGTTCAGTTCAGTTACTCAGTGGGGTCCAACTCTTTGTGACCCCATGGACTGCAGCATGCCAGGCCTCCCTGTCCATCACCATCTCCCAGAGTTTACCCCAGCTCATGTCCATTGAGTCGGTGATGCCATCGAACCATCTCATCCTCTGCCATCCCCTTCTCCTCCTGCCCTCAATATTTCCCAGCATCAGGGTGTTTCCAATGAGTCAGCTCTTCGCATTAGGTGGCCAAAGTATTGGAAGTTCAGCTTCAGCATCAGTCCTTCCAAAGAACACTCAGAACTGATCTCCTTTCAGATGGACTGGTTGGATCTCCTTGCAGTCCAAGGGACTCTCAAGAGTCTTCTCCAACACCACAGTTCAAAAGCATCAATTCTTCGGTGCTCAGATTTCTTTATAGTCCAACTCTCACATCCATACATGACCACTGGAAAAACCATAGCCTTGACTAGACGGACCTTTGTTGGCAAAGTAATGTCTCTGCTTTTTAATATGCTATCTTGGTTGGTCAGAACTTTCCTTCCAAGGAGTAAGCATATTTTTATTTCATGGCTGCAGTCACCATCTGCAGAGATTTTGGAGCCCAAAAAATAAAGTCTGACACTGTTTCCACATCTATTTGCCATGAAGTGATGGAACCGCATGCCATAATCTTAGTTTTCTGAATGTTGAGCTTTAAGTCAACTTTTTCACTCTCCTCTTTCACTTTCACCAAGAGGCTCTTTAGATCTTCACTTTCTACCATAAGGGTGGTGTCATCTGCATACCTGAGGTTACTGATATTTCTCCCGGCAATCCCGGTTCCATCTTGTGCTTCATCCAGCCCAGCGTTTCTCATGATGTACTCTGCATAGAAATTAAATAATCAAGGTGACAATATACAGCCTTGATGTATTCCTTTCCCTATGTGGACCCAGTCTACTGTTCCATGCCTGGTTCTAACTGCTGCTTCTTGACCTGCATACAGTTTTCACAGGAGGCAGGTAAGGTAGTCTGGTATTCCCATCTCTTTCAGAATTTTCCACAGTTTGTTGTGATCGACATAGTCAAAGGCTTTGGCATGGTCAATAATGCAGAAATAAGATGTTTTTCTGGAACTCTCTTGCTTTTTCAATGATCCAGCAGATGTTGGCAATTTGATCTCTGGTTCCTCTGCCTTTTCTAAAACCAGTTTGATTTTAATCACCACCCAAAAAAGATCTGCCATTTAGATTGACAGACTCTTCTCAAACTATTTTACTCATCTCTTATCCATAAGAATAATTCAAGAATGCACTTAACAAATTACCTATAGTCCTTTCAAATCTACTTTCACATTTCATGCAAACACCTATAACATCCCACTTAACTCCTTGATGACATCCTATTCTGTACTTTTCTAATTTCACTTGTAGCAGGGAAGCTTGAAATCAAACACACAAGAAGTAATTAGAGGGTTTTTTGAGAGCTGGCACTAAGATATGTGGACAGACTCCGCTCATCAGGCCCTCCTGACTTAGTACTTCACAGTAAAACTTGGTGAAGTTTCAACAATCTCCGTTTTCAAAAGTATACCCATAAAAAATATTCTAAAGCTAATATAAATTTTTTAAGATCATTCATACTGCTATCACTTTCAATCATCATGGAAAATAAACTTACTATTCCTAATATGCCTTATAGCAAAATATACAAATACTTTAAAATTATACTAATGGAAAAATAAGATACTATTGTACATAATTCCCACGTGCTGCCAGCGGTAAAGAACCCAGCTGCCAATGCAGGAGATGTAAGAGACACGGGTTTGATCCCTGAGTCAGGAAGATCCTCTGGAGGAGGGTATGGCAACCCACTCCAGCATGCTTGCCTAGAAAATCCCATGGACAGAGAAGCCTGAGGGCTATAGTCCGTAAGGTCACACAGAGTCGGACACAAATGAAGCGACTTAGCACACAAACACGCATGCACACAGTATGTTCATGTTGGAGCCCACTATAAAATTTAGGAAGCATATCAATCCAGGTAAATCAAGTCTGACTAATAAATAATATTAATAGAACAGAGCTATTTCAAAAATGTATCATTACTAATATAACAACTATATCATTATAGAATACTGGGATCCACAGAAGTTCTCAAATCAACTATTTCTGGACAAACTAAATAACTGTCTTCTACAAAGCAGAATATGAGTCATTACAGTAAAAATTACACCCACTCATGCATATTCAGTTCAGTTCAGTCACTCAGTCGTGTCCAGCTCTTTGCGACCCCATGGACTGCAGCTCCCGGAGTTTGCTCAAACTCATGCCCACTGCATCAGTGATGCCATCCAACCATCTCATCCTCTGTCATCCCCTTCTCCTCCCACCTTCAATCTTTCCCACCATCAGGGTCTTTTCAAATGTGTTGGTTCCTCGAATCAGGTGGCCAAAGTATTATGCATGAACTAATTCTCTATAAAAGCTGAATATAAAGAAGCACTATACCCTGTTACTTTACATGATAAGCCTTTAACTCATGGTGGGAATTAATTTATCAATGACAATAAAATCAGGGAGGCTGGCAACAGCCTTCTGAAAGCCAGACTACACTTTACATTTTGTAAAACATATCAAAAACAAGGCAAGTCAGACAGGATGCAGGGAGTGCAAGCAAAGATTCTTGATAACAAAAGAAGCACTAATATTTAAACATAAAATGAAAGCCGGTGAATGCAATTACTGAATATGTAATGGTTTAAAACAAAATAAATGCATAAAAAGGTTTCTTGTTTTTCTTAAAAATTTGCAAGTTCTTACAATAAGAACTTCTTATTGTATTAAGAAGTTATCATTCACAAACTCATCGTCCCAAAAGCTTTGCCCTCACCCCTACAATTTTCAGCGATGTTATTTTTAAGAATAGGGCCAAATATCACTTCCTATCTATCCTGGAAAAGATGTTCAAGATAAGAAAGTGATATCGAGTAGGTAGGTCTGCAGTCCTGACAGAGGTTTATTAAAATCCATAGCTTTCTACAGAAGTGAAAAATTTCTCATCATCAATGTAAGAAGCAACCTGGGAAAAAAATTATCAACTGATCTATAAACGATCAATCTTCAGGAAACAAAATCTGTGCTCTATATTCTGTGCCTGTCAGCACAGTGTCATAGGGCACCATGTGGTTTAACTAAAACTTGCACTCATGGACGAAGAAGCTCTGTGCAAGTGTCTTTTATTCATGAATAGAAATGACAGAGATTAGTATGACATTTGTAATGGAAAAAAAAATTGCTTTAAAACAGCAAAAAGCAACATGCTAAGCACTAATTTAACACAAAAGCTACTTCTTAAAATTATATGACAGGAAATACCAAACTCTTCTCTTTTAATTGCTTCAAGAATTCTAAGTGTATTACCATTTAGCACTTCCTAAAAGGGTCTCAATGCAGAAGAAAAAAAAGAGGTGAAATACTAACAAGAAGAAAAAAAAAAAGAGGAGGGAGAGGAGCAGCTGGTCTTGGATTAAATGTTCAAACCACCTTTAAATGTTCAAAGAAGCTTAGGCTTTGAAACTGTTACTGCTTCCAGAGAGAGGATGACATCAAAAGTGCAAAGTGCTTTCTGGTGTATTTTTGGCTTTATGAAACAAATACAGTCACCTCAAAAAGCAAAAATGGTAATCGGGTCTCAAATTTACTTCCTGGCCAAAGGAAAGCACTATCTGTTTCCTACAGACAAAAGTTATTACCTCTCTTTCCAAGCGTGCTCTAAAGAAGAAAAAGACAAACATATCACGGATTGTCAGAGGTGGAATAAACCTACCAGACAGGGACCATTTTCTTATCTGTGTTTAAATCATCTGGCACAGACTAAGCACTCAAATGGTTTTAGAACGAAGCTGAAGAACCTCCCACTTTTATACAGAGTTGATCCTTGAACAACACAGCTTAAGGTCATTGACCCCCCACTTAGTCAAAAATCAGTGTATGACTACAGTCAGCTCTCTATATCCATATCTGGGGTTCCTCCATATCTGCAAATTCAAGCAACCTCAGATTGTGCAGTATAATAGTATTCACAATGGAAAAAAATCCACTTGTAAGTGGACTCGTGTGGTTCAAATCTATCCTGTTCAAGGGGCAACTGTATAAGTAACAGGACACTGTAAGAGAAGCTAAGGTCGCTTGAAACAGCATCTAGGTCTGCCAATGCCCAGGCTCCTGTCCTTAACTTCACACATGTAGAAAAAGGCACCAAGTGATGACACACTCCATGCAGCATCACTGAACCTGTCTCAGCCTTCGTGACAGAAACATCAATCCGGACCCCAGAACTAGTTGTTGTCCATCCTGAACCAAGGATGAGGAACCTGAGTCCCTGTCCTACATCACACTTTAGGACTTGACTGCTGCTCGAAGGTTGATGTTTCGCCACTACTAAAACAACTGTTCGTTAATCAAGTCAGTCAGCTGTTAGTAGGGGCTCACTGCGTGCTTGACACTGCACTCAGTTCAGTTCAGTCGCTCAGTCGTGTCCGACTCTTTGCGACCCCATGGACTCCAGCACACCAGGCCTCCCTGCCGGGAGCCAGCACAGGAGATCCCACCCATGACAAGGTCATGCGGAGAGGCCTGACGGGCAAGGCGAGTCAGGTCTCAAGGGGTCCTCTGTCTGAGCATCTACCCCAAAACCAAAATCTGTCTGTTTACTGTCTGCTACACTATACTCTTCTGACATAACGGGGGCTATCCCCGAAAGAGTTAATTCAGAGCTCCAGTTAACAGTCTCCTGCATATAAAAAAAAAAGTATTGGCTTGAAACCCCTTTGAATGCTTTCTAACTTATCTGATCTGACCCGTTTGCTTTACAGCTCATTGTTTACAGCCCCCAACTGTGAGAGGCACGAAGCTCAAAACATCTTAAAGATATACAGCCTTTTAGAGTTAAGAATTAGTTTGGTGAAGAGTTTGTTGAGTTAATGTTTGCCACCAGGCCTCCATATCCTTTATCTTTTAGGCACCTGGGAGGATATTAATCAATGTAATTGGGATGCAGAAATAGGAATATAGTAGTTCTGATGTTAGCAACACTAGACTTTTGAGTTAATTACTTTTCTCTTTGTTATAAATCACTGTACTCCTTTTACTCGTTATAAAATGTTGTATCCTTGCTATGTAAGAATGTAACTTTATTTAGTGCTTTTTTTCTTTATTTAGTGCTTTCCCAGATTTTGGGAAGAACAACACTTTTAAGGCAAATAAGTCTTCTGGTTGACAAACCCTTATCAGAAAAGGGCCGTAAAATGTTAATTGGCCTTCAGGCCAGAAGATGATGTAAATCACCTAAAACTTGTATATACAACTAGGTATACAGAGAGAAAGCCTGGTCTCGATAAGAGTCAGGGCTTCTGATGCTGCATAATTTTGTATTATCCATTGATCCCTATGTACAATCAAAAGTATATAAGGCCTTTCCAGACAAAAGAGGATGGGCCAGTCATTGGAAAGACTGGTTTCCCCCGTGTATTCTTTTCTTACTCTATTTTCTGGCTGAATTCCCATCTGGGGCGTAGAGGCTCACCATGTTTACTTACTTGCCCCGGCTTCTAAGATCCATGAGAGAGGGAGCCCAAGGCGGGGCAATCTCCGCTATTCAAATGGACGCCGGTGGCCTAACATAGATGGTGCAAATCTCTTGTCCTGAGATTTTATTAGTTCTCCACATAAACCAAGTTATTCAGCCTCTTTTCCCCACTAAATTTTCCTACTACACTATTCTTTCCTAATCTTTCTTTTATATTTCTAAATAAATAAGTTTTTCTTCGCCATGCCAGGCCCGCTTCAAATTACCCTGGATCCACCGGGGCTGGATCCCAGCACCTCCCTGTCCATCACCAACTCCCAGAGTCCACCCAAACCCACATCCATTGAGTCCATGATGCCATCCAACCATCTCGTCCTGTATCGTCTCCTTCTCCTCCTGCCCTCAATCTTTCCTAGCATCAGGGTCTTTTCCAATGAGTCAACTCTTCGCATCAGGTGGCCAGAGTTTCAGCTTCAACATCAGTCCTTCCAATGAACACCCAGGACTGATCTCCCCTAGGATGGACTGGTTGGACCTCCTTGCAGTCCAAGGGACTCAAAAGGTCTTCTCCAATACCACAGTTCAAAAGCATCAATTCTTCAGCGCTTAGCTTTCTTTGAAGTCCAACTCTCACATCTGTACTTGACCACTGTAAAAACCATAGCCTTGACTAGACAGATCTCTGTGGACAAACTGAAGTCTCTGCTTTTTAATATGCTGTCTAGGTTGGTCATATTGGTCATAAACTTCCTTCCAAAGAGTAAGGGTCTTTTAATGCAATCACCGTCTGCAGTGATTTTGGAGCCCAAAAACCTAAAGTCTGACACTGTTTCCACTGTTTCCACATCTATTTGCCATGAAGTGATGGGACTAGATGAATGAGAAATACAAAGCTGAAAAAAACATGCTCTCTGCCCTTGAGAAAATTCACAGACTACTGGCTAAAACAAATGTCAAGCAAAATTATTCCCATAATATAAGTAGCACTATAATCATGGCAACAAAGGAACTGAAGGTGCAGCAGCATCGACCTCTCCAGGGGCCAAACAGGCTGATGTCTGCCTTGAGTCTTAACAGAATCAGTGACAGAAAGAAACAGAAGTCACTAAGCCAGAGGGAACACATCCAAAACCATTAAATACGAAAGGCAAGGCCTATGCCGAGCACAAGTGGCTGGATCAGGACCTTGTAAGAAACACGTAAGAAGGACCTTGTGTAAAACCCATATACAGTCAGCACTTGATATCCACCAGTTCAACATATTGCAGAACGAGAACATTTGAAAAAACAAAAATTCCAAAAAGTTCCAAAAGGCAAAGGATGAACCTGCCACATACCAGCAACTATTTACATAGCCTTTCTGTTGTATTAACACCAATTTGCCTAGCCTAATTTACATTGTATTGTGTATTGTAAGTAATCTAGAGATGATTTAAGGTATACAGGAGAACGCATATAGATTATATGCAAACACTACTTTATGTAAGAGACTTGCACATCACCAGATTTTGGTGCTGACCAGGCACATGAAGGAATGACTGAGCAATGCCACGGGCACTGACAGACCGCTACAAGGGAGGCAGCCACCACAGGGTGCACACGTGGCAGGCGGAGTAACCTCACTCCCGTCCCACTAAGACGGTCACGTCCTAACACCAGAAGCTAGGAAGGCACTGCCTTGCACAGGAAATGGAAAGTTAATTACAGTTATGATTACTATCGTATGACTTTAAAATAGAGAAACTAGATTATCCAGAAGCTGAGACCCTTCCCCAGCTGGGTTAGAGAGATGATACGGAAAAAGAGATTCACAGCTTGAGATGGACTCAACCTGCCTTCAGAGGCTATAAAGATGGAGGAAGGGGCTATGCACCAAGGAATGCTGGTGGAATCTAAAAGATTGAGATAAGTATAAACTGACAGCTAGCAAGGAAACATGGATGCCAGTCCCAGGACTGTGGGAACTGAATTCTGCTAATAACCCAAAAATCAAGCAAATAGGGCTGGGTCTTCTCATTCTTGAACACAGGATATCTCTTCATTTATTTAGACCTTCTTCGATTTTCTTCATCATAAATTTGTAGTTTTCAGCATATAAATCCTATACATAATTTGTTAAATTTACAATAGAGTTTTTTGTGGGTTTTTTTTTTTTTTTGAGGTGGAGTGAAAAAGGAGGAGAGGAAAAGAGGAGAGTGAAAAAGCTAGCTTAATACTCAACATTCAAAAAATAAGATCAAGGCATCTATCTGATCCCATCACTTCATGGCAAATAGATGGGGAAACAGTGAAAGACTTTTTCTTTTCTTGGGCTCCAAAATCACCACGTATGGTAACTACAGTCATGAAATTATAAAAAAAAAATTACTCCTTGAAAAAAAAGCTATGTCATACGTAGACATTGTATTAAAAAGCAGACACATTACTTTGCTTACAAAGCTTCACACAGTCACAGCGAAGGTCTTTCCAGTAGTCACATATGGATCAGAGAGTTGAACCATAAAGGAAGCTGAGCACTAAAGATTGATGCTTTTGAAATGTGGTGTTGGAGAAGACTCTTGAGAGTCCCTTGGACTGCACGGAGATCAAAGCAGTCAATCGTAAAGGGAATCAGTCCTGAATATTCATTGGAAGGACTGATGCTGAAGCTAAAGCTCCAATAATTTGGTCACCTGACATGAAGAGCTGACTCATTGGAAAAGATCCCTGATTTGGGGAAAGATTGAAGGCAGGAGGAGAAGGGGGCAACAGAGGATGAGATAGTTTGATAGCATCACTGACTCAATGGACATGAGTTTGAGCAAACTTCAGAAGATGGTGAAGGACAGGGAAGCCTGGAGGCCTGAAGTCCATGGGGTCGAAAAGAGGTGGACACAACTGAGTGACTGAACAACTCTCAGAATATTTAAGTGTATAGTACACTACTATCAACTGTATACCCACAGTTGTACAGCCGAGCTCTAAAACTTTTCCTCTTGCAAAAAACACTGATTTTTATCTTGAATACTGTAATCTTGCTGAACTCAGTTCAAGATATTTCTTGAACTTTGTGTAAATAATGTTATCTCCAAAAATGGACAATTTTATTTCTTCCTTTCTGATCCATATGTATTCTATTTCATCTGTGGCCTCACTGCTCTGGCTAGAACTTCTAGTTGATTAAGAGTATAAGAGGGAATGTCCCTACTTTGCATGAAATCAGAAGGGAAAATCATTCAATTTTTCACCATTAAATACAATAGTATTGATAGCTCTAAGACTTTTTTGTAGACTCATGTTATCAAGTTAAAGTACCCCTGTGCACTAGTTTCCTAGGATTGCTATAACAAAGTGTCACACGGTGGGTGACTTAAAATAACAAATTATTCTCATAGTTCTGGAGGATGGATGCTCAAAATTAAACTGTCAGAGCAGAATCAGACTCCCCATGAGGCTATGGAGAGAATTCTTCCTGGTCCTCTTAGCTTCTGGTGTGACTGTTAATCTAGGTCCATACTTCTGTCATCACACTTGTGTTCTCTGTGTCTCTTTCTTTCTTATAAGGACACCACTTATATGGGATTAAAAAGTCAAAGTGCTAGTCGCTCAGTCATGTCTAACTCTTTGTGACCCCATGGACTGGAGCCGACCAGACTCCTCTGTCTGTGGGATTTCACAGGAAAGAACACTGAAATGGGTGGCCATTTCCTTCTCCAGGAGATCCTCCCAACTCAGGGATCAAACCCACATCTCCTGCATTGCAGGCAGATTCTTTACTGACTTAGCTACCAGGGAAGCTAATAAAGGACTACATCTGCAATAAAGTCACATTCTAAGGTGTCAATTAGCATTTAAACACATCTTTCTGGGAAACACAATCCAATCTATAACATCTGTTCTTATTTTCCTGAGAGTTTTTATCATGAAATAGGTGTTGAGTTTTGTCAAATGCTTTTGTCAGCACTGATTGATATGATCATGTGACTCTTTTTCTCTAACTTTATATAGTATATTACAAAAAGGATTTGTGTGTCTCTACTCATGATGGACACTGCTATGTAAAAGTAGGGGGTTTCTTTTTGTTTTGTCTTATTGTGTTTTTCTTTTTGCTATCTGTGCAAATTTTATAAAACAAATTACAAACTGTTTCCTGCTCTTGTATTTTCTGCAAGAGACTAGAAATAATACTATTTTCTTCAAATGTTTGGTAGAATTCTCTAGTGAAATCATCTGTACTTGCTCTTTCAAGGAATTTTAAATTAGTAATTCAATTTCCTTAATAGAAGACTATTCAGATTTTCTGTCTCATCTTGGGTATGCTGTAGTACTTCGTGCTTTTCAAAGAATCCATCTTTTTCATCTTAGCTAGTCAAATTTGTGTGTTTACAGTTGTTTGCAGCATTCCCCTATTACCCTCTTGATGTAGGGTCTGTAGTGATACTCTGCTTCACTGCTGATATCAATAATTTGTGTCTTCTCTTTCTTCCCTCATTAATAGTAATAAAGGTTTGTCAATTTTATCAATCTCTCCAAAAAACCTAGCTCCTTGTTTCACTGACTTACTCTATTGCTTTTCTGTTTTCAATTTAATTGATTTCTACTATTTATTATTTCCCTCCTTCTGCTTACTTTGAGCTTATGTGCTCCTTTATTTATTTGGCCTTGCGGCAAAGTTTGTGGGATTTTACTTCCCCAACTAGGCATTGAACTCGCACTCTCAGCAGCTTCCTAACCACTGCACCACCAGGGAATTTTCACTTTGTTGGTTTTTTTTTATTCTTAAGGTGTTAACTAAAATTACCAATTTGAGGCTTCTCCTTGTTTCTAATGTATGTGTTCAGTGCTATAAATTTCTGTCTCAGTACTACTTCAGATGTGTCCCACAAAATTTTTAATGTTGCATTTTCACGTTGTATGCAGATAACACCACTCTAATAGCAGAAATTGAAGAGGAATTAAAGAGCCTCTTGATGAAGGTAAAAGAAGAGAATGAAAAAGCTGGTTTAAAACTCAACATTCAAAAAACTAAGATTATGGCACCTGCCCTCATCACTTCCTGGTGAAGAGAAGGGTAAAAGTGGAAATAGTGTCAGATTTTATCTTCTTGGGCTCCAGAATCACTGAGGATGCAAAATTTAAAAGATGCTTGCTCCTCAGAAGGGAAGATATAACAAACCTAGCTCTATGCATACTCAGTCGCTCAGTCATGTCCGACTCTGTGACGCAATGGACCGTAGCCCGTCAGGCTCCAGTCCATGGGGTTTTTTAGGCAAGAATACTAGAGTGGGTTGCTATTTCCCTCTCCAGGGGATCTTTCCAACCCAGAGATCAAATTCACGTCTCCTGCATCTCCTGCACTGGCAGGCAGATTCTTTACCACTGAGGCACCTTGAAAGCCCACATGACAAACATAGTGTATTAAAAAGCAGAGATATCACCTTGCTGACAAAGGTCTGTTTAGTCAAAGCTATGGTTTTTCCAGAAGTCATGTACAGATATAAAAACTGGATCACAAAGAAGGCTAAAGTGACAAAGAATCCAATGATTTCAAATTATAGTTCTGGAGAAGATCCTTGAGAGTCCCCTGGACTACAAGATCAAACCAGTCCATTCTAAAGGAAATCAACCCTGAATGTTCATTGGAAAGACTCCTGCTGAAGCTGAAGTTCCAATATTTTGGCCACCTGATGCCAACAGCCAACTCACTGGAAAAGACCCTGATGCTGGGACTGAACGCAAAAGGAGAAAGGGGCAACAGAGGATGAGATGGCTAGATGACATCGCTGACTGAATGGGCACAAATTGGAGCAAACTCTGGGAGATAGTGAAGGACAGAGGAGCCTGGCAAGCTACAGTCCACTGGGTCACAAAGAGTTGGACACAACTTAGCAACCAAACAACAACGACAATTCTCTTTTTCATTAAGTTTGGTATATATTTTTAATTTCCTTTAAGACATCTTCTTTGACCCAAGAACTATATGGAAGTGTGTTACTTGCTATTGTTGTTTACTTTCCAGATGTTCAGAGATCTTCCTGTTATCTTCCTTATTTGAGTCCATTTTGGTGAGAAAACACATTTGATATGATTTCACTTTTTTTAAATGTGATGAGGTTTGCTCTGTAGAAGACATGGTCTGTCTTGGTATATGTCCCGTGATTATAAAAAGAAATTCTGCTACCATTGGATGGAGTCTCCTATAAATATATACTTTGGCTTGATGGTGGTGTTGAGTTTCTTATATACCCTTAGTGATTTTCTGTTCATGCGTTGTATCAATTGCTAACTGAGTTGTGAAGTCTCCAAATCTAATTGTGGACTTATCCATTTTTCCTTTCAGTTCTTCCTTTTATTTCTTGCTTCTTGTGTTTTACACATCTGTGATTTGACACATACATGTTTAGGATTGTGCTTGTGGTGGTATGACTCATTATACACAATCAATCTCTTTTATTTCTTCACCCTGAGGTCTAAATTATATTAAAATAGCCACAAGTGTTTTTTCATTAATATTTACATATGTGTATAATATACTTTTACTTTCCATTTGCCTATATAAATATATTCAAAGTAAATTTCTGATAGAAAATATATAACTAGTGATATTTTTAATCAATTCTGCAAGTCTCCTTTAATTAGCATATAACCATTTACATATACTATAATTGTTGATATGTTAGTGCTTCATTCTACCAGTTTTTGGCTTTTGTTTGTTCATTTTATCTTCCTTTTCCTGCTTTCCCACAGTTTATTTGCATGTGTTTTACATTCCATTTTGATTTACCTACTGTGTCTTTATGTATATCTCTTTGTATTGTCCTTTTATGTGATTGCTCTAGATGTTATGTCATAATGTAATCACATTTTTTCTTGGTGTCATCATTTCACAAGTTTGAATGAATTATAGAAATCTTACCTCCTGTTACGGATGGAAAAGTGAAAGTGAAGTCGCTCAGTCGTGTCTGACTCTTTGCGACCCCATGGACTGTAGCCTACCAGACTCCACCCTCCATGGGATTCTCCAGGCAGGAATACTGGAGTGGGTTGCCATTTCCTTCTCCAGGGGATCTTCCCGACCCAGGGGAGATTGCAGGCCCACATTGCAGGCAGATGCTTTAACCTCTAAGCCACCAGGGAAGCCCACCACAGATGGAAAAGTGTCCCTTAAAACTCATACACTGAAGCCCAAAACCACAATGTGATTCCATTTGGAGATACAGCCTTTTAAGGAGTAATTAAACAAGGTCATAAGGGGAGGGCCCTAATCCAGAATGCCTAGTGTCCTTCTAAGAGGAGGAGACACCAAGGATGCAGAGGAAAGGCCAAGTGCAGACACGGTAAGACAGCAGACATCCACAGGACAAGGAAAGGGGCCTTAGGGGAAACCAACCCTGTTGGCTTTCAGCCTCCAGAACTGTGAGAAAATAAATTTGTTGTTTAAGCCACCCCATCTGCAGCACTTTGTTCTGACAGCCCTAGCAAACCTCCCTTTACTTTTCCCATTATAGAATCATTGTTTTTAAGTATTTCTTCCTCACAGATTTAGAATGGCATCAGACAGTGTTATAAATTTGGCTTCTACCATCAAGTTTATAAACATCAAGGGAAGGAAAGTACATTGTATTGACTGTTCCGTTTACTTACAGTTTTCTTTTTTTTCTACCTAATATCCCAAGGTTCCTTCTTCTAGTTTTTCCTTTCTAGGTAGAAAACATCCTTTGCTCATTTTCTTAGGGTAAGTTTGCTGGCTAAAGATTCTCTTGGTTTTCTTCCCTTTGAGTATGTCTTGATTTTCCCTTCACTGCTGCTGCTGCTGCTAGGTCGCTTCAGTCGTGTCCGAATCTGTGTGACCCCACAGACGCAGCCCATTGGGCTCCATCGTCCCTGGGATTCTCCAGGCAAGAACACTGGAGTGGGTTGCCATTTCCTTCTCCAATGCATGAAAGTGAAGAGCAAAAGTGAAGTCGCTCAGTCGAGTCGACTCTTAGTGACCCCATGGACTGCAGCCTATCAGGCTCCTCCGTCCATGGGAGTTTCCAGGCAAGAGTACTGGAGTGGGATGCCACTGCCTGGAGCTTACTGCTGCTGCTGCTGCTGCTAAGTCGCGTCAATCGTGTCCGACTCTGTGCGACCCCATAGATGGCAGCCCACCAGGCTCCCCCGTCCCTGGGATTCTCCAGGCAAGAACACTGGAGTGGGTTGATTTTCATAGTCAGCAAGTCCTAATTTACTAAAGAAAATTTCAGGGCAAAATCTCAAAGAAAAAAATGATAAAATAAAAATGAAAGGAAAAATGAAATGGTGAGAAAACTGAAAATGTCAGATTTTTGAATTAGTGACTATGCTATCTCTCATTAAAAGAATATATTCAACTTGGACCAGTATATCATTTATCCATCTCTTTGCTTTAAATTACAAATCTGCTTCTTGTTCAACACAGAAAATTTGGAAAACAGAAAAACAAAGAAAAAGTGTCTAAAAACAACTATTAGTTCGATATTTCTATGTCTTAAGTATTTTTTTCCTACATTATATATAACATATAAACTTTCATACTTAAACATACATACTTTACTTATAAAAATATATGATATTTATCAGTTAGTAATATTTAAAGAACATATTCCAGTATTCACTACTGAAGGATATTTTCACAGCATGTAAGATTCTGAGCTGATTGTTATTTCCTTTCTTCACATGAAAACTTTCACCACTTGTTTTTGGCCTTCACAGTTTAATGAGAAATCCAAAGTCACTGAAATTGTTTTTTCCCATAACTAAAGTGTAATGTCTTGCTGCTTTCAAGACTTTTTTCTCTGCCCTTAGTTTTCAGAAATTTCACTATGATGTGTCTTAGTGTGAATTTCTCTGGGTTTATCCCACTTCTGGCTCATTCAATTTCTTTAATCTTTAAGTTGATGTCTTTTGCCAAATTTGAGAAGTAAACAGTCACTGTTTCTTCAAGCAATTTTTTTATCCTGCTCTCTTTCTCAAATCCTTCCAGGACTGTGAAGACAGAAAAGTTAGACCTTTGGTAATAGTACCATAGGCCCCTAAGGCTCTGTTCTTTTCATTTATTTATTTATTTTTCTCTTTATTATTCAGATTAGGTAATTTTTAAATATTCTACACTGCAGTTCGCCAATTCTTTCCTCTCAACCCTAAATTTTGCTATTGAGCCCCCTCCAGTAAACTATTTTTTCTTTAATTTCAATCATGTATTTTTCACTAACACAATTTCCATTTGGATCTTCAAAGAAGAATAAAGTTTCTATTTCTTTGCTGAGACTTCCGATTTTTTCGTCTGTTTCAGCATGTGTATAATTGCTCACTAGAATAGTTTTATGATGGCTACTTTAAAAATCCTTGTCAGATAATTCTAGTATTTATGTCATCTCAGTGCTGGTATCTACCGACTGTGTTTTTTCATTCATTCTGAGATCTTACTTCTTGGGATGACGATTTTATACTGAATCTGAGAATCTTGGGTACCAAGCTAGGAGACTTTGACCTATTTAATCCTCTTGTTTCCAGGCTGGCTCCCTGTGACCCTGCTCCAGTAGAGGACGGAGAGGTGGCACACGAACTGTCAGGTGGGAACTGAGACCAGGCTCCGCGCCCAGCCTCCACTCAGGGGAGAGGTGCTTGACCAGGTGGGAGCATGGGTTCCCCACCTGCCTTCTATGGCACCTCTCAGGCAGGGAAAGACAGGACTGCCTCTTCACGCTCTGCACAGAACTTCCACTGGCACCAACACGGGAGGTGGAAAGGAGAGCGAGCTTGTGACCACTGGACTGTGGAGCAAGTTCTGACTCTCTGTGACATCCTATGGCACCCGCACAGTGGGGATAGACGAGCTCCACGTTCCTGCGGCCTGGGGCTCTGAGTCCAGGGCTCTAGCAGGCTCTGACGTAGGGGTGGGTGGGGCAAGGGCTGTCCTCTGCAGTCCTCAGCAGGCCTGCACCAGTTACTGTCATAGCTTTCTATCTTGCCGGCTGCCTTTTCATGGCCCTTTGGCTTAAGAGTGAACAGCAGCCTTTTATCGGAATTCTGTCTGTGCTTATTGGTGTTTCTAGCTTGCTGACTTCGTTAGGTTCAAAGTTGGGGTAGAAGAGGAAAAAGAAAATCCAGAGAGCTCACCTCCATGTTATCTCTTAGATCCCAAGATTCCTAGCCTATATGTCACTAGGGATTTATTTCACATACAGTGCCTTATTCTTTTAGTTGTGCCGAGTGGGAGGAATAGGTAAAAGTGTATCTACTCTGTCTTCTTAGAAACACAAGTCTGAAGCATCTACAGTTAACATGTGAGAATACAAAGAAACTCTCAACCAAGGCACCTGAGAAAAGGCAGTGAAGATGACCTAACAAATCCTAAGGAACACACCAGAAACTAACACAACATTGTAAATCAACTATACTTCAAAAAAATATATTTTTAAAAAATATAAATCATGTGGAAAGAGAAAATAGATGAGAGGCAGGGATCAACTGCTGAAGTGAGCTCAAATAAAAACGGAAAAGAACCACTGAAAAGCTCAATTTAAGACCAGTTTATAAATAAATGTAACAGAAAAGAGAAGAATTAAAAAAGAAAAAGGGTGATAAGAGTAGACAAAATAAACATAATAGGGTATAAAGATTTGATGGCAGAAATTTGAAGGAAAAATAAGAAGATGCAAACAAAACAATTAAAATAAGCATTAGGACAAACGTAAAAAAAAAAGGATAAAGAAGCAGGTAAGATAACTACTTAACATGGCAGGGGCCAGGAAAAAATCCTTAATCAAAGAAACTTTTATGCCTACAAACTTGCGATGGAAATATGCTAACATAGGTGAAGTTTAAAAAGTAGATATGGTAATATGGTATTTTACCATATGGTAATATATTTTCTACCTTTTTTTTTCAAAAGTACACGTTCTTATTCACATATTGGAAATGTGTCATGTATATAGAGCCACACAAATACATTCTTAATTATCTCCTACCTAATCAGCTCACTTGTTTACCTACTGGCTTCCTTTTTATGCCTGACATACAGGCTAAGATCCATGGCAAAATGAACATTCCAGGCAAGTGTTTTACTGTCTCATACATCCACACACTTCTGCTCCCACTAAGAATCAGCTGGATTTGTTTCCAAACCCATTTTTGCAAGTTGCACTTCGTATATAATCTAAATTGCACAGACAACAAATCATTGGGAAGAGTTGCCGTTTCTATGAAAACTAAGTCTAATGCTTTGGATACACTTCTTAAAAGATGACATTTAAAAAGTGCCATAGAAGTAGGTGTAGAAACAAGTGTGAACTTACTGGGAGAGATCAAACAGACGTTTTCTTTGAGAGTAAGGACTGTATACTCAGGTTGCTCTGCAGAGCCCGCACACTTCTGCTCCACAGAGAACACCGCCACGAGGACGATGACACAGCTGTGGCTCGGGCAGACAGCCCGTGTCCCCCGAGAAGAGCTCTGGGCTCCATGCCTCGTGTCCAGGAGCAAAATGAAGGCTGATGTTGTGAATCAAAAAAACCCACTAAGGGTATACATGAATCATTCAGTTTAGGGTTCCCTGCTTTACCAACACTTTTAAGTGAGCCCCACGGCAGTAGATGACGGCGCTTCCTCACACACCCCACTCCCACCCAGCAGGTACAGTGTCTCTGCACGCAGCTGGTGCTGTTCATTTCTCTTTCGTTTTGCTTTCGTGTATTGTTTATTTTCCAGGCAAGAATGTATAGTTTTTGCTGTAAGACACTATGTCTTACTTACCGAAAATAATAATTTTCCACTAACGCCTAGGGAAATACAAAATTATTTTGCTAAAAATCAATATGAGAAGTTGTTGAAAGAGGAAAAAATATATTACTGGCCACATGTGACAAACTAACAAATTTCAGATCTTAAACTTAGAAGGTCAGTTTTAATACGTATAATATCCAGATCCAATTTATATTCCTGTCAGAGCACTATATCACCAATGCTGAATATAATTATAGCTTATTTTAAGCTTTCATTCTCACCTACTCTTAGCAAGGTGACTAAATATTAACACTTAAGATGAAGAGCTCTAGGGGAGAGTACAAGGCAATTAACATGCCCAGTAGGGCAAAACAAACACACCCACATCCCATTCAATAGTCTATCCGCAAAATTTACACTAAATTATACAGGCAGACAGGGAATTCACGAAGTAAATAATGCTCTGACTGTAAAAATACCAAACTTCAAAATACATATGATTAACATGTATATTTTCTAGGAATTAACTTTTAAAGAAATTATGAACTTAAAACTATTCACGCCCCTCTAGTATTAGATGAGATAATGAAGAAACAAAGTGAATAACCCATTCTCATAGTTACTTTTTAGCTACAATATACTAAAAGGGATAAAATGCTGAAAGAAAGTATTACAAATAAAAGAAAAGCAGATGAACTGCAATGATGAAAAAATGAACCACCTTATACAAGAAACGTGAGTTCTTTATCTTTAGATGAAACCACAGTAAGAAAACTATGGATTTAAAATAATATATACCATTGGGTGTCTTCACTTTCACTTTTCACTTTCATGCCTTGGAGAAGGAAATGGCAACCCACTCCAGTGTTCTTGCCTGGAGAATCCCAGGGAAGGGGGAGCCTGGTGGGCTGCTGTCTATGGGGTTGCACAGAGTGAAGCGACTTAGCATACCATTGGGTGAGCTTCCCAGGTGGTGCAGTGGTAAAGAATTCGCCTGCTAATGCAGGAGACACAAAAGACTCAGTGTCAAATGACACTTCCATCCCTGGATCAGGAAGATGCCTTGGAGTAGGAAATGACAACCCACTCTAATATTCTTCCCTGGAAAATTCTATGGACAGAATAACCTGGTGGGCTACAGCTCAGGGGGTCACAAAGAGTTGGACATGACTGAGCGACTGAACATATACACACATACCACTATGTGCTCCATTTAAAACTTGTCAACCATTAAAAGAAACAGACTGCAGAAAATGAAATAGTTTAAAACTATCAGATAGTTTAAGTATTAGTAAATAAATTTCTTAGTATCAAATGTATTTTTCTTTAGGAAAGCATTAACTAAATTACTCATTTTAGGTACAAACTAATTTGACAGCCAACATACACGGAAAGAAAAACTGTTAGCACATTTCAGACCTTCCATTATTTGCTCCCATTCTAAATACTTGCCACTACTGCTCAATACTCCTCCACTGCTGCTGCTGCTAAGTCGCTTTAGCTGTGTCCAACTCTGTGCAACCCCAGAGACAGCAGCCCACCAGGCTCCCCCGTCCCTGGGATTCTCCAGGCAAGAACACTGGAGTGGGTTGCCATTTCCTTCTTCAAGGCATGAAAGTGAAAACTGAAAGTAGATCAGATCAATTCATAAACTTAAGTTCATAATCTGCCCTTGATTCTATCAAGGTCATTCCTAGCTTCACTCACAAGGCGCCCCTCTACAAAATTGCCTCTTCTGTAACAAATGGAATGATCTCATCTTTCAAGGATCAATTCAAGTTTCCTTCTTGTTTCAGTTCAGTTCAGTCGCTCAGTCGTGTCCAACTGTTTGCGACCCCATGAATCACAGCACGCCAGGCAGGCCTCCCTGTCCATCGCCAGCTCCCGGAGTTCACCCAAACTCATGCGCATCGAGTCGGTGATGCCATCCAGCCATCTCTTCTTCTGTCATCCCCTTATTCTCCTGCCCCCAATCCCTCCCAGCAGCATCCTTCTTGTTTGGCTAATTTAAGTCTCTCCATTGGCTCAAAGAAGCAACAGTTAGAACCAGACAAGGAACAACATACTGGTTCAAAACCGGAAAAGGAATATGACAAGGCTGTATATTGTTATGCTGCTTATTTAACTAATATGCAGAGTACATCATGCAAAAGGCTGGGCTAGATGAACCATAAGCTGGAATCAAGATTGTCAGAAGTATCAACAATCTCAGACATGCAGATGATATCACCCTAATGGCAGAAAGCGAAGAGCTAAAGAGCTTCTTGATAAAGGTGAAAGAGGAGATCATGGCATCTTCATGATCATGGAGATCATGGCATCTAGTCCCATTACTTCATGGCAAATAGAGGAGGAAAAAATGGAAACGGTGACAGACTTTATTTTCTTGGGCTGCAAAATCACTGCACACAGTGCCTGCAGCCATGAAATTAAAATATGCTTGTTCCTTAAAGACTGGTATGACAAACCTAGACAGCATATTAAAAAGGAGAGACATCACTTTGCTAACAAAGGTCCGTACAGTCAAAGCTATGGTTTTTTCAGTAGTCATGTTCAGATGTGACAGTTGGACCATAAAGAAATCTGAGCACTGAAGAACTGATGCTTTTGAACTGTGGTGTTGGAGAAGACTCCTGAGAGTCCCTTGGACTGCAAGGAGATCAAACCAGTCAATCCTTAAGGAGATCAGTCCTGAATATTGATTGGAAGGACCGATGCTAAGGCTGAAGCTCCAATATTCTGGCCACCTAATATGAAGAGTCAACTCATTGGAAAAGACCCTGATGCTGAGAAAGGTTGAAGGCAGGAGGCGAAGGGAATGACAGATGAGATGGTTGGATGGCATCACCGACTCAATGGCCATGAGGTTGAGCAAATTCCAGGAGATGATGATGGACAGGGAGGCCTGTCGTGCTGCAGTCCACAGGGTTGCAAAGAGTTGGACACAACCTGGGGACTGAACAGCAATTGGCTTAAAGGGCTTCCCAGGTGGCACCAGTAGTAAAGAGCCCACCTGCCAATGCAGGAGACATAATGAGACACAGGTTGGATCCCTGGGTCGGGAAGATCCCTTAGAGGAGGGCGTTGCAACATACTCCAGTATTTTTGCCTCAAGAATCCCAGAGACAGAGGCTCCTGGCAGGCTACAATCAATAGGGTCACAGAGTCAGGCACGACTGAAACACGGTAGAATAGCATGGCACTGGCTCAAAGGGTTTCATTCCCATGACCTTAGACACTTCCTATTACTGTCCATTTTTCCCCTTTCTTTTATAGCAGAGGTTTCAAATGATTGCATCACAAGTGTTCAGTTCAGTTCAGTCACTCAGTCGTGTCTGACTCTTTGCGAGCCCATAAGCTGCAGCACGCCAGGCCTCCCTGTCCATCACCAACTCCCAGAGTTTACCCAATAACCTGAGATTATTGATATTTCTCCCGACAATCTTGATTCCAGCTTGTGCTTCCTCCAGCCCAGCATTCCTCATGATGCATATAAGTTAAATAAGCAGGGTGACAATATACAGTCTTGATGTACTCCTCTTCCTATCTGGAACCAGTCTGTTGTTCAATGTCCAATTCTAACTGTTGCTTCCTGACCTGCATACAAGTGTAGCATGTACATTTTCATCCATTCGCTCCATCTCACTTCAATTTGACGTCTGCCATGCAGACTCTACAAAATTGCTTTTCTCAAAGGTAACCAACAGCCTTCCCATTGGCAATCACCACAGTACTGCCTCACCCCATCTCAGCGGTGTCCAGTGTAGTCTGCCACTTCCTTCTTTTTGAAACACTCTCCTCTCTTAGGTTCAAGAAACCAATCTCCTGGGTCCTCCTCCTCCCTACCAGCCAGAGCTCAGTTTCTTTCCGGGCATCCCCTCCCCTTCCGGGCCACACGGAACTGCTGAGTTCCTCAGAGCTTCTTCCAGAAACTCTTGTATGCAAGAGTTGGATACACAATGGATGAACACGCATGCACACACACACACCCCAACCCTGGATTTCTGCCATTTTCAAAGTTTTATGTACAATCCACATATAAACCATAGTATCTATCTTCACTCCACATTTCTCCAGTGAGCTGCAGATTCATGTATTCAACTCTTCACCTGCTATCTCAAATTCATTAACAAGAGATATCTGGTTTTCCTTTAACAAGCAGTAACTTTTTTAACATGCCAACTACCTAGAGTTTATTCGCAAACACTTATATATCCTGGCAGCTCGCTTACCTCTTCAGAACACTCCCTCAGTTTGTCAGGCTGTCTCCTGGACTTAAGACCTCAGTAAGTCTGCTGAATAAAATGTAATTCTCAACTTTGAGGTTTTATCATTTTTTTCAGTCAACATTTGTTAACAGAACTACTATCAACCTCTTTGCTCAGGTTCAAAACTCGCAGCGTCCTTCCGGAGTCCTCCTTTTCATTTCCAGCCTGCATCCAATCCACCAACGTGTCCTGCGGTCTCTCCTTCACTTACCTGCAGAATGCCCCCAATCCGGGCCCACGACTGCAGTCCTCACCCAGCCTCCTCAGTCCCCGCGGGGACACAACACCCTCCCTCTGCTCTCCCTGTCCACCCTCCCATCTAGGATCTGTTCTCGCCACAGCATCAGGAGCGAGGTTTCTAAACAGGAATCTCCATTTCCTGTTTAAAACTCCTTAAGAGCCTCCGGCTAACTGACAGTAAAAACCCACCTTCCCTCCTGTGACATGAAGGCCTTCCGGACCTGCCCATGCCCACCCCTCCAGCAGCCCCACCACCGGTCTCTGTTTTTCCACCGCAGGGTCTCTGCCGCCCAGACACCCCCCAGACCCAGCGGCAAAGCCTAAGTCCTCTCACCCAGTTCCTTGTCCTTCTGGTCTCTCAAACTTCACCATCTCAGAAAGACTACAGTCTGACCAGCTTCTACCTAAAAGCTTCACTGTTGGGTCCCTTACTTTTTCTGGACTGATGACATCTTTTGTTTCATTAACTTCTATTCTCTACGTCCCTCCCCAGTACGCCTCTTGGTACTGTGGGACCTCACCCAGGTAGATTAATACACCCTCTGCTGTGCTCTAGGGGCATGTTATCCATACCACATACTTAAGAACTTACTGAGATCATACCTGATGGTACCATTTACTCTTTAATGTTTGTTAAGACATTTCTCTCCAGACGGACTCTCAACAGTGTGAGAACCAGGAGAAGCGCCTGCATCTTTTCTAGCTTTGTAACAGGAAGGTCCACAGAAATACGCAAATACCTGCCCTCGATACTGAAGAATAAGCAAGCCAGGCTGAGCATGTCACTTCATTTCACGCTTGAATTTCCCTAGTCTCTTGTTCCTATGCAAGTTTATTTAACCTGCCTCTGATCTTCTCTTCTGAGCCCTATATTAAGGCTCTACAACAGTGGAACAGTTTACCCCCCACCTCAGAATTTCACAGCATGATAAAGGGAGCAGCCATATCTACACGTAAGAGTGCAAAGGCTCAAAATAAGTGCAACAGTAAAATTATATGAGCTTCTGATCTCTACAAGAGTGCTGTCCAACAGGGTAGCCACAAGTAACAAGTGAATATTTAAATTTAAATTAATCAAAATTCAATGTTTCTTTTCTAAATTTTAATATACAAAATATTTTTCTTTTGTAATTATAAATTTTTATGATTTTATAATTTTCTTTTATAAATTTTAACACAAAAAAGATGTTTAACATATGAAAAGTATACCTTTCTTTCTGATGTACATTACCCCTTGTAATAAAAGAACTAGAAATCTGTAGCAATATAAAACTGAGTTTACTCTATATGGTTTCCTGAATCATGAAAATTGAAACTTCTTTCTCTTGCCTTTCTTTATGTACAATTACCTATTTCTTTATGTACAGATATGTCAGGGAATACCAACACAAGGATCATCATATTTTAAATCCTTTACCTAATGCACACAGCAATATATTTTAACACATAGTAACAAGGCCAAAAAATTAGTCTCAGAACTAAACTATTTAATTTTCTTGTATGTAGGATACTAAGTAACTAGAAGCTTTAGTGCCTGCAGTACAATAATTTTCCACTGAAAATATTTATCTTTACCAAAGAAACCAAAGTGAAAGTGAAAGCAAAGTCGCTCAGCCGTGTCCAACTCTTTGCGACCCCATGGACTGTAACTTATCAGGCTCATCTGTCCATGGGATTTTCTAGGCAATAGTACTGGAGTGGATTGCCATTTCCTCCTCCAGTGAATCTTTCCGACCCAGGGATCGAACACAGGTCTCCCGCATTACAGACAGACGCTTTACTGTCCGAGCCACCAGGGAAGTCAAAGTATTCACTAAATAACATCATACTGATAGCTGTTACAGATTTGAGCACAGAAGGTTTACATTCTCTGAAAATACAGACAGTTATCATTGGAAAGAAATAATTTTCTTATATTTTGTCTCTAGATATATGAGAAATTGTTTCAGATTAAGAGTAGTATTTTTCCCAAATTGTTATGGCATAAAACTATTTTTTGTAGTCTTTTAAACAGTAACCTGATTTTTACAAATAATTAGTTTTCATTCATATATTATTCCTTTTATGCCTAAATATCAAACTACTCTATATTAAAAGCAAAATTTGAGACCCTACGTTATACTGTAACTGACTTTATATTTGAATAGGATTTTTAAAATTAATCTTGGCAATTCAAATAGCAATTTATATTTTATTTTAAAAAGACTGGGAGACATATTTTAAAATACATTGACAGCACTTTATAATTCTAGGACTTTTCAGCTCATGTATAAATTGAGCTATATATGCTCTATTCACCTTGTGCAGAAAATATGTATTTCTCTGTTAAAAGCAATTACTTATTTTCAACGTATTCTACTTTTATTGTTAACCTTGCCTTCAAAGTCAAAGCTTTAAGTACAGGCAAAGTTAACTTCACAGCCAAATAATTATAATACATTTTAATATATCAATAAGGCAAAATCAAGCTACAGTATGAATGACAATATACAAAGGAGAAAGTCTCCCAACCACGGGGGAACACTCAGTCTTCCACAGATGCTCTCAGAAAAATGACACAAGCTTTGGAGGGGCTGTGAATGCACTGCGAAGAAATAGCTTGCCCTTCAAATATATCAAGTTAGTATGCACCTGAAAACATTAATAGCTATTTCTTCCAGGCATTTTTCATTAATATTTCATTCATTTCAAGCACTTCAGAAAGAACAGCAAAATGGCCTAAAATTAGAGGTCATTTTCAACAAATATTTCTTTAATAAGCACTATTATCATAAAAGTTATGAATCCTGAATGATAATTTACACATAAATAATAAAAGGCATATCCTAACATATATGGCAGTACCCAAAGAGGTAAAGAAGAATAGTAACACCCTACCTTTCACTTTGACTTCTTATTGGAAAGCAACCTGGAAAAATTGCTTCTAAGAGGTAAAAGTAGGCCCATCTATGTGGAAAATTCTGTTTAAAAGAAACATACACCCCACTAATATGTTCAACCTACCAAAGAGGATGTTTCCATGACTTCTAGGATGTGCCGTACTGGTGACTCCCTCATCCTGACTACAGGCAGCCCCAGTAAAGCTACCATGGACCACAGCTACTGCACAGCCTGTCACCCCAGCCTCTCCCTTCCTTTCTGGTTCTGGACATTGCTATGAAGCCCACTCCCTTAGCCATATATACTGCTAAGGCAGCAGTCCCTGCGTAGGCAGCCCCTTAGGTCAGGCCAGAACCAGCAGAAGGTAAGCAGTGGGAGAGCCAGCAAAGCTTCGCCTGTCTTTACAGCCAGTCCCCAGGGCTCGCCCTGAGCTCAGAGCTCCCACTGACTCTGTATTACAGTGAGCTGTTTAATCTTCTCACCACATATCACAATATAACAATAACAGAAATAAACTGCACAACACATGTAATGCACCTGAATCATCCCCAAACCACTGCCTTCCCTCCATCCGTGGAAAAACTGTCCTCCATGACTAGTCCCTGGTGCCGAAAACGTTGAAGACCGCTGCCTTATATCACTCTTTGATTCTCTTAACATGAATATTCATTCATCCTTGGAGGTTTTAAAAAATACCCTTTAATCTTTCAGACTTTAATTCCTTACGTATTCTCACAGTCCTGAACATAACTTTGAGAACATAGCAACCATGTAATAAACATATCAAAGAAATGTTTGATATGTTTATGTATATATATAGCTACTCAGAAAAACCAAAGCATTTAAGCAGCACTATTTACGAAAATACAACAGAAGCAGTACATATGTGTTGTCCAACATGGGAATCATTAGCCACATGTGCCTCTTGAGCACTTGAAATGTTGCCTTTTTCCATTAAATTTTAATTAATTAAATAGTCATAAGATAGCTACTGTAGTGAACAGCATAGGAAAGAAAACAGAGTCATCTGCATTGCATATCTTCCTGACATCACTATGGAGGAGAAAGAGAGAAACAGCAGGAAAAGGGAAGACAGGGAGACTACAAGAATGTACATCTCCAAAGAAAACATTTAGTTCTCTTGCCCATTTCAGAAATTATCACTGCGACTATCACTGTAAATCTGTACATATTGCTGATTTTTCTAAGTCTCGTTTTCTCTTAAGAAACTTTATATTTCCTGCCTTACTTAAAATTCTGAAACATCATGACAATGAAAACATGTTATTCATAAGAATATTATCCGCCCTCCCTCACTTCTACAAAGGGAAAGGTCTTCCTCTATATCTCCCAGAAAACAACATCAAAGGTTACTTCTGGCCACTCCTTCCATCTCCTTATTAGAATATTCCCCAAGAAGAACTGATTTATCAAACTGATGAAGTAGACAGAGCACACACGCATAGGACTCTGGCCGGCAGCTTTCTGGTCCTTCTAGCTACAGCAACATGGTAAGTGACTCAGTGGAAAGAAGTTAAGAAATACATTTCACTTCAAGTCCCAGTTTTGTTTTTCACTCTATTTTCCAGCAGTACAGCTGATTTTGTTCTTTGCTCTATTTCTGTATCTATTTTTTTTATGTAGTTCAGAACACAAAAGTAAAAACAAGGTGTAATTCGTATCGCCGTAGAACCCAGTATTTTGCATGCGTCAAAGAGGACAGCAGCTGCATTATAGGAAATTGAATAAATGGTAAAAGGTCTCTATTTTGTGGGATTTAGGGATGAGTCATAAAGAAAGATCTTGAAAGGCCAAACAAAAGAAAAATACTAAAAAAGGGGTGAAATAAATGCAGGACCTGAGAGAATGAAAAAAATTTTGATAGGAAAGCCTGCCTCAGACTTCATTTGCTCTGAGGCCAACATAAAGCCCTGGAAATGCAACATCTCCTTTGTGGGAGCTGAGCAGAGCAAATGAGACAAGAATTACAGCCTCGAGCCACCATCAAGCCTGAGACAAGGCTCTCAGAAGGCCACACCTTCAGTAGGAAGGAGACGAGCAATAAACAATCCAGTAAAGGGGGACATCAAGGCAAATGTCTTCCGATAATTCGTAACCCAACCTTGCATATGCATGTGCAGGGAAAAAGAAATCAACTTATTTTAAGGCAGCCCTCAGTCCCTATGCACTCAGTATTAGAAAAACAAAAATTTAATTAGACTAATCATTTAGATTAATTCAAAATACCTTCAAAATAAATCTCAAAGAAAAAGCTCCAAGGAATAGGAGGACACATTCTAAAATTAAAAACACACAAACAAGAAACAAGTAAAGCAGGAAAAAAAAAAAAAAAACCCTCCAGGAGTAGGCCTAGGAAACCTTTATTTGCTGAAATTACAGTCAAAGAATATAAAATATGTAATATATTTAGAAAAATAATAAATGGGACAAACGTAACAAAGCAAAAATTATGAATAAAGATACAGTTTTCAGTTCAGTTCAGCTGCTCAGTCATGTTCGATTCTTTGTGACCCCGTGGACTACAGTATGCCAGGCCTCCCTGTCCATCACCAATGCCTGGAGCTTACTCAAACTCATGTCCATTGAGTCGGAGAGGCCATCCAACCATCTATCTCATCCTCTGTCATCGCTTTCTCCACCCTCCTTCAATCTTTCCCAGCATCAGGGTCTTTTCCAATGAGTCAGTTATTCGCACCAGGTGGCCAAAGTATTGGGCATTTTAGCTTTAGTATCAGTCCTTCCAATGAATATTCAGTACTAACTTCCTTTAGATGGACTGGTTGGATCTCCTGGCAGTCCAAGGGACTCTCAAGAGTCTTCTCCAACACCACAGTTCAAAAGCATCAATTCTTTGGTGCTCAGCTTTCTTTACAGTCTAACTCTCACATTCATAGATGACTACTGGAAAAACCATAGCTTTGACTAGATGGACCTTTGTTGGCAAAGTAATGTCTCTGCTTTTTAATACACTGTCTAGGTTGGTCATAGCTTTTCTTCCAAGGAGCAAGCATCTAGGGATGAAATTATAACGCAGTGGAAATTTAATATACAACATACAAATTAAACAGCAGATTAGACAATGGAAAAGAAAATAATTAGGAAACTAGAATATATTAACAGTACAGAGAAACAAACAAACAAAACTTCAAAGAGGCGAGGAAATAACACTATGGAGTAAGAACGTAGAAAACATACAAAATGGGGAGGGAGTCAATATTCAAAGAGTCAAGGGCTGATATTTTCAAAGAATTTATTAAAAACACCATTCATACTCAGGAAACCCAAATAAATCCCTAGTAAAAATAAAGAAGAAAAAAATGCACCTTGACACAGAACAAACTGGAGAACATCCAAAAAAGGACATAATAAAACCAGAGAGAAAAGGCAGATTACCTAGAACAGAACAAGTTTTAGAGAAAGAACCTGCCTCTCGAAAAAGCAATGTAATGAAGAAGAAAAATGGTATCAATATCTTCAATTGACTAAGAAAAGATCAAATAATTTCATGCCCTTAGGAAAAAGGCAATAAAGTTCAAAAAGGTAAAGGCAAACAAATTCACTTTCAAACAAAAGAAAGCTTTACTACTGAAGTACTCTCACTAGGGAAGTACAATGATATATTTGAAACAAAAATAAAGTTAGAAAAAAATGAATGATGAACCAAAAACAAATTATAAGTATGTGTATATAAACACATATAAATATCTGCAGCATATATTAGTGGTGCATGTGTGCATGCTACGTCTCTTCAGTTGTGCACAACTCTGTGGGACCCCTGGGACTGTAGCCCACTAGGCTCCTCTGCCTGTAGGATTCTCCAGGCAAGAATACTGGAGTGGGCTGCCATGCCCTCATCCAGGGGATGTTCCAGAAGCAGGGATCGAACCCGTGTCTCCCGCATTGACAGGCAGGAGTGTCACCTGGGAAGCATCTCAGTAGTAAAGACAGCTAATTTACAATACCAAAAAAAGAAAAAATTAAAACATCACACAGAACTAGCAAACAAATCAAGAGAAGATGATTGGTGTTAATGTACTTTTGGTTTAGAAGAAAAGATATTGTTTTCTTCTGTTCCTTATAATTACATGCAAGCAGTTTCCTTTCTAAGTATGTGGATGTTAAATTTCTCTTCTATTTAAGATCAAAGAGAATGTCTTCCAAATTAGTAAAAGAGGAAAAATAAAAGGAGAAATTTTAAATCTATCAAAAGAATCTGAGCAAGAACAAGGAAAAAAACACAGAAAAGAATAAAGGAAGAATGAACGGAAGGAGGAAGAAGAGGACCATGGAAAAAGCAGCACAAGCTGAAATTCTGAAGGGGAACGGCACATAAATTCCAATACATTTCTAAACGGGTATGGATTACAAAGTAAACACAGGATTATCAGACAAGATTTTTTTTAAAAGAAGCATTCTTCTACTATTTAAAGGAATGCTTTAAATAGGAATAGTAAAGGAAAGATTATACCCATTTGAAATCAGAGTTCCAAAGAACAGCAAGGAGAGATAAGAAAGCCTTCCTCAGCTATCAGTGAAAGAAACAGAGGAAAACAATGGAATGGGGAAGACTAGAGATCTCTTCAAGGAAATTAGAGATACCAAGGAAACTTTTCATGCAAAGATGGGCTCAATAAAGGACAGAAATGGTATGGACCTAACAGAAGCAAAAGATATTAAAAAGAGGTGGCAAGAATACACAGAAGAACTATGCAAAAAAGATCTTTACAACCCAGATAATCACGATGTTGTGAACACTCACCTAGAGCCGGAAAGCCTGGAATGAGAAGTCAAGGGGGCCTTAGGAAGCATCACTACAAACAAAGCTAGTGGATATGAAATTCCAGTTGAGCTATTTCAAATCCTAAAAGATGATGCTGTGAAAGTGCTGCACTCAATATGCCAGCAAATTAGGAAAATTCAGCAATGGCCACAGGACTGGGAAAGGTCAGTATTCATTCCAATCTCAAAGAAAGGCATGGCAAAGAATGTTCAGACTACTGCACAATTGCACTCATCTCACACTCGTAAAGTAATGTTCAAAATTCTCCAAGCCAGGCTTCAACAATACGTGAACCATGAACTTCCAGATGTTCAAGCTGGATTTAGAAAAGGCAGACGAATCAAAGATGAAATTGCCAACATCCACTGGATCATCAAAAAAGCAAGACAGTTCCAGAAAAACATCTACTTCTGCTTTACTGACTATACCAATGCCTTTGATTGCGTGGATCACAACAAACTGTAGAAAATTCTTCAAGAGATGGGAATACCAGACCACCTGATCTGCCTCCTCAGAAATCTGCATGCAGGTAAAGAACCAACAGTTAGAACTGGACATGGAACAACAGACTGGTTCCAAACCCGGAAAGTATTGTCAAGGCTGCATATTGTCATCCTGCGTATTTAATTTATATGCAGAGTATATCATGAGAAAAACCGGGCTGGATGAAGCACAAGCTGGAATCAAGACTGCCGGGAGAAAAGCATCAATAACCTCAGATATGCAGACGACACCACCCTTATGGCAGAAAGTGAAGAAGAACTAGAGAGCCTCTTGGTGAAAGTGAAAGAGGAGAGTGAAAAAGTTGCCTTAAAGCTCAACACTCAGAAAATGAAGGTCATGGCATCTGGTCCAGTCACTTCATGGCAAATAAATGGGGAAATACTGGAAACTGTAACAGACTTTATTTGGGGAGGCTCCAAAATCAATGCAGATGCTGACTGCAGCCATGAAATAAAAGATGCTTGCTCCTTGGAAGAAAACTTATGACCAACCTAGACAGCGTATTAAAAAGTAGAGATATTACTTTGCCAACAAAGGTCCATCTAATCAAAGCTATGATTTTTCCAGTAGTCATGTATGGATGTGAGAGTTGTACTATAAAGAAAGCTGAGTGCCAAAGAACTGATGCTTTTGAACTGCGGTGTTGGGAAGACTCTTGAGAGTCCTTTGGACTGCAAGGAGATCCAACCAGTTCATCCTAAAGGAGATCAGTCCTGGTGTTCATAGGAAGGACTGAAACTCCAATACTTTGGCCACCTGATGGGAAGAATTGAGTCATTGGAAAAGGCCCTGAAGGTGGAAAAGATGAAGGTGGGAGGAGAAGGGGACGACCGAGGATGAGATGATTGGATGGCATCACCAACTCAATGAACGTGGGTTTGGGTAGACTCTGGGAGTTGTCAATGGACAGGGAGGCCTGTTGTGCTGCGGTCCATGGGATCACAAAGAGTCAGACACGACAGAGCAACTGAACTGAACTGATAGCATTTAAAATATAAGAAAATGGTAAGAAAAATGCTTGTTATGAAATGTGAGTAGCTGTACACAACATCTATAAATACATAAAAACTGAGAGGAAAATGAAAGTCCTCAAGGAGAATACAGAAGATGATGCCATTTAAGTAATACTCAAAAGATATAAAAACCAAGAAGAATATCACAGATACATATATGTTTATCTATAATGCAAAGAAAGAAATGATAAATCCAAAATTCAAGAGATCTGAATTGAGGAGGGGGGCATCGAAGCTTCAAAGCCATAGGCAACATTCTGTAAATTAGCCTCATCAGTAGCCTCAGCAGTAAACATGGGTATTTGTGTCACTGTAGCCTTTCTAATGTCAAACATTTTATACAAATAATTTTTATAATAAGTCAAGCTATCAGTAACTTCAAATTTGGGTCCTGACTTCTTTTCTTCAGATCAGGCTGACAAGAAGGAATACAGTAATCTCATCACTCGCCACAAGCTCTTCCATCTCTGTTCTCACACACGCAGTGCACGGCACAAAACATTCAGCAATTCCAAAAGTTCTCCCACCAGTTTTGTGTTTTCAAGCCCAGAAATGCAGAAAACCTACATTCCAAACACACTGATTAAATGGAATAATGACACACACAGACTGCTTACCTGCTTTCCAGTGAACACGCACTTACTCACTTAGTCATCTGACTCTGCAACCCCATGGACTGCAGCCTGCCAGGCTCCTCTGTCCATGGGATTCTCCAGGCAAGAACACTGGAGTGGGTTGCCATGCCCTCCTCCAGGGGATCTTCCCAACCCAGGGATCAAACCCAGGTCTCCAGCATTGCCGGCAGATTCTTTACCAGCTGAGCTACCAATTTAAATCTTATGAAAAAATTTCCTAAAGTGATTTTCTCAAAGTTTCAGTTATTAACTTAATCAAATCTAGTTCCAAAATCTTGTTACAAATCTTCTAACCAAATGGTATCTTGTAGAATAGTAACAGTAAACTTCAAAATGTACATGTTAACTGTGAATAAAAGAAACTAATGCCTAAAAATCACAAAACAAAAAGATCAAAGAAGACTACTGTTCCTGAGACAGAAATCTTTTTCTTGATAGCCAGAACAAACTGCACACATGAAGATGCATTCTATAATTTGCTACTTGCAAAGATGAGTAAAGACTAAAACGCATATCACTCATAATACTAGTATCTACTTTTTACATCCATATATTTGAAAGTGTAGTTGTTGACTCATCTTTTAGTGGACATCCACTAAAACGTTACAAAGGAACTATGTCTTTAAGCACAAAATTGTCCTTAAGAATATTGAATAATGAATAAAACTTCAAACAGAAGAGAACTATGTGATCTTCAAATCAACTCTTCATAAAACAAAGCAAATAATTTGGTATTTAAAATACTAGTTTACACATAATTCCCTATCCAGATAGTCAAAGGATAACCATGTTTCATAATCAGGAGGCAGAGTTTCAGAGGTTGATGAATGGCTCTAAAATACTGCATATATCAGGGATGGGGCGCCAGAGTGGGGTGGGGGGTTTGCCCCTAATTTTTCCTTGATTTTTGATTTAAATAAATCTTGCTCCAAAACCATCATTTATCAGTTCACTTGCTTACTTTACTTTTCAACTGTATTCCCAAACATTAAAAAATTTAACTCTGATTTTCTCAGTAATACTACAGATCTAATAATAATCTCAAAAGCTTACAAAAAGTTAGAATTCCTTCTCTCTTGAAATTTAATCACATAATATATTAAAAAGAAAATATGAAAAATTGACTTTATCGGCTAACGGCATCATAACTAACTGTGAAGTCCAAAGATGTGATCAGAGAAATAGATTCACAGTCACATGTTCAGCTCAGTTTCTCCTGTCATTGGAGCACTGGGCACAGAAATGTTCCTGAGGAGCTCAGATTCCTTCTACATGAGGCACGATGATTTCAGAAACATTTCCCTAATAATATGGTTTTCTATTCCTTCCAGTCAAAAATACTATTTCATAGGAAACAAATATTTGTGACTTCCTGATAATATATTCTAGAACTCGCCACTCTTGAGGAAATAATCCCACAAACTTTTATTTTTGAAACAAGATTCAAGAATCACAGGAAGTACTAAATCCATTGTAATATGCTTGAATTCACAGACAGTCCTCTCACAGCTTTTTTCACTAACATGTTCAAATACTCAAAATAAGAAGATGAGGTAATGGCAGAGTCTACTTCTAATCACATCGAAATTCCATGATTATCTCCAGTGTCAGGAGGCTGCCAGGTAAACTGAAAATGAGTACAGCTCCTCAGTTGACCCCAACATACCCTCTTCCTACATTTAAACTCCACAAGAACAGGGCCTGGACCTACTCTGCTGTTTATTCAAGCCACACATCTAAGATGGTACTTGGAAAACAGCAGGTGCTCATCAACATTTTCTAAATGAAAACATTTAACAGTACAGATTAAACTGGAAACCAGAACTCTTCATATATGACTACACTTGTCAAATAAATGTTAAGACATATGAAGTCCCTGGTCTCACGCCCACCACTAATTTACACCCTAGCTGCTGCTGTTGCTAAGCTGCTTCAGTCGTGTCCGACCCTCTCTGAACCCATAGAGGGCAGACCCTCAGGCTCCCCCGTCCCTGGGATTCTCCAGGCAGGAACACTGGAGAGGGTCGCCATTTCCCTCTCCAATGCATGCATGCACGCTAAGTCACTTCAATCATGTCCAACCCTGTGCGACCCCATGGACAGTAGCCCACCAGGCTCCTCTGTCCACAGGATTCTCCAGGCAGGAACACTGGAGAGGGTCGCCATTTCCCTCTCCAATGCATGCATGCACGCTAAGTCACTTCAATCATGTCCAACCCTGTGCGACCCCATGGACAGTAGCCCACCAGGCTCCTCTGTCCACAGGATTCTCCAGGCAGGAACACTGGAGAGGGTCGCCATTTCCCTCTCCAATGTATGCATGCACGCTAAGTCACTTCAATCATGTCCAACCCTGTGCGACCCCATGGACAGTAGCCCACCAGGCTCCCCCGTCCCTGGGATTCTCCAGGCAGGAACACTGGAGAGGGTCGCCATTTCCCTCTCCAATGCATGCATGCACGCTAAGTCACTTCAATCATGTCCAACCCTGTGCGACCCCATGGACAGTAGCCCACCAGGCTCCTCTGTCCACAGGATTCTCCAGGCAGGAACACTGGAGAGGGTCGCCATTTCCTTCTCCAATGCATGCATGCACGCTAAGTCACTTCAATCATGTCCAACCCTGTGCGACCCCATGGACAGTAGCCCACCAGGCTCCTCTGTCCACACGATTCTCCAGGCAGGAACACTGGAGAGGGTCGCCATTTCCCTCTCCAATGCATGCATGCACGCTAAGTCACTTCAATCATGTCCAACCCTGTGCGACCCCATGGACAGTAGCCCACCAGGCTCCCCCGTCCCTGGGATTCTCCAGGCAGGAACACTGGAGAGGGTCGCCATTTCCCTCTCCAATGCATGCATGCACGCTAAGTCACTTCAATCATGTCCAACCCTGTGCGACCCCATGGACAGTAGCCCACCAGGCTCCTCTGTCCACAGGATTCTCCAGGCAGGAACACTGGAGAGGGTCGCCATTTCCTTCTCCAATGCATGCATGCACGCTAAGTCACTTCAATCATGTCCAACCCTGTGCGACCCCATGGACAGTAGCCCACCAGGCTCCTCTGTCCACAGGATTCTCCAGGCAGGAACACTGGAGAGGGTCGCCATTTCCCTCTCCAATGTATGCATGCACGCTAAGTCACTTCAATCATGTCCAACCCTGTGCGACCCCATGGACAGTAGCCCACCAGGCTCCCCCGTCCCTGGGATTCTCCAGGCAGGAACACTGGAGAGGGTCGCCATTTCCTTCTCCAATGCATGCATGCACGCTAAGTCACTTCAATCATGTCCAACCCTGTGCGACCCCATGGACAGTAGCCCACCAGGCTCCTCTGTCCACAGGATTCTCCAGGCAGGAACACTGGAGAGGGTCGCCATTTCCCTCTCCAATGTATGCATGCACGCTAAGTCACTTCAATCATGTCCAACCCTGTGCGACCCCATGGACAGTAGCCCACCAGGCTCCTCTGTCCACAGGATTCTCCAGGCAGGAACACTGGAGAGGGTCGCCATTTCCTTCTCCAATGCATGCATGCACGCTAAGTCACTTCAATCATGTCCAACCCTGTGCGACCCCATGGACAGTAGCCCACCAGGCTCCTCTGTCCACAGGATTCTCCAGGCAGGAGTACTGGAGTGGGTTGCCATTTCCTTCTCCTTACACCCTAGAGAACAGACTAACATGGTAAAATATGGAAAAATAAAAATAAAGTTGAAATAACAGAGATTCTTTGCTCACTCTTCATACTCCTTAGTTAAACCTCACTCTCATGTCTCTCAGCAGGTAGGGTCTTTTTATCTTAAAAATTATACTGTCGAGGATTTTTATCTTACTGTAGCCAAAATTAAGAAATATCCAGAATATCAGAATATCAAAAGAATTCTTTTACGTATCATTAACCTCCGGCCATAGTTTGTCATTCAGGCCCTCTGACCCTTTATCTACATTTTATACACACGTACATGTATGCATGTATGTGCATATAGAGAGAAAGCTAGAATACATTTTACATATATATTTACATAGAAATAAGCATTCATTTATTATACAAGTAAGAAATCAAAACTAACCTACCTTAGACTCTTACAGCTTAGAAATTCTATGACTGCTCATTTTATAACAACCCCTATTTAAAATTTTTCAAGACTATGCTGGGCTAAAAAGTCTAAAAATTGGTTTATCAAGGCACCTACTGTAGTATGGCTAGATACAGGGCACCTAGTGAAATCTGGATTTCTGAAAAATATAACAAATAATTTCTTACTGTAACTATGTCTAAAATCCAGATTTTGCTAGGCATCCTATATTTCTATTTGCTAAACCTGACAACACTAACCTATGGACTCCTATAAAGATACCCCTTTCAATAAACAAAAAAAAATTATTGGCATTTCTTGCTATGTCAAACAGAAATGAGCCAGTATATATACAATGCCAAAATTCAGTGTGAAACTCAACCACGTTAAATCAATAGTTTCTGATCATGATTAATTCTCTTTTGAAAAATAGCTTAAGTTTTTTAAAATTCTAAGGGAAAAAAGGCATAATTTTTTTAAAAGTCCACAAGCTATATATTTCTCAGTAATAAACACAAAAAGTATAGAGACTGTATTTCCACATGAATATAAATATTATGTATTCAATTGTTACCCTGAGAAGTTGTTGAGGCAGATCAGCTATTTATTCACAGGCACCATGAAGTATAAAAGTGACAAATCATGGCATCTGTTTAATTCAGTACATGCCCTCATGTTCAGATAGACGAATTACCTCACAGGATTACTTGTCAAAGACACGCGGAGGGACTCCAGGTACGTGAAGAGTCTCTCATCCGCAGACCCCATCTTCAGTTCATAGATAAATTCCTGAGGTGAGATCTGTCGATTACTCTTAAGACTTCCCTGAAAAATAAGTAAAAAAAACTGAATTCATGCTGTGTGAAGATTATTAAAATAGTTACAACTGCATTAACTGCACCTTTCACATTAACAGCAATACACAGTTACTCACAGTATTATTATTTTGAGAGAATGATTTCCTTACTTCTGCCCATTAATCTATAAATTCATAATCTATGGTATCCATGGATTAGGTTTTAGGAACATGCAAAATAAAACGAAACCTCAATATAAGAATAATTCCATTAAAATAAATATTCTAAGCAATACAGAAAAAGTTGTAAATCATTAAGCACCTAGCTCAAGGCATTACAGACACAGAGATTATCAATACCTAAGTCTGGAAGGAGAATCCCAAGCGAAAAAAAAAACAGTACTTTTCAGTGCAGTCTAATTCCTCCAGCACTAATTCATGTCTAACTCTGTGCAACCCCATGGACTCCTCCCACCAGTCTCCTCTGTCCATGGAACTCTCCAGGCAAGAACACTGGAGTGAGTAGCCATTCCCTTCTCCAGGGGAATCTTCCTGACCCAGGAATCAAACCTGGATCTCCCGCATTGCAAGCATCTGAGCCACAAGAGAAGCTCCTAATTTCTCTAACGTGACACCAAAGGCTCAAAGAAGAAGAGCCAACTTGGCAGAGAGAAAAGGGAAGAAGCCAAGGGAAAGGTAAAGAAGAGTTAAGGAGGCAAAAACTTAGTCAAGAATACCTTTCAGACAAAAATATAACACATGAGCATACCCCCAAAAAATATACGAAAGCACATACAGTTGAAAATGACAGGCCAGGTCCTAGAGCAGTGGAGTACCACTACACAAACAGCTTATCACACTAGCAGCAGTATGAAACACCGATGAGAAGAGCTGGTGTTCACTCATTATTCAACACACGCTAATTCCCTAGTAAGTGCCAGTCAATGTCCTAAGTGCTGAAAAAACACCAGTGAACAAGAGACAAAAATCGCTACCTGCACAGAACTTTACTCTCCACAGGGAAGGGTAAAGAAAGACAGACAATAACTGAAAAGTAATTAAAATACATCCAACAGTAGATAGTGTTAAGTGCTATAGAGGAAAAAAAAAGCAATAGGAGGAATACGCAGCACAGGAAGTGGGGTGAATTTCAAACAAGATGGTCAACGAAGTCTCCCAGAGAAGACTCTGAAGGACTCAAACTTGAACATTAGAATCAAAGTCTGAAGATGTGCGAGCTTGAACCTTGTAGAAGTCTGGAAAGAGAGCTGTGATGGAGAGGACTGTAGGCCTTACAGGCCACCAAAGAACTTGGACTTCCACTCTGAGATCAGAAGCATCAGAAGTAGAAAGACCTGTTGAACACGTACGTGTATGGTCCAGATGGACCACATGAGAATGTCCATCAAACATATGGACGTCTAAAGATGAGGATGTCCAACTAACAATAAACTTCAGAATTCTATTTAAATTACAGATTATAAATCCAAGGGGAAGGAAAGGATCTATACATGTCCAAAAGTAGATTCGTTGGGATGGTGGGAAATTAGATGTATTTTTCCCATTTCTTTTTCATTTTTTTGCTACACTGTTACACAAGGAAACATTCCCATAAAGCAAAACAAATTAGCCCTGGGAAACAGGTGATTTTCATAGTCTGCTGCTGCTAGGTCGCTTCAGTCGTGTTCGACTCTGTGCGACCCCACAGTCAGCAGCCCATTGGGCTCCACCGTCCCTGGGATTCTCCAGGCAAGAACACTGGAGTGGGTTGCCATTTCCTTCTCCAATGCATGAAAGTGAAGAGTGAAAGTGAAGTCACTCAGTCGAGTCCAACTCTTAGCAACCCCACGGACTGCAGCCTACCAGGCTCCTCCGTCCATGGGAGTTTCCAGGCAAGAGTACTGGAGTGGGGTGCCATTGTCTGGAGCTTGCTGCTGCTGCTGCTGCTGCTGCTAGGTCGCGTCAGTCATGTCCGACTCTGTGTGACCCCATAGACGGCAGCCCACCAGGCTCCCCCGTCCCTGGGATTCTCCAGGCAAGAACACTGGAGTGGGTTGATTTTCATAGTCAGCAAGTCCTAATTTACTAAAGAAAATTTCAGGGCAAAATCTCAAAGAACAAAATGATAAAATAAAAATGAAAGGAAAAATGAAATGGTGAGAAAACTGAAAATGTCAGATTTTTGAATTAGTGACTATGCTATCTCTCATTAAAAAGAGAATATATTCAACTTGGACCAGTATATCATTTATCCATCTCTTTGCTTTAAATTACGAATCTGCTTCTTGTTCAACACAGAAAATTTGGAAACAGAAAAACAAAGAAAAAGTGTCTAAAAACAACTATTAGTTTGATATTTCTATGTCTTAAGTATTTTTTCTCCTATATTATATATAACATATAAACTTTTATACTTAAACATACATATTTTACTTATAAAAATATATGATATTTTATCAATTACTAATATTTAAAGAACATATTCCAGTATTAATACTTAATTCCCAAAGAAAATTATTTTCTTTCTGAATACAGACTATTATTAACACACTGTGCTGTGTGCTATGCTTAGTTGCTCAGTTGCATCCGACTCTGTGACCCCATGGACTGTCATCTGCCAGGCTCCTCTGTCCATGGGAATTCTCCAGGCAAGAATACTGGAGTGGATTGCCATGCCTTCTTCCATGATTAACATACTACTACTTACCTAATTTACACCATTATTAATGAGCATTTAGTTTGATTGTATCGTAAATTTTTTCAAGTTTCTGATGTAGGCTGCCAGGCCAATAATTTTATCCAAATATATATCAATAGAGGTTTGTAGTCATTTCTGAATTTATTATTGAAAAGAATTACAACTTTGGTAGAATCAAAATAAACCAAGACTGAATAGATGAATTGTTTCCTTCAACAATATTTGGGTAAACCCCAGTATTTGAAGAAAATACTTCTAAAATATAAAAATAACAAGCAATAAGTACTTTGGATTAAAAGTGATATAAAGGTATTTTAAAACAGTTTCTTCTGAGAGCTACTTAATATATGTAAATTATGTGCTTATTCTGATATATTTAAACGTGTAACCTTTCAATATTATATTAGACTTCTGCTATAAAATATATAAAATATAAAGACTTATAAAAACATTAGAATTTCTACTCTCCCTCCCTCTGGCTACAGTTATAAGTAAATTAAATTGAACCAAATGATGCCAATCCATGAAATGAGAGCTAGCTGAACTCACATTCTATGGGATCCTCACAACAAAGTTCCTAGAGAGATGAGTGCAGGAATCCAAAAACCGTAACAATGCTTTAATTTGCTTTAGAGACACAGAATAGGGCACTCAATGAAGAGAATGTCTCCATTCATAAAGTCTTCCAGCTACTATAATTTCCTGTTAGCCAAATCAACATGCTGGCTGCCCCTAAAATTGGGAATATGATAAGGAATGTTGGCTCTCATCATTCTATTCAGGAATATAGCAAGGTCAATAATAACAGCAGCACACACGCAGATTAGAAAGAAGAAGTAAATCTGTCTATAAGCAAACAAGATGATTACCTACAGGAATTTACCATGGTCACAGAACAAAATTCAACATAGAAAAATAATTCTTATTTCTAAATACTATCAGCAATTGGAAAACAAACTTTTAAATAAACCATTTCTAATAGCATCAAAAAATACAAAATCATTAAGAAAAAGTTTAACAGAAGAAGGGAACTATCTGTACATTAAAAACTATAACACTGTGGAGACAAGATGACCTAAATAAATGAAAATGTTATACCATGTTCATGGATCAGATGACTCAATCTCCAGAAATCCATTAAGAAAAACACCTTTTGAAAAATAATCTACAAAGTCAATATAATAACCATCAACATCCCAGCAAGCTTTTTTGAAGAAATTGAGAAGCAATTTCTAAAATTAATATGGAAATGCAGGGAACCTACAACAGAATAATTTCCAAAAAAAATAAAGTTGGGGACTTATTTCATCTGATTTCAAGATTTACTGAAATGCTACAGTAATCAAAGCAGAATTAACAGAACATTAATGGAACAGAATGAAGTATAGAAATATACTTGAATCTACGTAATGAATGATTCTCAACAAAGATCTCAATGTAATTCAATCGGGTATTAACAATCTTTTCAATAATTGGTGCTAGAATAACCGAACATCCATATGAAAGAATGTGAGCCTTAAAAAGCTAAAATTATAAAATGTCTACAAGAAAACATATTGAAAACCTTCACTATCTTGGGGAAAGCAAAGATTCCTTAGCATACAAAAGGCACTAACTCTAAAATTGGATTTCATCAAAATGTAAATCTTCCACTTCTCAAAAGACTCTTTTATTAACACAGTTTCATTAAAATTAAAGATAAGCCACAGATTGAGAAAACACTGCAATACGTGTCAAGAACTATGCAGAGTCTAATATGCTACTCTATATACAAGCTAAATTAGCCTGTTACTGCTTCATGAGTACTGAGAGAAAACTTAATACCTGCTGTTGCTGCTGCTACGTCACTTTAGTCGTGTCCGACTCTGTGTGGCCCCACAGACAGCAGCCCACCAGGCTCCGCCGTCCCTGGGATTCTCCAGGCAAGAACACTGGAGTGGGTTGCCATTTCCTTCTCCAGTGCATGAAAGTCAAAAGCGAAAGTGAAGTTGGTCAGTCGTGTACAAGTCTTAGAGACCCCATGGACTGCAGCCTACCAGGCCCCTCCATCCATGGGATTTTCCAGGCAAGAATACTGGAGTGGGGTGCCACTGCCTTCTCCATAAGACTCCTGAGTTAGAGACAAAAGGAGTCTATTACACATGTTGGTTCCCCAACCCAAACGAAAGTCCCAAACGGATGATGCAGCGATTCTTAATGATGGATGTCTACACATGCAAGGGATATCACAAGAGAAGAACCCTGAGCTTAGGGTAATCACCACTTTTATAGTGAACAGTAATAAGCCCATTAATTATCCACAGAGATAAAACTTCATCTCTAAGGTTGTGAAAGTGAAAGTTGCTCATGACTCTTTGAGACCCCATGGATTATACAGTTCATGGAATTCTCCAGGCCAGAATACTGAAGTGGGTAGACTTTCCCTTCTCCAGGGGATCTTCCCAACCCAGAGATCACACCCAGGTCTCCCACATTGCAGGCGGATTCTTTACCAGATGAACCACAAGGGAAGTCCTCTCTAAGGTGATCTCTAAGGTTGATTCACTGTAAACACAATCCTGAAAAATGATCTGGATAAACAATCCTCAAGCCTTGCACTGCTGGCATAACCAGAAAGAATATACAGGAATACCTAGGGTCCACAGGAGACTCCATCTCCTAATATAAATATATCTCATAAAAGATTTCTATTCAGACCGTTTAATAAACTCCTACAACTCAATAGTAATAAGAAAAACAGTCCAATTAAAGACATGAATAAAAGACTTCACAAGAGAAGATATATGAATAGACAATAAGCACAGGAAATGGTATTCAGGATCATTTGTAATCAGGGAACTGCAAAACAAAACCAGAAACAAAATAATCCTACAGCCATCCTAGAACGGTGAGGGTGTGAAGCACCCGGAATCCTTCCACACAACTAGTGGGCACATGAAATGGCACCGGCACTTTACAAAACAGGGATTTCTTTTAAAGTTAAATACATACTGACTCAGCAAGTGGACGTTGAGGTGTTAAGCAGGAGGGGAAAACAATCGCTATGACATTCAGAACAGCTTTATTCATAAAAGCCAAAGACTGGGAACAATGCAAATATTCATCAGCAAGGTGTTGTACAGCCACACAAGTGGAGTGTGTGCATGCATGCCCAGTCGTGCCGGACTCTGCGGCCCCATGGACTGTATCCCACCCGGGTCCTCTGTGCATGAGATTCTCCAGGCAAGAATACTGGAGTGGGTATGCCCTCCTCCAGGGAATCTGCTTGACTCCGGGACTGAACCCGCATCTCCTGCGTCTCCTGCACTGAGGCAGATTTTCTACCCACAGAGCCACCTGGGAAGCCCATACACTGGAACACTATAAAACAGTAAAAAAAAAAGTTCACTACATAATGCAACAGGATAGATGAATCCAAAAGCTATGCTGAGTTAAAGAAGTCAAACAAACAAAAAACAGAGCACAGCGTATGGTTCCGTTTATAGGAAGGACCAAGAGCAACCTGTCAGTGTTTCCTCTGGGGCCGCTGTGACTGAAGGCAAGAAAGCAGAGCTGTTCACCATCGCCAGTGCGCATGCGTAGAGAACGAGGGCTCACAGCGTCTGAGGCGCAGCAGTAACAGGCTTTTCCAACAGACGCCGGGCAAGAGAGAATAAACTTCCTGGCAAAAGAGAATGCTCTATTTGAAGCACATCCGGTCTGCCCAGTCGGAACCCTGCGCTGCCCGCCGGCCTCCACGCCGCGTCAGGCACTCCCTGCCTCAGTGTGCTCACCTCGACAGCACACTGCGCGCCTGCTCGGGCTCCCCCGGCATCAGTCGGACCTCGCCGAAACCACCCTACCAGGGCCGGGCTTCTCTAAGCCACGCAAACTGAGTCCTTGCCTCTATCTATGGATTTCTTTTTCAAAACACTCACCACTCTGTACTACACTAACTTTAGGGGCTTCCAACTGCCCCCAGGCACCAAGGCGCCAGTCACCAGCCAGCAGGAGACGACCCTGAGCTCCCCGGGGCGGGTGCGTCCGACGCCAGCCGAGCCCGGCAGGCCACCTTCCGCTGACACGCCAGTCAGCACACTGCGTGACACTGCCCGCAGCACACCACCAGGTGCCACAGGGTTTCAGTGGGTGTCACTCCTGCCTTTCTCTGCACAAGCCTTCCTCGACCAGAAGATGCCCCAGGCACAAAAAGAACCAGCGGTCTTGGCGTGGGAAGAGTGGAGACTTAATTCCTTACGATTTGCCAATTCTGTGACCTTAGATACGTCATCTATTTTCTTAGACTATTCCCTCCTTTCTTTCAAAAACACTGTAGAGACTTCTAGACAAGGGGTTGCAAAGATGAAGAGCCAAGTGGAGTGTGTTGTGGGCGAGAGAAAAACCGCCTGAGAGCCGCAATTTCCATTTTTCAAGCGTGAGTCCAGAGACTGTAGCCCTCCACAAAGCTCACTCAGAAGCCCTGGAGAGCCCCAGAGCAGAATCTGGTCGTCCTGACTCTGCCACGCTGCAACTCCACTCTGGCCAAGCTGTGAGCTCAGTGACGCAGAAAGGCATCTGTCTGCGTAGAAGCCCTCATGAGATTTCAGAGGAGAACATGCCTGAGGTTGGAAATCTATCTCAGAATGCCACTGTATCAGATCAGAATAAACGTTTTACCAAACCTGTTTTACCAAGAAGGAAACAGCAGCCCACTGCAGTATTCCTGCCTGGAGAAGCCAACGGACAGAGGAGCCTGGTGGGCTGCAGTCCAAGGGGTTGCAAAGACTCGGACACGACTGCAACTAGGACGCACACACACGCCCGTTCACCCTAACTCTGTGGAACGGCTGCTCTCCCCTTTGTAGATCCCGTCCCTGCCCTCTGCTGTGCTCTGTCCTGTCCCTGCACGACGCAGCTTCCCAGGCTTCCAGAGCATCTGCCTTCAGGTGTGGGTTTGGCCAACGGGAGTCAAAGGCAGGTGACTGGAGGTAGGAGGGAGGGAAAAGCCGGGTGCTTTCTCTTTCCCTGTCCTGTGTGGGCTCTGGCATGTCTCCAGAAGCACACAGGCTCCCCTGCGGCCCCAGCTCCTACAGGATATGCTGCATGGTTCCAGCTCCCAGAGGATGGTGCTCCCCCAGGCTCCCTTAATGTCACCTCTTCCATCTGTCCCTCCAGATTAGGAGTGTGGGCAGCTCCTTGTTTCTGCTAACCTCTAGGTTGTCTCACTGTCCTCTCTTGGGTTTCCCAGTCCTTTCATCACCCCTGTCACGGTGTTGCCAATGCCCAGCATTAAATTCTGTGCTTTACATACTTAGGTTCTTCTTTGCCTGGCTGGACCCCGAGTGATACACCAGTATTATATATAATACACCAGTATTATACTGAAAGGTTGTTGTTGAATTACGACACTGGGATTCTTGGCCCCCGGAGGAGAAGAATTCAATCCGGGGCCAGAGACGACACTTGATCACTCAGAGCTTTTGTGTAACAAAGTTTTATTAAAGTATAAAGGAGATCGAGAAAGCTTCTGACATAGGCATCAGAAGGGGGCAGAAAGAGTACCCCCCCTGCTAGTCTTTAGCTGGGTGTTATATAGTCACCAGCAGTCTGTTAATGAAAGAAAGGAATGTCTCAAAACTTAGAATGGCACCAGGCCCATCACCCATAGGATGTATTTTGGGATAATCTTGGCTCCAAATGGTTCATCTTGGGCCATAAAAGGATTAATTTGACTCTTGAAGAAGGGCAGAGCACCATACAAATAGTGTTATTTACATAGATTAGAGGAACAATATCAGAGTATAGCATACTGGTTTATCAAGTAGGTTCTGAGCCAAAAGGCAGAACCGACTTGAAGACAGAGTTTGGGGTAAATGCATAATATATTAGCATAGCCTAAGATAAACATTTCCATAAGAAAAAGGCATTGGTTAACTTCAGGTGAAACCAGGTATCATTATGACAACACACAATTTTAAGAGAAACCTCCTTTTAAATTTGTACAGAGAAGGAAAAAATATCGCTAGTTTGTTTCCTCCTGCCACTTAAGAGAGAGAAAAATATCTGACACTTGCAGGCTATTTCCTCCCCTTGGAGACCCCTGGCCTTCCTGCCTGTTACCCTCTCAATACCAGGCAGTTTGTAGACATTATTTCTTACACCTCATAAGTCTTGTGGTAGACTGCATTGTTTCCATTTTAAAGAGCAGGAATTGAGCCTTACGTCTAAGGTAATATAGCATGGATCCTATTTCATCAAATCTAGCATGAGCACTTTCCCCTATATTTTAGTATCTTTGAAGAAAAGGTGCTTTTTTTTTCTAATGGACATCAATGTGAAGTTTTAGGACTATCAAGAAAGTGTAAGATGGCCCTTCTGATACTCAGAAGCGTTGATACCCCCAGAATATAAACCATTGCTAGTTTTAAAAAAAAAAAAAAAACAGGAGAAGAGACAGACCCAAAATGGAGTCTTTGCCCCCAGAACAGCAAACCGAGACTTGATTGCAGTTTCAATCTTTCCAGGGATGCGACCTATAAACAGGCAAATATGAAATTTCCTGATAAGCACTAGAGAGGCAATCTGCACAGAAGACCCCTTTCTGTCCCCTTTCCCCTGAAAAGAAGAGATGACTGGGACTGGAAAAGTTCTTTCTTTTGCTGAAAACTTCCCTACACATCACTCCTTCCTTCTCTAACACCTTCCATTTTGTACAGTTTCTCGGAGTGCTTTTCTATTTATTAGATGGGATGCTGAATCAATGAATAAAGCCAAATAAATCTTTTTAAAAACTACCTTAACTACCATTACTTAAACGATATACTGAGTACCTACTACGTATCAGACATTGTTTGTATCATGTGGATACAGTGGTGAAATAAAAGTCAACAGTGACTCCTAGACATTAGGCATGAGCCAAAATGTAGTGCTACCTACCTAAATGAGGAAGACAGAAGAAAAAGAATCACTAATAGAGGAAGCAGCTATTTAAGAATCATGAAAGTGAAAAGAAAAAGTGAAATCGCTCAGTCGTATCCGACTCTATGCGACCCCATGGACCGTAACCTACCAGGCTCCACGGTCCATGGCATTTTCCAGGCATGAATACTGGAGTGGGCTGCCATTTCCTTCTCCAGAGGATCTTCCCAAGCCAGGGATCGCACCCGGGTCTCCTGCGTTGCAGACAGACGCTTTACCGTCTTAGCCACTAGGGAAGCCCCATTTAAGAATCATAGGTCTGAGCAAATGACATTTTTTTCTGTCTAAGAAAATAATAGCTAGGGACTCCCCTGGTGGTCCGGTGCTTGAGAGTCTACCTTGCAACTCAGGGGACGCAGATTCAATCCCTGGTCAGGGAACTAAGATTCCACGAGCCACAGAGCAACGAAACCTGTATGCCGCAACAAGAGAAACCTTACGGTGCAACAAAAATCCAAAGTGCCACAGCTGAGATTCAGTGCAGCCAAATAAATAAATAAAAATTTTTTTTAAAGAGGAAGAAAAGAAAATCTGAGAAGAGAGCAAAATGAAGAAAGAAAAGGAGCATGGGCATTCTGGGAGAAGGGTCTTTCAAGCAAACAGAAGAGCAAATATAAAGCACTAAGGCAGGAGGGAACCTGGCATATCCGAAGGACAGCAAGGAAACCCATCTGAACCCCAGCCATGGTGGCAAAGAGTTACACAAAGAGTTATAGATGACAGGGACAGATAAAACAGGCACAGGATTGACAAACCACAGCCCACAGCCACATGTTTTCATATTTCAATGAAGAATGGTTTTCACATTTCTAAAAGCTTGTAATACAGAAGAGGAAGATCAGACAGAAGAAGAAGAGCAGCAGCAGAAGCAACTGAGACCATACCTAACACACAAGCCTGAACTGTCTCCGATCTGGCCCTTTAAGAAAGATTCCTGGTCCCAGACAGTCGTATAAACCATGGTAGAGACTTTAGGTTTTATTCTGAATAACATTTGAGAGGACCAAGAATAGAAATTGTGAGACGTAATAAACATTTTTAGAAGATTATTCTAGCTACTGTGTGGCAACACAGAGGCAAAACATGAAACAAGGAAATGAATTAGAATCTGTTTTTTACATCCTCTGGTCAAGAGTTGGAAGCAGCCTAGTATACAGTGCCAATTATGGAAGGCATAGATTTGCTCAGTATGAAGGAGGATCAGATTAGAATTACAGACAGGCTGAATGGGAGGGGGGAGGTGTGAAAGAATGAAAACACACAGATGATGAGAAAGCTATAGATGTCAACAACTAAGTGAATGGTGTCACCAACTACTGATTAATATGACCTTGATAAGAGCAGGTTCAGTGGTGGACTCGAGATAAGCCAGATCAGAAGTTCAAGGGAGAAAGCAAGAAGAATGGGCAACTTTTCTGAGAAGATTCTGTAAACGAGAGCAAAGAAGCAGGAAAAGTAGCTAGAAAGGAACCCCTGTGGCATGATATTGGGGATGAGGGGAAAACCACATCCCGTCTGCATACTGATGGGAATAACGCAAGGAGACAGGAAGAAACTGATAGATGCAAAGGATAAATACAGATACAGGAAGACAAAAAAGTAAATAATAACAACCAAAAATCCTTAAGAAGGTTTTTCGAGATGTGACCTACCTACAAGGGGAAGGATTGACCTTACGCAGTAGCAAGGAAACTGCACTCTAAAAAGAGCAAAAGCAGAGCCAAAGGGAACAAATTCAGGTAGATTGTCAGATCTGGTGATTAGGAAGGAAGGTAGGGCAGTTCTATTCTGATTACATCGACGGTCTCAGTGACAGAAGCAGCAATACAATCAGCTAAAAGTCAGGGTGCAGAGCTGCAGGTATGAGAGAAGATAAGAGACCATTTTCAGAAACAGGACACTGACAAGGGCCATGTGGTAGAACACCTGTTAAAGGCTCCCTCTGTCATCTGTGGTCATTCAGAAGATACCAGCCAGTGTGGGTGCATGCTTCCTTCCAGACGCATGCTTCAAATGGGTACATCGTTCCTTTTCTCCTTTGCTTTTTGGTTCTCTTCTATTCCCAGCTATTTGTAAGGCCTACTCAGACAACCATTTTGCCTTTTTGTATTTCTTTTTCTTTGAGATTGTCTTGATCACTGCTTCCTGTACAATATCACAAACCTCTGTCCAAAGCTCTTTAGGCACTCAGTCTATCTAATCCTTTGAATCTATTTGTCACTTCCACTGTATAATCCTAAGGGATTTGCTACTGCTGCTAGATCGCTTCAGTCCTGTCTAACTCTGTGCGACACCATAGACGGCAGCCCACCAGGCTCCCCCGTCCCTGGGATTCTCCAGGCAAGAACACTGGAGTGGGTTGCCATTTCCTTCTCCAGTGCATGAAAGTGAAAAGTGAAAGTGAGGTTGCTCAGTCATGTCCGACTCCTAGCGACCCCATGGACTGCAGCCTACCAGGCTCCTCTGTCCATGGGACTTTCCAGGCAAGAGTACTGGAGTGGGGTGCCATTGCCTTCTCCAAAAGGGATGTGGTTTAGGTCATATCAGAATGGTCTAATGGTTTTCCATACTTTCTTCAATTTAAGTCTGAATTTGGCAATAAGGAGTTTATGATCTGAGCCACTGTAGGCTCTGGGTCTTGCTTTTGATAACTATATAGAACTTCTCCATCTTTGGCTGCAAAGAACATACTCAGTCTGATTTTGGTATTGACCATCTGGTGATATCCATGTGCAGACTCTTCTCTCGTGTTGTTGGAAGAAGGTGTTTCCTATGACCAGTGTGTTCCCTTGGCAAAACTCCATTAGCCTTTGCCCTGCTTCATTCTAAACTCCAAGGCCAAATTTATCTGTTACCCCAGGTATCTCCTGACTTCCTACTTTTGCATTCCAGTCCCCTATAATGAAAAGGGCATCTTTTTGGGGTGTTATTTCTAAAAGGTCTTGAAGTCTTCATAGTACCATTCAACTTCAGCTTCTTCAGCATCACTGGTCGGGACATAGACTTGGATTACTGAGATACTGAATGGCTTGCCTTGGAAACACACAGAGATCATTCTGAGGTTTTTGAGATTGCATCCAAGTACTGCATTTCGGACTCTTTTGGTGACTATGATGACTACTCCATTTGTTCTAAGATATTCTTGCCCACAGCAGTAGATATAATGGTCATCTGAGATAAATTCACCCATTCCACTCCATGTTAGTTCACTGATCCCTAAAATGTCAATGTTCAGTCTTGCCATCTCCTGTTTGAGCACTTCGAATTTTCCTGGATTCATGAACCTAAAATTTCAGGTTTCTATGTAATATTGCTCTTTGTAGCATCAGACTTTACTTCTGTCACTGGTCACATCCGCAACTGGGTGTTTTTTTTGCTTTGGCTCCATCCCTTCATTCTTTCTGGAGTTATTTCTCCACTCTTCTCAAGTAGCATATTGAGCACCTGCCGACCTGGGAAGCTCATCTTTCACTGTCCTATCTTTTTGCCTTTTCATACTGTTCATGCGGTTCTCAAGGCAAGAGTACTGAAGTGGTTTGCCACTCCCTTCTCCACTGGACCACATTTTGTCAGAACTCTCCACCACGACCCATCCATCTGGGGTGGTTCTATATGGCATGGCTCATAGTTTCATTGAGTTAGACAAGGTTGTGGTCCATGTGATCACATTTGAACGCCCAGTTGCAAAGAACAGCAGAGAGAGACAAGAAAGCCCTCCTCAGCAATCAATGCAAAGAAATAGAGGAAAACAACAGAAGGGGAAAGACTAGAGATCTCTTCAAGAAAATTAGAGGTACCAAGGGAATATTTCATGCAAAGATAGGCACAGTAAAGGACTGAAATGGTATGGACCTAACAGAAGCAGAACATATTAAGAAAGGGAGAGAAGAATACACAGAATAACTATACAAAAAAAGATCTTTATGACCCAGATAATCATGATGGTGTAATCTCTCACCTAGAGCCAGACATCCTGGAATGTAAAGTCAAGTGGACCTTAGAAAGCATCACTACGAACAAAGCTAGTGGCGGTGATGGAATTCCAGTGGAGCTATTTCAAATCCTAAAAGACGATGCTGTGAAAGTGCTGCACTCAATATGCTAGCAAATTTGGAAAACTCAGCAGTGGCTACAGGACTGGAAAAGGTCAGTTTTCATTCCAATCCCAGAGAAAGGCAACAGCAAAGAATGCTCAAACTACTGCACAATTGCACTCATCCCACACTAGTAAAGTAATGCTCAAAATTCTCCAATCCAGGATTCAACAGTATGTGAACTGTGAACTTCCAGATGTACAAGCTGGTTTTAGAAAAGGCAGAGGAACTAGACATCAAATTGCCAACATCCGCTGGATCACTGAAAAAGCAAGAGCATTCCAGAAAAACATCTACTTCTCCTTTACCGACTATGCCAAAGTCTTTAACTCTGTGGACCACAACAAATTCTGGAAAATTCTTAAAGAGATGGGAATACCAGACCATCTGACCTGCCTCTTGAGAAATCTGTATGCACATCAAGAAGCAACAGTTAGAGCTGGACATGGATCAACAAACAGGCTCCAAATCTGGAAAGGAGTACGTCAAGGCTGTATATTGTCACTCTGCTTATTTAACTCCTGTGCAGAGTAAGTACATCATGAGAAACGCTGGACTGGGTGAAGTTCACAAGCTGGAATCAAGACTGCCGGGAGAAATATCAATAACTTCAGATATGCAGATGACACCATCCTTATGGCAGAAAGTGAAGAACTAAAGAGCCTCTTGATGACAGTGAAAGAGGAGAGTGAAAAAGTTGGCCTAAAACTCAACCTTCAGAAAACTAAGATCATGGCATCTGGTCCCATCACTTCATGGCAAATAGATGAGGAAACAGTGGAAACAGTGACAGACTTTATTTTGGAGGGCTCCAAAATCACTGCAGATGCTGACTGCAGCCATGAGATTTAAAGACGCTTGTTCATTGGAAGAAAAGTCATGACCAATTTAGACAGCATATTAAAAAGCAGATACGTTACTTTGCCAACAAAGGTCCATCTAGTCAAAGCTATGGTTTTTCCAGCAGTCATATATGGATGTGAGAGTTGGACTAAAAAGACATCTTTGCACCAAAGAATTGATGCTTTTGAACTGCGGTATTGGAGAAGACCCTTGAGAGTCCCGTGGACTGCAAGTAGATCCAACCAGTCCATCCTAAAGGAGATCAGTCCTGGGTGTTCACTGGAAGGGCTGATGTTGAAGCTGAAACTCCAATAATTTGGCCACATGATGTGAAGAACTGACTCATTTGAAAAGACCCTGATGCTGGGAAAGATTGAAGGCAGGAGGAGAAGGGGTCAACAGAGAATAAGATGGTTGGATGGTATCACCGACTCAATGGACATGAGTTTAAGTAAACTCTGGGAGTTGGCAATGGACAGGGAGGCCTGGCGTGCTGCCGTCTGTGGGGTGGCAAAGAGCTGGACACGACTGAGCGACTGAACTGAACTGAGATGTATGCTAGGCTGATATGAAAGCACAGCGCAAGCAGGTACTTCCATTAACCAACGGCAGAGTGTATGTGAACAGAGAGGCAAATGCACTGAATATGTATGGAAGAGAACAAAGGACTGTGCATCTAAGGTCAAAAAGATAAGAACACGAAGAAAATGAGAAGGTGATCGACATGAAAAGACTATAGAGTCCGTAGATTATTGTTGTTATTGTTTAGTTGCTAAGTCGTGTCCTAAGGATTTCCCTGGCAAGAATATTGAAGCGGGTTGCCATTTCTTTTGCCAGTGAATCTTCCTGACCCAGGGATTGAACCCATATCTCCTGCATTGGCAAGCAGGTTCTTTTCCACTGAGCAACCAAGGAAGTCCAGTTCTTAAAGGGTGACAGAATTCTTAAAGTGGGACTATTAAGTAAGTATGAGGGTAGATAATGCTCAGGAAAGGAAGTTTGGAACCATATTTAGAGGTGGTATTTTACTATCCAAGGTAATGGGAGGTTGACATTGGGTGGAAAAACAAAGATTTTGGGAAGTGATAAAGTCAAGGAACGGACACCATGGGATGTAAAACTGACCATCTTCAGAACGATCAGCGCAGGAAGGATGATGACAGCGGTGGAGAAGGAGGAAAAGCAATGAGCTCGGGGGGCAAGACTTCTAGCAACATCACAACCTCTGTGTGCTGCCATCTCCCCCACTAGAACACAGGTATTAGGGCAGCATCTGCCTCATGGAACTGAATTCAATACTGCGTCACCAGTGCCTTGAAAAGTACCTAGTGTTCAGTGAATGAATGAGGTTGTTAAATGGAAGCCATACAGAGACTAAGGATAAAAAGAATAGACAAGCAGGTAAATCACACACAAAAAAACACTCTTACGAATGAATGCTTAGTTTGACAGGAATATTTCAATTTAAATAGGAAATAGGAGATTGGTTCAAGATGGCAGAGTAGAAGAACCTGCGCACCTCCTCCTTTGACAGCACCAAAATCACAACTAGCTGTTCAACAACCATCAGAAAGAGGACTCTGGAACCCATCCAAAAAAGAGGCCACATCCAAAAGGAGAAGCCGCAATTAAGACAGGAGGAGGGGCGCAAGCGCAATAAAACGATATCCCATACTTGCCAAGTGGGCAACCCACAGACTGGGGAACAACAGTATCAACGAAGCAGTCGCACTGATGTCAAGGTTCTGAGGCCCACGTCAGACATTCCAGCCTGGGGTCCAGGAAAGAGACTAGGAGGCCCCAGGGGATCTGAGGAAGAGAGACTCCATTCTTGGAGGGCACAAAGAAAATCGTGTGTATACCAGGACCCAGGGGAATGCAGCAGTGAGCCCACAGGAGACTGAACCAAAACTACATGCCAGTGTTGGAGGTCACCTGTGGAGGCATGGGTAGGCAGTGGCTTCACAGCGCAGACAGGGCACTGGCAGCAGCAATCCTGGGAGATGCCCCTTGGCATGCATCTACAATAGAGCCTGTAGACGCCAAGGCTGGTAATCCTCAGGTCAAACAACTGTCTGGAACAGATGCAGCCCCACCCATCAGCAGACAATTGGCATAAGCCATGGCCCTGCCCAGCGTTTCTCATGGTGTACTCTGCATAGAAGTTAAATAAGCAGGGTGACAATATACAGCCCTGACATACTCCTTTTCCTATTTGGAACCAGTCTGTTGTTCCATGTCCAGTTCTAACTGTTGCTTCCTGACCTGCATACAGATTTCTCAAGAGGCAGGTCACGTGGTCTGGTATTCCCATCTCTTTCAGAATTTTCCACAGTTTATTGTGATCCACACAGTCAAAGGCTTTGGCATGGTCAATAAAGCAGAAATAGATGTTTTCCTTAAACTCTCATGATTTTTCAAAGATCCAGCGAATGTTGGCAATTTGATCTCTGGTTCCTCTGCCTTTTCTAAAACCAGCTTGAACATCTGGAAGTTCACAGTTCAAGTATTGCTGAAGCCTGGCTTGGAGAATTTTGAGCATTACTTTACTAGCATGTGAGATCAGTGCAATTGTGCAGTAGTTTGAGCATTCTTTGCTGTTGCCTTTCTCTGGGATTGGAATGAAAACTGACCTTTTCCAGTCCTGTGGCCACTGCTCTGTTTTCCAAGTTGGCTGACATATTGAGTGCAGCACTTTCACAGCATCATCTTTCAGGATTTGAAATAGCTCAACTGGAATTCCATCACCTCCACTAGCTTTGTTCGTAGTGATGCTTTCTAAGGCCCACTTGACTTCACATTCCAGGATGTCTGGCTCTAGGTGAGAGATTACACCATCGTGATTATCTGGGTGGTGAAGATCTTTTTTGTACAGTTCTTCTGTATTTTCTTGCCACCTCTTCTTAATATGTTCTGCTTCTGTTAGGTCCATACCATTTCTGTCCTTTATTGAGCCCATCTTTGCATGAAATGTTCCCTTGGTATCTCTAATTTTCTTGAAGAGATCTCTAATCTTTCCCCTTCTGTTATTTTCCTCTATCTCTTTGCCTCGATCTCTGAGGAAGTCTTTCTTATCTCTCCTCACTATTTTTTGGAACTCTGCATTCAGATGCTTATATCTTTCCTTTTCTCCTTTGCTTTTCATTTCTCTTCTTTTCACAACTATTTGTAAGGCCTCCTCAGACAGCCATTTTGCTTTTTTGCATTTCTTTTCCATGGGGATGCTCTTGATCCCTGTCTCCTGTACAATGTCACGAATCTCTGTCAATAGTTCATCAGGCACTCTGTCTATCAGATCTAGTCCCTTAAATCTATTTCTCACTTCCACTGTATAATCATAAGGAATCTGATTTAGGTCATACCTGAATGGTCTAGTAGTTTTCCCTACTTTCTTCAATTTAAGTCTGATTTGGCAATAAGGAGTTCATGATCTGAGCCACAGTCAGCTCCTGGTCTTGTTTTTGCTGACTGTATAGAGCTTTTCCATCTTTGGCTGCAAAGAATATAATCAATCTGATTTTGGTGTTGACCATCTGGTGATGTCCATGTGTAGAGTCTTATATGCAGAGTACATCATAAGAAAGGCTGGGCTGGAAGAAGCACAAGCTCGAATCAAGATTGCCAGGAGAAATATCAATAACCTCAGATATGCAGATGACACTACCCTTATGGCAGAAAGTGAAGAGGAACTAAAAAGCCTTCTGATGAAAGTGAAAGAGGAGAGTGAAAGAGTTGGCTTAAAGCTCAACAGTCAGAGAACTAAGATCATGGCATCTGGTTCCATCACTTCATGGGAAATAGATGGGGAAACAGTGGCTAACTTTATTTTTCGGGGCTCCAAAATCACTGCAGATGGTGATTGCAGCCATGAAATTAAAAGACACTTACTCCTTGGAAAGAAAGCTATGACCAACCTAGATTCCATACTGAAAAGCAGAGACATTACTTTGCCAACTAAGGTCCATCCAGTCAAGGCTATGGTTTTTCCAGTGGTCATGTATGGATGTGAGAGTTGGACTGTGAAGAAAGCTGAGCGCCGAAGAATTGATGCTTTTGAACTGTGGTGTTGGAGAAGACTCTTAAAATTCCCTTGGACTGCAAGGAGATCTAACCAGTCCATCCTAAAGGATATCAGTCCTGGGTGTTCATTGGTAGGACTGATTCTGAAGCTGAAACTCCAATACTTTGGCTACCTAATGCGAAGAGTTGACTCCCTGGAAAAGACCCTGATGCTGGGAGGGATTGGGGGCTGGAGAAGAAGGGGACGACGAGGATGAGATGGCAGGATGGCATCACCAACTCTATATACATGAGTTTGGGTAAACTCCAGGAGCTGGTGATGGACAGGGAGACATGGAGTGCTGTGATTCATGGGGTCGCAAAGAGTCGGACACAACTGAGCAACTGAGCTAACTAACTAATGGCCCTGCCCACCAGAGCAAGACTCAATTTTTTCCACTGCTAGTCCCTTCCATCCACTTAGCCTCATCCACTAGAGGGCAGACAGAAGAAACTAGAACGACAATCTTTCTTCAACCAGAAGGAAAATCCACATCACAGAAAGTTAATTAAAATGAAAATGCAGAGGATTATATCCCAGATGAAGGGATAAAATAAAACCCCAAGAAAACAACTAAATAAGGTGGAGATAGGGCAACTTTCAGAAAAAGAATTCAGAATAACGATAGTGAAGCTGATCCAAGATGTCAGAAAAAGAATGGAAAAAGATCCAAGAAATGCTTACTAAAGACCCAGAACTAAAAAACAAACAAACAGAAATGAACCATACACTATAAGGAATCAAAACCAGAATAACTGAGGCAAAATAAAAGACAAATGACCTGGAAGAAAGAATGGCGGAAATCACTGCTGCAAAACCAAATAAAGAAAAAAATAATTGAATAAAAAAGGAGAAGACAGCCTAGGAGACCTCTAGGACATTAAATGCACCAATGTTTGATTATAGGGGTACCAAAAGGAGAAGAAGCAAAGGACCCAAGAAAATATCTGAAGAGCTAGTAGCTTTAAACTTCTCAAATATGGAAAAAGAAACACTCAACCAAGTCCAGGAATCACAGAGAGTCCCAGGCAGGATAAACCAAAGAAGAAACACACCAAGATACACAGTAATCAAACTCACAAAAATTAATCAAAGATAGAATATTTAAAGCAAAAAGAGAAAAATGAAAAATAACATACAAGGGATCTTTCCTAAGGTTATCAATTAACTTCTAAACAGAAACTCTAAGAGTCAGAAGGCAATGGCATGATATATTTAAAGTAATGAAAGGAAACAACCTACAACCAGCCAGATTCTCATTCAAATTTGACAAAGCAAAAGCTTTCCAGACAAGCAAAATTAAAGAGAATTAAGCACCCCCAAACCAACTTTGCAACAAATGCTAAAGGAACTTTTTTAGGGAGGAAATGCAAGAGAAGAAAAAGACCTAGAAAAAATAAATCCAAAACAAGAAAATGGTAATAGGATCATACATATCAATAATTACCTTCAATGTGAATGGATTAAATGAACCAAACAAAGGACATAGACTGGCTGGGTGGATGAAAACATATGATGTATGCACTTTCATTTACCACATCACTCTGTTTAATCCCTCAAATAGTATGCAACTATTTTATATTAGGTTAATCATGTTTCCATTATGGCTTGCAATTGTAATTATCTTTTATTTTTTGTCTGGCTGTTGATTGTGAAAACTGAAATATCTTTACAAAGTGATTATATAACTACTATTTCTTTTATTATCACTGTATCATGATTGATCAACAGAAAATAACAGAACTCTCTATCACTAAAATTACCTTTTAATAGAAAAACCTATAATCAGATGCACATTAGAATTCAGATGTACATTAGAATTATCTCGGAAATTTCTGAAAAATATAAGTGCCCAGGTATTGTTTTTTCCTCCAAAGCTCTACATATGACACTAGTGAACCTGTGTGCTCAGTTGTGTCCAACACTTTGCAACCCCATGGAAACGTGGCCTGCCAGTCTCCTCTGTCCATGGAGTTTTTGAGGCAGGAATACTGGAACAGGTTGCCATTTCTTACTCCAGGGGATCTTTCCAACCTAGGGATCAAACCCATGACTCTTATGTCTCCTGCTTGACAGGCAGATTCTTTACCACTGAGACACCTGGGAAGCCTATGTATATATATACATACATACATATATACAGCATGTATAATAAAATATAGTTTAGAAACTTACAAATTTTATGAAAAATCTATGACATTTTGGTCCCAGTTGTTTGACTAAGTATGAAGAGAATGCTAGATTTCTAATTTATATTTAATCAAAACTTTGATTCAGTTCCATTTACCCTGGCAACCAGTATTACTGCTAAAAGTCTAGAAAGCTTATTAGTTATTTTTTTATTTTGAATGAGGCTTGAAACTTTGAATCCAATTCTGAGACTATTAAGAAACACCATGTATTCAAACAAAATAAAAACTAGAAAATTAATATGTGATGTAGTATTACCAACTAAAGCAAATATTTTGTTCAAATTTCACAAAATTTATGCTAGTGTCCATTATTTTTGTTTTCATACCTTATTCACGATTCCACATTGTATTTAGTTGCATTGAGTAGCTTCAGCTGCATGCAACATATTCTGATAAATTCCCTTTTCATTTTTATTCTGTTACAAATATTTTGTAATTTTCCTTCTTATGGCTTCTTAGATACATCCATCATTTAAAAGTAAACACTTAATTTCCAATACATGGGTTTTTTTAGTATCTTTGATATTAATTCCTCATCTTGATATTAATTTCTCATGGAATGCTTTCTGCTCTGCAAGTACCCTCCATGCTTTATCAGTCTTTTAACTTTATTGAGGCCTTCAATCACTAAGTCAAACGTCTCTCTTGGTAAATGTCACATTGCACTTGAAAATATGTGGGTTATTTTATCTTGTGATATTTATTTCTTATATAATTCCACAGTGATAAGAGGACTCTGTACGATTTCAATACCTTCAGATCATAAAATTTTTCACCTTGTTTTATGTCCCTGGATATGCTCCAGTATCTCCCGGTTTATGGTCTCTGGGAAGTTGAACAGAATCTGTATCATGCTGTTGTGTGAAAATTGTATAAATCTTAATTATGTCAAATTGGTCCATAGTGTTTTTTGGATCTACTATACCCATCTACCTTTCTGTCTATTCATTCTAGTAATTTTTGAGAGCTTGATATTGAAACTCCAACTCCAACTCCAATTATCTTAATTTATCCAAGTAAGATAAATCTAAATTTATCCAATTAAGATAAATCTTAATTTATCTACTTAAAAAATAATATCAATATAGAGTGGAACTATATTTAACTTTGCTCTGTATTTCCCAAGTCTTCTATAAATGTGTTATCATACTTTAATAATTTAAAAAATAGAAAACTTTAAAAATAAATACAGAGGAAATAAAGATAAACAAAAGATTAGTTTTCAGCACTACTTCTCCCCTTTTATTATATTACTATCAGAATACACGTACAAAAAAAAGGAATTAAAGGGAGAAAATACTATGTTACATGAATAATCAGAACTGTGCCTTTTACACATGGCCCATCTTGTGTTTCTTTCATTTCACATAACTTCAAAGGAAGCAGGCAGCCAGGGAGGGAGAAGGATAACTCATGCCTGCATATTTCTAAGTCCATTAGCCATGAAGATGAAAATACTTAGAAAGCTTTATCCCCTGTGGTATCGAAACACATTAGTGAGATAAGGATGTCTGCCTGACATCACAAAAATTAGAAGGATATTTATCCAACAGAGTTTTAAAATCTTTTTTAATCCCTTAGTAAATTTTATTCTGAAATACCATATGCAGGATAGACAGAAAAGTACATACATTATTCTTGTCATATTTTTTTACTAAAAGTATTCTAAGGCACAAAAAGAAATATATTTTCAATACTTATTTCCCTTACCATTTCTATTTTTCTAAAATTAACATTCTTTCTTTTGCTATTTAATTTTAAAGAAAACAGCAACTATTCCCTTTGACCTGTCTTAGAACAGGTTCATTTGTACCTGCCTCAATGCCTGCATTTCATCTCAGTTCAGCTGTAAGATTTATCAGCATATGTTTTTTCACTATTCTGTCTCATTTGTTTATTAGCAGTCATTTGGAATACCATTTCTATGACAAATTAAAAATGTTATATTTCCAAGGTACTAGTGAAAAGTACCAAGAACTGACTTTCCTTTTTCAATTAACTGAATTATTTCTGTACAACCAGGGAGAATCCACCACAAAATGATGATCTGACTTTTAAAATAATAAAAGTAAAAAGCTAAATCTAGAAAATCCTCATGCTCTACAGGAAGCCAACACAGCATAATGCCCATGTAGGTGAGAAAATGGCCTTTTAGTCCCTAGTAGAGTGTCTAATTGCAGTAGAAAATGGCAACCCTCTCCAGGATTCTTGCCTGGAAAATTCCATGCACAGAGGAGCCTGGTGGGCCACAGTCCATGGGGTCACAAAGAGTGGATCACAACTGAGCATACACATACACACAAAGTGTCTGAAACATGGTAGTTGCTTTAAGCAAAACTCTGCCCACATTATCTGAGATATCACAGAGGTCAGAAACTACATTCTTAACACATTACTCCAGTCACTGTAAAATATCACTCTGCTTAAATCGGAACTAATTCCTCTCAGAAAGTAGGTACTCTATACCAAAATTCACCATGCAGCACCCCCAACTGCAGGCAATTTGTTCGTTTTGTAATTACACATAAATCCATCAAGAAAAATCAGCATTTTTTAACATGAAGATCCAAAGTACAGCCTCTAGAGATTACAAACTTAAAATATTGGGGGACTGCAAAAATAGATTGGAATTTTAAGTGCTTTTTGTATAAAAAGTTACTCGACGCAGGACCATTCTCCATGACATTCACTTTGTAATTTTCAGCAGGTTAAATGCAGAAAATAGAAAAATTGCATCAATATAAAGCCAAAATAGTCAAAACACCTAAGCTCGCAGAGTAAAGAGAGGGTGTGTACTCTTGCAAGAGTGTGTATGTCTCTATGCTTGTCTATGTATGTCAGTAACTATTAAATTAACTGTCTCATTTCACTAGCATTGCCAATTTCCAAATTCTTGATACTTATTCAGGTGATGGGACTTGAGAAGATAAATAAAATGATAAAAAATGTGAAGACTATTTAAAGAAATAGTTTGCATTGATAATGACAACATTTTTAAAAAACAGCAGAGTCAGCACTGTACAAAAAGGGGTAAGCACAGTTGGTGCCAAGGGGGTAATTATAACCTAAATTACTATCATGGATATTGCTATTAAAACGCACTGGGACAATTTCCTGCCATTTTTCAAATGATTTCTAGCATCTCTTATGTTACTTATCAAAAGAAATACTAAGCTGTCACTGCAGTATGAATTACTTGTTTCAGAACATTTACAACCCCAATAGATCTCCATTGCCAATAAAATCTGCTATTCAGAGACGATATTATGCAAACTCGCAGTAGAAACAATGAGTGATGAAAAGCACTACAGAAAGGAGCATTCACTAACAAAACTAAGTTTAGCACAGAGCTCTCATAAAGAGTTAAGGTTATTTTTTTTTTATAAGCATTTGAAGAACACCATTATGTGCCAAGAATTCTTCCTATAACTTTAGAAGCTGCCTTAGCGTACAGTAAAAATAGCATATGTTAAAAGTTTAGAATTACCACCAAGTACATTTTACAAAGAAACATGATAAAATACAGAAAATCTGCTGTTCGTCTCCCATTGTTTGTAAAGTATCTTTACAAAGGAAAAAAAAAGATTGATCCCACATTAATTTTAGTCACTAGGATATTACCTTGAACAAATTATAAAAGACATTCAACATGCTATGTTTCTTGTATTATCCACCTATACCTAACTAGCATCAATTACCCTTCCATTCAGAAGAAAGCTTTCCTTTGCTGGTCCATTTGAATATTTAGACTATTTTTACTTAAGAAGTGTTGCTCCAACCGTTGAATGCATAATAACATTTCCACCTGCTTACCATGATTAGAATTGAGGTGTTCTTTAGCTTTTAAGCCTCAAAAGGGGACTACGATAGCAGTTAACAGTCAGTTGCTTCTTCCAAAGGCCAGAGGATAGTTACTGAATAAACCACGGTGAGCCACAACCCACGAACACACTGCATGAACTACAGCACCACACACACAAGGATCCTAGTAGAGAAGATGAGAGAATAGGACACCTAAGAGAAAGGACAGCAAGTGACAATTCTCTGCATATACCTTTTTGTATAATTCAGATTTTTAGAACTATGTTGATGTTTCATCTACTCAGAAAGAAAAAATAATTAAGAACAATGGAAAGACAATCTTAAGATTAACTCAAATCAAATAAACCTAATTGCATTTTAAGTGATCAATAACGTCAGAAAAATAAGCTAGAATATAAAATTTGAAGGTGTGGTTTTGGGAGAGAGAGGGGTGCATCAGAATGGATAAATAGACAAAGATAGGAAAAGAAATACATGCAAAGATGGTAAGGTGGGTAAAAAGTTTATTTAAGATGGGTGTCTGTATACATGTGATTTTCACATATGGATATACATATATTTTATATGTATTCATTATACATATACATGTGTAATATCCAAATATGCACACATGTATATAAATGTGTCATATACCTTCATGCACAGCATATATATATGTCTGTGAACACACACGTACATATACATATTTACGTCCTAACTGTCTACAGGGCATAGAAGTTTAAGACCTCCTATTAGAAGACCTAGCACTCATGATTTTTAAATTGCATTCTCCACAAAAAGGACAGGCTAGGACAGCACAAGATGACCCTGCAAGACTTCATGCTGGAGAGTGACGAAGTGCTCAAAGAAGGAAGGGGGTGTGCTGAAGGACGGAGGAACCAGTTTTGAAGAGGCTTCTCCTGGTCAAACACACAGGAAGCAGCGGGCGGGGAGTGGCTGCTGACAGGGCACGCAGCCTCTCCTGGTGTTAATGGAAATGCCCTAGAGCTAGATGCTGGCGATGGGTGCGCAACACTGCAAAGACACTAAACGCCAGTGAGCTGGATGCTTGAAGATGGCTAACACGATGAACTGCATACCACCACAATGAGCTTTTTAAAAACACTTATAAAACAGAAAAAAAACCTGCAGTGTGAGATGTCAGGGGAGGAATTCTCTGAGGAGGAGGGTGGGCAGGGACCGGGACACTGGGGCTGCCGGTGTTGCCGAGTCCCCAGCGAAGCCGTGGTCATGTGGGTGTGTTTATTCTGACTTAGTTTGCCCAACACACACTAAAGATAGGCGGACTCAATGCATGTAAAGTGCTAAAACGCCATTTCCAAATTCACCACCACCACCACCACCACCACCGCCACCACCACCACCACCACCACCACCACCACCACCACCACCACCACTACTACGTCGCTTCAGTCGTGTCCGACTCTGTGCGACCCCACAGACGGCAGCCCGCCAGGCTCCCCCGTCCCTGGGACTCTCCAGGCAAGAACCCTGGAGTGGGCTGCGTTTCCTTCTCCAGTTACTAGTTTTGACGCTCTCTGTTATTTCTAAGGTTAGATAGGTACATGCAAATTGAATTCCTTTTAAATGTTTAATTTACATTTTAAAACATGGCATGTAAAGTATTTTATATAAAATTTTGTATATTTTCTTGCTAAAAAGTTACACTGTCAAATAAGCACACTTCTTTTTATTCAGCACCCTCAGTATATTTTTTGGAATTGGGGAGGGGGCGTCCAAAGTCAGGGTGGAGAGAGTTGATTAAATAAACATGGATATTCTAATTTGCCAGACTCTATTTGATGGTTCAGTGAAGGATAAAGATCTATTTGGCACATCTGAAGAAAAAAATGTGCTGATGCTCTTAGTCATTGGTTCATTTTCTTCTTTATTGTGTTGATTATGTTTATGTAGAAAGAAAAACACAACAAAACTTCATTGGGAATTTACCAAAAAATGATGGGGGGGGGGGGGGTGTCAAAACCACCAGCTGTTCCAGCCTTTAAAAAGAGGCAATTTGTTTTTCTATCCCTCCAGCTAATTGCACAATTATTTGCCTCCACAATTCTGAGTAGTACTTTCAAGTGTCACTGTTAACATTTATACTGAAAGCCCGTCTTCCTTTGTTTCTTTCTTTTCCTTGATTTATAGAAGAAAACCACCCTGCCTCTTCACATATACAAGGTACCCTACAGATCTAATCTGTTTACATTAGTAAAAAGCTCAAAAACATACAATAGCATAAAAGCTAATCTATTTCTCAGATTATTCTTCTTATGACACTACAGGGCTTCCCTGATAGCTCAGTTGGTAAAGAATCTGCCTGCAATGCAGCAGACCCCCGGTTCGATTCCTGGGTCGGGAAGATCCCCTGGAGAAGGGATAGGCTACCCACTCCAGTATTCTTGGGCTTCCCTTGTGGCTCAGCTGGTAAAAAATCTGCCTGCAATGTGAGAGACCTGGGTTCGATCCCTTAGAGAAGGGAAAGGCTACCCACTCCAGTATTCTGGCCTGGAGAATTCCACGTCGCAAAGAGTCAGACACGACTGAGTGGGAGGGGGAGCTAAATATGGGACAGCTAGCATATTCACAGCTAAACATGGGACAAAATAAATAGCAGAGAGGAAGAAACAAGATCTTTGCATCAGAATTAAATCCCACTCTGATCTCTGGTTTCCTCAGTGTAAAATATTTACAGTGTTAATGGAGTGGATGAAGCTGTAAAAACTGAAATATGCTTGAAACATACCTTATCTGATTTGTTATAATAAGCATATATTCCCTTCTTTTAAATTAGATTGTAAGGGACTTCCCTGGCAGTGCAGTTGCTAAGATTCCACCTTCCAAAGTAAGGGACACATGTTCGATCCCTGGTCGGAGAGCTAAGACCCCAACATGCTGCGGAGCAACTGAACCCAGACACCATACTAGTGAGCCCAAGTACTCAGGAGCCCGTGCACCACCACTGGAGCTCCAGCGTGCCGCCACTGGAGACGCCCACGTGCTGCACAAAAGGCACACAGCACCCGTGTCCCTGCGTCGGCAGGTGGCTTCTTGTCCACTGTACCTCCAGGAAGTCCTGATGTTTGCTCCTACAGTTTCAAGGTTTCCCGTTCTGGAAGAAGCTGATCTGTAGTCAGAAGACATCAGTGTTCAGAGGCCAAGGGACGAGGGGAGAAACGGTCTTTGTATAAGCTCTTCATCCTAGCCACACCCTTCTCTTCCAGGGAAGAATCAATAAACTGCCTTTATTGCTCAAGTTAGTTTAAGTTGGGCTTCTATAACTGACAACTAGAAGAGATTTGGTTAGTATGCAATCCTCTTTCCCACATGAATGCTAAGTCTGATACACTACGGCTTTGATGCTAGTACTAGAAAACCGGTACTGTACAAGTCATTTCCTATTCTCACTACCCATGTCAATGTTTCTAAGTCTCCACGTGTTTATACAGAGAAAATATCACTACATGGTTTCAGAAAAATGAATCTAATTATTTCTTAATGCACAATAGCTAAAGCTTTTGAAATTTAAATATAATTGACAGTATTATTTAAATTACCCCTAAGAATGATGGTAATAATACACTTAAGAGTTTCCATTTGACAAATGTGTCTTTTTCTCAGCATACAATTTCACAGAATTTTTATGCTTTGAATTTTCTATCTTTTTATACCATAAGTGAGGTAAGCTTCACTTCCAGATACTGGGCTAGAAAGTTATGGATATGATAGCTAATCCTTAATTTTAGAAAGTACTTACAATTTTACATTTTAAAACCCAGATTCCTGAAGGCTTTGTTTCTGTATATATAATTCTACCATTCTTTTTCTTAACAATTAGAGAAGACGAGTTCATCTACATAATAACCATTTGATAACAACCACAGAAGGCAAAATTTCTGGCAACATTTTCTGCCCCAAAACCTGGTGCTGAGCTCCTCTCATGCTGACAGGAAAGGAATGCGGATTCAGACCCACAGGCTCAGCATCCAGGGGAGCAAAAGGAGCTCTGACTCGGGAGGGACAGGAGCTCTGAATCGGGCAAAAACAGCCCCCAGAACGCCTCTCTAGGAAGTTTTACTAAAGCTCATCCTGGATTTACCCAACCCGACAGGCTGCCACAATGCCTTCCCGGAGCTTTAGAAGTCTGTATGAAGGTGGCAGCGGGCTCAGGGAAGCACTGCACGCTGTGTGCAGCACTCACACGAAGCGATCCCGAAGAAGGTTCCCAACACTCACTCCCAACAACGCCCATGAGTCGGTCCAGGAGCAACACTCCTCTTTAGTCCCACACCTCATTCCCCACACACACACCGCATCATCTAACCACACCCAGAGGGCCAGTCACGTGATACCAACCTCATCTGTTACACTGCTTCTGTGCATCTCTTGACTTCCTGACTCCAAGGAAGCACAGGCTTAACATGAAGTTCTCAAATCCACATGTTGCTTCTTTCTTTGGATGATTTCCTAGTGGCTCAGAGGTTAAAGCGTCTGCCTGCAACGCAGGAGACCTGGGTTCAATTCCTGGATCGGGAAGATCCCCTGGAGGAGGAAATGGCAACCCACTCCAATACTCTTGCCTGGAGAATCCCATGGAGGAAGAAGCCTGGTAGGCTACAGTCCACGGTGTCGCAAAGAGTCGGACACGACTGAGCGACAAACTACCACTACTGCTAGAATATATTCTAGCTCCTTACCTGACCTGCTATTCACCTGCTCCTCAGCCTGGCCTTAATCCCCGAGTCACTTAAACTGGTGCTGTTTGTCCGATCTAGACTGCCCTGGTCTGTTCGCAGTTAAACAGAAGATGACATCACAGTTCCAATTTATCCCCGTCTTTTTCTGTGCTTCCTACTTGTCCCCATCAGGACAGGCCACGCGAGTCTCTACTGTATACCCTTCCAGGCTTCGGTCGACACGGCTAGAGTTGACCACAGGGGCGTTAACCACAGGCTCTCCCGAGACATGATGGGGGAGTGGGGAGGGAGCTACATAAGACTGTATTTTCACAAAACGCTTCTTATCACCCTAAAGAGAATTTTCATTAATATTTGTTCGTATCTTCCAACCTCAAATGGGCTTTCCAGAGAATTTTCATATGTTTTTACTCATATTCCATTCCTTCACCACCGGTTTATTAACACCCATCAGCTCAGTTCTATCCCTACCTTTGCCCGACTGTTAGAACAAACATTCAGAACAGTGAACAGTTATCTTTCATCTTCCATCAAGGAGACCAGTTTCTTCCATCTTTACAAGACTCCCTACAGAGAGAAACATGGGTGCTCCTTTATTTTTATGCCTTTTACCATTAAACAGTCAGTCTAATCCTAGCCCCTACTTCCCTTTCTCTGTACAGTGATTCCATTTCTACAAACCTTTCAACCAGACACACCCTCACTCAAACCCCTCTCGATTATTCGCTTCCCCTCAGGTTACCAATTCATCTCTTTCTTTCTATCACCACTAAAGACTGACAAGCACGCTGTGTATTCACTGTCCCTCCTGCCTCAATATACTCACTTCTTAAGCCCTCACAGATGTGACTACCTGTGCCCTCACCAGCCCTCTCCCAGAGTTTATCTTACAAATGACCAACAGGAAACTCCTAATCCATGTCTCTTCTCAGCGCCCCTCTGCCAATCTTCTGAGGCAAAACACTTTTTTTTTTTCCCACCTGAGCCCTCCTCTCCCTAGACTATACCATTTAATTCTTCTCAAGCTCTCTGTATCGTATCTTCAGTTGAAGAGAAAGCTGCAGTACCACCTCAGAATTTTTTATTGGTGTTCTCCCCCTCTATTCCTTTAACAGAGGTTTTCCAAAATGGCTCCATCATTTCCCTGTTCTTGCTAAGTTAACTTCATTAAGAAGTTTTCAGATGTATAGAACAGTCTTTTGGACTCTGTGGGAGAGAGAGAAGGTGGGATGATTTGTGAGAATGGCATTGAAACATGCATAATATCATATAAGAAACGAATTGCCAGTCTAGGTTCGATGCAGGATACAGGATGCTTGGGGCTGGTGCACTGGGATGACCCAGAGAGATGGTATGGGGAGGGAGGTGAGAGAAGGGGTTCAGGATTGGAAACACGTGTACACCCGTGATGGATTCATGTTGATGTATGGCAAAACCAATACAGTATTGTAAAGTAAAGTAAAAAAAAAAAGAAAAAAGAAAAAATAATAAATTTATTATTTCACACTAAAAAAAAATGATAGACATGTTAAAAAAAAAAAAAGTTTTCAATCATGTCCTTATACCAGTGAACATGAAAACTAAGCTCCAGCATGCCATGACCAATTTCTGACATACTGTGACCGACTTCATGAATTTCACGGAAAAAAAATATACTCCTTGCTACTCTCCAAAGACAAGTATTTGATCAGACTGAATTTTTATATATACAAACACTAAAGTTTTGTTTGAAATGGAGCATTGTGAAAGTCACTCAGTCGTGTCCGAATCTTTGCGACCCCATAGACTATACAATCCATGGAATCCTCCAGGCCAGAATACTGGAGTGGGTAGCTAGCTGTTCCCTTCTCCAGGGGATCTTCCCAACCCACGGATCAAACTCAGGTCTCCGCATAGCAGGCAGATTCTTTACCATCTTAGCTTGGATAATATCAAAATACATTTACATGACAAATGTACTTTTTACAAAGAGTATCTTATACTACTTACTATAAGGTTACAGTTACTAACGGTCTCTAATAAGTATCAGAATAAGAAGAGTTAGAACATAATGAGGACACTACTAAAAGAAAAAAAAAACCACACCAGAAATAAGGCTGAAACTGTAAAAATAATGTTCCTTTCATTAGTATTACTAGATGCTTTACCTAACATATATGCCAGACACCATACACGCAATAATAACACACAGTATTTGATACTACCTCTTGAGCTGATAGTTTCAGCCTCATTTTCCATACTGAATAAAAGTAACCAAAAATGTTTAAAAACAGTTATCTCTGGTGAAGAAATTGTGGACGGCTATTTTTTTTTTCTTTTCGGTTTCTATGTTATCTGCAATATGTTGTCTGCAATGATATACATTACTTTTTGAAAATATATTAAGATAAAAACATCAAGTTTTTGAAAGCAGGGAATAATACATGAGAAGCATTTCCTGGTAAAGGAAGGAAACAAAGAATTTTCAAAAATGAAAAGTAATTTAGATGTTATCAGATCTAGTGCCCTAATTTTCCATATTGAAAAAAAATCAATTACGGTATTACTAAATAAATTCTAAGGCAAACAGAAAAATAATCACATGAAATACTTCAAATATAAATAATTCTTTTCATACATTTTTAATGTGGTAATACAACTCTTATGAGTCAAGTCTCCAAGGTTTCCTATATTTTTCATTTATTATGGTTTTTACATCATCCAGCATTGTCATGCATAGGTAAACGCTTAATAAACACTATTTGGCAAGGATCACAAACTAAACATTTAAATTAGCCATAGATTTATCCAGATGTTTCCAAAACTTAAGTTCTAGTAAATAAAAGTGATTATTAAATGAATGCCAATTTACTACAAAAATGTAAATGAATTTGCGTGCTATTCCAAGTTGTATTTAAAAGCTTTGCAAACAGCATACTATTAACTCTGCTGATTTGTTTTTATTTTCCTAATTGAAATGTGGTCCGTGTTATCAGGCCATCTGCACTATGGCAAAATGACTTGGTAAACAAGACAAAAATGGTATTTTATATTAGCAACAACATCAGATTTTGATTCTGCTAAGAAAACATTATTCTAAAAAGACAGTTTCTGGTACCAACACTGAAAACTTGGATAAAGGAAGCTGCAGTAGGAGTGACCCACTGACCTGCTTAGGGCACCAGCCAGGAGACTGGGGAGAGTCCAGGGTCTCCCCATGACACCCCCCAAGAAAGAACACGAGGCATCTTCAACATAGCTGCAGGCAACAATCCAGCACCTTACTACCCACTTAGGGCCCACAGATCCCACTGTACCGATTCCATCTGCTGACACATGCTGTCTCTACCAAACTGAACTCCTGGACATACCTGAGACCTTGTCTACATTCGCTTCCCAGAGTTTCTTGCATGTGGTAGAAGCAAGACTGGTTGCAGTAAGCCTGAAATAAAGAAGCAGGCACCTAGCCGCACGCAAAAGTCTGATGTAATCTGGTTGGTGACCATCCTGCTCTTTGCCCCACATCATCCTCTTTGCACTTTGTCAAATTTAAAAAAAAAAAAAAAAAAAAAAAAACCCTTTACATCTTGAGAAATACACAAAAATATCAAAAAGTAGGTCATACATAATCCCAGGACTTTTTATTTAAAGATGAGACAAAAATTTAAATTCTTGCCTCAATTTCTCCAATTCTAGCTCCAAATGACAGACATCTGCAAGTGCTTTTAACTAGTTTGATTAGAATACATCAATAGTTTTCCTTAAAATGGATAAATATATATAAGCACCAACTCATTCACATATATACGTATGTCTTCACAAAACAACTTTCTTTAAACAAAATTTGGTTTATGCTATACACAGGCTTCCTATCATTTTCTGTATCAGCTAACTTTCTAAATCATAAATTCATTCATTTTAATAGCTGTATTATTGATCACAGCATGAATGTGCTGTAAACTACTTAACCATTTCTCCACTGATGGATACTTTAGTTATTTTAAATTCCTTTGCTATTTTACCAGTACTACAAGGAACAATCTCATACATAAATCTTTTATCTTCAAGGTATTGTGATAAAAATAGATTTAAAGTAGTGGGATTGTTAGATAAGCAAGCTATGCAAGTTTTTTATTTTGATAAATACTGCCAAATTGGACTCCAAAAAGGCTGCACTACTTTATATTCCTACACCCTCACCAAACACGTACTGTCGGCACCCTTTTAGCTTTTCTATTTTGACAGATGAAAAATGCTCTCTATATCTATTTTAATTTACATATTGAGATTGAACATCTTTTCAAGTGGCTGTTTGCCATTTGTATTTTTCATAGGTAAATTGCTTACTCATATTAAGTAAAGAATTTCCTATTGGGTTATTCATCTTTTTCCTAATGATTTGTTGGTGTTCTTTACACATTAGTAACATGCAGCAACTATTTCTTCCATTTTTTAAATTTCTTCTAACTTGGTTTACTCCCTCCCCCTCCCTGTCACTGCCCATACAGAAACCTTAAGTTGTTACATTAACAAATATACAGACTTCCCTGGTGGCCCAGTGGTTAAGAATCCACCTTGAAATGCAGTAGGCTTGAGTTTGATCCCTGGTAGGGGAACTAATGGAGAAGGAAATGGCAACCCCCTCCAGTGTTCTTGCCTGGAGGATCCCAGGGACGGGGAGCCTGGTGGGCTGCCGTCTATGGGGTCGCACAGAGTCGGACACGACTGAAGCGACTTAGCAGCAGCAGGGGAACTAAGATCCCACATGCCACAAAACAGGTTAGCCTGCACGTGGTATCTCCTGAGCCCATGCACCACAACTGGAGAGTTCGCGCATCCGAACCAAAGATCCCACATGATGCAACGAAGATCTCAAGAGCTGCAACTGAGACCCAAAGCAGCCAAATAAAAGTATTTTTTTCAAATGTACCCACCTTTTCCTTTACATTTTCTGGATTTAAACTTGCTTAAGAACACTCTCACTCCAAGATTATTTTTAGTCATATCACCCATGAATAATACTCTATACTTCATGTAACGTATCCAGCCTAGCAAGGCTGCATTTTCCTTACTGAACAGATAGGCCTAATATTGAAACCTCAAGCTTCGCTAACTTAGTTCCTCCCACTCTTCAGCGTGGCCTCACTCAGACTAGGAAATCTATAATGTTGAACACGGCTGTGAAGCTTCACTGTTTTCCCACCTTGTCTTTCAATTCCATCATCCCTACTCACCGGGTTCCCTCCAACACCTTTGGGACTAAAGAGAGCAGGGAGGAAAGAAAGTTAAGGCATGGAAACTACTATAATCAGGTGTCACTAGCACACCGTCCTCTGCCGTGGCTGACAGGCAGATGCTGCAAATGTGGGTGACTCAGAGACTCCCTCACTGAGACCTGGCAGTCCAGCCCACACAGGCCTTTTCTGTGGGGTCACTGCATGTGCAGGTGGGCCCCTTGGACAAAATTCTTCCAGGACAACTCAAAGTCAGCTCCCTTCTGAGAGGCCATATCCAGTCACTGTTCTGATACAAGTCCAAGTTGTTCCAACACCAGGTCTGATCATGTCTCCTTGCTCTGACACCAAAGCAGCTCACAGAGCCGCTTTCCTCAGAACTATCATTCACAGACAGAGTCAGTTTCCAATCCCTATGTCCTTAAATTGAAAAGAATACAGTCAGCTCCTGAGTGGTTCTCTCGAGCGTCTATTCATCTGGTTCTCATTCCCTCAAAAGGTGCTAGAGATAATGCCATAGCTGACACCTGTACCTCCAGAGAAAGCCTTTCAATTTTCTATTTTTTACATATTTGTAAGCTATTGTTACCTTAAAATATTGAGCTAATGTTAGCTCATTCACAACCCATTTCACAGTCTCTTTTCAAGGCCACACTGTTCCGGTATCTTCTAAGGCAGAAGTCCAAAGGCTAAGGATAGCAAGTGGGCTAAGGATTCAGTTCAGTTCAGTCGCTCTGTCAGCCGTGTCCGACTCTTTGCAACCCCATGAACAGCAGCACGCTAGGCCTCCCTGACCATCACCAACTCCCGGAGTTTACTCAGACTCATGTCCGTTGAGTCAGTGATGCCATCCAACCATCTCATCCTCTGTCATCCCCTTCTCCTCTCACCTTCAATCTTTCCCAGCATCAGGATATTTTCCAATGAGTTAGTTCTTCGCATGAGGTGGCCACAGTATTGGAGTTTCAGCTTCAGCATTACAGTCCGGAAGGACTCAATGGACATGAGTTTGGGTGGACTCCAGGAGTTGGTGATGGGCAGGGAGGCCTGGCTTACTGCCGTTCATGGGGTGGCAAAGAGTCAGACACAACTGAGGGACTGAACTGAACTGAACTGAATCTTTAGCCCATTTGCTATCCTTAGCCGTTGGACTTCTACCTAATTGCTGACAGAGAAGGAAATGTCATATTTAATATTTCTGCTATCGAAACCTTAGTTTTATTGTTATAATAATTCCTCTTTAGATTCTTTTCTTCTTTTTTTAGACTGTATCTTGGGTTGATAGATTTTCTTTCCTTCTTTATGATGTCATATTTTCTAAACTTTCTGTAACAATGGAAGTATTTTTGAAATAAGAAAAAAATTGTTAAAATTGTTACAGTTTTAGTACCTCTATTCAGTGCCTTCCCCATTAGTCACATTAAAGCTTTATACAAAATTAAATAATTACAGCCATTTATTTATTTTTAATTTTATATTAAGATGATATTTGAATTCGGATATCTCATAAGAAAACATACCTCTACAGAACTTTTAATGCGAAAAGTTATCGAAAAATCATATTCCTTTCTCAGTAAGGAAGAACTGACAAAAGCAATAGAATAGTTAAGAAATTATTCCACACTGGTTGAAGACCACCTCATTAAGTAATACTCTTATCTTTGTAGGATGTATCTTTGGTTTTAATAATTTAAAATTTGAGTATCTGAATAAATGAATGACACTAGAATATTACTTGATTACAAAATAAGTTGATCTTAGAATTTCTAATCATTTTGATTATTTAAACAGCCTTCACGTCCTAAGAAAATTTATTTTAAATGACAGGGAGAAATGCATAAAGATCACAAGCTATAAAAATAAAACTACTTAGTGAAAGAGTAACTGAGGACAACAGCTCCTCTCACATCCTCCTCTAGAAGGAGTTAAGAAGTGAACCTCAAGGGAGGTGCATTTTGCCAACTGTTACAATGCCCTCATCACTTAAATTACAATTGACTTCAGATAATGAATTAGTAAAAATCAAAATATAACATAATAAGGCTCCTATTAAAATGACCCAAGAGTTTACACATGTGCACCAAGATCAAGTATAACCTCAAGATAAAATGAATTGATTTTAATTACAGTATAAAGTATGACCTCAGGAATTCGGGGGTACTCTAACAGTAGGGAGTATATGCTATATGCGGAGGCAGTCTGTGGGGCTACTTGCACACATATCCAGAGACCCAAACTTCTTCAGAGTTCCACGGAGACTCCCCTATAAAAGGGGCGCCAACAATCTAGTTTCTGCTGCATCAGGTATTTTCTGTCCACATGGAGCTTCTCAATTAACTCAAGGAATTAACTCATTAACTTCTCATTAACTCAATTAATGTAATTCATACATGAAGTATGACGACAGTTAAGATAGGGAAAGCACATGATGCTATGGGCACACACCCCAGTATCTTCATAGTGAATCATCAACAAACCATGTAAGCAAGTTCCTGTCATGTGGCATTTGATATACACCAGCCGACAAACAGAGAAGACAATACAAGAATTTTCTCCTCAATAATAGTATTTTTGATTATGTAGTGTTAAAATGATATTTGGATTTTAATACATTAGCTTAGATTGTATACCTGCCCACAAAATACATACATACATCTTAGAATGTTGACCATCCAAGTTTGTGAGGCTTCAAAATCTGTCACATGTAGACAGTCGTAAGTTCACAAAGATAATACTGGCACAAAGGAATCTATGTTGTCCAGATGACGCATGACCTTGATGCATGTCTTTCTTTTTCCTCCAGGCACTACACACAAAGGCAGAGCCTGGGTACATGTATCTCCTCAGGACCCTCAAGCACTAACCAAATGGGCAAAGAGACAGCTCATTCAATCCTGTGCTCAGTCATGTCCAACGCTCTGGGGCCGCATGGACTAAAGCCCACCAGGCTCCTCTGCCATGGGACTTCCCAGGCAAGAATACTGGAGTGGGTGGCCATTTCCTCCTCGAGGAGGTCTTCCCAATCCAGGGATCAAACTCATTTCTCCTGCATCGCCTGCATTGGCAGAAAGACTACCACCAAGCCACCTGGGAAGCTCAAGCACTAACTAAACTGGCAAGGAGAGTAGCAGTGCTGAGGTCAAAACAGCACAAATTAGATCAAAGAGTCGGACACAACTGAGCGACTGGACTGAACTGAAGTGGAGGATGGGAGCTAATTACTGGTACAAAAACAGAGGAACCAGAAAGGGCTGAGGTGGACAAGATGGAAGTCAACAGCAATTTCAAGGAACAAAATTTTCCCCCATGGACAAAGCACGCACAGCATGCTTGTGTGTGCTCCCAGAACATTCCTGAATAGGTATGATAGATTCTGTCCTAAGAAGATAAAAATAATGGGCAATTAATGTTAAAAGCGGATTTAAAATTGAGGGTTAAAGTACAATTTTTAGAAGAAAACTAATAAAAAATAAGTTAAAAATTTACTTTTAAAAAGGTATCAAGCCCAGAAAACTGTATAGTTCTTGAAAATAACAAGTCATCAGTAATTTGTAGGTTGTATAAAAATATATGAGTAGAGGAAAAAGGGATATTTATCTGTTTGTCATGAATCTAGCATACCTAAAGTGTGATTAAAAACTACAAAAAAAAAAAAGGATTTGTGAATAAGACAAAAAAAATTGTCTAATGAATTATTAGTACTTTGCTTTATATCTTAATATCCTCAATTCATTTATATATTACAGATAAAACATTAATATATTAATTTATATATGAAGTATTAATCTAATGGATATGTTTATAATAAGCATTTATTGGCTTACTGGGCTTCCCTGGTGGCTCAGCTGGTAAAGAATTCGCCTGCAAAGTGACTTGAGTTCAATCCCTGGGTTGGGAAGATCCCCTGGAGAAGGGAAAGGCTATCCACTCCAGTATTCTGGCCTGGAGAATTCCATGGACTGTATCGTCCATGGGGTCACCAAGAGTCGGACACGACTGAGCAACTTTCACTCATTCACTCATTGGCTTATTAGCGTAAGAGCTTCCCATGTGGCTCAGTGGTATACAGAGATGCAAGAGACACGGGTTCAGTCCCTGGGTTGGGAAGATTCCCTGGAGAAGGGAATGGCAACCCACTCCAGTATTCTTGCCTAGAGAATCCCATGGACAGAGCAGCCTGGTGGACTGCTGTCCATAGGGTCACACAGGGTTGGGCATGACTGAAGTGACTTAGCATGCATGCATGGGAAAAGGAAATGGCAACCAACTCACGCTTCATGCCTAAGAAATCCCATGGACAGAGGCAGGCTGCAGTCCGGGGGGTCACAAAGAGTCAGACACGATTGAGCAGCTAACGCTTTTCTTCTTCCCAGTACTCTCGCCTGGAGAGTCCCATTGACAGAGGAGCCTAAAGGCTACAGTCCACAGGACCACAAAGAGTCAGACACAACTGAGAGACTGAGCACAGTGCACAGCAAAGCACACATGACCAGTTGTTTTTCTTTTATTTGATAGGGTACACGATCAAAAACTTTGAGTCTGCTAACCTAAAATACAGAAACTAAGGCAGAAGCTTCTGTAAACCATCTAGATGCAGCATGGAAAGAACCTACACGAATAAAGACAAGACACGGCAAAACAGTACTAAGAGATACCAAAGACAGAGTCCTTATGTCACTTGGGAACCCAGATCCAGGCCTCCCTGAAGCCAGCATACCTCAGGGCTTCTCAGATGCAAGAGCCAGCATCTTCTGGCTTTTCTGACCCCATTGGAGAAAGGAAAGAAAGAAATAAAGTTCACCAGAGTGTGACTTCTTTAACGTGCTACAGACAGACATCCAGCACCCGGCTCTCCACTAAACTATGTAACAGAGTGATCAAAGCCCAAAGTGTGCTGGAGGCCATACTCCTAGGAATCGAAATCTGTAAATACCAAGAGCTGATTTTTTAAAATAAACCCCAGACTGTTTATGAAGTATGATAATCTTGTTCTTGTTAATGTAATAATATATGAAAATGAAAATGGTTGCTTCTGTGACAGATTAATGCTTAGAAAAATCAAGATTAGGGTGACCTGCTTTTGAAAAAACTTAATTTTAAATTAGGTATGATCAAGATAACTGAAAAGATCTCACCATAAAAATCATACAAATCTTGTAAAGCTGACCATAGACTGTTTTTACAAGTATAAATTCTTGGTTGAATTAAAATACGCAAGTGGTGATCATGGATGATGCTTCACGCTTTATGTGGAAAAAAGCAGGAGCAACTCCTACTCAAAGCAAAGGGCCTGGCTCTAGATTCAGTACGAGCAGGTGAATATATAATTTTATCTTCTAAGTAGAAAAAAGACTATGTATTTTTAACGATGACCAGTTTTAATAATTTGTATTCTTTATTCCAGTATAATCAGATTTAAGAATGCTTCATCTACAGCATTCACCCAGTCCCATTTTATACTTTACTGTAAACTTCAGTAAGATGACTTAGCAAGAGACTTAAAATAAAGATAACATGAGACTTTAATCATTGCCCTATGTCTCATCCCATCATTCTCATACAAACACTCCTAAATTTTATTGCTCAGTAAACTAAGTCTTTAAGAGGTATAATGAACATTCTGGAATCACAAAGCTAGACGTAACAAAGTAATTCTCAACCTCTGAAGACAAAGTACACTCTGTGATGAGTAAAATAAGCTTTTATAAAATATTATAGAACATAGCTTTAATCCACACCATCCAGAAAAAGTATAATGTATTCTTCGGTCCTATCTCAAAACACCAGTATTACTATACTATTTCAGTAACTTTCTTAGTATTTAAAAATTTTCTAAATATAATTACTCACCATTTTTGTAATTTATTTTAGTACAGTATACATAATAAAGTCCTAATGTCCGTAACATTTTACAATGTGTTGCAAAAACTGATGAGTTTAATTACTTAATGTGCACAAATCAATCTGAAATACATTGAAAATGAGCACACTGTACACTCTGATCTTGTTAAGACAGTCATTCAGTCATTCAGAACTCACTTTCTAATTTGCAAGTCAGTATGTCATATTTTAAAATAATAAATAGAAAATTTTCTTTTACATCTCAGCAGTTTAAAGCCAAAGCAATTAATGGAGAGGGAATTCCCTGGCAGTTCAGTGGTTAGGACTCAAGGGTGCGAGTTCAATCCCTGGTTTGGTTCAGCAACTAAGATCCCACAAGACACTGGGCTCTATCTACAGACTAATTTTCAAATAAATTATAGGCAAAAAAGGAGACTAATTAGTAGGCAAATTAAATAACGAGGGAAAATATTCATTCAAAGTCAATTCTAGTTGGTTAGAGATACACAGAACCACATACTTAAGATGAGTAACACAGTTTCATTTAAGTAATACAGGTATACGTATAAGGGGTCACACATCACTTTTTACAGTGCTGAACCATCTTAAAGCACAAGGTGACAGAAACTCTCAGATGCCTATGAACTCCATTTACATGGAGTACATCCCTATAATTTTTAAAATGTATTCATATTCAAGTCTGAGAAACATGATTCTGAGCTCATCAGGCCTGCTTAATTGCACCAACATCTGCAATCAATTTAAATTCTTTAAGATAGTCTTTCAGCACTTGAAGCGATTTCATGCTGAGATAGATTTAACACACTCACTAATTTATAGACACACACAAGCAGATGAGACCTGTTTTTCCAGGGTGGGGTAGAGTATTGAAGGGCAGTCTGAATTTCCCAATGATCAATGGGATATAAATCACAATGCATTCTGCATAACTTATTTAAATTATATTACATGATAGTTAAGTCGCTTGGTCAGTCGTGTCCAACTCTTTGTGACCCCGTGGACTGTAGCCCACCAGGCTCCTCCGTCCATGGGATTCTCCAGGCAAGAATACTGGAGTGGGTTACCATTTCATCCTCCAGGGGATCTTCCCAACCCAGGGATCAAACCCAGGTCTCCCGCATTGCAGGCAGATGCTTTAACCTCTGAGCCAATATAGCACTGCACAAACATAATACAGAAATTAAGAATAATATAGAAATTAAGCTAGCGCTTTATTTAATTATACTTGAAGGTCATGGACCATTAAAAGGTTTGATGACAGTTTATGAATGAAATAAGCAGCAAAACCTAGTGAGAGGAAAATGTCATGCATTAATATATCATTTTCTCCCCTGAAAGTCAAGACTGGGTGGGGCAAGCAAGAGGAAGAATACTAACAATTCAGAAACGGCTTTTAACCAAAGACATAAACTGACCTAAAATAAGGAAAAGAACACAAGACTCAAAATCAGAAGACTAGAGGATCTGGGCAGGTGACAGCAACAGTACAGTTTTTGGATCTCCACAGAAAAACAAACAAAACAACTAAATAGCAAAACCTAACAACACTGATCAATAAGGTATCTCCATGACCCTCAAAATCCAATCATTTGGAAAGAAACCACTTAACAGTCACAAAATCTGCACAGCATCGAGGTCTGATGTAAAGAAGCAGAGAAAGCAACAAGACATCTGAAGATGTGAAAACATAACAGAAACAGCCCAGAGCTATTCTTAAACAGTGTGAGAACAGCAGCTGGAACCAGGAGGGGTGTGGCCCACCCCAGCTCTGGGTGCAGGTCAGAGGCAGGAAGACCTGCAGACCCTGGAGCCGCCGGTGTCCCATGAGGACACTGTCCCAGCACTGCGGTCAGGGTTCCCTCCAGGATCCCCGCTGTGCAGAGAGTGCTGAGAGGGAGACCAGCACAGGGCTGAGCAACCCTACTGACAACAAAACACAACCGGAAACACGGCAAACTGCGACTCACCGTTTCAAAATGAACTGAGAGAGATTAATGTATATATATGTCAAAAATAATGAGACAAACACCTAAAGCAGAATTATTAGGCTGATGCAAAAGTAAGTGTGGTTTTGCATTGCTGAACTTTGTCATTTGATATTAGAATACATTCTTAAATAAATGTAGGTATACATCATTTTAATGTACATTTCTCACTCTATGTTTTTTGCTAATGACTAATATTATTTGCTACATAGGTTATATTTATTTTCAGTTCAGTTCAGTCACTCAGTCGTGTCCAACTCTTTGCAATTCCATGGACTGCAGCATGCCAGGCGCTTCCCTGACCATCACCAGATGCTGGAGCTTGCTCAAACTCATGTCCATCAAGTTGGTGATGCATCTAACCATCTCATCTCTGTTGTCCCCTTCTCCTCCTGCCTTCAATCTTTCCCAGCACCAGGGTCTTTTCAAATGAGTCAGCTCTTCACGTCAGGTGGCCACAGTATTGGAGTTTCAGCTTCAGCATCAGTCCTTCCAAGGAATATTCAGGACTGATTTCCTTCAGGATGGACTGGTTGGATCTCCTTGCAGTCCAAGGGACTCTCAAGAGTCTTCTCCAACACCATAGTTCAAAAACATCAATTCTTCGGCGCTCAGTCTTCTTCACAGTCCAACTCTCACATCCATACATGACTACTGAAAAAACCATAGGTTTGAGTAGATGGAGCTTTGTTGGCAAAGTAATGTCTCTGCTTTTTAATATGCTGTCTAGGTTGGTCATAACTTTTAATTTTAAAATTAAATTTTAAATCACCATCTGCAGTGATTTTGGAGCCTAGAAAAATAAAGTCAGCCACTGTTTCCACTGTTTCCCCATCTATTTGCCATGGAATGATGAGACCAGATGTCATGATCTTAGTTTTCTGAATGCTGAGCTTTAAGCCAACTTTTTCACTCTCCTCTTTCACTTTCATCAAGAGGCTCTTTAGTTCTTCTTCACATATTTATTTTAGACTATGGATATTATATGACTTCCCTGGTGGCTCAGACGGTAAAGCATCTATCTACAATGTGGGAGATCCAAGTTCGATCCCTGGGTCAGGAAAAGTAAATTCAGCAATTTTCTTATTCGATTTCAAAATGGGTCATAAAACAGCAGAGACAACTCACAACATCAACAACACATCTGGCCTAGAAATTACTAATGCATGTACATTGCAGGGGGCGTTCAAGAAGCTTTGCGAAGGAGACGATAGCCTTGACGATGAGGGGCAGAGTAGTCCGCCACTGGAGTTTGACAACAACCGAGAGCAATCACTGAGGTTGATCCTCTACAGTCACAGAAGAAGTTGTCAAAGAACTCAGTGCTGACCAATGGTCATTCGGCCTTTGAAGCCAACTGAGAGGTGAAAAAGCTTGTAAGTGGATTTCTCATGAGCTGACCAAATATCAAAACATAAAAAAATAAAACTGTCGTTCTGAAGTGTCATGTTCTCTTATTCTATGCAATAACAACAAAACATTTCTCAAGCAGATTGTGACATGCAACAAAAGGTGGATTTTATACGATAACCAGAGACAACCAGCTCAGTGGCTGGACTGAGAAGGAGCTCCAAAGCACTTCCCAAAGCCACATTTGACCAAGAAAAGGTCATGGTCACTGTTTGGTGGTCCGCTGCCCGTCTGATCCACTACAGCTTTCTGAATCCCAGTGAAATGATCACACCTGAGCAGTATGCTCAGCAAATCAAAAAGACGCACTGAAAACCGCAACGCCCGCAGCCAACACTGGCCACCAGAGAGGGCCCAGCTCTCTCCCGCGACAGCGTGCGACAGCACGTGGCACAGCCAACCGGCGCACCGGCTCCTGAGGCTCTGCTCGTCCACTGCGCTCCCCTGACCCCTCTCGCCCATCGGCCACCTCTTCGCCAAGCATCGCAACAACTGTTTGCAGGGAAAATGCTTCCACAAGCAGCAGAAGCAGAAAATGCTTTCCAGGAGGTCACTGAATTCCAAAGCATGGATATTTTTTGCTAGGACTAGACACTTATTCTTTTTTGGCAAAAAATGTGTTGATTGTAATGGTTCCTATTTTGATTAATAGAGATGTGTTTGAGCCTAGTTATAATGATTTAAAATTCAGGATCCAAAACTGCTATTACTTTTGTACCAATCTAATAGTAAATGCTAAAAGATTATAAAATGTAATGGCTATATGATCCATGTAAATATAATATAACAACAAAAACAGCTGGAGATGTGGACAGCAAATGTAAAAGAAAAAACTTTTAAACACATTCACATATATTTTTTTCCTCTACTGTCTCTCCACTGAAAAGGCCTACAAACCGTAATTAACCCACTAGCAATAAGTATCCTTGACAACCAGACTGTTCTTGAAGAATTATTTCCCACCAAAAGAAATGACCGATTCCAGGTCTGGTGTGGGAAAAGAGGGGAGTGCAGGTCATCTTATCTTACCAGATAGAAATAAAACTATGTAAAACAGGAGGGTCACTCCAAAATGACTAGAGGCCAGCTGGACAAGATCCCACTGGTTGAAGACAGGACAATTTGAGCTTCATTAATAATGATACTAAAAACAAAGGATCACCTTTTTTATAGGATGATAGGGAACCAATTCAGTTTCTTGAAAGCTGGCAAAAAGAATCAAGGATTTATCCTAAGTTTCCTATATCACACAGTAATCAGTATTTGAGAGAAAATGCCTCTTTATAAATATATTCCAACTAATAAATGAAATCAAAATTACAGAACCATAAACTGTATATGAAGTAACCTCTGATACAGAACATACTTCTATGATCCTACCAAAGGGATCAAACCTGAGCCTGATCTAGCCTCTGAACTAGCTGCCATTTTGCAAGAAATAAAAAGGAAAGAGAAAGAGAAACATTAATGTCACCACGAGGATGCAATCAGTAAAATCCAGACTGCCTTAGATAAAATAAAGGGATGGAAAGGAACTTGAATATTAAAACACTGTTAAAGATATTTCAAATATCAAAACATAAGCAACAACAAATGGTGTCTGGTAATACAATTTTCAGTGATAAAATTAAAGAAAATCAAGGAAGTAATTCTCATAAAAGTCAAGGTAGTGATTTAAGGATAAAAAAGCAAAGTTTGACAGGGTATATGATGGAGTTTCTAAGATGGTTGCCAAGGTTCTGTTTATTGATATTGCGATATTCTTATAAATCATTAAGCTACATATTTATCAGTGTTTTCTATAACTGTTTTACTTTACAATAATAAGGTTTAGAAAATCAGAAACCCTAGTTTCTAGTCCTAGTTACTATTTGGAGGTTCTCACATACTTCATTCGCAAAATGTTGAAATGCTCTAAGATAATTTCAGACCTAATATAAGTAAAAGACCACCTGAGTAAATTAAAAAATCTCTACCATATGAAAGAGAATAACAAAACCATCCTTAACAAAAACAGCAAAATGATTTTTAACTCACTGATCAATGCAATAACAGCTTTCCCAAAGGCTACCAAAAAAAACAAAAAGACTAGTTTCACAGTAATTATATACTAGCAGTAGGCAAAACCTTCCCTGGCAGCTCTAGTGGTAAGGAACCTGCCTGCCAATACAGGAGGCATAAGAGATGTGGATTCGACCCCTGGGTGAGGAAGATCCCCTGGAAGAGGAAATGGCAACCCACTCCAGTATTCCTGCCTGGAGAATCCCATGGACAGAGGAGCCTGGCAGTCTATAGACCAGGGGGTCGCAAAGAGTCAGACACAACTGAAGCAACTTAGCACACATGCATGCAGACAAAAAGTTTGTCTAAATTTACTTTTGGACAATTTCATACCTCACAGAATCCCAAGGACAGAATACTGTACCAGTGAGGAAATGGTAGTGTATCAGGGAAGCACAAAATTGGGAAGGAATGCCTTCTGTACACAAGATGGCCAACCCACTATGGAGTTTTAAGCACGGATAGGATTTACTCTCTTTGGGAGTAAGTAAGAACTGAAAGTATGTCTATTAAGTAATAATACAAACCAAAATTAAGAGGAGTTTAAATTTATTGCCACCACTGAAACTTGAAAACCAGGTACACCCTCTCCCTCCTTGCTGGGCATCTTTTTCCAAAAAAAGACCAAGTTTTTCCATCTGTTATAGTAGATAACCTTCCCCTACTTTGATGATTTTTCACAATAGCCCAAGTGTCAGAGAATTTCTTTGTAGTTACAGCATGCCTTTGAACATTCATTTTCACTTATACACAGGCAAAATAGCCCACAACCCACAGCTGCTTAATAACAGCTTCATGAGTAAATGTTCACCATGCTCAGCCTTTCAATCCTATTAACCTCTAGTCTTTGGCTGAACTAAGGTTACATGAAGACACCTAGTGACAAGGTTCACCCTGTCCAGTCCAGTAGTTCTCACCCTCGACTGTACTCTGGAATCACCAGGAGAGCATTACTAAACACTGGTCCCTAGGTCCCACCTGACTTGATTGAAAATGACAGAACCCAGACATCAAGATTTTTAAAGCTCCCCAAATGACTCTAATGGATATCAAGGTTGAGCACCACTACTCCTCAAATCAGAGAAGGCAATGACACCCCACTCCAGTACTCTTGCCTGGAAAATCCCATGGATGGAGGAGCCTGGTGGGCTGCAGTCCATGGGGTCACTAAAAGTCAGACATGACTGAGCGACTTCACTTCCACTTTTCACTTTCATGCACTGGAGAAGGAAATGGCGACCCACTCCAGTGTTGCCTGGAGAATCCCAGGGATGGGGGAGCCTGGTGGGCTGCCGTCTATGGGGTCACACAGAGTCGGACATGACTGAAGTGACTTAGCAGCAGCAGCAGTAGCAGCTCCTCAAATAAAATTCTGTTCTATTCTTTATTATAGATTGTTTGTTATTTCCACTGACATACTTTTCCCTCTCATTCACTGAAAAACAATCGTACATACACAGCATTTTTCTCAATTTTTCACTTATTCTTTAGAACCGTTCCTGCTTTCAGAAAGTCCATTCCATACAGATACCTGCTCTTCCCTTTCATCTACATCATTATCACAGGCCTCTTCTTTCTGGCACTTGCAAAGTTTTCACTCCTTTTGCAGTTATCGGACATAAGATTAATTATATTCATAAAATCTAAAAAGTAATCACAAACACAGCAAAATATCATAGATCGAACAACAACTCAATAAGCAAGATGAAAACAATCTCAGATGACCTCTAATGGCACAACTGGTAAAAGCACCACTGACCCTGTCCGGCTCTAAAATTCTAGTCAATTTTACTAATAAATGACAGTGCTTCTGTATCCGCTGAATCTTTTTAAAAGTCCTATAATAAAAGAAAAAAATGTCTTAACTAACAGTACGATTTTTAAAAAACCAAAAATATACAATTCTAGTTTGAATCCAATATAATTTCTTCCTATTAAAAAAGAAAAGATCACCGTCACCTTCATATTCATCTCCTGCCTAAACAAAAACACAATACAGTAACAACAGAGAATACAATATACCACTGGTGCTGCTCAGAACAACTCATAAGAAAGCTGGATGAATCTGAGCTGTTGGAAGATAATTCTAGTTGTACATAAATAAAACCTGCCCTATAAAGGCACAAATGAAAATGAAAATGCCAGATAGATTAGGAAATACTCTCAACAAGAAATTGGTCCATTGCTCTGAGGCTCTGAAATTTGCTCTCTTCAGCAACCAAGATCTGGAGACAAACAGGCAGAGTATCCCAAGAGCAGTGATGATAAGTGTCCAACACCAAGTACCAGCACACACTTAACCAAGCTTTTATGTTGCAGGGGTGCTTTGATCAAACTCCAAACCTGAAATGTAAGCCAGAAAAGTCCATGCTAACTCTACCAAGAATGTGTAACTAATTATGATTCATCTAAGTTTCTACATTTAAACAACAACAATGACAAAAAGTGAGGAAATAAAAGAGACAACAAGTTGATTGATCTATATCTGACAATGTTTCCAAAATTAACATATGAAACTGAGCTCTAAAAAATAAAATGCATACTAAAAGGTATGAAAATACCCTCACTGATATTAAATATTAACAAATCAAGTCTAAGAGAAAAAGCACACATACAAATGAGCATACAACTAATATTTCCTCAAGGCAGTTCTTTCCTGATCTGATCAAAATATGCCTAGAACGCTGATAATGCAGAAAACCACGTCCTCCGAGTTTGAGAATATCACATCCTACTGAGCTATAACAAGTGATAATACCTTTCAAAGAGACTTTTGAACACTACATATACTCACCTATATACATACACACACATATATGAAAGTCTATAACCCTACATTTAAGAACTCAATGTACACTCAGTCATTTCATCACACTTTTTGAAAAAATTTTAAGAGTCGTCTATGTACCTTTTAAAATCATGTTCTTAATAGTTGCCATTTATATTTCTTATTAAAGAAGACTAAAGAAGAAATAATATTTAAGAAAGAATTCAAAGAGTAAAGTTAAATGCCATCCAAACTTCTCTAACAGAGGAACACTTGAAGCCACTTGATTCCACTCGACCTGATAACCTAGGAAAGAAAAAAACTAAAAACAAAGTCAAAGGAAGCTAGTAAACTTCCAGGCACATTTATAAAAGAGGGTTTATGCTTCATTCCTTGGATAAAGAAATCAAATAGGAAAAATCAAGACACAAACAGGGAATGAAGAATGGACGCTTTCTTTAGGCACCTTAGGAATGTGAGGTTGGGTCTTTTCATTTCATGAAGCCCACCTACAATGAGCTTGTTCCCTGTAGCAGGGACAGATTCCAAAGACACACAGATGGGAGGGCAGGAGAGGGAGGCCCGGGCTGGGGAGCCTATAAAAACTTTTGATTCCAAGCTAGCACAATCCTCAGGGACTAGAAGTATACATTTTGAAGAAAGATTTTTAAAGCATTATATCTACAACCAAAAAAGACTATATGCTGACAGCTGTCTGGTTGTAGTCTGTATAGAAGCGAACTTGCCTAGACAGTGTCGTCATCTCAGTATATAAAAATAAATTAGGGAAAAAGAAAAAGAAGATGAATGGTCCTTCTTAGAGACACAGTGGTTCTTAAAGACATAATAAAGGTGTTTCACTATATAGGGTAAAACACAATGTCTTTCCAAACTCTTGAAATGTCTCTCCCTCTCTCCCCCGAAACCCCATGTCCCCAGGGCACCAGACGCCCCTCTGCCCTGTCCCTTCTCTCCGGATCCCCTCAATTCCTGCCTCATCCCCACACCAGACACCCCTCTGCCCCAGCCCTTTTCTCCTGCTGCTGCTGCTACTAAGTCACTTCAGTCGTGTCTGACTCTGTGCAACCCCATAGACGGCAGCCCACCAGGCTCCTCCGTCCCTGGGATCCTCCAGACAAAAACACTGGAGTGGGTTGCCATTTCCTTCTCCAGTGCATGAAGTTTCGTGAAAAGTGAAAGTGAAGTCGCTCAGTCGTGTCCAACTCTTAGGGACCGCATGGACTGCAGCCCACCAGGCTCCTCCACCCATGGGATTTTCCAGGCAAGAGTACTGGAGTGGGGTGCCACTGCCTTCTCCGCAAATTACCCTGAAAAAGCCTAAAAGTGGAACAGCAAGTTCTTTCTTCTCAACAGATGGGAAAGAGATTTTTACTAATCCGCTGCAACAGGCTGGGCTTCCCCAGCGGCTCAGCACTAAGAAATCCATCTGCAACACAGAAGACAAACAAACAGGAGATGCCAGTTTGATCCCCAGGTCAGGAAGACTCCATGGAATAGGAAATGGCAAGTGATGTGAGCTCAGTCGTGTCCAACACGTTTTTTTAATATAAATTTATTTATTTTAATTACTCTTTGAGACTGATGGACTGTAGCCCATCAGGCTCCTCTGTCCATGGAATTTTCCAGGCAAGGCATGCATGCATTCTCCAATAAACTTGCTACCAAGCATCTAAGGCAAGTCATTTACCAAGAAATGGCCACCAAGCCTTGCAGTGACTCCAAAGATCTTTTAGATTCTTCTTTGGATAGAAAGGAGATCAGTCCTGGGTGTTCTTTGGAAGGAATGATGCTACAGCTGAAACTACAGTACTTTGGCCACCTCATGCAAAGAGCTGACTCATTGGAAAAGACTCTGATGCTGGGAGGGATTGGGGGCAGGAGGAGAAGGGGACGACAGAGGATGAGATGGCTGGATGGCATCACCAACTTGACGGATGTGAGTTTGAGTCAACTCCAGGAGACGGTGATGGACAGGGAGGCCTGGCGTGCTGCGATTCATGGGGTTGCAGAGTCGGACACGACTAAGCAAATGAACTGAACTGAACTGACTTGGATAGAAAGAGAAATTTCCAGAGGAAATTAAAGAGATAGCCCACATACACAAAAGGACACCTGGATGGCCTATAGGATGTTTACAGCAGCAAAGCAAAACCCAGCTCCAGGCAGCTTAAATAAGAACAGACACCACCTCACATCACAGCAGAGTCTGGCACAGGCCGGCACCGAGCCAGAGCAGCAGCTCCCGCCCAACCATGACCAGCAGCAGGGAAGGCAGCCTGCCCGCTCTGGTCTAGGGAGAACGTTCTTAGAAGCCCCGCCAGACCCAGCCATGAGACTGCACGGGCCAAAAGGCCCTAGGAAGTTAGAAACATGAGCGTATTGTATTTTTAGCTTCTAAATATGATATTTGCTTGGTACATTTTAATAATATTTCCTAACTGAAGAAATTCAGTTGTAGTATTCAGCCACTTAAACTGAAACTTGTAAGATCTTGAAAACAATCTAGTTTGATTGATGGCTTTTTTAGTGTTTTTCCCCCCCTATTTTAAAGTCAAGCTGATCTACTTCAGGGCTAATTTAAGGGTTAAAATTGCTAAAGCATTATCAAATCATCAACAGTAGGCATCAATATACTATCTTCCAAAAGAGAATATTAATGCTTACCCACAAAAGGGAATCTCAAAGCAAATTCTAAGGCTAAAATGGTAACATCTGACACAAACTTCCCACATTCTCCCTAGAACAACCTATCTATGAACTCATTGCCTTTCTCAGAGAAATTTTTTCAGTACTCATTAACCTAAATATACTGGCATAACAAAGTCCACATCCTAGAGTTAATGAATGTGTTTTTACTTCCATAGCAAAAGTAGATGACTGGTCAGCTTGAACTCTCTACAATGTTAACCATTTGCCAAATTATTCAGAACCCTTCTAGGAGAGTCATGACCCTTCACACACCAACTAAAAGCTTTAATTATGCTTCAGACAGTTAATCTATTTCAATTCTGATAATCTAATTATCTAATTCTGGTAAATAAATTCCAACCGGAGTCCAAAATAATTAGGGGATTAAAGTTTAAAATCAGTGAATGTGAACTGAAACAGATCCACTGTGTAGAAGTTCAAAATATTCTGTTCTATTAAAAAGTTTATCTGAAATTCCAGAATTAAACTGCACTACTATGCCAAGGTTGTCTAAACCAGTTCTAACTAATGTATTATCTCCTGTAATTATATTAAGTGGATTCATGCTTGTTGGATTTAAAATTCTCTAACAGGAGACTCTGCCCCGATGACTCTATAGAGGCCCGTTACACCATCCCCACTTCCCCTGCCTTCCCCCCACGTCACATTTCACCTCCCATGACGCGCTTGTGTTTGTCACGTGTGTCCCATGTTGCTTCACGCAACACAATGACACACTATTCTGGTGCTCAATCACTAGGGCTTTAAGTAGTGCCTTCCATACAGACACTTCATAAACATGATTAGTGAATGTCTTATAAATGCAGACTAATAGGAAACTTGTATCTCACTAAGGTACATTTACTTGTATTTTTAATTGTGTTTTGTAGTATAATGATTTCAACAGTAAGAATAATAAATCACAAAGAAAAATAAAAAGTAAACAACTGCTACTACAACCTCTGCTGCCACAAGAGGCAACCACCAGTTAAAAATCTGTTATGTTCTAATCACAGTTAATTCTAACAACAAGCCTATGGTGAAGTTAGTATTATCTCCATCTTATGTAGAAGGAGACTGAGGATCAGAAAAACAAAATTAGATGTCCAAGATCAAACAGAAGATAAATAGTCAGTCTAAAACACAGTCAGTCTAAAGCCCCACTGCTAATTTGTGACGGCTGAGTATCATCACGGAACAAAAGCAATGCACATCTCAGTGGCAGGATGAAGGGCCCATCTACAGAAAGAGAGCTGGGAACAACACAGTACTCAGTGAATTCCACATCTGAACATCAGTCTGCCAAAAAACGAGACATGCTTAAAAATTAAACATCACTTGAGTCTTTCTTCCAAAAGAAATACCTGAGTCACTGACTGGCCTAAGTAGATAAATGGAGCCACAGTATAAATAACTCACATTCTTGTAAACTGGCCTTAGGTTAAAGTATCCCGTGAAAACAACAGTGTGTTTAGTTATTTTTCTCCAGCCCAGTTCTATTTTATGTTCAGCCAAAAGCATTCTCTATTGTCTTTTTACTGAGCCTTGCTTCCTCGTTAGCTTCCACTGTTTATTTTTCATCCAATCCATTCAGTCACAGTTCTATGACTGGTCAAGCTCATTTGTTATTCCATGAAATAAATTCTATGTGCCAGTCGTGTTTCTCAGACATTTAGTCATTACTTCCACCCACATACTTCATGCTTCCCTAGAAAAGCAGCAGCCATGTGGAGATGTAATGCTCCTCTCAGTGTCTACATTTACAATTTGTTACATGCTAATTTTATCCACAGGGAAACTCACATTAAACATATGCCTCTAAGCCACGATTATGCATTCTGAGTTAGGTAGGTAGAGTCAAATCAGTCTCACTCTTCTAAAATACAAATATTATCCTAATTTATAAGTGACATGAGAAATCAATACCCATCTTAATTCACTAACAAGGAGAGATGACCTAAAGTGAGCAGACCAAGCAACCACACTGTTTCTTAACACTGTGAATGGCTAAAAAATAAAAGTTTAAAAGCTGTAAGGTAAGAAATACTTATGAATTAAACAAACTCACTTTAATACTTGCACCTTTAATTATACATTCAAAAGCTCTCTGATTAGTTGCCCGCAAACTTAGGTGCTCCGTTAGACACACGTACTGTTCGCTGCACTACGACATGTTTCAGCAGTATTTCTCAACTCGACAGCTTTACTTACTGTCTTGGAAGCAGCATTAATGTACTGCATCACCATTTCTTTTTTGATACTTAAGTCCTTTTCCCGCAATGGTGCCTTTTTATCTTCGTTTAAATTCATATCTTCCTGGAAAACACAATTAAAAAGCCTTGTTTTAGACTCTAAGTAGAGCAGCAATTCTACATACACAATGAACAGAAAATCAATAATTTGTGACTAAAGCAGCAGTAACTGTTTTGGAATGATTTCCATGTAGCTCTGCCTGGAGGAAAAAAGAAAGAAAGAAATTTAGCAATACAGAGAAGAGTATTTTAGATCATTTGAGCAGGTAAAATACTTACCAGAAAAACTTTTAAATTTCACAACAGGTTAGTAAAATTACACTGACATCATCATAGATAATTAGATAGCTGAAGATTTCTGCCTTCCATAAATATATTAGGAGTCACAATTTATATATATTTGTGAAATATTATATAAAAATATATAAGCTTTTTTTACAACAGTTGCACCGAAAGCCATCTTGCACCATTCTGAAAGCACTATTTCACATGTCATAAAAAGTAAAAAGTAAATAAGCCAATCCCTTTTCAGATTCTGATAAGCTGCAAGCATATACCAAATACCTAATACTGATCCCAACAAAAGGCAAAGTATTCTACAGTTTAAATTGTCACTTCTTTACCCAGCAAAGAAATGAAGTGTTAAGTGCTCAGTTGTGTCTAGCTCTGCAACCCTATGGACTGTAGCCTACCAGGCTCCTCTGTCCATGGAATTCTCCAAGAAAGAATACTGCAGTGGGTTGCCATTCCCTTCTCCAAAGGATCTTCCCGACTCAGGGATCAAACCCAGGTCTCCCACATTGCTGGCAGATTATTTATTTACTATTTGAGCTATCCAGGAAACCTATCCCTATCAAAAACATACATTAATTAATTTTGAATATTCTAAATCACATAAAAGTTGCTCTCATGAAAAGAGGTACCACCTAAAAACCTTACATTTCTTAACAGCACCATTCAAAATAAGGGTTTATATAACCTAGATCCAGCTATAGGTCTAACTGTGACTAAAAAATACAAGTCAAGAATATCCAGATAAAGATATGTAATGCAATCAGAATCTATCAATTAAGCTGCTTAAGAAAAAGGTTATTCTGACAAAAGGAAGGGAGGCTGAGGTAAAGAGAAAAGTGGCTGAAGGAGAGAGCAGTTCAAATGGACTTCCTTCTGATCTTAGCCTTGGGTCATTTGTGTGCAATGCTAAGACATCTAAATGTATATAAACTCCATATCCACTCAGAACTGGGCCCATAAAAAATCAGGGCTTTGGATCACCTACGGAGGCTGAAAGCTAAATTTTTTTCTAAGCTTTATAAGGGTGCTACAATTCAGACGCTACAGTTTATGCCTTTAGCTGACTCAGGTTTTGGCTACCAAACCTTTGAAGCACTTAAAAGTCAAAATTCCCTTCATTTCACCTTGATATAAAATTTAAGATCTTAGAAGTTGTTGCATTTGAAATTCCAATAAAAGGCAGTAATTAGTAATGTCACTCTTGGCTGTTCAGGTTAGAAACATCCTATTACGTGAATAATTATTTATTTTCTTTTTTCCTCTCTAAGCCAGTGATTTTTCAACAGGCCTTAACACTACTTAGGAAGCATTTTGGAAATGTCTCAGGGCATTTCAGTTGTCATGGTGACTGAGGTGATGCTACCAGCATTTACAAGGGAAAGGTATGCTAGACATTCTGCAACATACGGACTAGTCCTGCACAAGGAATTATCCTGCATCCCACTGAGAGATGCACAAAGAGACAGGGAAAATCACAATTATCTAAGCCTAGACTCTAATTCAGGCTTCCCTGGTGGCTCAGACGGTAAACCATCTGCCTACAATGCAGGAGACCCGGGTTTGATCCCTGGGTCGGGAAGATCCTCTGGAGAAGGAAATGGCAACCCACTCCAGTACTCTTGCCTGGAATAGACATACAATGGAATTAATAGGTAAGTTGTTATATATTTAATACTTTATATTATGTATCTTTAATATATATTACATTTTCCAAAAATCCAACTACTGTGTAAATTATAGTTCCAGTTTTCGTTTTAAGCTGCACCATCATTTGTGCTTCATTTCTGAAATTCAGATATCCCAGAACAATACTGCTTGTGGTATCTGAATCAACAGAACAGAACAATACCTATATCAACCTACATGGTAGCTGTTGTATTCACAGTGGCATAAGGCAAAGATTCCAGGATGTGACTTTATTGTATCTTTTTGAGTAGTCTATGGCCAATTGTTTATATTATTCCTCGGTAGCTCAGCTACTAAAGAACCCTCCTACTCATGCAGGATACACAGGAGACGCAGGTTTGATACCCTGGTCAGGAAGATCCCCTGGAGAAGGAAACGGCAACCCGCCATTCCAATACTCCATGGAAAATTCCATGGCCAGAGGAGCCTGGTAGGCTACAGTTCATGGGGATCACAGAGTTGGACACAACTGAACACACACACACATACTGTTTTATTACATAGTACAGTAAGGTAATAAATTGATTTTTTAATTATGAATGAAGACAGCTTATATGATCTATTTAAAAAATTTAAGGAAAAGTAGCGAGGAAGTAAAGGAACAATTGTTATAAAAGGTGGGAGTGGGTACATAGGAACATGTGCTTTAAATGATTCACTATGTTTTTTAGTTTCCATCTAATGGCCAAACATGATCCAGCCTCTTTAACCTGCAAATTAAAATACTTAATAGATATAGAAAATTAAAAAACAGAAAGCCCATTACTGTGACTGAAATCAAAACAAAACTGTAAGACAGAGACTTGTAAGAAAGAAAAGGCTACTGCTTTCTTTCGTAAAATGCCTTTTCAAGATGACATGAGCTTATACACAAAAGTTGTATATACGGACTTAAAGGAAGAAACCCAGAAGTGCCATAAATAAATTAAATTATATATACATTAAAAAGCAGCTGCATCTGGATTCTCACTTGAGCCTGCAATGCAGTGGATAGTAGTAGCCCCTAGATGGAGAGACAATCTTGACACCACCCAAGTCAGTCAGCCACAGTCTGCAGGAACACAGCTCCCTGAAGCCACAGCTCTGGATTAAGATGGCAGCTGTGAGCCACCAGGAGTCAACATGCACACTCGCATGTGCCTGTACCAGCCATGCTAAGGGGGTCTTAGAGGGGCAGCAACCGCGTCCAGGACACCATTTGAGTACAACGTACTTAATGTTATAACAAGGTTACTTTCTAAGCAGAACTGAATAATACTGAGGCCTTCATGTATGGCTGACACAAGCAACATAAACTTCTGCATGTTTACCAATTCTTCCATTCAAACATAGGTCAATACGTCTATATATTGTATGGACACAGAAGGACACCGTAGTTATGGATTTTATAAAAGCCCTAAAAACCAGTTTATTTCCATATATGCAAACATTGATATATAATTCATTAAATACCTATAATAAATAAAATAATGAACAAATGATGTACAAGGTCTGGGGAATACTTTGAATGAGTATTCAAATGGATATAAGATAAATATCTATTTCCTTAATTGGAAAAACCTTATCAGTTGGCTATTTAACAGAATATATCTCATTCAAAAATATTTTTTGAGTAGTCATCATCAAAACTTCAGTTTTGATCAGTCTAAAGAGTAATTATCAGTTTTGTTGCTAAAGTTCTATTAATGCCTTAGTAACATACATTATAAATTAGCACTACCTTCATATACATGTTTAAATACAATCTTTTGCCTGGGGAAATGGGGAGTTGCAGCATCAAAAAGTAATTTTCCTCTAGTTAATTACTTTCTAATTAAAAACTACACCTAAATTGAATCACTGTGCTATTTCACTATGTGAGTCTGACTAGCACCAGGGACAGATTTCAAAAATACAGGGAAAAAATACTGAAGGAAAAAATATTGAGGGGCATGATACAAAATAAGCAGGATTGCTGGAAAGTGTCAAGATCATCAGAGATGAAGAAGTACCACTGACGAGGAGATGAAAAACACACGGCAAACCAAACACAAGATGGGATGCTGGGCTGGCTCTCAGAAAAGGAAAAGCACTTCAGTGGGAAAACTGCCAACATCTGAATCAAGTCTGTGGTTTAGTAAGAACCAATGATGGTTGGTTAGAAACTAACCAATGATGGTTGGTTAGAAACTAATTAATTAGAAACTAATTAACTTCTTAGTATTAATAATTGCACTAAAGTTATATAAGACGTTGGCATTCGAGGAAGTTGGGTGAAGGGTATAAAAGAATCCTCCATACCATTTTTGCAACTCTTTTAAGATTATTTCAAAATAAATTTCTTAAAAACTAAATTAAAATACTCATAAAAATTCTGCTATATAAAATAATTTGAAAAGAACAAGAAAAATGGAACATCCCACTTTTTTTTTAAATACAGTAATTTGGGGGGAATTCCCTGGCAATCCAGGGGTTAGGACTGTGCACTCTCACTGCCAAGGGCTGGGGTTCAACACCTGGTCAGGGAACTAAGATCCCACAAGCTGCACAGTAAGGCTAAAAACAAACAAAAAATATATATAGCAATTTTTTTTAAGTCCATTAAATAAAAGGAGTATATTTGTAGTGTATTTGGTTACAGTAAATACACACAAACTTGATAGAGGAGAGGGAAGTAAAGAAACAACTATTGACAAATCTGAATCAGACACACGTTAACAGAAGTCCATTAGAAACCTAAAGGTCAGGTATCTTTTGGAACTTTCCAAAACACAAAGTTCAAGTTGTTCACATGTCCTCCCATACCCATTCCAAAGGTGTTCTATGAACCACCCTTCTAACTCACTCTCCTAGCATCCCTTGCTACATCTTTTCACAAGGACCACGTTTCTAATCTTAAACAATGGTTAAATTCAAGCCAGGCACTGTGCTACAACACTCAGAAGCACTATTTGTTAATGCTCAGGAATAAGCCTTTGGGGTATGTACTGTCTCTTCTTTACTGATTAGAGAAGTGAGACGGAAGGAAGTTCTGTAAGGTGACCGTAAGCCTTGCAGCACAGCTTTGTGCCTCCATTCCTATCTCCATATTATGTATCTCTACTATCTGCAGCCCCCTTCCTTTGGGCCTAAGGCCATCTCACACCCTTGGGAGCGGATTCCCCCTACTGCCCATGCTGTGACACCCCTCCTGGCTTCCCCACAACCAGCAACGCTCATTTCCACTTTCCTCACCCGTGGTCTTCACGACCACACCGGGGCCTTTTATCTAAAAATGGTCCTACCTCGAGTATCACCATCATCTCCAAGATCCTCCTCTCTGATCACAATCTTCCATCTTTTCACTTCTCCCATTTCCAAGCCACCTATTTCTCGACCTCAGCGAAACCTCAGTGTTAATACCCACTCCATTATCTCCCAACCAGGCTAACTCTGTGATCCACCTGTTCCTCTAACATTGATGAGAAGTCACATGAAATCTTTCCTCACATTCTCTAAAGTACTTATTTCAAACTGGCCATTCGCCAGGAGCTATGAAACCATCATGTCTACCTATCATTTTCAGTAAACACATTTAATCTTCTCCAGGAAAAAGAACACACCATCAATTTCCTGTTTGTTCTATTACCAATTTATTTGCACACTCATTCTCCTGTACCAACTCCTGTACCGATCCAAAGATAATCCCACTCATGTATGCTCTGGATCTTCTTTCCTCTCCCCTCCTCAAAGGGCACTGCACATCAATTACCTTGCTTCCACCCCATTTCACTAAATTCTTCTAGCTTGTTGGGTCTCATTATATAAAGATGATAATCCTTAACGGATTAAAAATTAAACAAAGAAGCTTCCCCTCGACCCTAGTTCTCCTTTATATATGCCTTTCTTTTTCCTCCATCACAGATAATTTTTAAAAGATTTTTTTTCTACACTTGCTATGTCATTCACAATGCATATACTCTTTAGATATCCATCAAATGAGATATCAGAAAAACTCCCAAATAGAATTTGCTAAACTTCTTTTGGGACAAACATGAAACACAGGTAGTTTTCTGGGAGATGGAGCTGCAGCCAGAGACAATAATCAGAGTCCGAGACTAAAACAGTGATGGAAACCAGGTCCAGCTCCAGAGGCAGGGTCTCCAGGCGGTGGTGCCGGCACTGGCCAAGCTAAAAGTACGTCATGTCTTCAGGGAGCACGAGCAGAACCACACGCAGCCACTGACCTAGATCAGCCTGCGTGTGGCTGAGCCCTGCAGAGCAGCCCCTGCTTGAGATGGAATGAGGCTGAGACACCGCCGAGACCAAACGGGGTGACTGTGCGGTGCTGCACCCTCTTAGAGGAAAGACGGGGCACACATTTTCCTACCCTGTGCAAGAACACCAAATGGGAAGCTGCGGCCCTCACCTGGAAGCCAGGTCAAAGACATGGAGTCAAGCCAGCAGCTTTTAAGATGCTTCAGAAATCTCTTCCTATGTAGATGGGGCTGGAAGTTCCCACAAACCAGGATAATCCAAGTCTGCTACTATCTTCACATGCCTTGACTCCATCCTAGGCTGATGAGACACTGACACAAAATATACACCTTCCACATTTTCTCCGGCAAAACTGAGAAAGAGAGAAAGATGTAATCTTAGTACTCACGCCCATACGTGCAACTAGTGAGCACCGAGGAGTAATCAAGCAGAGAATTGCACACAGAGTGTGGACACTTTTTCAACTGAACTACAAACATCAGACGATTTTCATTCATGAATGTAGATTTTACAGGACAGCATGCTCATTAAATTTACATACATCAAGTTGAGTGGGATAGTTAATGCCATGGAGAGTCAAACTAAATTTAAAATGATTGACTATTTGGAGAATTAAGCGAATATACAAGCAGCAAGTTGAAGATGGTCAGGTGCAAGGAAATTCACCCAGAGTGGAAAAACACTACAGACAAGCAGAAGCATGACTGGAGTTATAAAACAGGTGCTAGAAGAACAGTACACCAGTGGATCAAAACGTCCATATGGATGAATAAGCAAAATATTAAAATGTAAAACCTGAAAGCAGAGCAGTACCAAAATCAAGCATTCTTACTAAGTCAACAGTTATCATCTGATTTCAATAGTGTTCAATCTTTGTTCCATGGGTTAAAGACAAAATAATTGTTCTTGGTAGCAGTTTTGCTAAATTTTTTTCCAGTACAGCCACAAATTGGTTAAGCATTTTAAGAAGTCCACAATGATCCCCTAATTACTTCTCCTGAGACCTCAGAGCTCAACAAACATACTATAAGCACAATTTTACCCATATTTCTTCTAAAAGTGTGATTCTATGCTTCCCCTCACTGGAATTCAGCTTCCCCATCACACAGTGTCAAAGGTCTTACTGATGCTTAGCCCTACTGAGCTGTGTTCTTACCACCAGGAATGGTGTAGTGCCAAATGCAAAATCGAAGGCTTCACGATCTCATTCCAGGTAATCACATATTCTCAAACAGTACAATTCAGTTACTGTGTACTAACTGAATCTCACATAGCTCTGCAATTTAATAAACTACATTCTTAGATTAAGCCTAAGTAAAATCCAGAAACCTGTAAAAGATAGGTACAACCAAAACCCTGGAACTTGGAATTAACTTCATATTACTACTTTATATTCAAGATGCCCATAAATGTGCTAAAGCTATAAAACAGCTTTTCTTTCTTTGTCCATCATGTTTACTATGTTCTTATATAAGTGTTAGTTGCTCAGTCATGTCCAACTCTTTGCAACCCCATGGACCACAGCCTTCCAGGCTCCTCTGTCCATGGGATTCTTCAGGCAAGAATATTGGAGTGGGTTACATTTCCTTCTCCGGGAGATCTTCCCAACTCAGGGATCAAACCCGGGTCTCCAGCATTGTAGGCAGACTCTTTACCATCTGAGCCACCAGGGAAGCTCATGTTCTTATATAAACCTTTATAATAATCCTCTCATTTTTATACAAAACTATGATTATGAAGAGTCAGTTTTTTGGTTTCACCAATAGTGGGGTTAGATTCACTATTCTATTCTCAATGTCCTTACTCAATCCAATTAAAATTAACAGGAAATCAGATGGCTAGCTCAGTAACAAGACTGCAGCCAGAAAACAGCACTTATCCAGAGGTTGACAGTGAACACATAAAATTCTTACTCAACCAAATATTCTAACAGGAGCTTGCACAAAGAGTTCACACTATCTCCACTCGAAACCGAATTTCCATTTAACCTAAAGCCAGTATCAGAGACTAAACAAACACACAAGAAACTTAAGTATCATTTTTTCACATACTATAAATTTCAGCAGAACAGACAAGAAATGAGAGTAACACACAGCAAGCTGCTCACCTCTAATTTATTTTGGAATAAACTGGTTGGAACTGTTTAAGCTTATGCGTAAGCACCTACAATCACAGCTGTTACACAGTCCAGCAGAAAAGAACAGTGCTACTTATAAAAGGGGTTTAACTCACTTATTTGCTCTCCACAAATGGCCAATTCTTCATAAATTACATAAAGGATAATAAAATGGTCATCTGACAAAACACAAAGGCCGACTTCCCTAGAGAAGAAAATCAGACTAAAAAAAAAAAAAAAAGACCTTCACCATTGGAAAAGGCTCTACTTGCACAGTTCCTAATTATCGAAAGCAGAATCTTCAACATTAGCATAACCTTCATCCTTTCAAAACTCCCTTTCGAATCATTTGACTGGGTCAACAAACTCCCACCAGGCAAAATCCAATGCCCCTAAATCATTTATTTTCTCATTTATCTGGATCTAGAAGAAACAACGTGGCACTGACATCACCCCCCTGACAAACACAGCCCATGAATCAACTTGACAATCGCCTTACACTTCCACCCTCTCTTTCTCCTCCTCCTCCTATCTGGATTATTATTTGGATTGCTTTTAAACAACCTTTACCCGAATTTTTCAATTTCTACCTAAAGGAGAGGGAGAAAGGTGACAACTAATAGATCAGAACAAAGCATTACCATAGAACCTCTCTCAGTTTATCTCGCCAACCCAAAATATACTTTTATATTTTTTAAGAAATTTTAAAAAACCCACAATACAGAAAAAGTAGATTTGTAAAAACTGCTAATGCTTGAAATCAACAAAGTGCTAGTAGGAATCTACAGCAGCCAATAAGCACTTAGGGAACTAACACAAAGGAGCCCTCCTTGGCTTCTGTTCCTTCAGACTCCTGGTGGCCCTTTCGACACCACTTACACATCAAACACAACAGGGATTCATTCATTCGTCTGACTGAAGAAACAGCTAAGCATAAATCCTTAACACCAACTATGAAAAAGGAAAAGAAAAGATTAAAAAAGAAAAAATTATCTTTAGCATGTGCCCAAAGAGTGACAACAATGAATACGGACAGTGAGATGAACTCTGCTCCCAGCAACCGTACCGAAAAGTATCAATTCAATTTCATTAGTTCACCTGAGCTCTTCTTTCTTCCTCTGGACCTTACATTTCAAAGATATCTGAACTGACTACAAAGCTAAGAACACAAAGATACTTCACTATTTAACTCTATATGTACTTATCTTTTCTTGCTTAGACATAGTAGTCACCAGAGCAGAAGAAACAAAGCAGCTCATGCAACAATTCATGCAGTATACTCTGAAAGCATAAAGGGAACAAAAGCCCATTAAAATACAGTTCTTATGAAAATATTGGAAAACTGATCTAATGAAATAATGAATAAAAACAGTCATTCATTTGATCAGCAATGGATGATATACTCAATTTAAAGGATAAAAATTAGCAGAGCCATGTGTCTACCCTATTGGAAGAAGATTCTAGTGAAGGGCTGGCCAACTTTATTCAACTACCTGAAATGGAAAATGAAGAAAAACAAAATTCTTTACTAAATACTTTAGGAACAGGGGGAAAAAAAAACATATTAACTCTTTTCTGCAGTTTTTTACTCACTGCAACGAAAGGAAAAAGAACAGAAAAGGAATAAGAACAGAAAAAGATGTAAAAGTTAGCCACAGATATCCTGATTATATACATAGAAAAATATGAGGAACTCTAGAAATAATAAAAACTGAGAATTCAGTAAGATTACTGAATGTAAAAGGCAACATGCAAATTAATAATCTTACTAAAAATTTTAAGTTTTTAAAAATATTAGTTATATTTTAGAAACAAACCAAGGTATAAATCATATAAAAGATACACACAACCTCTAAGGGAAAATTATAAATGTTACAGTTTAGGAACAGAAAAATATCTAAATAAATAGATAGCTATAATATATCCAATGTTCACAGGAAAATTTAATATCACAAAGGTATTTATTCTATCTAAATCAATAATTTATTACAATTCCAATCAAGATCCCAACAGGATTTATAATAAAATCTAACTGATTTTAAAATTAATACAAAATCACAAAGCGGCCAAGAACAGTCAGGATAATTTTAAAGAGAGGAAGGAAGTCCTAGATATCAAGGCTTATTACATAAAGTAATTAAGACAATGGATATAACTGCAGAGCTACACAAATAGAACAATGAACAAAATCAGACCTCAGAAACAAACAGTGGAAATATTACAAATGATGGACAAGAATGCCTATTCAATATAATATTTATTATATTAATAATGCTATTAATATAATAGAAAAACTAGTTACTATGTAGGAAAAATACTTTCTCATATCAGATTTTAGGAATATAGTAAGAACAGACCTATGATGTCAGTATAGAGAAGGATTTCTTGAAAAATATACTGATGATATATTTAAGACTATTTAAAAATCAAAATGGAGTAACTATGGTTCAGGCATCCAAATGGAGCTAGACTATTATAGATGTGGTTTTAGACACATTCCTGTATCACTGAGAATGTGAATTTTCTCTCAACTTTAACAAACTCAAGAACACAACAAACCACTTCAAAACAGTATCTGCTAGCTGCACCCTTGTAGTTTTCTAACAAAGAACAAACCTGACTGCATCCTGGATCGATTCCTTTAGCTCTAACCTTTGTGCTCTGTTGCCTTGCTTAGTCATGCTGGCTCTGTACCTTTGTAAAAAAAGATGTTGCCTATGGCCTGAAATATACCTGGTAGCCTATTCTTAAGGCTCTGCATCCCAGGTTTAACCCTTAAATGTGTAACACTTTACTTATTGGGCTTTCCTTGTGGCTCAGCTGGTAAACAGTCTGCCTGCAATGCAGGAGACCTGGGTCCAGTCCCTGTGTTGGGAAGATTCCCTGAAGAAGGGAATTGCTTCTCACTCCAGTATTCTTGCCTGGAGAGTTCCATGGACAGAGGGATTAAATATTTAATCCTTAAATGTATAACATTTTCATTCATATAGAGAAAAAATGGTGAGGAGCAGAAATAACATTTGTCTTGTTGAAGATTTACAGGAACCATGTGGACAACAGCAAGAACAAAGAATCTCTGCACCAGGAAGTCTGCAACAACCTCCACCTCTTTCAGTATAAAAGCAACCTGAACTCTAACGCAAACAGGACGGTTCTCTGGGGCCCTAGTCCACCATCTTCTAGACCTGCTGGCTTTCTGAAGAAGGTCATTATTCCCTGCCCCAACAGCTTGTCTCTCCACTTACTGAGAAGCAAGAAGCAAGTACCAGCTTGGACTGGGTTAACAGGTTCAAAGTCTGTCCCCTTCACAACTGTGGAATCATTTCAGACCCCAGCCGATCCCTACTCAACAAGCACCCTTACTTCTTTCCAATTCCAGTTCTACTAACCTTGCAGGGCTTTTTGCCTTACTAAGCCTCTCCCAATTTGTAGTCCAAAGGAACACAACTCAAGTGCTCCTTGAATCTATATCTCCTGGGCTACAGTCCTAACAAACCCCAATCTTTATTCAGTCAGGTCTCTGTTTCTCTAAAATTTTGGTTAACAACACAAAAAGATGGAACTGAAAGGAGTACACCAGGATTTCAATTAATTACATGCGTTCTGTTCTTTTTTGTATACCTCAAAAAGGACGCTGGGATTAAAAAAGCACACAAAGTATTTCAATTAATTATGTAGGTTCTACTGTTTTCTGTGTACCTCAAATACCCTATTTAAAAACGCCACTGAACAAAAATAGATTCAACTCTATAATACATCTGAAAATTGTTTCAAAATTAAATTTTGAATGGCTTTAGTATTATCTGTACTTTAGTATTATCTGTTTCCTCACACTAAAGCTAAAATATGTATTAAATAGCAGGTCATCTAAGCTCTTAATGACAATGGACACTTCAAACACACGCTGAAGAGGCAATGCTAATGGCAATCGATAAATGCACTCTCTCCTACATTACAACAGAGCCTGGTAAACATATTCCCAAGAAAAGATTAGAGCATTATTATTCATACTTAAGTACTCTGTGCAATTTTATTAGACCATTTCTTCCATGCTTACAAGTGATGACAGGAAGTCCAGAATTTAAATAATTTTTTTCAAAGTAACTCTGTCATCACTGGCACTCGTTCAGCGCCTGCTGATGATCGCAGCTTGACAGACAACCTTGCAGCTTTCGTTCTCTCAACATGCAGTGGAAGTGAAAAGACAAGAAAGGTATGAATAGAGGAAACTTCTCTTCCTATTCATTATTTTAACATTTTTAAGTTATCCAGCAAACCAAAATTTGATAAAGTTAACCACCACCAAAACATAGAATTGAAGGTGAAAAGAAATATCAAATCTTAGACATCTTAAAAGTTAGAAAGATATATTTAATTCAACAGGTAGTTATTTGAGATGATAAACCAGCTGAATAATGTTGCATGGATTTAATCTAGCATAGAGACATATCAAAATAATAAATAAAGGATAAAATTACACAAGGGACTTACACACAAGTTCTCAGGAGCAAAAGATCTGGACACTGATCATTTTTAGTCATTGATGAAGCAAACTAATTGATGAAGAAAACTACAAAAAACACAAATAAGTGGAAAAATATCCTGTGTTCATGGGTTGGAAGAATTAGCATAATTAAAATGTCCATCTTGTTCACAGCCATCTATATATTCAATGCAATGCTGTCAAGATTCCAATGGCATTCTTTATAGAAAAAAAGAACCACCAAAGACTATGAATAACCAAAACAATCTTGAAAAAGAACAAGTTGGAGACATTACACATCTCAATTTTGAACTATATTACAAAGTTACAGTAATTACAACAATATAGCACAAACCCAGAGAACAACAGAACAGAATCAAGAGTACAGAAATAAACCTATGCTATATGATTGACTAATATTTGAAATGGGAGCCAACTATACTCAATGGGGAGAAATAGTCTCCTTAATAAAGCAGGAAAAACTGGATAATCACATGCAAATAAAAAAGAAAGAAAAGAAAAAACTGGACCCCACCTTATACCACTCACAAAAATTAACTCAAAATGTATTAAAGACTTAAATGTAAGACCTAAAACTCTAAAACTCCTGGAAGAAAACATAAAGGAAAAGCTTTTCCATGTTGGTTTTGGCAATGAGCTTTTTGAACATGATACCAAAAGCACAAGCTACAAAAACAAAAATAAACATGAAGGATTTTATCGAATTAAATACTTCTGCACAGCAAAACAAAATTTTAAAACTCAACAAAATTAAAAAGCAACTTGTGAAATGGAGAAAATATTTGCAAGCTACATATCTGATAAGAGGTTACTATCCAAAGTACATAAAGAACTCATACAACTCAAAAGCAAAGAAATATTATCTGATTAAAATTGCAAAGAACTAAAACAATTTTTTCAAAAAAAGTTAAACAAATGGCCAACAGGTACATGAAAAGAGTCACAACATCACTAATTATTAGGGAAATGCAAATCAGAATCACAATGATATATCACTTCACATAGAACGGTGTCAAAAAGAAGTATGAAGTGCTAGGGAGAATGTGAAAAAAAAATGCACTCCTGGTGGAATGAAAATTGTTACAATCACTATGGAAAGTAGTATGGATGTTCCTCAAAAAATTAAAAATAGAAGTATATGATCCAACAATTCCACTTCTGGGTATTTATCTGAAGAAAGTAAAAACACTTACTTGAAAAGACATCTTCATGCCCCTATTCAATGCAGCATTACTTACAATAACCAATATAAAGAAACAAATATCTGTTGAGAAATAAATGGATAAAGAAACTGGTGTGGGTGTGGGTGGGGGGGCGGTGGACGGAGTGTAATGGAGTACTATTCAGCCATTGAAAAGGAAATCTTGCCACCTGTGGCAACACAGATGGGCCCTGTGAACACTATGCCAAGTGAAATAAATCAGGCAGAGAAAGACAAATGTGTATGCTATCACTGAAATGTATTATCTAAAAATACCAAACTCATAGAAACAGCATTGACTGGTGGCTGCCAGGGGCTGAAGGGTGGAGAGATGGTCAGTGGGTACAAATTTACAGTTATAAAATGAATCAAATCTTAGGATGTAGTGAACAGTAAGGTAACTCTAATTTTAAAAAAAAAATCACACTTGAAAGATCTGAAGAGAGTAAATCTTAACGCTCTCACCACAGGGGAAAAAAATGACAATTATGTGAGGTGATGGATGTGTTAACTGACCTTATTGTGGCAATCATTTTAAAAAATATACATCTATCAAATCATCACATTGTGTACTTTAAGTTTACACAATATTAAATGTCAACTGTAACTCAATAACACTGGGAAAAAATAAGAAAATGAATTGAGGTTTAACATCTTTTAATGAGCTCAATTATAGCTGCTCCTTGTAAAAGACACAGCAGAGTGTCAGAATATATTCTACAATATGAAAAGGCTCCAATTCCCCAGAAGAAGTGTACAGTGAACCAAGGTAGAGAAAGACGAAACAAAAGGGACAGAGGCAACACTCAGAGGAGATAAAAGGAGACAGAGGAAGAAACATGGAAAGCAAACCAGTATGAACTGGCTAGAGGAGGAAACTCAGGAGAAGAAGAAAGTGTCCTGACACCCAAAGGAAACGAGAAACACAAGAGGCCAGCGATGCAGTGTGACATGGTGCAAGCAGGGCCTGACGGCTGGGCAGCCACCTGCAGCTAGGGGGGCACACATCTGCAACAAAACAATCCCCAAAGGAAAAGCTGTGGGCAGAAAGCGCCAGCGTCAGCTATGCTTTGTGGAGGCCAGGCTCTGAATGGAACAAGACAGGGGCTGGGGCACAGCACACTCTAGCTTCCCACGGAGGATATGGATCCTGGAGAGGAGCGGGCCTGGCCGGCTCAGAGGCACTGCACCCCAAGGGGACCCACAAGAGGAACAGGCTTGTGGGAGGCCGGGGGAGAAGGCTCCTCTGACGTTCAAATGAGACACCACCAGTGGCGAGGGAATGACAGGCAACACTGCGAGCCGGAGAGCCACGCAGATCGCCAGGAGAAAGGCATCTGTAATCGCGTCTGTAATCTCTCATGCTGCTAGCAGGGGCTTCCCAGGTGGCTCAGTGGGAAAGAATCTGCCTGTCAAGGCAGGACACATAGGTTCGATCCCTGGGTCAGGAAGATCCCCTGGAGAAGGAAATGGCGACCCACTCCAGTATCCGTGCCTGAGAAATCCCATGGAGACAGCAGCCTGGTGGGCTACAGTCCTTGGGGTTGCAAAAGTCAGACACGACTTAGTCACTAAACGACAACAATACCTGTGACAGGCAAAATGACCCCCCAAAGGTATCCATGCCCTAAACCCTGGCTTCTGTAAATATGTTAAATCACACGACAAAGGGGCTTTTTCAATGTACTTAAGGTTACAAACTTTAAATCAGTGGAAGTATTTCAGATTTTCTGGGTGAGCCCAATCTAATTCACAAACCCTTAAAAGCAGAGAACTTTCTCCCCATGAAGGCAAGAGATGCCACAGAAGGGGAATTCAGAGAAATTCTAAGCATGAGATGGATTTGACGTGTCTGAGACGTGAGGGCCCATGTGAAGGAGAGGAAAGGGGCCTCTCAAGGCTAAGGCAACCCCAGATGGCAGTCGGCGAGGAAGCTGGGATCTCAGACCTACAACACCTGGGCACTGCATTTTGTCAGCAACATGAACTTGGAAGGAGGAGTATTCCCCCAAAGCCTCTGAAGAAGAGTCCACCCATCCAACACTGACTTAAGCTTTGTCACCCTAGAGGAATCAGCTGAGTCATCCTGGGCTTCAGCCTACAGAACTACAAGGCGCTGATACACTGATGTGGTTTCAAGCCATCAAACCTGGGGCAATAAGCTACAAGCAGGAGTAAAACACCAACACGACACTCCATGACACCAGGGCCAGACCATAAACACCCCCGGCCGGCAGAGTATCCTTGCTCTCCCCCCTTCACCTCCAAGCTCACCCTGCAGGAGACAGACTGGAAGAGCAGGGGGAGGAGAAACACAGGACAGGAACGGAGCAGGGCCCCCCACAGCCCCACCAAGAGCACGGCAGGCTCTGAGCAGAGCAGCCCTGAACGGGCAAGGGAGAGGCTTTCTCCGGGTAAAAGTTAACTTATTTAAATTAAACTAGGGTTTCGTTATCTTGAAAGCAAATGGAAACCTCTGGGGCCTGTGGTGAAAGCTATCTGGCAGCAGGCAGGAATAAGTTGAAAGGGCTGGTTGAAAGAGGCACTGGCTGGAACAACAGGTCACTTTCAATCTATACCTGCCACGTTCATCTTGGTCAAAAAGCCAGCTACACAGACCCACTGTGAGTTCAAGAGCAACCACTGAAATCTGACATCCAGAAATCAAAGTTGTGTATATAGCGATGCTCATGCAACTATTCCATGTATCTAAGATCCACAGAGAAACCAAAATGAGCTTTCAGGTCAAAATTCTCCTTTCACTGGATGAAAACGGTGGGGGGGGGCGGGGGGGGAGCCCTTAAGAAGTAGCAGAACTAAAAACTCATCATTACTTTTTAAAAGTGCACTAAAACTGTTACCTAGAGACCAACTAAATCATTTTCTAAATAAAGGTGAAATAAGTACGAATGTTGAAGGATGACACTGTACTTCGCACTCATTAAGCAATCAAGTCAGCACACTGTCTCTCAAAGGACCATCGTGAGGAGGAAAAAGAGGTGTTCTTCAAAACAAAGTTTTTACTTCATGCAAAAAAAAATCATCTAAGTACCTCTGAGAACATAAGTTTTTTAAACTGTACGATGCCAAGACAAAGAATCTAGACACAAGTTTTAAATGAAACCTCATTTTGACAAATGCCAAAAAAACAAAAATGGGAGAGTATTCAACGTTGCTTCTTCTGAAGGATTTTTATTAATAAAAATGGTACAGATAGGCAAAGCCAAAAATAAATCCCAACCTAAATCTAGCCTTCTCCCCAGACCTAGAAATAGCTTTAAATGTGTCAGAGATGCGGTACTCCGCTTGACAAGCCTGAGAAACACCAGTTGAGTCCACGTTTAAAGGAGGAGAAAGGCCCTTCTCAGCTTCAGAATCTTCAAGTTCTCCCTGCAATGTATTGTCATATGGTCAAGGTATCAGAAAGGAAAAGAAGAACCCAGTGCTTATTTCTTTTACAGCCTTTAGTTGTGACAAACTCACTCATTAGCAAATTGGCAGTCCTTAGAAAGCAAAAATTCACTTTACTTCTGCTGAATAAAGTGAGTTTGACTGCAAAAGATCTTCTGCCAACAAGGAGACCTGTGTAAGATTTAAAAAGTGATCTGGTCCAGTTATTAAACATGTAAACACTTCAAAGATGCCAATATCCATCTGCTCTGTTCATATAAATAAAACCATCTAGCCAAGGCTATGGTTTTTCCTGTGGTCATGTATGGATGTGAGAGTTGGACTGTGAAGAAGGCTGAGCACTGAAGAATTGATGCTTCTGAACTGTGGTGTTGGAGAAGACTCTTGAGAGTCCCTTGGACTGCAAGGAGATACAACCAGTCCATTCTGAAGGAGATCAACCCTGGGATTTCTTTGGAAGGAATGATGCTAAAGCTGAAACTACAGTACTTTGGCCACCTCATGAGAAGAGCTGACTCACTGGAAAAGACTCTGATGCTGGGAGGGATTGGGGGCAGGAGGAGAAGGGGACGACAGAGGATGAGATTGCTGGATGGCATCACTGACTCGATGGACCTGAGTCTGAGTGAACTCCGGGAGTTGGTGATGGACACGGAGGCCTGGCGTGCTGCGATTCATGGGGTCGCAAAGAGTCGGACACGACTGAGCGACTGAACTGAACTGAATACTCTCAGCTAGGAGAAGGGTAAGACTAACAGGAAAATACTTCTAAAGTCATCATATTCAGAACAGAAAATCATCAACTATGTTCTGTACTTCCGATGTTATACTTTAACAGCTTGTGGTATGCCTTCGCAAATGTCTATCGCTGGCCTACTTGCTCTACTTACTCAGATGACACCAGCAACTATAATACAAGGGAGAAAACTGTCTTAACAAGGTGAACCGAAACAGTACCATTCCAGAATCTCAGACAATTTAGGTCCTGATTCAAACACACGATGCATGGATAAGAGGGCAGTTTACTATCTTGAGTCCTCAAAGGCAGTCTTGAAGAAATCTGCCTTACACAAGTCTCATAAACAGATGCAAAGGCTAGCAAAAAAAAAAAAAAAGGTTACATTCTCTTTGTTCTAGACTGAAATTATATTAACTCGTGGTTATAGAAGAGTTACAAAGGCACACCCCAAAGCAAGTGAGTTCAAGTGTCTGCAGACTTAACTGTTGCAGGACTATGCAAACATGGTTACTGTGGGAACTAAGAGCTCAAACAAGGTCCAAAAATCAGCACACTTAACAACACACACAGCAAAGCACTGTGACTGTCATTCTCAAATGCAACCGAACCAGACATATCACTTAGATAATCTATTTAAGATAAAAGTATACCACTTGATAATTTAGAGGGTTTATGTTTTTATGTACTTCTGTGTAAAACAACTGGTATGACACTTTTCTTCAGATTCTTATTTTTGTAATCCTAAAACTCTCTATGCCTTGTGCTAGCTATCTTAATGACATCAGAAATCACCTATGGAACCTAAGTTTCATACATGTTTAGTTCCATGAACATAAGCCAAAGCTAAGGCTTTTACATCAAACACTTCATAATGAATCAAAATTCTTACCATCATCTTTTCAAAAAGCTCTAAGATTTCCTTCTCTGACAGTGGTTTTGGAATGTTTTCATTCATTTCTGAAGAACAATCATTGTTTGAAAATGCAGTCCTCAGGTTGGAAAGTGGAGGCCTCTCTTTTTTGCTCCCTGGAATTCTTATGCTGGCAAATCTATCCATCTATGAAGAAAGATAAAATAAAAAGCACACATGTAAGTATTCCCTTCTCAACAACACTTACTTAATTCCCAAAATGAAAAAACAGGGTCCGTTATATCATCATTGTGATTTCATCAAGAGGCATTCAATTTAGCACGTGAATTTTATGATTAAAAGAAATAATAAATATAAAAATAAGTGAAGAGTCTTCATAACTATCCTGTCTGAAGGCAGAAGAGAGAGAAAAACTCAAAAGATTCCTTCCAATCTTAAGATTATAGAATGAAGATTGTAATGATAAATGACCTTGCTACAGATTAACAAATTAAGCATTTTTACAAAGGTAATTTAGCTAATTTGGTGGTTTAGTCACTAAGTCATGTCTGACTCTTACAACCCCATGGACTGTAGCCCGCCAGGCCCCCCTGTCCATGGGGTTCTCCAGGCAAGAACACTGGAGTGGGTTGCCATGCCCTGCTCCAGGGGATCCTCCCAACCCAGGAGTCGAACCCTGGTCTCCTGCACTGCAAATGAACTCTTTACCGCCTGAGCCACGAGGGAAGCCCAGCTAACTTGGTGGCTGGCAATCACAGTGGTACTCAGAGTTCACCCTCGAGCCCCTCCTCCTGAGTCCTTCTCATAGCACATACAACACTCGGACTGGGAGGGGATGGAAAGATGTGATTTAGGCACTTAGAGAACTGAATTTTACTTACATCTCCATAGCTTGGCCTGAGAGACATCACATTTCTCTTGATTCAGATTAGCCTGTATTTGAACTTTATGAATAACTACAGAGTAGACTTGGAGAAGGAAATGGCAACCCACTCTAGTATCCTTGCTTGGAGAATCCCATGGAAAGAGGAGCCTGGTAGCAACTACACCACCACCACCACCACAGAGTAGACTGAAGCCTCAAGAAATAAAACTGGATTTTTATTGCAATGAGATTTCTTCTACAATTGTATCAACAGATAGTTCATGGATATTTGAAAATGCATAGATTAGTTTACAAAGCTAATTGTTCATTCATTGAAAATAGCGTGAATTTATCAAGTTCTATTCCTCACAGAGAATCCAGACACACACAGCGTTTCAAGTGGTAGTCATCAAAAAGGGAAAGAAGGGTACTTTACAAACACTATGATTCTGGAACTGTTCAGCATAACTGTGCACACATTAAGCTACTGTTTTCACCATATATATGTGTAGTACATAAACCTGTACTACTCACTGTGGTAGCCATTAACTACGTGCGGTTATCTAAATGTAAATTAAATTTTAAAACTCAGTTCCTTTGCTGCCCTAGTCACATACCAAGTGTTCACGAACCACAAGAGTCTAGTGGCTCCCATATTGGTCAAAACATATAAAGAACACATCTATCATGACAGAGGTTCTACTGAATAGAGCTACTAGGGCCCATTGAAGAAATATAACACTTAACTTCTCTATTTAAAAAGACAGTAAGTCACGGTATTGATTATTCACTTCACTAAAGAAATAGGATTTTTTGCAAATAATAATGTTCTTTGCTTAGTTGCTAAGTCATGTCCAACTCTTTGCAACCCCCAGGGACTGCAGCAAGCCAGGCTCCTCTATCCGTGGAGATTCTCCAAGCAAGAATGTCCAAGTGGGTTGCCATGCCCTCCTCCAGCAGATCTTCCCAACCAAGGGACTGAACCCAGATCTCACACATTGTAGGAAGATTCTTTGCCAGCTGAGCCACAAGGGAAGCCTTCAAAAAATATTATGCAAAGATAACAAGATTTGTCTTTCAAAACAGGCCTTTAAATTCACTTTGAAGATAATCCTAAGGAAAAATACCATGTGATATATATACTCACACATGGCCCATCTAACACAGACTAAATGTTAAAGTACTAACAACACAACAGCTTCTGGCTGTTGGATTACAGAGTAGTCCACACCACCACTGCTCTCATCCTAACAACCAAAAGAAGCCAGACACCCGACAGAATTCTTCTCGCTGTTGTTTTCAACCCATCAGGAAGCTGATCTCAGGAAGCTGAGGACACAAGGAAACCTGCTGCTGCTGCTGCTGCGTCGCTTCAGTCGTGTCCGACTCTGTGCGACCCCATAGACAGCAGCCCACCAGGCTCCGCCGTCCCTGGGATTCTCCAGGCAAGAACACTGGAGTGGGTTGCCATTTCCTTCTCCAATGCACGGGTACTGACTAAATACTGGGAGGAAACAGACTGCTCTTATCCTTGACAGGAGCTGAAGAAGAAGAATAAGTTCAGTAAAGGTAAAGAAAAATCAGCCCAAGTTTTTTAACAAACTATTGACAGCCACATGAGCGCTGGCATGAGAGATTAGACTTCCAGGTCCTGGGTCATGAAGTCCCAGCCACAGAGTGAGTCTGCACCCTCCAACCAACTCTTTCCCTCAAGTCTTCACACACTGCATGGGGTAGACGCCTGTGGCCAGGGTTAGAGCAGGAAAGCCAAACATGGGGATGCTCCGAGGCAGGAGAGGCCTCTCCCAGTGCAAAGCAGCTGCCTGCCAAAGCCTCTGGACCAGCCAGGAGACCTGAGAGAAACCTAGACCTTCAGAGCACACACGCCAGCTGCTATCTGAAGGCTGGGGGCAGGATACCAAGTCTCTGAAGAAAGAGAGCCAGCAACGGAACTGAAAACAAAAAAAGAACACTATAGAAATCCTAAAAATGGGCATCAAGACTTCAAAGCAGAAAGAGATATTCCATGGTTTCCAAAGCCAAAGTTCAAGTGTTAACACCAAAAAGCAAATTGCCAGAATCTCATTAGCACTCAGATCCCAAGTCCGCAAAGGATTTGAGGCCACAGACAAGCTGAATAAAACTCTAGTAGCAGAAGACCAAACCCAGCTCAACTAGTGATCAGAGACACAGCCCCCATTTCAAGAGTCTGAAAGAAGAGCATGCCCACTCTTGGGAGCAAATATTATTTAATTTCTACTGTAATTAAATAAAATGTCCTATACAATCAAATGTTACAAGACACAAAGAAGCAAGAAATGTGGCCCACAGTCAAAACAAGTGACTGAGAGACAGCCTAGAGGGCAGAATTACTAAACAGACTATTTAAAAGAAGATTCATAAAAATAATGCTAAAGGGTATAATGGAATTATGACCATGCAATGGGGAATTTCAGTAGCAAATCATGGACACTATTTTCTTAATCTATTAGAATGAAAAGTGTATCAGAAATGAATTCATTAGACGGGCTTAAAAAGAACCTGAACACTGCTGAGAAAAGAACTGGTGAACCTAAACACAGATCAATAGAAAATTTTCAAACTGAAACAAACAAACAAAATAGAGTAACCAATATTCATGATACAATATGAAATGTTGTAACACAAGTGTAGCTTGGGTCCCCAGCAGAAGAGAAAAGAGTATTATAAATACAGATACAGACATATACATCTATCCATTCACAGATCTAAGAAGCTCAGCAATCCCCAGAAAAAATACAAAACAAGCAAACACCACCCATAGGTAGGACCCTCACAGTCAAACTACTGAAAATTAAAATTAAAGGGCAAACCATAAAAATACACCCAAAGAAAAGAAGACATTAAATACTAAACAAAAATGATACAAATTTTTCACCAGAAACAATGCCAACAAAAGACAACCGAATGGTATCCTTGAGGAACTGAAAGGAAAATACCCTCATCCTAGAATTCAATGTCAAGTAAAACCACTTTTCATAAACAGAAGCAAAATAAAGACATTTCCAGACAAGCAAAAGCTGAGAGAATCTGTTTACAGCAGACCTCGACTACAAAAAGTGTCAAAAGAGGTTTTTCAAGCAGAATTGATGGAAATGGAATACCAAATACACAAAAAGAAATAAAGAGCAAGTCAGTGATACAAAAATAAATCAGCTATGTGAATGTAAATAACTTAAATAACAATCAAGTGGAGGAGACAAGCATATAAACAGGTAATTATACGGCTATGTAGAAAATGTAATAAGTATATACAATATAGCAAAAGAAAAAGGGCAGCTAAGTCACCAACATAAAACCTCCCTGCTGTGAAACACCTCAGAAACATGAAATTATTTCACATGAATATACGTCCACAAGTTATATTTCTATGGATATCATTACTTCAATTCTTGATACTTGTTTTAAAAAACTAGGGACATCGAACAGTTAAGAAATTGGGCTGGTTCCTCAGTCTTTTGAATCACTACTTCATTGCCATTGAGTCTATACATGTAACATCAACCCTTGGGTGTAGAAACTATACTGACTCCTCTTCACACCACACACACACACACACACACAGACACACAAAGTTCATTAATATGCTATACTTACAAGGAAGCAAAATTAAGCAAAACACTATTAATGCAACATCAATATTATAAATGTAAACATGTCAATAAATGGGAAGAGTAAGCTTAAGCAATTCACAAGCTAATTTGTGAATACTTAGCTTCTAACAGTGGTGAGTGAGTGAGTGAGTGAGTGAGTGAAGTCACTCAGTCGTGTCCGACTCTTTGTGACCCCATGGACGGTAGCCTACCAGGCTCCTCTTTCCATAGGATTTTCCAGGCAAGAGTACTGGAGTGGGTTGCCATTTCCTTCTCCAGGAGATCTTCCCAACCCATAGATCGAACCCAGGTCTCCCACATTGTAGGCAGACGCAACAGTGGTAGAAGAAATCAAAATCTTATTTTTCACCAAAAATCAAAATGCTTTAAAATAAAAATCTCTAAAAGTCGTAAAAATAACAATAACTAATTATTAATTGAGCCCCTTCAATCCATACACTGTACTAAGAGACTGAAATGAAGCATCAGGTTGAATGCATTTGTTTAATTCTTCAATGAGGAAACTACTTGTTTAAATAACAAAAAACAAGCTCCAAAACACTTTCATACATAAAAATGTCATGCTATTTAGACTACAGTGACAGACTTTATCTTCTTGTGCTCCAAAATCACTGTGGACAGTGACTGCAGCCATGAAATGAAAAGACACTTGCTCCTTGGAAGAAAAGCTATTACAAACCTAGACAGCATATTAAAAAGCAGAGATGTCACTTTGCCAACAAAGGTCCATATAGACAAAACTATGGTTTTTGCAGTAGTCATGTATGGATGTGAGAGTTGGACCCTAAGGAAGGCTGACCCTAAAGAAGCATCAGAAGAACTGATGCTTTCAAATTGTGGTGCTGGAGAAGACTCTTGAGATTCCCTTTAATAGCAAGGAGATCAAACTAGTCAATACGAAAGGAAATCAACCATGAATATTCATTGGAAGGACTGAAGCTGAGGCTCCATTACTTTGGCCACTGAGGTGAAGAGCCAATTCATTGAAAAAGACCCTGATGCTGGGAAAGATTGAAGGCAGGAGGAGAAGGGGACAACAGAGGATGAAATGGTTGGATGGCATCATCGACTCAATGGACATGAGTTTGAGCAAGCTCTGGGAGTTGGTGACAGACGGCGAGGACTGGCATGCTGCAGTCCATGGGGTCACAAAGAGTCAGACACGAATGAACAACAAATTTAGACTACAAAATAGCACAAAGAAAATTTTAAAACTCAATGCATTATGATTTTAGACACAGAACTGCATTTGTATCAATAAATAATACTACAATTTGTAAAATAATAATACAGAATTATCACATCTCCACCATATGCTTAGCACCTAAATTCTAGGCGAGGGTTGGCTTTTATCCAACTATTGAAACAAATGTGCACCAGATCTCTTCTCTAGCCTACCGAGCTAATGACAAGATAGGGAAAATTAGCACATCCCTCTTCTAACTGCTAAATCTATAAAAATGCAAAAAAAAAAACAAAACAGTGTTTCGTAGTTTCAATGCTTTTATTTTCCTAGATCAGAGAGGATTGAAAGACAAAATAAGGAAGGAACCATAGGACAAAAATAAATGCAACCCTTCCTCCTATACTAGAACAAAGAGTAAACTGAATTTGTTGAAGACCTCAGGGTTAAACTGAAAACATTTTCAGGTATATAATGCTCTATCAAGCACTACAAGTAGATTCCAAACATTTTGAGCACACATACAAAGCCAGATACAGAGTGAACATTATTACCAAATCAGTGTAAATGTTCTAAGGAAGTTTTATCTTTCTTTAAAGAGATGATTCTATGACTTTACTCATAAATAGGGGGGGGAAATCACTCCTAATTCATCTTTCACAGAGTTACACACACAATTTGCTTAAAGCAAGGCACAAGAGAACATAAAAGCAAACTTTTAAAACAGTTTTGTATATAAAAACATGACAGAAATCACCATCATGCTGTGTTCATCGCTTGTTGTTTACCTTTGGCAATTTGACTGCAACTGTATGTATTTTACAAGGTGCACTTGGATGGGTACTCTTAATTTCATGTGAAATTCTCTTAAAGTTGAGATAGAAACACAACCCAAGTATGCAAAGTATACAGTTTGCCTTTGTTGAACAGCTGGTTAAATATACAGGAGACAGAGGGAATCCCATTATAAAGCTATTTGGAGGTTGTACACACATTTCATTAATATGACTTCAGCTGTGTCTGGGGTGTACAGGATTTCATAAATTAGTATCACTTATCTTCAGGGGAAGTTAAATGAGCACCATACTGAGTATTATCTAACAGTGATAATCAGTAATGACAGTTTAAAAAATTAACTAGAAACAGGCTCTAAAAACTATTGGATATTTAGCTATTTTATAAGACATGGAAAAAGCAAGACAGTTCCAGAAAAACATCTATTTCTGCTTTATTGACTATGCCAAAGCCTTTGACTGTGTGGATCACAATAAACTGTGGAAAATTCTGAAAGAGGTGGGAATACCAAAACATCTGCCCTGCCTCTTGAGAAACCCATATGCAGGTCAGGAAGCAACAGTTAGAACTGGACATGGAACAACAGACTGGTTCGAAACAGGAAAAGGAGGACGTCAAGTCTGTATATTGTCACCCTGCTTATTTAACTTATGTGCAGAGGACATCATGAGAAATGCTGGCATGGAGGAAGAACAAGCTGGAATCAAGATTGCCGGGAGATAAATCAATAACCTCAGATATGCAGATGACACCACCCTTATGGCAGAAAGTGAAGAGGAACTAAAAAGACTCTTGATGAAAGTGAAAGAGGAGAGTGAAAAAGTTGGCTTAAAGCTCAACATTCAGAAAACGAAGATCATGGCATCCGGTCCCATTACTTCATGGAAAATGGACGGGGAAACAGTGGAAACAGTGTCAGACTTTATTTTGGGGGGCTCCAAAATCACTGCAGATGGTGACTGCAGCCATGAAATTAAAAGACACTTACTCCTTGGAAGAAAAGTTGCGACCAACCTGGATAGCATATTCAAAAGCAGGGACATTACTTTGCCGACTAAGGTCCATCTAGTCAAGGCTATGCTTTTCCTGTGGTCATGTATGGATGTGAGAGTCGGACTGTGAAGAAGGCTGAGTGCCGAAGAATTGATGCTTTTGAACTGTGTGTTGCAGAAGACTCTTGAGAGTCCCTTGGACTGCAAGGAGATACAACCAGTCCATTCTGAAGGAGATCAACCCGGGGATTTTTTTGGACTGAATGATGCTAAAGCTGAAACTCCAGTACTATGGCCACCTCATGCAAAGAGTTGACTCACTGGAAAAGGCTCTCATGCTGGGAGGGATTGGGGGCAGGAGGAGAAGGGGACGACAGAGGATGAGATGGCCGGATGGCATCACTGACGCAATGGATGTGAGTTTGAGTAAACTCCGGGAGTTGGTGATGGACAGGGAGGCCGGGGTGCAATTCATGGGGTCGCAAAGAGTTGGACACGACTGACTGAACTGAAGAGTGAAAACACACTTTTTACTGTTACAATGTTTTTCAATACTAACAGAGGAGTGATATTTTTACATTTTAAACAAAAGGAAGATGTGTAATTATTAGTCATTTTAAAACATGAAAAGATAGAAAAACTATGTGTGATCATAAACACACACTCTTAGAATCCAGAAGGGAGAAGATATTTTCATGCAATCCAGGAGAATCATTAAACAAATAAAGGTTCATTTTAATTATTGAATTAATTCTATTTGAACACATACCTGAAATCAAAAAAAAAAAAAAACCACTCAAAATTATCAATTGCAATCTTGCACTACCTTTAAGATGAGGAAAAAACCTAACAGCTAAAATAACCTGGCTTTTTAATTAGCTTTATTACTAAAAATAATTTTTAGTTCTAAAAATAGAACTCCAGAGTCTGACTTCTGAATCCTGCCCAGCCCCTCACTTGCTGGGTTACCCTAAGCAAATCCCTCAAATTTCCACAACAGCATCTTTGTTGAAGAACTGGTTAAACTCATAGAAGACTGAAGAGAATGCCATGATAAAGCTATCTGAAGGAGGGACGCCATGCTTAATTAATATGGCAGTGAGCTGTTAATAGAAATAAAAGTACCTCTCACCTCTCAGCGTCAGGTTAAAAGGTGGACCACTCCATCTTAAGTAGAATATGAGCCCACTCACGTTCCCGTCTGTCACAGCACATGGTTAATTTCCTTCATCTGTGCTGAGTATGACTTAAGAAAGCCTGTCATTTTCTTCTGTAATTGTTAACTCTGCCTCTCTCCCACTAAAATGTAAGTGCCACCCTAGACAAATCTTCAGCTGTCTTAGTTGTGCTGGCCATTCTCAAGGACAGCCCTCAGGGATCCCCTGACTTGTGTAAGCAACAGCACACTATGAAAATACTGGAGTGTCATTTCCAAGACTAACTCACAAAAGACATTCCAGCTTCTGTCTTGCTCTTTCTTGGATGACTCACTCTATGATATGCCTGCTGCCAGATCACAAGGACACTCAAGAAGACCTAGGGGAAGGCCCACGGGGCAAAGAACTGAGCTAACAAAGCTAAAGAAGCAGGGAGGCATCCTGCCAACAGCCACGTCTGTGAGCCATCCCAGAAGCCCCAGTCAAATGATCAGCTGATGAGACCTTTGGCCAACGTCTTCACTGCAACCTCATGAGACAACAAGCCACAACCACCCAGCCAAGCAACTTTCAAACGCCTGACCCACAGAAACAGTTCAGTTCAGTTCAGTCACTCAGTCGTGTCCCACTCTTTGCAACCCCATGAATCGGAGCACACCAGGCCTCCCTGTCCATCACCATCTCCCGGAGTTCACTCAGACTCACGTCCATCGAGTCAGTGATGCCATCCAGCCATCTCATCCTCTGTCGTCCCCTTCTCCTCCTGCCCCCAATCCCTCCCAGCATCAGACTCTTTTCCAATTTGTCAACTCTTCACATGAGGTGGCCAAAGTACTGGATTTTCAGCTTTAGCATCATTCCTTCCAAAGAAATCCCAGGGCTGATCTCCTTCAGAATGGACTGATTGGACCTCCTTGCAGTCCAAGGGACTCTCAAGAGTCTTCTCCAACATCACAGTTCAAAAGCATCAATTCTTCGGCACTCAGCCTTCTTCACAGTCCGACTCTCACATCCATACATGACTGCTGGAAAAACCACAGACGGACCTTAGTCGGCAAAGTAATGTCTCTGCTTTTGAATATGCTATCCAGGTTGGTCGCAACTTTTCTTCCAAGGAGTAAGTGTCTTTTAATTTCATGGCTGCAGTCACCATCTGCAGTGATTTTGGAGCCCCCAAAAATAAAGTCTGACACTGTTTCCACTGTTTCCCCGTCCATTTTCCATGAAGTAATGGGACCGGATGCCATGATCTTCGTTTTCTGAATGTTGAGCTTTAAGCCAACTTTTTCACTCTCCTCTTTCACTTTCATCAAAAGGCTTCTTAGTTCCTCTTCACTTTCTGCCATAAGGGTGGTGTCATCTGCATATCTGAGGTTATTGATATTTCTCCTGGCAATCTTGATTCCAGCTTGTGCTTCTTCAGCCCAGCATTTCTCATGATGTACTCTGCAGAGAAGTTAAATAAGCAGGGTGACAATATACAGCCTTGACGCACTCCTTTTCCTATTTGAAACCAGTCTGTTGTTCCATGTCCAGTTCTAACTGTTGCTTCCTGACCTGCATATGGGTTTCTCAAGAGGCAGGTCTGCTGGTCTGGTATTCCCATCTCTTTCAGAATCTTCCACAGTTTCTGGTGATCCACACAGTCAAAGGCTTTGGCATAGTCAATAAAGCAGAAATAGATGTTTTTCTGGAACCCTCTTGCTTTTCCCATGATCCAGCGCATGTTGGCAATTTGATCTCTGGTTCCTCTGCCTTTTCTAAAACCAGCTTGAACATCAGGAAGTTCACAGTTCACGTATTGCTGAAGCCTGGCTTGGAGAATTTTGAGCATTACTTTACTAGCATGTGAGATGAGTGCAATTGTGTGGTAGTTTGAGTATTCTTTGGCATTGCCTTTCTTTGGGATTGGAATGAAAACTGACCTTTTCCAGTCCTGTGGCCACTGCTGAGTTTTCCAAATTTGCTGGCATATTGAGTGCAGCACTTTCACAACATCATCTTTCAGGATTTGAAATACTTCAACTGAAAGAGGAACTCCCTAGGTCAGTAGGTGCCCAATATGCTACTGGAGTGGAGAAATAACTCCAAAAAGAATGAAGGGACGGAACCAAAGCAAAAACAATACCCAGCTGTGGATGTGACTGGTGATAGAAGCAAGGTCCGATGCTGTAAAGAGCAATATTGCAAAGGAACCTGGAATGTCAGGTCCATGAATCAAGGCAAATTGGAAGTGGTCAAACAAGAGATGGCAAGAGTGAACATCGACATTCTAGGAATCAGTGAACTAAAATGGACTGGAATGGGTGAATTTCACTCAGATGACCATTATATCTACTACTGCGGGCAGGAATCCCTCAGAAGAAATGGAGTAGCCATCATGGTCAACAAGAGAGTCCAAAATGCAGTACTTGGATGCAGTCTCAAAAACGACAGGATGATCTCTGTTCGTTTCCAAGGCAAATCATTCAATATCAATGGTAATAATCCAAGTCTATGCCCCAACCAGTAACACTGAAGAAGCTGAAGTTGAACAGTTCTATGAAGACCTACAAGACCTTTCAGAACTAACACCCAAAAAGATGTCCTTTCCATTACAGGGGCTGGAGTGCAAGAGTGGGAGGTCAGGAAACAGAAACAGTGTGGCATCGTAAATGTTTGCTGATCTGGCTCAATTTCTTACACAGCAGCAGGTAACGGACGGGCATCTTTGTGTGTTTAGCCTACAAAACAGTAGCTGGCAGTCAATTAGTACCTGAAGGTATGACTAAGCAATTATTGGATGATAAAACATAGAAAATATAGTGCCAACCCACAGATTACCACTTGGGGGAAAAGAAAATACAGTAACAAATTACAAATAAAGGTAAAAAATACAGTAAATGCCCTCAAGTAAATTAGCAACAGATAGAGACAAGTGATTAATTCTGGGGTGGAGAAAGAACCTCAAAAGAGTCTTTGGAAAGGGATGCAAAGGAAACCAGGTGAGGCTAAATCAGAATTACAGGAGATAGTGCATGTGAACAGCTGAAGAGTCCCATGATCTTTACTAAAATGCTATGACATCTCTGTCACAAAGAGACATCTTCCTGGGGAGGAAAACTGGCCATTCACTGTTTCAAATGGATAAGCTAAGCATCTCAGTCATAGGAACAATCTTATCACGTGGTAACAATTCCCACCAACCTACCAACTACTATACCCTACCTTCAATACTCCTAAATACTACAAATGGTCATTTCCCACTCTTAAATTGTATTACTGAAATTTATGAAAAGTTTTTTAACCAGAGGATCCTTTGAAAAGATGAAAATGTATCACCGCCTCCCCAAAATTACTTACTTACAATGATTTGTTCACATTTAGATTTTATACAGTATTTTAATATCATTAAGAGAGAAATACACTTAACAGTTATAATCTTGAAATTCCTTTAAATTGCTTGAAAATAAGTTATGCCATGAAATTAAAAGAAACTTGCTTCTTGGAAGAAAAGCCATGACAAAACTAGGTAGCATATTCAAAAGCAGAGACGTTACTTGGCCAACAAAAGTCCGTCTAGTCAAAGCTATAGTTTTCCCAGTAGTCATGTACAGATTTGAGAGTTGGACCATAAGGAAGGCTGAGCACTGAAGAATTGATGCTTTTGAACTGTGGTGTTGGAGAAGACTCTTGAGAGTCCCTTGGACTGCAAGGAGATACAAACAGTCCATCCTAAAGGAAATCAGTCCTGAATATTCATTGGAAGGACTGATGCTGAAGCTGAAGCTCCAATACTTTGACCACCTGATGCAAAGAGTCAACTCACTGTAAAGGACCCTGATGCTGGGAAAGACTGAAGGCAGGAGCAGAGGGGGACAACAGAGGATGAGATGGTTGGACGGCATCACCGACTCAACGATGAGTTTGAACAAACTCAGGGAGTTGGTGATGGACAGGGAAGCCTGGCGTGCTGCAGTCCATGGGGTTCAAAGAGTCAGACAAGACTGAGCAACTGAACTGAACTGAAAATGCAATATGTATTCCACAGCCAAGTGCCATATGCAGAGTATCCAGTGGAGATGCCCACATAGCAAAGAGGCTTTCCTTATCTGTGACAAAGTCACAGGCCCAAACCTACTGTTCTTTTGTTTAGCTGGTCATTTGTTTTTTTGTTTTGTTTATGTGTATGATTTTTTTAAATACTAAATTTTACTTAAAGCTTAATTTAAAAGATTTAATCCTTTTCCCATTAAGTTCAATTATACCATGAATTCTACCACAGACCCCTTGGGGGACCACAGACCCCAGAGTAAGTGTCCCTGGTAGGTACGAATGGAATAATAACAGAAATAGTGGTGTAAAAGAAAGGAACTTAAGTTCTAATGCCTGCAATGAATCAATGGGAGGGACGAGATGACCCACAGTTGAGACTAACATGGAGAAATGCAATAGAAATGCTCAAGAAGAGCTGGAAGCCTTTGAAGGAAAAAGCTACCAGGAAAATAAAGTCTTCAAATAACCCCTAGGTTTCAAGTACTGCAACAAGGAAAGCAAACATTCAAAGATGACAGACTTTGAGTTCCAAAGGGCAAAGTAGGAGGGTTTTTGAAGGCTTTAGAAGTTGGGAGATACTGTCAGATTAGAAAAATACATGGACCTGGATTGGGAGAGAAGCATACACATGCATACTGAAGATGTGGACTTCTGAGGTTGTCTCCAGTCAGCAGACAAGTGATTTGAACTATAACAACTTTAATGAAAATTAACTAGAAAACATAAATCAAACCAAACAGACCTAATTCATCTTGCCTCTGCCCTCTGCCCCTACCACTACTGCCCTACTTCAGGCCACCTGGACAATTGGTACAGCCTCCTAACTTGCTCCAGTGTCTTCACTGGCCCCTGTCCCTACCACTCCCCAAACTAATCTCTGCACAGATCTTACTGAAATCAAGACCAAATCATCTCCCTCACTCCTGTACTTCACGCCTCTCAGCATCTGTAATGCCACTGCTCAGAGGATGACACTCAAATATCTTACTATGGCTCAAAGGTCCACTTTAACCTTAATCTTACTTCCTCCTGAGAAAATCTCTTCACGACTCCACCACCATTAGACTATATAATCTAGACGTAATGAATAACCTAGAAACTTCTACACATGCGCAAGCTGTTTCTTGTGCCTAGAACCTAACCATTTATCTGGATAATTTCAATTCAGGCTTCAATTTGCACAACGTCTCATGTAGTAGCCATTCTGACACCTCAAGACTGGATTAGCTGCCCATACACCTAGTGCTTCCCCATTATACAGTCTGTGTCCCACTCTAAGGCAAAAAGATAGGACACTGAAAGAGGAACTCCCCAGGTCGGTAGCTGCCCAATATGCTACTGGAGATCAGTGGAGAAATAACTCCAAAAAGAATGAAGTCAAAGCATAAGCAACACCCAGTTGTGGATGTGACCAGTGATGGAAGTAAAGTCTGATGCTGTAAAAAGCAATACTGCATAGGAACCTGCAATGTTAGGTCCATGAATCAAGGCAAATTAGAAGTGGTCAAACAAGACAACATCAACATTTTAGGAATCAACAGACTAAAATCGACTGGAAAGGGTGAATTTAACTCAGATAACCATTATACCTACTACTGTGGGCAGAATCCCTTAGAAGAAATGGAGGAGCCATCATAGTCAACAAAAGAGTCCAAAATGCAATAATTGGATGCAATCTCAAAAATGACAGAATGATCTCTGTTCGTTTCCAAGGGAAACCATTCAATATGATGGTAATCCAAGTCTATGCCCTGACCAATAATGCTGAAGAAGCTGAAGTTGAATGGTTCTATGAAGACCTACAAGACCTTCTAGAACTAACACACAAAGAAGATGTCCTTTCATTATAGGGGTCTGGAATGCAAAAGTAGGAAGTCAGGAAATACCTGGAGTAACAGGCAAATTTGGCCTTGGAGACAGAATGAAACAGGGCAAAGGCTAATAAGAGATCTGCCAAGAGAACGCACTGGTCATAGCAAACACCCTCCTCCAACAACACAAGAGAAGACTCTACACATGGACATCACCAGATGGTCAATGCCGAAATCAGATTGATTATATTCTCTGCAGCCAAAGATAAAGAACCTCAATACAGTCAGCAGAAATAAGATCAGGAATCAGATTGATTAAATTATCTGCAGCCAAAGATAAAGAACCTCAATACAGTCAGCAGAAATAAGATCAGGAGCTGACTATGGCTCAGATCATGAACTGCTTATTGCCAAATTCAGGTTCAAACTGAAGAAAGTAGGGAAAACCACTAGACCATTCAGGTATGATCTAAACCAAATCACTTATGATTATACAGTGGAAGTGACAAATAGATTCAAAAGATTAGATCCGATAGAGTGCCTGAAGAACTATGGACAGAGATTTGTGACACTGTACAGGAGGCAGTGATCAAGACCATCCCAAAGAGAAAGAAATGGAAAAAGGCAAAATGGTTGTCTGATGAGGCCTTACAAATAGCTGGGAAAAGAGTAGAGTAAGGCAAGGGAGAAAAGGAAAAATATATTCATCTGAATGCAGAGTTCCAACAATAGCAAGGAAAGATAAGAAAGCCTTCCTCAGAGATCAATGCAAAGAAACAGAGGAAAACAACAGAATGGGAAAGACTAGAGATCTCTTCAAGAAAATCAGAGATACCAAGGGAAAATTTCATGCAAAGATCGGCACAATACAGGACAGAAATGGTATGAACCTAACAGAAGCAGAAGATATTAAGAAGAGGTGACAAGAATACACAGAATTATACAAAAAAGGCCGTCATGACCCAGATAACTACGATCGTGTGATCACTCACCTAGAGCCACACATCCTGGAATACGAAGTCAGGTGGGCCTTAGGAAGCATCACTACGAATAAAGCTAGTGGAGGTGATGGAATTTCAGTTGAGCTATTTCAAATCCTAAAAGATGATGCTGTGAAAGTGCTGCACTCAATATGCCAGCAAATTTGGAAAACTCAGCAGTGGCCACAGGGCTGGAAAACATCAGTTTTCATTCCAATCTCAAAGAAAGGCAATGCCAAAGAATGCTCAAACTACCGCACAACTGCATTCATCTCACACACCAACAAAGCAATGCTCAAAATTATCCAAGCCAGGCTTCAACAGTACGTGACCATGAACTTCCAGATATTCAAGCTGGATTTAGAAAAGGCAGACGAACCAGAGATCAAATTGCCAACATCTGCTGCATTATCAAAAAACCAAGAGAGTTCCAGAAAAACATCTATTTCTGCTTTATTGACTATGCCAAAGCCTTTGACTGTGTGGATCATAATAAACTGTGGAAAATTCTGAAAGAGATGGGAATACCAGAGCACCTGCCTGCCTGCTGAGAAATGTGCATGCAGGTCAAGAAGCAAGTTAGAACTGGACATGGAACAACAAACTTGTTCCAAATTGGGAAAGGAGTACATCAAGGCTATATATTGTCACCCTGCTTATTTAACTTATATGCAGAGTACATCATAAGAAATGCTGGACTGGAGGAAGCACAAGCTGGAATCAAGACTGTCGGGAGAAATATTAATAACCTCAGATATACAGATGCTGCTGCTAAGTCGCTTCAGTCATGTCCGACTCTGTGCGACCCCAGAGACAGCAGCCCACCAGGCTCCCCCGTCCCTGGGATTCTCCAGGCAAGAACACTGGAGTGGGTTGCCATTTCCTTCTCCAATGCATGAAGGTGAAAAGTGAAAGTGAAGTCACTCAGTCGTGTCCGACTCTTAGCGACCCCATGGACTGCAGCCCACCAGGCTCCTCCGTTCATGGGATTTTCCAGGCAAGAGTACTGGAGTGGGGTGCCACCGCCTTCTCCGGATATACAGATGACACCACCCTTATTGCAGAAAGCAAAGAGGAACTAAAGAGCCTTTTTATGAAGGGGAAAGAGGAGAGTGAAAAAACTGGCTTAAAACTCAACATTCAAAAAAGAAACAGCATGGCATCTGGTCCCATCCCTTCATGGCAAATAGATAAGGAAACAATGGAACAGTGACAGACCTTATTTTCTTGGGCTCCAAAGTCACTGCAGATGGTGACTGCAGCCATGACATTCAAAGACACTTGCTTCTTGCAAGAAAAGTTATAACAACCTAGACAGCATATTACAAAGCAGAGACATTACTTTGCCAACAAAGGTCTGTCTAGTCAAAGCTATGGTTTCTCCAGTAGTCATGTATGGATGTGAGAGTTGGACTATAAAGAAAGCTTTCTGCCGAAGAATTCATGCTTTTGAACTTTGGTGTTGGATAAGACTCTTGAGAGTCCGTTGGAGAGCAAGGAGATCCAACCAGTCCATTCTAAAGGGAATCAGTCCTGAATATTCATTGGAAATACTTATGCTGAACCTGAAGCTCGAACATTTTGGCCACCTGATGTGAAGAATTGACTCATTTTAAAAGACCCTGATGATGAGAAAGACTGAAGGCAAGAGGAGAAGGGGACAACAGAGGATGAGATGGTTGGATGGCATTATTGACTCAATGGACATGAGTTTTGAGTAAATTCCTGGAGTTGGTGATGGACAGAGAGGCCTGGTGTGCTGCAGTCCATGGGGTCGCAAAGAGTTGGACACGAGTGAGCGACTGATCTGAGTTGAACTGAATATTCAAAATATCTCAAAGTTATATTTGTCCACATCTACTTAAAGTACTCTCCTACTAATTAAACCTCTGGGGTTTCAGAATTAACTCTCATCGCCACTATCAAGATACAGTACAGGTTATTTTAGTCTGGCACTTAAGACTATATCGGACTTCCCTGGTGGCTCAGATGGTAAAGCGTCTGTCTACAATGTGGGAGACCCGGGTTTGAGCCCTGTGTTGGGAAGATCCCCTGAAGAAGGAAATGGTAATCCACTCCAGTACTATTGCCTGGAAAATCTCATGGACAGAGGAGCCTGGTAGGCTACAGTCTATGGGGTCACAAAGAGTCGGACATGACTGAGCGACTTCACTTCACTTCACTTAAAGTACAGTTTCTAATTACATATACTCCAATATTATACTACTATATGCTTGAAAGGAAATATAAATTAGTTCTATAAATGTCACATTATTTTCAAGACCTAGACGAATAGTACCCAAAAATTACCTGAAATTATCAACAATTGCTTTCTACTTGCCAATCTGAGACAGGCACTGTAATCCATTCCACTGATATCCAGGAGTAAAATCATTAGAAAGAAGAAAAAAATTACTACCACTCCTGCCAGTCTATATTCCAACCTGTCCTTTGAAACTCAGCTGAAAAGTCACCTTTCTATGAAGTTTTCTCCAAGACCAAAGTTGACCTTACCATTCACCATTCCAGCCCACTTCCTTACCATTCACCATTCCAGCCCACTTCAACTGTATACTGGTTTTGTGCCCAAGTTTTTTTCCTCAGTGTTCCCAGAGGGCAGAGACAGATTATTCATCTCTGCCATGTCTGTAACAGTACCACGGCCTCAATAAAGGCTCCATGAATGAACGGATAAAAGGATGAATAAACAGGTCTGCATACTCTACTGCATCTTAGCATACTCAACTCTTGAGAACTCTTGATCTTATTTCCAAATTCCCACTGATTTGAGGAGGAGCTCTCTAAACCAGCCCATAAATATTTAAAAATCCAAGATAGCACTGAAGTGTTACTACTGAAAATCTAAGTACAGGAAGTGCTAATTAACTCATATTAATGTGCTCTGAAAGTCCCACCAAACTGAGTGAACAGCTGAAGTTTTTTACGACTTATTTTCAGGTAGATTCAGTTGTCCCGCTGGTATACCTCCTTTATTCCCTTACTGGTTGATTCTTGGCTGCGCTGGGCCTTCGCTGCTGCGTGCAGGCCTCTCAGTGCGGGGACTTCCCTTCCTGCAGAGCGCAGGCTCGAGGTCCGCAGGCTGCAGCGCTCGGGGCCCACGGCCGGCTGCCCCTGGCACCTGGAATCCTCCCAGACGAGGGCTCAAACCCACTCCACTGCACTGGCAGGAGGATTCTTAACCACTGCACCTCTGGGTAAGTTCCTGGTATACTAACTTTCCACAGAGTATTTTGAATATATGGTTTTGCAGGAAAGCTGTGGAATATATTATGATACGTTTTGCTTTATCATTGGTTTTAACTTTAAAAGGAAAAATAAATTAATAAAAATGGAGAATAAACTTAAATTACAGTACAGAAAGCTTTAAATCTTACTAGGCCCATATGATAAAATTATTTTAAATTATTCTTTTCCATTGAACTTAAAAAAAAAGTTAATGATTTACGTTCCATGACCAGACTTGGGAGTTAGGCACAAATTCAGATAATCAAATCATTTTATTTTCTTTCATAAGTGTGATGTCTAATTTATATATATTCCACAAGACACCGCAAATCCAGGTAGGTACAGGCACAGCATGCAGGTAGACAAATCAGAGGCCGGGCAGGCACATTCGCCTGCAGTGCCCCAGCAGCAGAGGGAAGAACACCCGGGAACGCAGCGGAGTCAGGTACACCGAGCGGGTCTGCAGGCCCACGGAGCCCAGAGGGTGCTTCTCACAGATCCCTCAGCATGCACGCCCATGCCATGAAACTCCAGGCAATCTGGAGTCCCTTCCAGGAGGACCTGGGAGGGGCACCTAGAAAGCCTACACCTACACCTGGGGGCAAGCTGCCACTGCTGCGAGATTTGTGGTTTCCAGACAGAAGCTTTTCTATGTTCTTTGCAATTAAGAAAACATATCCTTTACCTGTTGCTAACTCTAAGTCACACACATCACTACTCCTTTGAGACAACTTTTCCAGTTTTGTTTACTTACTAGAAATACTCAAAACAGTTCATTTCTTATCACAGAAAACTCCTTAAATACAATATGTCTTTACAAGTATAATTTCTCAGGATTAAGATCAATGGCTAGGATACAACTTTTCCTGGTCAGTTTCAAGGTCAGAAGACTCATTCCAATGACTGTAGGAGAAAAGCAGAAAATAAGGAAACACTTCCAGGTTTTACACTGGTTTTTACACTGGTACTCTCAGCCGAGACAGGGACAGAGCTTAAGTGGCAGTGTAAGTCACGTGGCAAAGATCATGCTCCCTGGGGCCAGTCTATCAGTTTTCCTGGCTGCTTCACATGACTTTACACAAGTAACTAGTACTCTCTCTTGCCTCAGTTTCTTCATCTTTGAAAAATGGAATAGTAACAAGGCCTACTCAGAGGCTTGTTGTGGAAACTAAATTTGTTTATAAAGCTAATATTTGGAATGCTACTTGGCACACAGCTAATAAACAGTCCTCATTATCACTTAACACACCTTTCTCCAAGCAGCAGCTGTGTTTCCACATTCTCTGAGTAAATTCTCCAGCAACTTACTTGGCTCCTGCTTGCTGACTGAAAGATGTGTATCAAGTTAGAGAAGCAGGGTCCTACCATGGAGGCCTACGTGCCAGGGCAAAAAGCTTTAGGCTTGACCTATAGGTAAAGGTGCAACTACGCAGCGACGAACAGGGCAAAGCATTGCCAGGCATGCAATTTAGATAGGTCATTCTGGTTGCTGTGCAAGAAGCTGCCTTTTTTTTTTAAGTCAGATTTTTTTTTTTCCCCACATGATGGATCTTAGTTCCCTGAATCAGGGATCAAACCCATGCGCTCTGCAGGTAAAGTGCAGAGTCTTAACCACTGTACCACCAGGGAAATACCCCAAAAAGCTGGCTGTTTAGGAAGCAACAGAAAGTTGTGAGAGTCCCAACAAAACATTAGAAGGGTGAAGTTACCTTCTATGAAAATACAGGAACAGAAATATGCTTAAGAGGGAAGCGACAAATTTATTTTGGGACACAAAGAGTTTCACATAAAAATGAGACATCCATCTGAAGGTAATCAATAGGCCAACGCATGGATGCCTCAGCTTGAGGAAAACTCACAGACAGATACGTACACACAGAGGTGACCACCCAAGCCAAGCACCAGAGACAAAGAAAAGAAGAGTGGCTGCAGGAGAGCAGGCTGAGAGATGACAACAGTCTACAAGATGTGTAAGGTTAAAGGCAGAGGAGACGCACACACAGCAGACAGAGGAGGAAAAGTCCGAGGGGTAAGAAACCCATAAAGTGCGGGCCACAGAAGCCAACAGTCTCTGTTCTTCAAAAGAGAAGGAGATAACTGTATCAGGCAGAGCAGAGAAATCCATTAAATGCCCAAAGACTAAAAAGTAATAAATATTACTGAGGATAAAAAGGATCATTTCATAATGATAAATTAAAACAATACAAAATGTATACGCACTTAATTGCAGAGCTTCATAAAACAGGAAGCAAAACTTGAAAGAACTAAGAAGAAAAATTTAAGAATCCAAAATTATAGTTGGAGACTTCAACACTCTTCAATAATTGTTAGAAAAAAGCAACAGAAACTCAGAATATAGAAGATGTGAACAAAACTATCAACCACCTTGACGTATTTACTACTTACAGACCGATCCTAACAAAAACAGAATACACATGGACTGTCCACCAAGACAGCCCACATTCTGGGGGAGAAAGCAAGGCTCGAATCGAAAAAGACTGAAATCACACAAAGCATGAAATCACTGGTTACCAGGGACTTAAATTACAAATCAGCAACATAAAGATACCAGGGAAATCCTCAAATATTCGAAAATTAAACAAGATACATCTAAATAATCAATGGGGAAAAGAAATCAACACGAAACTTAAAACTACTTTAAATATTCACAAGATTACCAGCGAAAGTAGTTCTCAGAAGCAAATTTACAGCATAAAATTCTCATTAGAAAACAAAAGTTCTCAAATAAATTATTTAAGCTTCCACCCAAAGAAGCCGTTAAGAGAATAAAGCAAAAGTATAGAAATATAAAGATAAAATAAATGAAAATAAAAGAACAATAAAGAAAATTAGTGAGACCAAAAGCCAGTTCTCTGAAATAATCAATAAAATTGATAAACTTCTAGGCACACTAATCAGGTAAAAAACAGAAGACAAATCACCAATATCAGAATTGGAAAAAGAGGAAATAAATATAGATCCTACATTAAAAAGACAAGGAAATATCACAAATAATTCATAATTCAACAACATAAATAACATGAAAAAAATTCCCTGAAAGATAAACTATCAGGTCTAACTCAAGAAGAAATAGAAAATTTCAATAGTCCTGTATTTAGTAACAGACATTTCATCATAAACAAGAAAGGAATGGCAAATAACCACATGAAAAATGTCCATCATCATTAGTCACTAGAGGAAATAATGTGTCAGTATCTTACAGAGTTAAACCACATAATTCACCCTCCAAAAAGAAAGCATATGTCTCAAAAAAAAAAAACTGAATTCAAATGTTCATAGCAGTTTTTCATAATAGCCAAAAACTGCTAACAACCCACACTGTTGAATATATAAGCCAACTTTAGTATTACGGAACAAGGGAACACCATTCAGTAATAAAAAGAGCAAATTTCTGATAAACCCAAATTTCTGACAAACGTTAGGTGAATCTCAAAAGCATTATGTTAAGTAAAAGAAGCCAGACACAATGGCACGATGCAATGTGATGTCATTTAAATGAATTTCAAGACTGAACTACTGGATAGCTCAAAATACTGATTAGTTTTTTCCAAGAGCCAGGAAGGGTGAAGAGAACTGACTGCAAGGGACACAGAGGGACTCAGAGGGAACACAGACGTGATGGCAATGTTTTTTTGTCATAACTATAGTAAATGCATGATCGTACAGTTTGCCAAAATGCATACTGCACTTTTAAAATTAATGCATTATATTATATGGAATCATATCTCATTTTTTTTAAGTACTTATTACTAATTACTCATATATGCTTACTCCTTGGAAGAAAAGTTGTGACCAACCTAGACAGCATATTCAAAAGCAGAGACATTACTTTGCCGACTAAGGTCCGTCTAGTCAAGGCTATGGTTTTTCCTATGGTCATGTGTGGATGTGAGAGTCGGACTGTGAAGAAGGCTGAGTGCCGAAGAATTGATGCGTTTGAACTGTGATGTTGGAGAAGACTCTTGAGAGTCCCTTGGACTGCAAGGAGATCCAACCAATCCATTCTGAAGGAGATCAACCCTGGGATTTCTTTGGAAGGAATGATGCTAAAGCTGAAACTCCATGCCACCTCATGCGAAGAGTTGACTCACTGGAAAAGACTCTGATGCTGGGAGGGATTGGGGGCAGGAGGAGAAGGGGATGACAGAGGATGAGATGGCTGGATGGCATCACCGACTCGATGGACGTGAGTCTGAGTGAACTCCGGAAGTTGGTGATGGACAGGGAGGCCTGGCGTGCTGCGATTCATGGGGTCGCAGAGAGTCAGACACGACTGACCGACTGAACTGGACTGACTGAATATATATTACCTAATTTAGCTCTTAAAAAATCCCACAAGGATACCAAGGCTCAAAAGCCCTGCGACGCACTCAAAGTCGCACAGCTGGTACGTGGAGGGCGGGCACACTCACCCTGCTCGCCAACATGTGCCCATGTGGACTGAGCAGACGCTCACAGAGAGCTCGGGACTTCCTCTGGCTGCAGTACTGGACATGTCTGTTTTGCTAGTCATAACTGTAGACTATTTGGTGTTATGAAGTCCACTTAGTGGACTGGATCACCTTTCTTTTTTTTCATGGGATGGACAGGAGTAAAAGGAGTAGAAAGGAAGGGAAAGAAAAAGATCAGAGTTCATTAGGCTTTGTTGTTGTTGTTCCGTCGCTAAGTCATGTCTGACTTTTTGCAACCCCATGGACTGCAGCATGCAGGCTTCCCTGTCCTTCACCATCTCCTGGAGTTTGCTCAAATTCATGTCTATTGAGCCAGTGATACTGTCTAACCTTCTCATCCCCTGTTGTCCCCTTCTCCTCTTGCCTTCAATCTTTCCCAGCATCAGGGTCTTTTACAAAGAGTCGGCTCTTCACATCAGGTGGCTAAAGTACTGAAGCTTCAGCTTCAGCGTCAGTCCTTCCAATGAATGTTTGGGGTTGATTTCCTTTAGGATGGGCTGGTTTGATCTGTTTTAACCATTATGCTTAGAAACATTAAATATAGGTTCTTAGAAACTTTTGTTTCAACAGAGAGAATCTGTGTTTGTGTGCTGGGCTACAAACTAAAGTGTATTTCTTACTGTGGATCCTAGTCAAAGAAGCTTGAAAACCATTGCTGCAGGCCACACAAGGGATTACAATAGTAATGCTGGCTATAGCGAGATAAAAGGAGAGAGGAAGATCAGCAGGAGGACTGCACTTTAGACAAATGGTTCTGAAGGACAAGGGAGAAAAAAGCAGGTCAAAAATAACCCCTACCCCACAAAAACACCCAAGGGACACTTTGATGGAAAAGTTAGCATGGTGACATGCACATTCAATTTCATCCAGCTTACCTTTCACACTTGGCCCCTCACTGTCCTCCCAACCTTTTAGTCTCTACAAGGAGACCTTTCTTTTCAACCCAGGTATAAACAAAAGAGTGTTGTAAGCTAAATTACTTTTTTCACCTTTATATTACCCTAGCACCTTGAACAGCATTTTACACACAGTAGATGCCCAGATATTCATAGAACAAACACTGTTTAAAGTATGTCAATTGTGCCTATGGACCTCAAGGCTACAGTAACACTCCGTTCTCTTAATCCAACAGTGTCCTATGAAATTTAATTCTGACAGTAATTTAAGAAATTACTTTGAAATGTGAAGTACTTTTGCAGGCCTTTAACAAAAAGCAACCTAAGATGAGTTTCTAACATTAATGTTTCCCAGGATTTCTCGATTAATGGTTTTAAAATATTGTTATTCAAACACATGACTACAGCAGACATCATTCCTATATGCCTTCTCCCAAGCCCTGCCCCAAAAAAGTCTATTCACGTCAGGAAGTTCTGTATTAAAGGCATACAGGCAGCACAAGTTGCAGTGGTGGGAAAGCTTGATTAGAAAACACATTGCTAGCACACATCAAACATCAGTGGCAAATGCTTCCATGTGCTGCAACTCATCAGAAATAGTTTAAAGAGCCCTCAGAGTATCCAGCTTTCCTTTCTCTCCTCAAATCTCTACACGATCTGACACATACACCCCCTGTAAGACTCAACTGCAAATGAGTCAGTCACACCACCCCTCTGTCCACACCGGGCAGTATCTTCTAAAGCGCGTGAATAGGGACAGAACAGAATGCAGCAGCTCAACACACTTGAGCTTCGATGAGACTCACCAAAATCCTAAGAGGAGAGCAGGAAAGGCATAAAATTAGTCCTGCTTTATGTGCAAGTGAACCAGCTAAGTGACCTGCCGCGGTCACAGAGTGGAGAAGCGGTGAAGTTCTGTCTTCCAACGGGAGACTTCTGATTCCGCGTCCACTGCTCTTTCCACAGGGCGGCAGTCAGCAGTGCCCGAGAAGGGGCTGACTCGGGGCTCTCCTGCTCAAGACAGCCACGCTTATTCTCTGGCCTCCACAACCCTGGGCCAGCTGCCTGGACTAGCCTGCCTGCTCGAGCCTCCCCTGGGAGAGAAGGGGACCATGGAACCATCTAAGGTAAAGGCAGGCACAGTCAGTGACCCAGGCAGGTGGTCGGAAAGGCTGAGAGCAGGTCCTTGTCAAAGCTGCTCCACCCTGTGGAAAGCCAAGATCCATCTCTGGAAAGCCTGCCAGGACTAAGCCAGGACCAGATGCAAGACAAACTCAATATCAGGTTAGCAAAACCGAGACTCACTCTTTCGTTTGTTCAACAAACTGATGAAAATGCTTAACATGTGCCAGACAACTTGTCTGGAAGTATTAATAACATCATACTGTCTCAGTCTTCAAAAGATTTAAACTAGTGAGAAAGATGGATCACAAATCATAGACTGCTTTGACAAAAATATGCACAGGGTATGGTAGAGCCCAAAAGTTCTGACCTTACAAAGCCAAGGGACAAGAAGGAGAAAGGTGAGGAAAAGAGGCAGGAGGGACAAAGTCTTCCCTGAGGAGGTGCCCATTAACTAACAGAAAATCAAAGCACACAGGCTTCCAGCGCAGTAGGCTGCAGCCACTCTATAGCATGACCCTGATTCTAGAACGTGGGGTAGAGACTGAGGGGTGGCAAAGCGAAAAAAAAAGAGTAACAAAACAAAGATAAGGGCGGGATCTGAATGAAAAGAGGGAAACAAACATAGAGTGCCCACAAAATATGAATAAGCCACAAGAATATCATCACACAGAAGGCACTCAGCAACAGAAGGAAGCAATGACACAGGCCACGACATGGACGCACCTTGAAAACGTGATGTCAAGTGAAAGAACTCAGTCACGAAAGAGCAACCGATTCCATTCATATGCAATGTCCCGAAAAGGCAAATCTACAGACAGAAAATAGACTGGCCATTGCCTGGGGCCTGGTGAGTTGGCAATAAATTGGGAGTGACTGTTTATAGGTATGAGGTTTCTTTTTAGGTGATGAAAATGTTCTAAAATTGATTGTGGTGATGGTTTTACAGTTCTGCAAATATATTAATACTAAAAAACCACCAACTGTCCATTTTAAATAGGTGAACTACATGCTATATGAATTATATCTCAAGGAGGCTTTACAAAAATACCACTGTAAATTCTCATACAAGATCAAACATAATAATCGCACATGGTTTTACTGTTGGCCTTTAAGAAATCATCTGAAAGCTAAGTCAGCACAGCAAGTGTGTGGGTTTGGAGCAAGCAGGAACAGGACTTCAGCCACAGCTACTCCACTGCCAGCCGTGCACATGTGGGCAAGCCACCTACTTCAGTTGCCTGAGCCCCACTGCGCTCAGCACTAAATACAGACATCACCCACCTTGCAGGGTGGGAAGTTATACCCAAGATCTGCATTACTGCTCAATATTACCACCATTTCTGAATATTATCCTATAAAAACAATGTTATCCAGAGAAGCTTATATAAATATCCTTTCCTTAGATTCTACCCAGAGAAGTAAAATGTAGAATTCTAATTCAGTTTTTTAAATTGTGCATGTCCAGATCTATGTCTCATTCATCTTTGTATGCCCCCTGAACCACATGCCTAAGATGGTACTTTGGATATAGAGATGCTGAACAGTTTTTGAGTGCTCACTGTATTCTAGGTACATATATTTATTTTTTGAATGTAAAATTTATTTGAATATATAAAAATTTGAGTATATAAAAATCTATAATGGTGCTATAAAGTTTTAAGTACTTATAAGAACGCTTATTATTTTCAGCATACAGAATATAGGGTAAGGCATATCTAGTTCTCTCGTTTTTAAACAAAACTTTAAGAATATATCAGTGATAGTTTAGTCTGGTTTACTTTAATTAGTAACTACGTATTTTTGAAAAGCTGACATGTCTTTAGCTATTGTTTGTACCTCTTTCTGAAGTGTGCAATTCATCCCCAAAGAAGGAGAACTGATTTGAATGATTCCAAGTTGACTAACAACTTGTGATTAAACAAAAATTTTAAATGAACAAATTGACTAGTCCCTTTTACTTTTCAAAAGCAACAATATAATATATTTCACCAGTTCAACCTTTACTTTAGCACCATAAAGAGTTCCTTTCCAAAACATGCAGTTTGTAGTAATCTTAAAGGTGTTAGTGCAGCACACCATCAACATAAGAGGGTTAGTTAAGATTTATAACAAAGGAAACCTCAAGGATCATCTTACCATATCATCCGTCAGTGTCCTGATATTTAAATGCTGCAAATGAAAGAAATCAATCATATCAGTAATTTATAATAGCTTTTTTTAATTTTAGTTAATAGAGTACATTTAAAATTCTACAATGTTAAGTTGAATATAATTAAATTCCTGACAGTCTAATAAAAATGTATTATATATTGTTTTAATCACTTTCTCAAAAAGATGGACAAAAGTTACCTTGAATGTGATAGTCTCGTAAAATTTCTTGGCTTTGTAAACCTCACCAACTAGAAAGAAACCTCACTGTGGTACAATAAATATATTCTCCCAAATAACAGTATTAGTTACCATTAAGTATACAGACTTAGATGGCAATGGATATAGGAATTTAGATAAGATTTTCAGAAAATTTTTCAAATGATAAAAGTGAAACTTTAAATCTGCCATTAGCATGCAGTATAATAGATAATGAAGTGCTCTGCTGGCTTAATTAACTTAAACAATTCCAATAACAGAGACAAGAGTACTGGAATGACTATTTGCATCTTTAACATCAGTTTGATTTATCACCAGTGGTGACAGCAGACACTTTTCAATTTCATTGCTACTTCTTTGAGAACCCTTTTGCTGATTTCCTTGCTAGACAAACACTGGGCCACTTTAGAAAGTGAATAAATTGGTTTCCTGCAAAGTAGAGTTCAAGAGTAAAATTAAGCATTTAGGGGAAAAACAATCTAAGTTTTTATAAATTCTGGAGTTGGGGAAGATTTGTACTCAAGTAGCTGAAGTCAGTTTCCACTTCTCCTTATCATTCATTGTATTGTTAGACCTTTAAAATGGTAGAGAAAGGACCGAGCACATTTCCTAGAGAGGAAATGAGGTGAGGTCTATGATTAGTATCAAAGGACACAGGTTAGCAGTGAACAACTAATCCTGGAGCTGGAAATGGCAACCCACTCTAGCATTCTCGCCTGGAAAATCCCATGGACAGAGGAGCCCTGTCAGTTACAGTCCATGGGGTAGCAAAGAGTCGGACACGACTGAGCAACTAACACTTCATCATCTAATGGTATAAGTGGCACGTAGGTAAATTCAACATTTATTGACAGAATGAAATTTATCATTCACACTTGTACATAGCAGAATTCACTGTTATGCTCATGAATCTATTCTCAATGACAATTCAGACTGAAAATCTGTACAGCATAAATCACTACCCTAGACTCTTCTCCCTTTCAGAGATGCTCTTTCTCATAGAGCAGGAGAAACGGGGATGGAAGGGGCCCAGCATGAGCTGAGTGTACACCAGCAAGAACACAGCCGGACAGGTGAGCACACCACTAGGCTCCAGACTGAACTGCCGGATCAGCAGACCACATATTCTCAACTAGGAGCAAACTAGCAGTAATACTGGATTAATGAAAGAGTAATGTTGAAGCCTGGGCTGCAGAATTTAGTCAGTCACTACAACTTCAGCATTGAAATTAACAAGCACGCACAGGGGCCCGTGCAAGCGGGAGTAGCCCTGAGGCGCAAAGAGGCCACAGTCTTGGCCCAGAGACCAGGACTAGAATTAAACTTAGGTCCACCCGGCTCCTGAGTTTGCATAGAAAGGAGCAGAGGCAAGCTTGTGTGGGGTCCCCTCCTCTAACTGCCAGCTGTATGTGTGCCCTCCCGCCATCAGAGGCTTCCAGCCAACAGCACTTGGTTAACCACGTGTGTGTGTCATCAGTAGCTTCAGTCATGTCCGACTCTTTGTGATGCTATGGACCACAGCCCGGCGGGCTCCTCTGTGCATTAGATTCTCCAGGCAAGGACGCTGGAGTGGGCTGCTATGATCTCCTGCAGGGGATCTTCCCGCAGGAGGAATCCAACCCATGTCTTTTATGTCTCCTGCATTGGCAGCAGAGTTCTTTACAACTAGCGCCACCTGGGAAGCCCTTGGCTAAACATACAGCTCTCTCATTCTCCAACTAGAAGTATCAGCCCAATCGCAACTCACATCACACCTGAAATGGATCATTTCAAGTTCATCTGAGAAGAAAAAAAGAATAGCGCCAACTTCTGATACAACAGCATTCTAAGCGGCCTAAGGCTTGAAAAGGAAGCTAATGAAAAGCATCACGCTGAAGCCCTATCTGGGGGAGTATGTCTCAAGACAGTGAAAGACTGTCACTGACACAAACTATCAACCCCCAATGCCAGTGCAAGCTGTCTGAGGAAAATGCCGAAAAGTGACGTGGAAGCAGAGAGAAAAACCAACGGAAGCACACTAACAATTTTAAGAGAAACGAGACTATGACCTATGCAAGATTTATGAACTAAGAACTGCACAGAAGATAAAGTATTATACAGAAAATGTAAAGAATATAGGTTACACGATGTAAAATTCAGAACATGTAAATAAACAAGAGGAATATTTTCATCTACCTTCAAAGACCTAAAAATAGGACAGCCTTTTAAACTAGAGTTGGACTCCTAACTTTCAGAAAAACAGTCACTCTTGAATAGAAACAAGACACGTAAGGATTCATTTTTTGGTAATAGTTTTTTTAATGTCGTTAAACTATTTCATTGAGGGTCTAGCAACTCAATTAATTTGTAAAATGCTTGGCCTGTTCTTCAAAAACTATACAAGCATGCCTATAAGTCCAATTACAAACTATTACAGACAATCTTTCACAAAAAAGAACATGTGATGTATTACAACAGAATTATAAGGTTTACATAGAAAAGTAAGAAAAGTCAAAGCATGGGAAGGGGAAGTTTAACAGCCTGAGAGACGAGCAAGAAGTTCAGGTCAGGTTCACGATTCCGTCTCTCCTGGAACACACTGATCTATCCGTTCTCCCTCCAGCAGGAGAAGCCAGTAGGCATGACGGCAGCAAGTTCCAGGGCCCATGACAGGACGAGAGATGCTGACTTAAAGAAAACGCATCTGAAAGTGTTGGTTGCTACATCAAAACAGTAAAGACAGAATAAGCTCTACTTCAAGATTCAGCTTACAGCAAACAGAGATTATATAGCTATTTGTTCAGCCAACATGCAATCTGAAACAAACCACCAAAGACAAGCTAGCTCTAAAAACTCTGAGTAATTTCTCCTAAAAACTTAATTGTCTAATCACAGTCCATTTCAAACATGATAAGGGGTGGAGGAGGAGAAATACTAAATATTTAGTGAAAAAATGTATAGGTTAGATCAAGTGGCATCTTTTGTAGGATCTCTGAAAATCAATTATTAATTCAAGTTTATTATAAAATTTAGGTTATGTCAAAGTCCTACCTGTTTAGATTACAGACTTCTAAAAAAGTTGAGAGAGAAGGGGGACAGAATGACATAAAAGCCTCAGATAACTGCGGAGTTCTGGCCTTGCTTCTGTAGATACAAAACTACAAGGGTGACATCCTTAATTTAAAAAAATAAACTTTATTATATTATTGCTCTTATACTAGTACATAAAATACTGTTTAAATGTCTGGTTAACCAAGACACTTTTAGAAATGAAGAAGTATTTCTGTTTCATAGCTATCAGCATGCCCTGACTACGTTGTCTGATGGCAAAAACAGGAATGGCCCCATCAATTCAGTTTACGAGCAGAATTTGCTGACATCCACATCAGAAAGGAAACAGAAACATAAAACCACTAGTAAATGAAACCGAATAGGAACACTTTTAAAAATAACAACCTGATAGCAACATTAGGGTTGTGTCTGCGGGAGTGGGGGAATAAAGTTAAAAGTACAGAATGTTAGACCTATTAAAGCATTTACACCTAGATGTGGCTTTATGACCTTTAGTTCTATTATCTGGCCTATGATTCTATAAGTGTCAATGCTTTATAACCATGGGATAAAAACAAAAGTGGTGATAATGTCAAAATACAAATAACTCTGAAACCAGGACCACCGGTAACTGGTTAAGGTGCAGTACTTGCACACTGGGGGTCTCTTCCCCAGCCAAACCTCACCCACCTTCCTGCGGGCTGATGCATCTCAAATTGCTAATTCTATTTCTCCCTAAAAAGCAAGCAGCTCTGCATATAGACAGGCCTTCTACTAACGACAGCTCCTAGGATGAATAGTCAACAGGATCACTCTGAAATTGAAAGAGAGAACAAGTCTTTAAATATTTTTCTTCAAAAGAACGTAAGAATCAAAAAGCTGGAGCGGTGGGGGGGTGGGGGGCGGACACAGAAACACAGAACACAGGCTTCTATATTCCCATTTAAGCAAGGCATCAAAACCTTATTGAAGACAGCACATGCTGTCAAAAACCAGATCCACAGCTTTCAGAGTACTGTGCAAAACGCTGTCAATATCAAGAGGTATGAAGAACAGTCCTTCTACCAACTTAGTTAACAAGTAACAAAGACCAAATACATGATATGATACAAAGCAACATACAAACCTCTGAGGTTCGTACGCAATAAGAAAAAGATTCTAAACTGCAGCTCAAGCCTCTTAGCAAATTTTACATTTTCTTTCATTGGTTGGCACTTGTGGGTTAGCAGGGAGCAAGGGATCTGTCTACTGATGTCCTCAGACACATGAAGGCCCACCAGGCATCAAGCTAGCAGGCTCGGATCACTGTCAGCAGAGTCAGAGCGTGGAAACAAGCTGTCGCAATCAGTTCTATTAAGTTTATACAGCTTACTTGGCTCCTTACGAGAAATTACCAACAAGAGGAAAACTGTAAGACTGAAGTCTTCAAACACAAGTGACTCAGACCCAATTCTGATAAACTTGACCATCCAAGACCAGCTGGTTTTCAGCTTGTTAGTGTGCACAAGAAACACACCAAGACTTGCTTTGTAAAAGCAGGTGACAGGCCTCGCAGGTGAAGGTCCTGGTACCACAGGTCTAGGGTGGGGCCTGGGATCCTGCACACTTTGGGACCCAAGAGAACACTGCTGCAGTGAGCCCAGGACCCCACTCCACCACCATCTGCATTAAACATCCCCAGGGCGGCATGCAGACCAACACCTGTCCCATGGCCCATTTAAAACAAATGAACAGAAGGGTGCAGAGAAGCAGCAAATGATTTCAGAGAAGTGAGAGACAGGGAGTCAGTAGTTGGGGACAGTCCCTGAAGGCACCCATTAGCACTGATTTAAGAAAACTGAACAATCTCTGGGTGCAGGATTAATTGCCAATTGCATTGTTTATTCAAATGCTTAATCTCTTTCTAAGGTAAGAATTCAGTCTCATAAGCATATATTTAGTACCTAAGAATCAAAGATTGTTTATTACATCAAACCACAACATGACACTATTTGCTTGATAAAATGGGTGACAGGTTCTGACCAACCCAACAAAGTTACACCTTGAGGGCAAAGGGCCCGACTCAACCCTCTCTTAATCACAATCTGCTCAAAATTTTTTTTTAAAGTCCAGATCATTCCCTTCCACTAAAGCAGTAATGAATATGTATTTTAACCTAGTAACATTTCTGGTCCACACACACACCTGTCTTTATTTTGATATCAATGCTAATTATAGAGTATAAAAATGCAAAACGCTACCACTAGCAACTGTGACACTAGACACCTGTGGATAAACCTAAGGGTCATCTCCCAGGAACCACAAGATACACCTAGAAAATATCGTTCTTCAAGGGCTCCAATATCTCAGCAGGGTTCAAAAATAACACTGAAACTTCCCCAGCCCTGAGGACAAGAGCAGAGCTGGCGCTATGGTACTACAAAGTGAAGCATTTTTCAGTCACCTCACTGTTCATGTGGCCACTTTTGTAGTTCGAGGTAGAAGAAAGTGAGCGAGGCGATGTTAGAACAGGTGAGAAGCAGAAAAAGCTCACCCACACCTGCATCTGTTCCTTTACTCCAAACTGTAATTCTGCCTATTTCAGGACAATAAACACCTGTCTACTGTCCATTATCTATGGCTTCAGCACTCCTACCCTCTAGGAAGCCAGACCTGCCTTCTCCATAACTTCTTCTTTGTAAAAGACCATCTTTCAGGAGGAGGCATCATTCAACCATTTACACATGTGAAAAGAAAAGATTCATTTCTAAGAGGGCACAAGGTTTTCAAAAGGATCAAAAGTCTGCCACATAACTGCGAGAAAACAACTACCTCTCCAGAAAAAGCAATTCTCAAATCGCTGCTTGGCACTCTCACCTGGACTACACATCACAGGGGCTGAACACCTTACAAGTTATGTTTTATTCTAGCAGAATTCTAGTGTTCCTCTTCCTTCAAAGGGAAAACCTAATGACTAATCCTAGGAACACAGGTTTCATATCTATTTTAAGATATTCTCTTCAGCTGTTCCAATTTCTTTCACCTAAACTACCCGATCAGAAACTCTTCTCTAATGGGTCCAGGAAAAGACAATTCAAACCCCTGAGCCCCTTTACAAGTAGGTCGTGTTCCAGGTCATGAGAACCAAAAACCTTTTACATCACCTGAAGAAGGCTGGGTATTGGCTGTAGGAAGATTTTAAATGGTCCCAGAGATTCCAAGATCAGCCTGAAGCTTATCCAACTACTAGGTTATTTCTGAGCCTGCCTCATCTCTTAGATGTCACGCACAAGACACAAACTTAGACTGGATATTCCTGAGGCTCATATGTACCAAGCATCAGTGCATCTATTATTTGAGAAGGATTTTATTTGTTTACTTCTAGCATCACCATAAAGAAAATAAATTTGGTTAAACCTTAGAGAACAATTTTGGTCAAATAAATCCAATGTTCAAACTAAGAATTCTACTAGTAGTTATTCTTTAACCTAGTAATTCTATTTCTAGAATCTACAGAGAGAATAAGAAATACAATCAAGTATTCTTACATACAAACATATATATATATATCACTACAGTGTTATTTAGATAACCAGAATTGCAATCAACCTAAAACTCAGAATATGGGAAAGAGTAAATAGATTACAGTTCTGCCATAGGGAAAATGCTTATAATGTAATGTTACATGAAACAAAGTTGAAGTAAAATTGCATTTGCAATATAATTCTAACTTTGTTAATATATACACTTATGGGAAAAAATCAGACAGGAACCACTGTTAATTTTATCTATCTGAATTGTGGGATTTGGCACTTTTTTATTTTTATATTTTTTTCTGTATTTCCTCAGTTGTCTAGAATGAGCATATTTATTTTTTAATGAGAAAAGGTTTTTAAATACTATGGATAATACTTCTCACACCAAGCAGAAAATATAGATTAGTTCCTTTTTGAATAAAAACGTTATGTATGAGACAGCAAAAGAAGGATAAAAATCTAATAAATACTGTGAACAGCCTTTTTAATAGGCTGAGTTTCTTGGTGCATATTTTCAAATATGTCAGAATACATTAAGCACATTATTCATTTGTTTTCTAATCCACGTATATAAATTAACCTATCTCAAAAGGCTCCTTGGTTTTGTGAATTATTGATGCTGTCACCTGCTAGAGACTTAATTTCAAGAAAAATATACGAATCACTACATCACAAGCACAAATCCTTTTGACATAAATTCAATTTCTGTGGCAACAATAATATATTGACTTAGCTTTATTTTTCTACTTTATGACACTTATTAATGTCAGAAATAAAAGAAATCTATCTTTGTTCCTTATTGTAAATGTAAATGATCCCATGCCATCTTGAGAAAGCTAAGGTAAATACCACTCACTTGATAACTTCTTAATGCAAATAAAGACAAGATAACAAAGTATAAGAAATAAGACATGATTTTTCAATCTAGTCCCGTAATCCTTTTTTTTTTGCTACTACACAATACAATTAGGCTCCCAACATGTCCAAGACACTACAGTAAATATAAAGAGGACCCAATCCCTGCCCTTACAAGTTTACAACCAAAGGATCAGTGAGTGAATAACCAAATGCAAGACAGTGGGACAAGCACCATAACAGAAGTGCTTAACGCTGACAGGGAGAAAAGGCAGTGTCTCTACTGTATGCTAATTATATTTGCTAATTATATACTAATTAAATTTGCGTAAATACTTGCTAATTAACATGCAAATATTTAATAATGATCTAAAACTAAAGCAGAAATAAGTTTTAGCCATGATTTAGGGAAAAGTGGTAGGGCAAAATTTACCCTCACAGAATGAGATTCCTAAAACATTCATTCAATCAACAAATATTTATTAAATATTACTACGTTACTGGCAAGAAATCCATCAGTAAAACAAAGATTTCTGTCCTAGAGAAGCTCACCTTCCACTGGGGAAACAGACAACAAACACAGTAAGCTACAGAAGATGTTAAAAGGTGATGAGAGCTCTGCTAAAAATGAAAAGTTCTTCAAAGGAAGGCAGGCCCGGAAAGTAGAGTGGGAAGGTTTGTAGGATGCAGTCTTAAAAGGAAGAACTGGAGTGAGCATAAGACTGACTGAGAAAGCAGCATCTGAGCAGACTGGAAGTGGACTAAGGAGGTAGCTATGTAGACAAGCGGGGAAAGTACTTCAGATAAAAGAGCAGCTGGAACAAAGGCGATTAGGAGACAGCCCATCTAGAGTTCAAAGGAGAGAGCCAGCGCAGCTGCAGTGACAGGAATCAAATCGGAGAAGAGGAAGAGTGGCAGATCCCAACCAGGTCATCTAGAGGATAAGGGCCTTCATTCTCCTAATGCAACAGTTACAAATGCGTAAGTATCACAACATGCTAAAAGTATCAACATAAACAGTAAGTGACAGTTGACTCCACTTTATCAGCAACTCTGCTTCTGTTGTTGTTCAGTGCCTCAGGTGTATCCACCTACTTGTGACCCATGGACTGCAGCATGCCAGGCTTCCCTGGCCTTCACCACTTCCTGCAGCTAGCTCAGACTCACGTCCACTGAGTCGATGAAGACATCCAACCACCTCATCCTCTGTCGTCCCTTTCTCCTCCTTTCCAACGAATCAGCTCTTCACATCAGGTGGGCAAGGACTGGACCTTCAACATCAGCATCAGTCCTTCCAATGAATATTCAGGACTGATTTCCTTTAGGACGGACTAGTTGGATCTCCTTGCAGTCCAAGGAACTCTCAGGAGTCTTCTCCAACACCACAGTTCAAAAGCATCAATTCTTTGATGCTCAGCTTTCTTTATAGTCCAACTCTCACATCCATACATGACTATGGAAAAACCATAGCTTTGACTAGATGGACGTCTGTTGGCAAAGTGATGTCTCTGCTTTTTAACATGCTGTCTAGGTTGGTCATAGCTTTTCTTCCAAGGAGCAAGTGTCTTTTAATTTCATGAGTGCAGTCACCATCGCAGTGATTTTGGAGCCCAGGAAAATAAAATCTGTCACTGCTTCCATTGTTTCCCCATCTATTTGCCATGAAGTGATGGGACCGGATGCCATGATCTTCATCTTCTGAATGTTGAGTTTTAAGCCAGTTTTTTCACCCTCCTCAAGAGGCTCTTCAGTTCCTCTTTGCTTTCTGCCATAAGGGTGGTGTCATCTGCATATCTGAGGTTATTGATATTTCTCCCGGCAATCTTGATTCCAGCTTGTGTTTCTTCCAGTCCAGCATTTCTCATGATGTCCTCTGCATAGAAGTTAAATAAGCAGGGTGACAATACACAGCCTTGACACACTCCTTTCCCAATGTGGCACCAGTCCACTGTTCCATGTCTGGTTCTAACTGTTGCTTCTTGACCTGCATACAGGTTTCTTAGGTTTAGCTGAGTGTTAATGGTATTAAACCACCCTCCTTTCAGCTGCCAGCGTCTCTCACATGCTGTCATTTTTCTTTGGGGCTGAGAATTCCAATCAGCAGCAGTTTCTCAGCACCATCCCTAAAGGCAGCCTGCTGCCTGGGCCTCAGGACACTGACAGCTTCAGGGGAGAATAAGATGTGAGGGAAGCAAACAGACTGAGTGGGTAATGCACATGCACATTTACGGGGGGGGGGGGAGGGGGGGCGGTGAACCGTCAGTATCGTCAAGAACTGGTGGCTCCACCTTGTCGTCCATGGCTCTTTCATTTACAATCACTATCTGGCAGATCATGTGTATATCTTTTTTCTCTTTTCTTAAATATGTCAGGAAACTTGTTTCCCTTATCTTTATATCACAGTGCGGGGACGATATTAAGCTAATGGTTTAGAGTTTTTGTTTTCTTTGCCTAATACAAATGCCTGAGTAATACCCCAAAGTAACTGAATCAAAATACCCAAAGATAGGGCCTGTCATAAGTACTTGAGCTCCTCCTGGTGACTCTAGTAAATAACCATTGCTAGAAACCACTAAAGTGGGCAAACTATTACGAACTGTCTTTCGGTGCCTAGCATCAAGGAATCTGCAAAGTCCCACAGGTGCAGCTAAAGCAGGCATCTGGTGGTTTATATGTCTCAAGCACGCAACCCTTTCTCTGTATCAGAGGGGGGACTGGCAGTCCTCCTGTTCTTTGAAAGCCAGCCCTGCCACAGCTGAGTAAGCAGAGCTCAAGCAAAGCCAATCAAACCCTCACTCTCCCAGAAATCCAGACTTGGGATTCAGATATGAAAATCAGGACTGAGAGCGTCACATACACCTAGGACTGTGAGCCTCTGGGATTAGCTGTGTGAAAACCAAAGCAGTAGAAGCAACACAATGCAGACACACAAGAGTGGAGCAGATGCCTCTTAGGAGGCAACAGGGGACAGCGTGATCCCAGCAAAGGGAAGCTGCCAGCTTTCAGCTCTCAGCTCCAGTCCAAGAGAGGAACAGCTAAACTAGCTGTTCTTGATCCCAGGGACAGGCCCGTGCCTCTTTACAATTGCTCTTTCTAAGCCTAAACTAGATCGTGTATGTGCCTTTAAGCCGAAAAGAGGCCTTCACTGAGACAGAAACCAAGACTGCAAAATGAAGGCCATATGATAAAGCCTACCGCACATCACCATTCCTAGCAACACTTACTGAGCCTTACTGTAACTACTAACACACCCAACAATCTTACAAATTAGCCATTATCTCACCTTGGTTTAAGGTGTCTGATTCTTTGCGACCCCATGGACTGTAGCCCGCCAGGCTCCTCTGTCCATGGGATTTCCCAGGCAAGAAAATTGGAGTGGGTTGCCATTTCCTACCCCATAGGATCTTCCCAATCAAGGGATCGAACCTGTGTCTGCTGCATTGCAGGCAGATTCTTTCACCACTGAGCCACCAGCGAATCCCCATCTCACTGATCAGGAAACTGTCACAAGAGTGATCTACCAGAGTGGCCAGTCTGAGAACGGAGTCTTGGTCAATGAGACCCAAACCCAGGCTCAGAGCTCTCCCTTTCCCTTCCCTCAGTCTTCGCCGTCCCAAAACTAGGGAGGAAGACCCACAGAAATAAAGCAGTTTCTGAGTTGTTTATGAGGCAAAGAAATTGAAGATAAAATCTTAGCAAGAAAGACAAGCATAATTCCAACTGGACAGTTATTAAGTGTCATAATACTGACTAAAAAGTTTTATCTTGAAAGTTGAGGTGAGTGAATATAAGAAGCTGGGAGGATTGTAATTTCTGAAAATTGACTCAATTTTATGTTTATAACATATATATGCAAAAATATATGTTTTGCTAGGGAGTTTCCCTTTTATTTTTTAAAGCTGCTTAAGTGAAAATAGAAATGTAATAAATATTTTTGTTATTCATAGAATTTACAGTTTAGTACATGTCTTATGTACCATGTGCTTCCAAATAAGACTAAACGTAAGCCACAAAAATATCCACATTTCAAAATATCATTAAAATACATACACACACAAGTCTAAGTAAAGAAAATTTCTTTTAAATTATTGATAAGTTTCAACTTTTTAAAATAACATTTTAAATCACCACTAAGTTTTCTTGCATAATTTGATTACTACTTTTTATTACTACTTCTAAATTGGTTTGTTACTTAAAATGAGTCAAAAAGATTATTGCCTATTTACAAATTTGACGTCTCAAGAAGGGAGAAAAAGAGCACAATTCCAGCTCTTACATACAGTCCAGTACTATATATAAAATGTGGTTACACTTGACACTTCTTTTAGAAATGCTAGCCAAGCAAGATGTCACCACTGAGCATCTAAGATAGCAAGGGGCTTCCCACATAGTGCTAGTGGTGAAGAACCTGCCTGCCAAAGCTGGAGATCTAAGAGATGCAGGCTCAGAAGACCTCCTGAAGGAGGACGCGGCGGCCTCTCCAGTACTCTTGCCTGGAGAATCCCGTGGACAGAGGAGCCTGGCGGGCCATGGTCCACAGGGTCGCAAACAGTCGGACATGACTGAAGTGACTCAGCATGAACGCAAGCTAGAAAGACATCATGTCCGGTCTGGTATATAAATACCTATAAAACATAGCATCTGCCCTCAAAGGAGTTTACAATTCAATAGGTTTCAGAGGAAAAAATAAATAACCTAGGTCACTTATTTCCCTTTTCCACTATTCAAAAAATAATATAAGTAACTATCCTTCCAGTGCTACACGTGCTCAAACACATGGGTTCCTCACCTTAATATTCTTCATTGCACTTCTTATCCAAAGAAATTTGGGATATTTGGAGACAGAAATTCATGAATGAGATTAGATACAGAGCACTCCAATACTGTATCAAATGTACACTGTGTTACATTATGACACAGCCACATTCCAACACATAACATTCTATGTCACAATTTGGGTTTTGAACACAACTTCTATAGTCAAGCTGTAAGATCAAGCAATTGCAGCCTAAACTGCATTGGCAATCCTCCAACAAAGCCAAGGAGACTTTAGTAACGACTCTCTAGTAATAACCCAAGTATATTTGTAAAGGACTTCTGAAAGCACATAGTTTTATATTGATTACCGCACCATTCAAGCACACTAACAAGTCAGCAAGGGTTATGGGGGAGTCACCAGCTGACAGCCACAGGCACGGAAGTCCCCCAGTGATCATAATAACCTAGAGCAAATGACTGATTACTGTCGCTCCTGTGAGGATATGAAGATAAATCTACTGTACCTGCTTTTTTTTATATCCAGTTCAGTTCAGTCGCTCAGTTGTGTCTGACTCTGCGATCCCATGAATCTCAGCACGCCAGGCCTCCCTGTCCATCACCAACTCCCGGAGTTCACTCAGACTCACGTCCATCGAGTCCGTGATGCCGTCCAGCCATCTCATCTTCTGTCGTCCCCTTCTCCTCCAGCCCCCAATCCCTCCCAGCATCAGAGTCTTTTCCAATGAGTCAACTCTTTGCATGAGGTAGCCAAAGTACTGGAGTTTCAGCTTCAGCATCATTCCCTCCAAAGAAATCCCAGGGCTGATCGCCTTCAGAATGGATTGGTTGGATCTCCTTGCAGTCCAAGGGACTCTCAAGTCTTCTCCAACACCACAGTTCAAAAGCATCAATTCTTTGATGCTCAGCTTTCTTCACAGTCCAACTCTCACATCCATCCATGACCACAGGAAAAACCATAGCCTTGACTAGACAGACCTTTGTTGGCAAAGTAATGTCTCTGCTTTTGAATATGCTATCTAGGTTGGTCATAACTTTGCTTCCAAGGAGTAAGCGTCTTTTAATTTCATGGCTGCAGTCACCATCTGCAGTGATTCTGGAGCCCCCAAAAATAAAGTCTGACACTATTTCCACTGTTTCCCCATCTATTTCCCATGAAGTGATGGGACCATTACATATAATATTGTGTAACTTTAAGGTATACAACCTGTTGACTGATACATTTATATTTTGCAATATGACTGCCACAGTAGCTTTAGCTAACACTTTTATCACATCACATAATTATCATCTTTTTAATGCTGAGAACATTAAGATCTAATCTCTGAGCAACTCTGATTTTATGATACACCATTGTTGACTATAATCACCGTGCTGTACATTAGATTTCCAGAACCTATCTTCTAATTATAAGTTTATATCCTTTAATTCATCTCTCCAAAGTTGATCTCCTTTAACACATTCCCCTACTCTGTTTTTCAGATTCTACATATAGGTAATATCATACAGCATTTGTCTTTCTCCCTCAGGCTTTTCTCACTTAGCATAATGCCCTCAAGGTCCAACCATGTTGTCACAAACAGCAGCATGTCTTTCTACCGGATGAATTTAATTCCACTGTATATATTCAGTGCGTACCATATCTTCTTTATCCGTTCACCCGTGGATGGGCACTGAGGTTGCTTCCAGATCTTGGCTCCTGTAAATAATGCTGCAATAAGCATAGGAATCCAGATAGGTTTTTTTTTGGCTGCGCTAGGTTTTGTTGCTCCATGCGGGTTTTTCACTAATTGAGGCAAGTGGGGGCTACTCTCTAGTTGCAGCGCATGGATTTCTCACTCCAATGGGCTTCTCTTGGGGAGCCTGGGTTCTAGGCACACAGGTTTATTAGCTGTAGTTCGCAAGCTTGAGAGCAAGGGTGCAGTAGTTGTGGCCCCGGGCTCAGCTGTTCCGCAGCATGTAGAACCTTCCCAGGTCAGGGACTGACTCCATGTCCCCTGCATTGGCAAGCAGATTCTTGACCAATCTAGACCACCAGGCAAGCATCACAGGTACCTTTTGGAGGTTCAGTTTTCATGTATTTTAGATATATACCCACAGCTGGGATTGATGAGTCATATAATAGTCCTATTTTTAACTTCTGAAAAACCTCCATACTGTTTTCCTTAGAGGCTGAACCAGCTTACATTCCCTGCAACAGTGCGCAAGGGTTCCCTTTCTTCCCCATCCTCACCAACACTTGCTCTCTCTTTCCTTGATGACAGCCATTCTAACAGATGTGATCCCAAGCCTGTTTCAGTTATCATTGATGGCATTTCACTCAAAAACCCATCGCTGAGAGCAGCTTCAGAGGCTGTGAAAGTGTATCATCTCTGCCTGAACAAGATGTGCAAGTTATCCAGTAGGAACAAACTGTCACATCACTGGAAGGCAGTCTGACCTACAAATAAAGACTCTGAGGCCACAGGCAGTCCCTGAATGTGGGTCAAAGTATGGCATTAGCCATTAGTCACATATGGCTATTTCAAAAGTTAATTCCAACTAAATCAAATTAAAAATCAGCCCTCTAATAGCATTAGCCACATATGACTAGTGAATATTAAACTGGACACAGCAGAACAGAAAGCTCCACCATCACCAAAAGCTGTACTGAACAGCACTGACACAGGTAGCCTCCCGTATCACTAGGTAGCTAGTGAAATGAATGAATCCATGCTGGAAGGAAATCTCAAGTCAAAAAGAGTAAAAGATCAGAGAGAGAGTACTTGGAACACCAAGAGGGTAGGAAGATAGATAAGCAAACATTAGAAGAGAAGAACATGCTAGAGCAAAGATTTGAAGAAATGATGGGTCAGTGCTCATACTCTGAAGTCTAATAAGATGAAGCTCCAATACTTTGGCCACCTGATGCAAGGAACTGACTCATTTGTAAAGACCCTGATGCTGGGAAAGATTGAAGGCAGGAGAAGGGGACGACAGAGGATGAGATGGTTGGATGGCATCACTGACTCCATGGACATGAGTTGGGGTAGACTCTGCGAGTTGGTGAAGGACAGGGAGGCCTAACGTGCTGGAGTCCATGGGGTCGCAAAGGGTCAAACACTACTGAGCAACTGAACTGAACTGAACTGAAGATGAAGACCAGCCACTGGGTTGGCAGTTGCTGACCTGCCAAATTTTAGTGGAAAGACAGAAGCACAAGTTGAGAAGCCTGTGGGAGGTGTCTGAATGCCCCCTTTACGAGCGCTCTCTACCCTTGGCTAATGCCATCATGACAGGACCAATGAACTGAGAGCTGTTTAATACTTATGTGTTAACCCTCAATATAACTTGAAACATCATGTCTAACTATAATACAGGTCCTACTGTTCCCACCTCATAGATGAATAAATAAACAACAGTAACAAAAGTAATTTCCCAAGGTCACAGAACTACCAACTTCAGAGCCAGGACTTAAACCCAGGTTAACTTCAGAGTATGAGTTCTTAAACACGACACAACATGGGCTCCCTGGTAATACTGCCCACCATCTCCATGCCAGACTGAGCGCAAGCCTCCTGAAGTCAGGGACCAAACTGTACCCAACTGTGCCCTTCAAACATTTACAGAATAAATGAAAACAACGAATTCACAGAATCTGGCTATAAGGGAAGGAAACAGAGCACGGTATAGAGAGGTGTCTGGTCACGGGAAAGTTGGGAGAGGGAGGGTGTTTGGTTTTGCTCCTGCTTTTTCTTTCAGGGTAGAAGATACCTGAGCATTTCAATCAGACGGGACCTGTGAAGAGTGCAACAACCTCTTGCAATGGAACTGGATCAAGATCAGGGGCAAAAGGGTTAACCTGACACTTCTACAGATACTGGAAGAGAAAGGAGAAAGAGTTGCAGATACAGATTGTTGGTGCAACAGCAGGAAATTAAGCCGGTTCAAGCAATATGGCCTTTATCTTCTCTCTGAAGAAGGTGTCAAGGCTGAGTGTGGAGAGGCAGGAGAAACATTCTCTAAGGCAGTTTCAGCGAATGCTGTGCCAGGGCAGCTCCAAGTGGGAGCTACGCACACACACAGAGTATCAGTAAAGCATCCAAGTGAAAATGATGAAAGTCATCACTGTTTCCGTGTGGGGAAAATTTCAACTGGGATGTAACGGAGTCAGTGAATTTCACTCTGAACTCTTACACTGTTGGGCTTTTTAAGAGGTTCATATATTACTTTTTCAATTTAAAAAACTGTTAACAACAAAAAGGAATCAGACCCATAGAGAAGGTAAAAAGAGTGAATATAGTCTCAGCATAAACACTGAGAGAAGTAAAAAAGGATATAACCAGAAAGTGGGGCCTTCCAGTGGCTCAGCAGTCAAATCCCGCTGATACAGGCTTGCAATGCAGGAGACATAGGCAGGAGATGTGGGTTCAATCCCTGGGTCAGGAAGATCCCCTGGAGAAAGGAAATGGCAACCCACACCAGTATTCTTGCCTGGAAAAACCTCAATCCATGGGGTCGAAAAAGAATCAGACACAACTGGGCAACTAAGCAACAGCAGCAGCCAGAAAGCTGGCTCAAAGCCCGGGCCCTGGCCCGCCTGGCTGCGCGCCCCCCACAGGCTCCGCCCCCGGCCACGCCTCGGGATGGCCCACACCACTCTCCTGGCCTCCGTCCCATCAAGCGTAACACCAGAGTCGTGAGAGTCCTGCTTCAAAGCACTGTAGTAAGCAATTAAAGGAGTGCAGTCCACCAGAGAGCGGTGCCAGTGATGATGACTGTGACCGACAGGCTGAAGGCCCTGCCAATCAGTAGTTCCACAGAGTCCCGATGTCTAAGGCTGCAGTCTGCAGGGCTGGCGGGGTCTCCCCCAGGCCACAGAGCATGGGTCCGTCACTGAGAAGCCTGTCAGGTCGCTCCAGGCCTGGAGACAGGAAGCAAGTGGACATGGAGGCCAGTGCTCTTTTATTTATTGATACTCCATGTTATATCAGGTTTGAAGAGGCAAGGAATGTGAAGGCATCCTAGTTCAAAAAGAGTCCTGGGTTACTTCTGTAGGGTGTGGAGCAAATGCCGTCAAGCAGGAGGCTGACAGAGAAAGAAAGAGCGGCAAGGGCAGAAGATGAAGGTCTTGATAGAACAGAAAGGAGCGGAATGCATCCAGGGACCAAGCTCTTTACGTGTCCCCACTGGAATTGAGGTCGGGTCCCTGGACACCAGGAACGGGAGAAGAAGGGTGGAGGGAGGTGAGCAGCGGAGAAAGGTCAAGACGCCGTCAGTAACTGAGATCTGGTCACCTGCCCTTCAGGATGTCCGACACTGCAGAGGCGGAAATCTCCCCCACTCTGGGGTCTGGGAAAGACTCAAAATAATACAACTACAGTCTCCCACCTAGAAAGGGGTGACTTTACAATGATGCAAAACCTATACTTACTCACTACACACTGTACTCCAGATGTTAAATTCTGGCCCTTCCTAGGCTAGCGACAGGTGCAGGGTCCTCTCCCAATGCTGGGCAGGCAGACGGCTGCAGCCCCGTCACCCACATGGTCACGGGGGGCGCAACCACTCCGGACCAGACGACCAGCCTGTCTACCACCTTCAGAACAGTGTTCAATCTGTGACAAGATACATTCAACACTTCATCACAGAACAGGCTTTCTGCTAGATGAGTTTGCTTGACTATAAGCCAACGTAATGTTCCAAGCACGAAGTAGCCTAAGCTAAGCTATGATGCTCAGCAGGTTAAGCATAGTCCATGCACTTTTGACTTAGGATATTTTTAACTTTCAACTAGTTTATTGGGCCCTAATCCCATGGCAATTCCAGAAAGAGCTGTAATAACAGCTGTCATGTATTAACTGCTAGTTTTGTGCTCAAGCTATCATAATAACATGCATCACCTCGACTAATCCTCACAATACTATGACTATCTACTCCATTTTACAGACAAGTTAACCGAGGCACAGAAGCTAATTCACCCAAGTCTCTCTAACCCAAGCCTCTCTAACACAGGCCCCTGGAGAACCTGAGTCAGCAGGCTCGGTCCTCCAATGACCCAGATCTGTTTCAAGTAGTCTCTGCATGCCCTCCCAGGTGGTGTCAGTTGTAAAGAATCCACCTGCAAAGGGGACATGGATTCGATCCCTGGTCAAGAAGATCCTCTCATGTAGGAAATGGCAATCCGCTCTAGAACTCTTGCCCGGAAAATCCCATGGACAGAGGGGCCTGGTGGGCTATAATCCCACCAGGATTGTCAGACACAATCGAGCAACTAAGCACACACTTACATGCCCTCACCCACCCCCACTGCAATCTTTTAGAGAAAAGAAAATAGACATTAAAGGTATATCGATAACACTTAAATGTAAATTAATCATGAATAGATTAGTGAATCAGGCGGTATAAGATTACAAGAACAGTTTTGCATAGATTTTCAATTAACCAAGTGTTCACATTGTAAGCTTAAGCCTGTATCAGGCAGCACTAAGAGAGAAAATGACTTCCAAAAGCTTACAAACATATGCACATAGCAACTGAAAACAAGCTCGAGATATCAGTAAGAGCAAAACAATACCCTCAGAAGAGAGGTGAGTGCAGTGAAAACATACTTTTAATGGAAACTCTCACTCTTTATAAAGAAATGAAACCGTCACATTGGATTTCTGAATACAGATTATGTGCATTCTATTTTTCATGTTCATTTCTCAGGCTGTCAAATTTTTCATTAGAAATAAATTATAATTGTCACTTGAATTGCATTCCATCCAAAGTTTTGGTAAACAGCAACAGTTTAATACCAGAGTACAATCCATAATTAATGTCACCAATTTGCAAATCCTGGTTAAAAACTGAATGTTAACAAAGTTTCATTTTTATGACACCCAAATAAACAGCCTGCCTCAGCAAAATGCAGTGACCACACGAAAAAGTCCCCCACATCCTGGAAAGATACCTCACAATAAATTGGAAAAATAAAGGTAACATTATGTATCTTACAATTAGATCAATCCACATATCAATATCTTCCTGCGAGTTTTAAGAAATTCTACACCTCATCTCCAAAAAAAGCATATACTTTTCAACATCTATAATGGCTTAGAATTAGCAATAATTTCTTTGATGAATTTTGGACAGGTTACTTACTATCTTTTCCTTGAAGGTCTGACACAGACCACAGCTACCTGGGAATATCCCAAGGCCCTTAGCACACAGGATGCCCTGAGGAGATGTTTCATACATTAAATCATAGCGCCTCTTCCTTTTCAGGTATTTAAGATGGGCTATGATGCTCAATGGTGGAGAGATTAGAAAGTTATTGGGTACTAATTCCATTCATGGGTCTATTTTTAGGGAAAAAGAGATATATATAAATTGGAAACCCCCTCACCAAAAAAAATTAAAATGGAAAAAAAGTTTAAATCACATAAGCCCTTATTTCAAAGAAATGAAAAGCAAAGATAATAAGGAGATACAGACAGAAGGGGAAGAAATGAACATTTCAGTAGGATTTATGATGTTTCACTTCTGAAGCTTACTGGTGAGCAGTACATGGTGTTCTGTACCACTTTTGTAAGATAAAGTGTATTTTTTAAAGACTGCAAGGGAAATGCTGACCCTCAGAAAACCATTTACAGGTAGACTGTTTTGAAGCACATTATATACAATCCTTGGAGAAGGAAATGGCAACCCACTCCAGTACTCTTGCCTGGAAAATTCCATGAACTGAAGAGCCTGATAGGCTACAGTCCATGGGGTTGCAATCTTGACGAAAGTGAAAGAGGAGAGCGGAAAAGTTGGCCTAAAGCTCAACATTCAGAAAACAAAGATCATGGCATCTGGTCCCATCACTTCATGGCAAATAGATGGGGAAACAGTATCAGACTTTATTTTGGGGGGCTCCAGAATCACTGCAGGTGGTGACTGCAGCCATGAAATTAAAAGACGCTTACTCCTTGGAAGAAAAGTTATGACCAACCTAGACAGCATATTCAAAAGCAGAGACATTACTTTGCCGACTAAGGTCCGTCTAGTCAAGGCTATGGTTTTTCCTGTGGTCAGGTATGGATGTGAGAGTAGGACTGTGAAGAAGGCTGAGCGCTGAAGAATTGATGCTTTTGAACTGTGGTGTTGGAGAAGACTCTTGAGAGTCCCTCGGACTGCAAGGAGATCCAACCAGTCCATTCTGAAGGAGATCAACCCTGAGATTTCTTTGGAAGGAATGATGCTGAAGCTGAAACTCCAGTACTTTGGCCACCTCATGTGAAGAGTTGACTCATTGGAAAAAAATCTGATGCTGGGAGGGATTGGAGGCAGGAGGAGAAGGGGACGACCGAGGATGAGATGGCTGGATGGCATCACGGACTCAATGGACGTGAGTCTGAGTGAACTCCGGGAGTTGGTGATGGACACGGAGGCCTGGCGTGCTGCAATTCATGGGGTCGCAAAGAGTGGGACACGACTGAGCGACTGAACTGAACTGAACTGATAAATACTAATCACTTCTAGTCTGCTACTGGTAAATACTTACTAATCACATTTCAGTTCAGTTCAGTTCAGTCACTCAGTCATATCCGCTCAGCCTTCTTCACAGTCCAACTCTCACATCCATACATGACCACATAGCCTTGACTAGACGGACCTTAGTCGGCAAAGTAATGTCTCTGCTTTTGAATATACTATCTAGGTTGGTCATAACTTTTCTTCCAACGAGTAAGTGTCTTTTAATTTCATGGCTGCCGTCACCATCTGCAGTGATTTTGGAGCCCAAAAAAATAAAGTCTGACACTGTTTCTACTCTTTCCCCATCTATTTCCCATGAAGTTTTAGTTCATCACAAAATGAAACACTAAAGAAAGGGACAAATCCTTTGCTTGTTTGGGGACCTCTCCTAACTTCTTAAGTCATCTCCAAGTTCCTCAAACTGAGGTCTGCAGGGCCCTTCTACAGACTCTCCAATTCTATCAGAATTTTAAAACTTTCTATTTTTTCAAGATTATATTAAACATTAGAAATAAAGCAAGCACATTCTGGTGGAGAAGGAAATGGCAACCCACTCCAATATTCTCATCTAGGAGATCCCAGGGACAGAGGAGTCTGGCGGGCTACAGTCCACGGGGTCACAAGAGTCGGACACAACTTAGTGACTAAACCATCACCACCAAGCACGTCCTGGACAATCGGAAAGTGAAAGCTGCTACAGTCCATGGGATTCTCCAGGCCAGAATACTGGAATGGGTAGCTGTTCCCTTCTCCAGGGGATCTTCCCAGCCCAGGGCTGAACCCAAGTCTCCCGCATTGCAGGCGGATTCTTTGCCAGCTGAGCCATCAGGGAGGCCCTCTCTACACCACATTCCCTCAGGCACTTTTGGTGAACACGCCTGCGTTTATGCGCACCACCACCATGGTGTCAGCAGGCCAAGCAACACAGGCCGCATATCGCACAGGCTTCACCAACTCCTGCACTTAGCAAAGATTCAGCTCCAAGAGGCTGGTACAATTTGAAAATGACACTATTCAAGGAGCAATAAACCTACAGCTACAGAAAGTTACATTTCAAGAGAAAATGAATACAGGGACTGGTGGCCTTGGCTCCAATTCTTTCTGCTCTTTTTCAACAGTTTCATATAATTTACTTAAAAAAAATTACATACGGCTCTTTTTTTATCATAAACACATTACAAGAGTTCACTACTTCAGCCAGAAGAGCCAGTGAGGCTGTTCACTTCAGAGCCTCAAGTCCAGGCCTCATGAGAAGGACGGAGGTGTTCGGTGACAGGACTCCACCCAGCACGCAGGGCTGGACCCTTGGATGTACTGGTCTGTGCTGAGCCTCCTCAGCTCTGGAATCCCACTTCTGCCCCAAGAGCCAAGGTGACAAAAGGAACGCGGCAAACCACACACATATCTTTCCACTATTAAATCTAATAATGAGGATGCAATTTCAACAAAAATCATCAATTACATTAAATCAGTCTTACCAATTTAAACTTTATTGGTTTTTTATAGTTTTGTTTTGGATTTTATACGTAAATCTGTTTTGTAAAAGAGCCAAAAGCATAAAGATTTATACTTAACTTTTTATGTATACATATATAAGTAACATTTATTTTTACTACCATTCAATTCACAATGGAGTGTCACAAGAATTTTTTTCCTAAATTTGAGGTTGTTTCCTTTGCAAGTTCCTTTTTGTAAGTTTCATTGGTACTCAAGTTTCATAGTTGCATGAAACTCATTTTACAAATAAAAACATTCCCCTCCCAAGGATTCAGAAACTTGCTCTGACCTTTTAGTCATAAGAATCAGAAGCCTCCACCACTGTGCATGTCAGCTGACATGTCAGGGTAAAACTAGGGAAAAGAATGCTTCCATCTCATCATGAGAAAAAGTATGGCCCAATTAAGATTTCCCAATATAAGAAAGTTATTCAAATATGCACTGTAATGTTCCCAATGCCCTAAAGCCTACATAAAAAGTGTACTATCACTACTACTATTACTACCAATGATGACAACAACAAAACTATAAATGGTAAATATTTAGATAGAGGCTAAACGCTGTTACAGGGACCGTTATCAACCCATCACATTTAATTTCTAATCTTCCCAACAGCTTCCTTTTACACATGAGGAAACGGGCACAGGGTGAGGTGAAACAACTCACCTGAGTTCACACAGCTAATAAGTGACTCAGCTGGAACCCAAGCCCTAAAAGGGATCCAAGTCACTGCCCTGAAATAGTATTCATAATGTCTCTTCTACAGAAAATTTGTGAGAAAGGATGGCAGTGGATCATTTGAGGAACAAAATCTACGGCAAGCATTTCCAAGTAGTTTTCATTAGACAGTACTCTGAATATTCCAGCATCAAAACTTAACTCACTGAAACTCTTAAATTCTCCCCTAAGTTAATAATCATTATGTGATTTGCTATTTGCGAAAATTACTCTCAGCGCTAAGGTGTTTCAATGCCACCCTGCTGCTACCACAGGGTGAGAGAGAGTTACCTTTGTAGATCCTGTTCAAAGAAAGCTCATGCTTTGATCCTTAATATGCCATGAAGTAAAAGGTTATGCTTAATCTATATTTTATAGATCTAAAAGTCAAATTAGTTTCTGGGATAAACAAGCAGAGTGTGATGGTAAGCATATTCTGTAGCATTCATTTCATTCCAAGTTTAGAGACAGTATACTATGTGCTGAGTTAAAGACAACTGCATTAGTGTTACACAAAGCAGTTTTGCCTTGTATTATTCCGTAAGCATAAACAAGTTATACACATGTTAATTTACATTCCATATAAAAAGCCAATTTTAAATCCAATTTATAAGGCAATAAATATATAAAGATTCTAGGACACAGCAATAAAGTTATGCTATAAAGCAGAGTTAATTTAAGACAACAATAATAAAAGCATGACAAATTTTAGCATTCTACCAACTGCACAAAGGTGTTTCAGGTAACATCTGTTCAGAAGCAATTGCTGCAAGACAGACTAGATGAGATGCAAGGTTTCACGGTGCAATAAATGTATGTCAGTTTGCCTGCTTCATAATTAAAGACATGAGTCTTTGAAAAAAGCAATTAAGCCTTTCTCTAAATCTAAAACAATCATCCCTGCTCCCACCCCTCCTTACTCACAAAGAGCCACATGATCCAGAAGTGTATGTACCATCTATCATATGTTTTCAGCAGCTAATATACTCCCCCAAAACCACTGGATATATTTTGTTTCTTTTAATTAGTCATATTGACAAACGAAAGTAAACTTATTTTTTTCTATTAGAAGGATAGAAAGAAAAGAAAGTCTGAGATGATTCAGAGCAATTTACATTCAACTTCTGTTATCTGCAGGTTCTGAATCCAAGCAGTCAACCAACCACAGATCAAAAATATTTGGGAAAAAAAAGCTTCAGAAAGTTCCAAAAACCAAAACTTGAATTTGCCACAGGATAATCCATGGGGTCTCAAAGAGTCAGACACAACTAAGTGACTAACACACTGTGCATAGGTTATGTAGGGGACTTGAGCATCCATGGATTTTAGCATCCAAGGAGGGTCCTGGAGCCAATCCCCCATGGATACCGAAAGACAACTCTACTTAGAAGACTGAGCTGAATAAACTGATTTTACTTTAAATAGGTTTCTGTGCCTGCTGGGTTAGGTGGAGTTTTGATATGAATAAAATTCAGATACGTAAAGCCTTCAGCTAAGAACACAATCTCCAATTCTTGATAGTGCAAATCTAGGACAACTGAAACCATCACTTTTCTGAGGACTCAATGAAGAAATTAATTCAAAACAAGCACACAGAAATCGCCTGTATCATTATCAGAGTCGCTTTATGAGAAAGATACAGCACAGCTAGATGAATGAAGGTTCTAGTCTTTCTAGGAAACCAAACTGTGGTTATCTTCTTTTCACTCAGACCACAAATCTAAACTAAACAATACCACAGGAAGAGATTTAAATGATCTGATGGTTCTCATGAAACATACACTTACAAGTTGTGAAACCAAAACTTTCAGCGTGGTCATCCTCATAACTATACCTGCTGATAGTTTCCTGTGGCGGCAGTAACAAGTTATTAATACCACAACCTGATGGCTTAAAACAACAGAAATGTTTTCAACCGGGCTAAAATCAAGGTGTCAGGAGGGCTGATCCCCGAAGCTCTGTGGGAACAGCCCCGCCTCTCCCAGCCTCTGACGCTGCAGCATTCTGTAGTGTGCCACTGCATCTCCCTTGCAGTCACCTCACTTCTTCCTCTCTGTAGTCAAATCTCCCTCTACCTCCTCTCCTAAGTAAGTGTGCTTGCATGTAGGGTCCACCCAGATGACCCAGAATAATATCTCCATTTTTTCAACTTAATTATGCCTGCAATGTCCTTTTTTGTCATAAGGTAACCAGGCTCCAGAAATTAAGATGTGATGCTTTTGAACTGTGGTGTTGGAAAAGACCCTTGAGAGTCCCTTGGACAGAGGAGCTCAAACCAGTCCATCCTAAAGGAAATCAGTCCTGAATATTCATTGGAAGGACTGATGCTAAAGCTGAAGCTCCAATACTTTGGCCACCTGATGTGAAGAGCTGACTCACTGGAAAGGACCATGCTGGGACTCAAGGCAGGAAGAGAAGGGGACGACAGAGGATGAGACAGTTGGATGGCATCACTGACTCGATGCACATGAGTTTGAGTAAGCTCTGGGAGTTGGTGATGGACAGGGAGGCCTGGCGTGCTGCAGTCGATGGGGTCACAAAGAGTTGAATACAACTGAAGGACAGAATTGAGCTGAATCTTTGCGGGGGCGGGGGGTGGGGGGGTCATTATTCAGCCAACCACTGCTACCTCCAAAGAAGCCCAAGGAAATGAGGTGAGCAGACAGGATTCTCACCAAGCCCACCCCAATTTCAGTTCTCAAGTTCCCAGTACAATAGCAAAAGTCCTCCAACCTAACACCTCTTCCCACCTCACAACATGCTTACAATCAGGAAATCACTAAATCTATATTGCTTAAAGACATTACTAACTAGTGTTAATGGTTCCTGAATGAAAAACTCAGCTGCTACTGCTGCTGCTAAGTCGCTTCAGTCGTGTCCGACTCTGTGCGACCCCACAGATGGCAGCCCATCAGGCTCCTCCGTCCCTGGGATTCTCCAGGCAAGAACACTGGAGTGGCTTGCCATTTCCTTCTCCAATGCATGAAAGTGAAAAGTGAAAGTGAAGTCGCTCAGTCGTGTCCGACTCCTAGCAACCCCATGGACTGCAGCCCACCAGGCTCCTCCATCCATGGGATTTGCCAGGCAAGAGTACTGGAGTGGGCTGCCATTGCCTTCTCTGAAAAACGCAGCAGTAAATGAGTAAAACTCCCACTAGCATGGGAGAATAACACAGGACAGGGACTCAGGATGTGTCCTCTGGAGCCAGCCTCACCCCCAGGCAACAATGCTACCAGAGGCAGTCTAACCTCTGTACCTCAGTTTCCCCCTCTAGCAAACAAGGCTAATTCATAGTACCTACCTCATTGGGTTGTTAAACAGATTACAGGAGCTGAAATCCATGACACACCTAAAACAGTGCTTGGCTCATTAAAGTTAACTGTTATTACTAACAATGATCAACCACAGTAGACATACAGATGTTAATGGATCTGGTGAAAAACCTCTCATATCAAAACTGAGGATACTGTAATGACAGAACTAGATAATATAATAACAATCTATAAATGGAAACCGTAAGATGAGATGTGAAATTTACACTGAAGTCTGTGAGAACTCTTAGAGGATATCCTAACTGAAAAAACTGAGCTACTTTGCCAGCTTGGATCACAGAATTTACAGGCTCCCTTTCAAAGGACGGACCCACATACTAGAGATGGAGACTGCCTGAAGCCATCTGGATCTGGGGGCGTCCCCGTCTCTACTGTGCATTTCTAGTAGTGGGAGGTAAGAATTAAACGCCCAGTGTCACTGAAGAATTTTCACAATGAGTTCAGTTCAGCTCAGTCGCTCAGTCGTGTCCAGCTCTTTGCGACCCCATGAATCACAGCACACCAGGCCTCCCTGTCCATCGCCAACTCCCGGAGTTCACTCAGACTCACGTCCATCAAGTCCGTGATGCCATCCAGCCATCTCATCCTCTGTCGTCCCCTTCTCCTGCCTCCAATCCCTCCCAGCATCAGACTCTTTTCCAATGAGTCAACTCTTCACATGAGGTGGCCAAAGTACTGGAGTTTCAGCTTCAGCATCATTCCTTCCAAAGAAATCCCAGGGCTGATCTCCTTCAGAATGGACTGGTTGGATCTCCTTGCAGTCCAAGGGACTCTCAGGAGTCTTCTCCAACACCACAGTTCAAAAGCATCAATTCTTCAGCGCTCAGTTTTCTTCACAGTCCAACTCTCACATCCATACATGACCACTGGAAAAACCATAGCCTTGACTAAACGGACCTTTGTTGGCAAAGTAATGTCTCTGCTTTTGAATATGCTATCTAGGTTGGTCATAACTTTTCTTCCAAGGAGTAAGCGTCTTTTAATTTCATGGCTGCAGTCACCATCTGCAGTGATTCTGGAGCCCAAAAAAATAAAGTCTGACACTGTTTCCACCGTTTCCCCATCTATTTCCCATGAGGTAATGGGACTGGACGCCATGATCGTCGTTTTCTGAATGTTGAGCTTTAAGCCAACTTTTTCACTCTCCTCTTTCACTTTCATCAAGAGGCTTTTTAGTTCCTCTTTACTTTCTGCCATAAGGGTAGGAAACCGTTTTGTCTTGTTCTAGAACGGTAATAGAACTTGGGTTCAGGTACGAATAGTGTGAGGTAGGGCAAGTACCAGTTTAATGATCCTACTGGATTCTCTTCACCTTCATGAAGTCTTCACCCAGGCTCCTGCCTTGTCCTTCCAGCCTCCACTGGTGGCACCCTGTCCCTGGTAACTATCCCCAGGACCTTCTCACACACACACACACACACACACACACACACACACACAAGCTGCTTGCCACATCCCCTGCTGAAACCAAGTGGGTGAGTTCACAAGCAGCCCAAAGGAAGTGATTTATTGTGCAGCCAAACTATCCTACATTTACAACAGACAAATCTCTACTATTTACACATATCTATGGGGAGAAAGTCTATGCTACAGACGTTTATACACAATTCAAAACTAACTAGAGGCCCACAACTATACAAGTAGCAAAAAACAAGGATTCGTCTGCTTTATCTAGGTTCAAAGTACAACAGAAATTCAGTGGGGAACAGAGCTCCCACCTTCTTACACTAAGGAGCTAGTGGCCAGTTTACCCGCAGTTCCACACAAGCCTGCAGCTCTGTGGCTTGCAAACACCAGTCACGCACATTATCACCAACCTGCATGACTTGTTACAGTCAAAAGCAACCAGGTGACCTAATGACTATGTGACCTGGAGAGCTTCAGACTAGCTAGCATCATTTCATTCCAAATCAAGAGAAAGCCAAAAATGGACTTGAGATCCAGCAGTACAGCAGACTGAACGACAGAACAATCACTATTTGGGGCACTGCTGAGATCTCATGAGGAAGGGGTGGTGTCCAAAATCACCCTCCAACTGATTAGCAAGTGTCACTGAAGTGGGACTGAGAACAGGAGAAGCAGGCGGGGCTGGGAACGCCTGTTCAGAAGGTAACCTTGATACTGGGATACTGAGCCTAGGCTAGAGAGTTAGAGTTGACCCTGGAACTCCAGGCCCTCTAAGAGTCCAATCCAACAGAGAGATAGCACTTTCAGGCTCCTGGTAGAAATAGACTCAGATCACGCCCAAAGAAAACTCTTCCAAGTCAGGCCTCCTAGAAGACAGGTTAAGATTAAGCACTGAAATTTTCAATACAAAATTTAACAAGCACAGAGGGAGAGACCACTCTACCACGGGTGCAAGTCAGTGTACACAGTCCAAAGGTGCACATACCATAAATGCCAAATATAGAAGAAAAAGAGTAAAGTAAGCAGTGTCTAAAGGAACAAAGGAATAAGAAACAGCAATATAAAGAATACAGTAACGAGGCAGATTTGAAAAAGAAAGCAAATGGACCTTATAGAAATAAAAGATAATTGATAACTCAAATATTCAGAATAAGTTAAATAGATTAGACACAGCTGATGACAGAATTAGTGAAATGGAAAATACCAAGAAATTATCATGTAAGCAAGAATCTAAATTAATTTATGAGACTATAAAGAATCCAAATTACTTCTAAATTAAAGTCATGATTTAAATCAGACTTCAACCAATCTAAAAACACACATAGTATTTTAAATGTATTTATTAGACTGAGGGCTTAAAAGTGTGTCTTTTAGACATTTTTTCATCTTTACAACATATCTAAGAAGTGAGAAACAGCACAGAACCTAGAATTCACATCACCTGATATATCCTTCAAGGAAACTAAATCTATTAATAAGTATTATTTTAGGTTCTATTTTCATGATATCCTTGCTGGAAGGAGTCACAGAAAATTACACCTTATATATTCTGGAGCACAGGAGTCAGAGACAAACTGGAATGATGACATTAACTCAGAAAGTGAAAAGAAGAAAAGTCATTGCCCAGTGGATTCTTCCCATATGGGGTAGAATCTTTTACTGCCAATCTAACTCTATCTTATTTATTCCTCAGCCCTGTCAAGATAACAATCAACAACATAGTTGATCCCCTTTGTAAAATTTCACCATTCCTATGGCTATACTTTGGCCACCTCATGCGAAGAGCTGACTCATTGGAAAAGACTCTGATGCTGGGAGGGATTGGGGGCAGGAGGAGAAGGGGACGACAGAGGATGAGATGGCTGGATGGCATCACTGACTCGATGGACGTGAGTCTGAGTGAACTCCGGGAGTTGGTGATGGACAAGGAGGCCTGGCTTGCTGCGATTCATGGGGTCGCAAAGAGTCGGACACAACTGAGCAACTGAACTGAACTGAACTAATGGTCATCTTGATACTTAATTTTGCATCATTAATCCATGTTGTCCTTCATTTTCAGTATTCTGATACATCTCAGGCTCTGCTCTTTTCTTCATGGATCAATTTTGACTGTTATATGTAGCTACTCACTCCTCTTCCACAAGCCTTCATCCCTTAATTTGTGTATCTTGACTCATATTTCTAACAACTTTCATTTGTTTACAGAAGGAACAACCTGTACTCTAAAATTTCGCCTATGACTAAAATGTCTTTCCGTATTCCTAAGTAAAATGGAGGGGTATTAAATTTTCAGTTCTGTCTCACTCCAAATGTATCAACCCTCTATGTAATTTGCTTGTGATTTACTTACAGACAACAAAATCTTCTGTGTCTGTTCTTTCACTAGTTAGTGCCAATACAAAGATTTACAAGGCGCTAACGTGAATAAGAGAAGCAACTGGAATAGCAGGTTTCAAATACTCAGACTTCTTTCCAAACTAAACAAAACATTCTTTAGCGGTGACTTCATGACCCGCCAAGTTTTAAAACAAGCCGTTTCAATTTGTAAAGTTACAAAGAGTTGACTCATTGGAAAAGACTCTGATGCTGGGAGGGACTGGGGGCAGGAGGAAAAGGGGAAGACAGAGGATGAGATGGTTGGATGGCATCACCGACTCGATGGACCTGAGTCTGAGTGAACTCCGGGAGTTGGTGATGGACAGGGAGGCCTGGCGTGCTGCAATTTACGGGGTCGCAAAGAGTCGGACACGACTGAGCGACTGAACTGAACTGAATCTACTTTTAAAAACTTCTTGGGAATTAAAATATGAAGCAGAAAAAGCAATCCTATCACCTAGAGATCACTTCGATATATCTCATACTCTCAGATGCTATGGGAAAAAGGAAACGTTTAACTTAAAAATGCAAAGTGCACGAGAGACATCACGACTTATACGTTTGAAGCTGCTTCTCACGACAGCCTTAGGAAGTTGGGGCAGTGATCAGGTGTTTGTCAAAGGATCCAAATAGAACTGGGCCTGCCGTCATAACCCGTGAGGAGACGGCAACTCTGACGATCTAGAACAAAGCGTAGCTCACCGCTCCGCCCAGGGAACCCGCCCACGCTGTCGGCCAGGCCGGAGCTGAGGAAAACCGAGGGACCCATGACCGGGTCGCAGCCCGCCCGGACCAAGGCCCAACTTACAAACTTGGGGCGCTTCTCCGCAGGCGCCGCGGGGCCGCGGGTCGGCGGAGGGCGCTGCAGGCCCTTCCTGCGCGACGCCTCGCTGTCCCGGCGGCTGTGGCCCGGGGAGGAGGCGGGGTAGGCGGCCCCGACGGCCGAGCGCTGCGCCAGGGCACGCAGCCGCGGCCGGTGCTGGTCCATGCTTCCGCGGCCCCGGGAAGGCGAGGGAGGAGAAGGCCGCAGCTCTGCAAGCCACGGGCGGGAGCCCGGAGTCCGCGGCGCGCGCGTCCCCAGTCCCGCCGACAGCGCCTGCCCGGATCAGTTCAACCGCTACCTCCCGGCCGCCGGCGACACATCCGAAAAGTCCCGCCGCCGACGAGCACCCGGGCCCAGCCAATCCGGGGCCGCCGTCGAGTTCGGGCCCAGCCAATCCGGAGCTGCGCTCGGAGTGACGCGCCCTGGGCACCGCCCCATCCGGGCAAGAAGAAGCGTGATTGGCGACTCCGCGGTTCTCTGCGCCGCTTGAGCCACTGGGGGCCCAGGCGGCCCAAGTTGAAGGGCACTGGGTGCGGCCGGCTTTGGAAATGTGGGAAGCGTACCGGGAAGTGACTAGTCTGGGTGTGTTCGGAATTTGGAGAATGGGTTCCGGCTGACCTGGGAGGCAGGCGGGACCCGCCCAGCTCAGCCACTTAAGCAGAACTTGGATGCGAAATCATCTGCTCGGCGTTTCCGCACGTCTCGGGAGGCCCCGGTGTGACGACCACTGGGAAAAGTAGTTCCTCTGGGATCTGTACTTGAAGTGCCGCTAAGCAGGAGAGGACCGCAGCGCCAGGACGCCCCGGAGGACGCTTTCTCCACAGACTGAGCACCTGCTGAGAGCTGGGAGGCCGCTCAAGGGTGGCAGAGGCAGCCACCAAAAACCAAACAGCGCTTCCTGGAGGAGCTCACAGTCTAATAATGTGCTTCACAAATCCTTACACAGATGAAATAACATAAATGTTAGAGCAGTTAATTTAAAACTTCTTGAGAATAAAAAAAATATTAAATCTGAAGGAGAGGATTTGGAAAGAAGAAAGGAAGGATGCAGAGACTTTCTTAGGACAGAAAAGAGTGGCGTGACTTTCAGCAAAAAGACGTTCCAGGCAGGGGCAAGGCTTAGAGGAGTCATAGTCAGAACATCGGAACAACCTAGATGTCCATCTACTGATGAATGAATGAAGAAAATGTAGTATATATGTACAATGGGATATTAGCCTTAAAAAGGAATGAAATTGGGTTATTCGTAGGAATGTGGATGGATTTAGTCTGTCAAACAGAGTGATGTACCAGGCTTCCCTGGTAGCTTGGACGGTAAAGCGTCTGCCTACAATGCGGGAGACCCGGGTTCGATCCCTGGGTGGGGAAGATCCCCTGGAGAAGGAAATGGCAACCCACTTCAGTATTCATGCCTGGAAAATCCCGTGGACTGAGAAGCCTGGTGGGCTACAGTCCATGGGGTCGCAAAGAGTCGGACATGACTGAGCGGCTTCTCTCTTCTCTTAAACAGAATGATGTAAGTCAGGAAGAGAAAAACAAACATTGAATATTAATACATATAAGTGGAATCTAGAAAAATGGTACAGTTCAATTCACTTCAGTCACTCCAATTCAATTCAGTCGCTCAGTCGTGTCCGATTCTTTGCGACCCCATGAATTGCAGCAAGCCAGGCCTCCCTGTCCATCACTACAGTCACTCAGTCATGTCCAACTCTTCGTGATCCATAGACCGCAGCACACCAGGCCTCCCTGTCCATCAGCAACTCCCAGAGTTTACCCAAACTCATGTCCGTTGAGTCTTTGATGCCATCCAACCATCTCATCCTCTCTCATCCCCTTCTCCTGCCTTCAATCTTTCCCAGCATCAGGGTCTTTTCAAATGAGTCAGCTCTTCGCATTAGGTGGCCAAAATATTGGAGTTTCAGCTTCAACATCAGTCCTTCCAATGAACACTCAGGACTGCTCTCCTTTAGGATGGACTGGTTGGATCTCCTTGCTGTCCAAGGGGCTCTCAAGGGTCTTCTCCAGCACCACAGTTCAAAAGCATCAATTCTTTGGTGCTCAGCTTTACAGTCCAACTCTCCCATCCATACGTGACTACTGGAAAAACCATAGCCTTGACTAGACGGACCTTTGTTGGCAAAGTAATGTCTCTGTTTTTTAATATGCCGTCTAGGTTGGACATAACTTTCCTTCCAAGGAGTATGCGTCTTTTAATTTCATGGCTGCAGTCACCATCTGCACGGATTTTGTAGCCCCCAAAAGTAAAGTCAACCCCTGTTACCACTGTTTCCCCATCTATTTGCCATGAAGTGATGGACCGGATGCCATAGATCTTAGTTTTCTGAATGTTGAGCTTTAAGCCAAATTTTTCACTCTCTTCTTTTACTTTCATCAAAAGATTCTTTAGTTCTTCTTCACTTTCTGCCATAAGGGTGGTGTCACCTGCATGAGTGAAATTGCTCAGTCATCTCCAACTCTTTGCGATCCCATGGACTGTCGCCTACCAGGCTCCACCATCCATGGAATTTTCCAGGCGAGAGTACTGGAGTGGGTTGCCATTTCCTTCTCCAGGGTATCTTCCCAACCCAGGATCGAACCTAGGTCTCCCGCATTGGAGGCAGACACTTTACCATCTGAGCTACCAGGGAAGCCCGTCATCTGCATTTCTGAGGTTATTGATATTTCTTCCCTGCAATCTTGAGTCCAGCTTGTGCCTCATCCAGAGAAGTGGTACAGATGAAACTATTTCCATAACGGGAATAGAGACATAGAGCGAGAGAACAGACACGTGGAGACTGTGGGGAAGAGAAGGGTGGGACAAACTGGGAGGTGAGGACTGACATATATACACTACCTTGTGTAAAATAGATAGCCAATGGGAACCTGCTGATTAGCACACGGTTGCTCTGTGATGTCCTAGCTGGATGGGATGTGGGCTAGCACAGAGGTTGAGAAAATGGGCCTTGTTCAAGTAAAGTCTTCATACTACAGTTGGGCAGGGGAGGGAGGATTGTTTAAGTTTATTTGTTTTATTTGTATTTGTTATTATGCTTATTTATTTGTACAAAGCTTCTGTCCCAGTCTCTATACTCAGAAAGTACCTAATCTTTAGGGGAAAGTTCAGGAGAACAGAAAGGTCAGGAGAACTGCAAGTATGAAGTCATAGTCCAGTGAATGAGATTCAGAATCTAGAGGATGCTTTTCCCCTGAGGCACCAGTGCCCCCGGTGCCCTCGAGGGTTTCTTCATGTTGAGAACTATCTGTGCCGCCTTAAGATGCATAAACTGTTCTTGTGCTTACAGTGTGGGAAAACATTTACACAAAAGAAAAATCTCAACAGGCACATTCGAGGGCACATGGGCATACGGGCCTTTCAGTGTACTGTGTGCCTGAAGACATTTACTGCGAAAAGCACACTTCAGGACCATTTGAATATACACAGTGGGGATCGGCCATACAAATGCCACTGTTGTGACATGGATTTCAAGCACAAATCTGCCCTCAAAAAGCATTTAACCTCTCTCCATGGCAGAAGCAGTGGTGAAAAACTACCCAGGCATGATCTGGAAAGGCAAAACCTACTGTAGCTAGAACCACACCTTGTTATGTAAGCTGTATATGATTCTGTTGGGCAAGTCTTTCTATAGAAATGCAGCATTTGTAATATTGCATTTCCACCCCCATCTTTAGATCTTATTTTTGGTCTACCTACACATGATATGACTTCACTTTCACTTTTCACTTTCATGCACTGGAGAAGGAAATGGCAACCCACTCCAGTGTTCTTGCCTGGAGAATCCCAGGGATGAGGGAGCCTGGTGGGCTGCCGTCTATGGGGTCGCACAGAGTTGGACACGACTGAGGGGACTTAGCAGCAGCAGTTCCTACCTATGGGTGATCATTGGACCCATATGCGCATTTTACTCCTGTTGTTTACTAGCTATGTGATGTTGAAGGTGATGTTAAAATTTCTTTCTTTTGCTTTTTCAAATGCAGAAGGGGGTAATAACAATACCTAACAATCAGAATTGTCAGGCTTAAATGAGATAGCATATGTAAAGTTCTTAGAAATGTCTGTGAAAGCCCCTCCCGCCAAAGACTACCAGGAAGGAGGAACGCATGTAGTTGAACCAGTGGAGTTTTATTACTCATAAAGAATGAGAACATGCACTTTGGGATGGAGTTTCTCAGTAAGAGGTGCTAGAAAGGCCTGATAGGATTTCAACTTTGGTTAGGTGATTTTGGAAGACTCTTCAGAAGCAGAAGGAGAAGGGTTACTCTGAATTTCAGTGCTGTCAGGGATTGGGGACTGTTTGAAGATTGGATAACTTAGTAAATCTTATCTGGTTGGATGGCAGGCTAAAGAATGAGGCTAAAGCCATAACTGACAAAGGAGGACAGTCACTGATAGTCTCAGAAAGTTTAGTAGTGACTTCCCACCAACCTTATTCTGTAAGACTGGTTATGTCAATGAGAAGAACAATAAGGCCTATCTGTGAATGTCAGGCCAGCTTCCAAAAACACCAAGGCCCACCTCAGGTCCTGGACATAGAGAAGGTACTGAATATAAATAAGCAGGAACTATTATTATAATTAATTTTCAAGCTTTATATAAAGCACCTTTACATTTTTCTCATGGAAATTCTTTGTGATTACAATGCACCTATGAAAATATCTTTGTCTGTTAATAAACTTCACATTTTTAAAGTACATTTTATATATGTTTATTACTTAAACACCACAACAGCATGCACTGCCCGTCATTCTGATGCCCCAACAAGAAGTATATGATAAACTCCCGAGTCAGCAGTTTTGGAAGTGCTACCTTGTGCCAGCCTCCATGCCCAAGACTGGAACAAAGTTGAATGAAGCAAAAAGAGAAGACTGGAGAAGACTGGAATCTAGGAATGTGTTTCTTGGCTTTATCATTTCTGTTCAGTCTAAACGTCCAAACAATTAGTAATGCAATCCTTATGAGGGTTCACTCTTAATGATTATATAAGCAAGTCGTGAAAAGCTGAGGGAAGGGATGGATCATTTCCAGTTGATATTTTTTTTAATGACAATTCTATGAGATACCATTTTACCCTCATCAGACTGGCAAAATGACAAAGTTACATGTCACCAAGTTTTCACCTATGTGTAGGGATTTCTGCATAGATGATAAGAGTGCAAAACTGGTTAAGCCAGTTTAGACAGCAACTTGGAAATGGTAAAGGTGCATGTACTTATGACCCAGCAATTCCATGTCTCATGTCTCCCTGGAGAAGCTCAAAGATGTTGTGCAAATATATTTCCTGAACATTTGTAAGAACTAAAAAGGGTAAAGCATTTAAATATCCTGCAGTCAGGGAGAGAATAAAATACAGAGAGGCTTGTTATGCAGTAGAAATAGAGAAATTAAGTGTCTCTGTATATTTATATATGGCATAATATATATAAATGTAATGTGTATGTGTGATAACACTGCAAAAACATGAGGGAAATAAACACAATGATGTCATCTAGTTCCAAAGAAGAAAGGAAGAATATGGAAGGAACTAAGCTGAAATGTTATTGCTAAAGTTTCTGTAAATGTTTTTATCTATTAAAAGGAAAAGACCCTGGAATAAACAAACCTTGTCCAGCATATTGAACTCTGCGCTCTGCTATTCCTTGATACATAGGAGGCACACCAAGACCATTTCCCTGATGGTGGTATAAAAACCTGATTGTCCTTCACACCATCTATTGAAAATCTGTGGCAGCTAGTGGTTTTATAAACCATACATTCAAATGTCTTTTTGCAGATATTAAAGTTTTATTGTAGGGTCAATTTAATATCCACATGTATGTTAAATCTTTGCATACTGTAATTAAATTAATTTCTTGTGATGGTGGTGGTGACTAGTGCTCACTTAAAATCCACCCAAGCACTTATTTCCCTCTTCTTAACTGGAACTCATACTTATGAGGTATGGTACCCATGATCCACAGTGTAGTCATGAGTCAAATTCATATTTTGTGTATCTGGCTATAAATTTTACATAATATTTAGTTTGATACTATAAATCCATTTGATTTTAATATGGTGGTGTGTGTGTATGTGCCGTGCACACACTTTAGTTTCATGAGCCTTGGGAAATTGATTCCACAAATATCATAAATAGATATAAATGTATAAGGCTTATTTTTCTGGCAAAGCAATCAGCACATTCCTCTTATTTATTGAATCACTGACTTTGGTGTTATGTAGAGATGTTTGTAGACCAATTTCAGAACAGAATTAAAATATTATGAGAATTACAGCTTTAAAAAAAGGGAAAGATCCACAGCAAATCTAGCAGAATGGTAACACATATTTAATCTCAGTAAGTGGGAATATTTGTGTCTATTTTTTGGTAATTTTCTGTTTATTGGAAATGTTTCATATTAAGGGGTTTTTTGGTGTGAAAATAAGTGTTTTTTTAATATCAAATCTTTAACAAACTATATAAACTGACAGAAATAAAGGAAGTTTAGATAGCTCCCTTAACTCTCAATTTCTTCAGAAAATTTTAATTTGTTGGCATTGAGCTAACATGTAAGGAAGTAAGTTCATTTTAATTAAAGTAATTATTAATTAAAATAATTAAAGTAATTATTTCATTTTTCCTTAAGTTCATGTAAGGAAAAGTGAAGTAATTAATTCCCTTTTAGGATGATGTTAATTTTTTTTTGAGTAATCAAACATATATCCTTCTCCACCTGCCTTCCCACTTTTTTCTATTCTCTCCTCTCACATGCATTCTCTCCCTTAAATTAGTACAGAGCAAACAAGGAAAATCATTACATTTTCCTCTTTCAGTTAAATTACAAATTCTACTCTTTGCCAGGAATTCTTTCCAAGTGGTCAGTGTATTAAAACACAAACCATTAAGAAATGGCAACCACTCCAGTATTCTTGCCTGGAGAATTCCATGGACAGAGGACCCTGGCGAGATCCATGGGATCACAGATATGAGTGAGCAGCTAACACTTAAACCACAGTCACTAACTCAAACCTAGTGAAATTTAATATTACCATTTTCACCATTGCTTTAACACCTGACTCCAGTGGAGGAATGCCTCAACTATCCATAAATTCTGTAGCATTTTGTGCTTAATGACAGGGTATTCAAATAATTGTCTGGCCATTAACAATGACTTTGCACTTTCCTTCCAAATCCTTGATGGCAAGATAAAGCAGCACTGCCTCCAGGACTGGATATGAGGCATGGCTTCTACCACGCTTTCCACATTTGTCTGTCTTGGTTAAAATCGCTGCTGTTTTACAATAGAATGTTAGGTTAGAAAAGTCAAATCACATTCACAGAATTATCACTGATATATCATGCATGAGTCTATACAGGGTTTCTCAGCTCAGCACTATTAACTTCTGGAGCTGGATGTTATGGGAGGGACCATCCTATACAATGTAGGATGCATAGTAGCATTCCTGACTTTTACTACTAGTTTTCCCCAAACATTGCCAAGAATCCCTGAAGGACTGAGTAACAATGGGTTGGCCGAAATGTTCATTCGGTTTATTCCATAAAATGGCTGTAGCAGCGCTTAGTTGTCTTTAACTTCATTAGAAACAATTTTTTAGATTATGTTGTGACAGCTGTCTTCTCAGTGTGCATTTAAAAATATCAAACAAACATTAAAATTGGTGAATTTTTGTATAGCCATTTTAACAGTGAAAATGGAGGAAAGCAATCAACATTGTCAGCGTATTGTGCTTTATTATTTCAAGAAAGGTAGAAACATAGCCAAAACACACACACAAAAATTGTGCAATGTATCGAGAAAGTGCTATTACTGATCCAACATGTCAAAAGTGGTTTGCAAAGTTTCATGCTGGAGATTTCTCACTGGATGATGCTCCACAGTTGGGTAGACCAATTAAAATTGATAACAATCAAATCGAGACATTAATTGAGAACAATCAATGCTATACCACACAGGAGATAACCAACATACTCAAGATATCCAAATCAAGTGTTGAAAATCATTTACACCAGCTTGATTATGTTATTTATAATCACTTTAGTATTTGGGTTCCACATAAGTTAAGCAAAAAACACATTCTTGATCACAATTCCTCATGTGATTCTCTATTAAAACATAATGAAAATATTCCATTTTTATAACACATAGTGACAAGCAATGAAAAGTGAAATGAACCGCCACCAACCATACCAAAGGCTGGTCTTCATCCAAAGAAGGTGACTTTTGTATATATGGTGGGATTGGAAGGGAGTCCTCTCTTATGAGCTCCTTTGAGAAAACCAGACGATTAATTCTAACAAGTATTGCTCCCAGTTAGACCAGCTGAAAGTATCACTCGACGAAAACTATCTCATTGACTGAAAACTCATAATCTTCCATCAGGGTAAAACAAGCCCACATGTTTCTTTGATGACCAGCCAAAAACTGTGACAGCTTTCCTGGGAATTTCTGGTTCATCTGCCATATTCACCAGACAGTGGAACTTCAGATTTCCATTTATTTTGGTCTTCACAAAATTCTTTTAATGGAAAAAATTTTAATTCCCTGGAAGACTATAAAAGGCACCTGGAAGAATTCTTTGCTCAAAAAGATAAAAAATTTTGGGGAAAAAAAAGTTTGGGGAAGATGGAATTATGAAATTGCCTGAAAAATGGCAGAAGATAGTGGAACAAAATGATGAGTATATTGTTCAATAAAATTTTTGGTGAAAGTGTAAAATGTCTTTTTACTTAGAAAACCAAGGGAAGGTTTTGGCCAACACAATATTTCATTGTATGGATATAGCACATAACATATTTTGTTTATCCACTCATCAATTAATGGTCATTTGGATTTTTTTCTTTCTTTTCACTATTATGAATAATGCTACTATAAATATTCATGCACGAGTTTTTGTGTGGCTTTAAGTGTCTCTTTCTCTTGGATACATGCACAGGAGGGGTATTGCTGGCTCATATGCTAACTGTTTAAAGGAAATGTCAGACCTTTCCAAAGTGGCTGCACCATCATCCATTCCCATTAGCAGAGATGGTTCCAATTTCTGCACATCCTTGCCAAAAAAAAATTTTTTCCCTGACTTTTTAAATTTAGCCATGCTAGTGTGTGTCAAGAGGCACCTCACTGTAATTTTTATATGCTGCTTATTTTTTGTAAAGAAAATGTAATTGCAATAGAGCTTTGCCTGTTCTTTTATGTATTGTCTATAGCTGCTTTTGCTCTGTAGCTGTAGCATACTTGGGACAGATACACTGGCCTGAAAAACCTAAAATGCTTGCTGTCTGGCCCTTTATAGAAAACTGTTTTCTGACTCCTGATAAATTCTTTTCCCCCTTGGTGTATCACAATTAGTTTTATCAGGTTATTTCTTTTTCCTCAATGAGAGCAATATTCTAGTAAGAAGAAAATATTAACTTTGAACAAATGTTCGTGATAGAACCAAGCTCTTCCCTTTGCTATATTATACAATCACAGAGGCTTTAACATTAAAAAAATAATCTATTTAACAAGGTCAAGAAGATCGTGCTACCATAATGAATCATTGTGAAGCACAGTTGATTTAAGGTATGAAAAGCAAAATTATTATAAGGTATGCTATTCTTCTTAAAACATATTTGAGTAATTTGTGCTCTGCTAAGTTTTCTCCAGGGTCTTATGCTGTAAGTTCAAATAGAAATTTTTCATAGGGAATGTAATTAGCATAGTTTAATGTCATGCTTAATAGTTTCCTGTGATGTTGTTATTAGGAAAATAATCTGCCCAAGTTTGTAGATGATAGAGCTGTTTAAAAGGAAACAGGAGCATTCCTTAAATATTAACTAACTTACATTAATACTAATATTAACACTTAGCTAAGTTTCAGTTGGAGTTTCCCTGGTGGCTCAGACAGTAAAGACTCTGCCTTCAATGCAGGACACCCGTGTTCAATCCGTGGGTTGGGAAGATGCCTTGGAGAAAGGAATGGCAACCCACTCCAGTATTCTTGTCTGGAGAATTCTATGAACAGAGGAGCCTGGCGGGCCACAGTCCACAAGTTCGCGAAGAGCTGGACACGACTGAGGGACTAACACTTTCAAGGTTCAGTTGAAAGTGTTAAATGTTACTACCAGATCACACTCTCAAGATTTGAAATAAATAGCAAAAAGAAATTAAGAAATCATTAAGACTATGATAAGATTGCAGTTTACCTTCATATTACTAACACATAGATATAATTTGTTGAGTCACTTGGATAATAATTAGTCTAATAATAACAAATAGTAACTATATCACTCAAAGCTAAAAATACATGCAAAATTAGCTAGAATTCCATGGTACCCTACAGAGATTTTCATATATTCTTTTACTTTCATTAATGTCTCTTTCTCATCACCATATATGTTTCTCTTATTTTAAATCTTAGATGAATTGTTGTATCCTGGGCATTCTATAAAATTAATGTAAATCTAATAAAGCCTTTCTTTACTGGGGTCTCTTCTAAAGGCATTCTTTTGTATGTATTATTTGCATTGCCTCTAATTCTTTAGCTGAGCTCATCCTAATACAATAGACTGAAAATGATTTTGTTAATTTGCTGTGACTAACCTATTGATGTCTCTATCTTGTCATGAAAGCATATTGTATAATTAGTTGCGATGCTTAGCAAAGTTAGCATCCTTAGGTTTTTTGCCTGCATGTCTGAAATATTTACAATTTCCAATGAAATCAGGCTCTGGCTGCACATTACTCTGAACCTGCAGCCACATGTGATCATAATTTTATGTCAGATCTCAGTCCTTGATCGCCTCTCCATTTGCTGCCATTAATAAAGTATCATTCTTTTTTTTAGTTGACATGTAACATTGTATTACTTTTAGGTATACAACAAAATGATTTTATATTTGTACACATATAGGTATATATGACCTTATCTACCAGAGGGCAGACAGAATGGAAATCAAAATTACAGAAAACTAGCCAAACTGATCACTTGTATCACAGCTTTGTCTAACTCAATAAAACTAAGAGCCATGCCATGTAGGGCCAACCATGAACAGTATGAAAAGACAAAAAGATAGGACACTGAAAGATGAACTCCTCAGGTTGGTAGATGCCCAATATGCTATTAGAGATAAGTGGAGAAATAACTCCAGAAAGAATGAAGAGATGGAGTCAAAGCAAAAACAATGCCCAGTTGTTGATGTGACCTTTGAGGGAAGTAAAGTCCGATGCTGTAAAGAACAATATTGCACAGGAACCTAGAATGTTAGGTCCATGAATCAAGGCAAATTGGAAGTGGTCAAACAGGAGATGGCAAGAGTGAATGTCAATATTTTAGGAATCAGTGAAACAAAAGAGATCAGAATGGGCGAATTTAGTTCAGATGACCATTATATCTACTTCTGTGGGCAAGAATCCCTTAGAAGAAATGGAGTAGCCATCGTAGCCAACAGAAGAGTCTGAAATGCAGTTCTTGGGTTCAATCTCAAAATTGACAGAATGATCTCTGTTCATTTCCAAGGCAAACCACTCAATATCACAACAATCCCAGTCTATGCCCCAACCAGTAATGCTGAAGAAGCCGAAGTTGAATGGTTCTATGATGACCTACAAAACCTTCTTAAACTAACACCGAAAAAGATGTCCTTTTCATCATAGGGAACTGGAATTCCCTAGGAAGTCAAGAGATACCTGGAGTAACAGGCAAGTTTGGCCTAGGAGTACAAAATGAAGCAGGCCAAGGCTAACAGAGTTTTGCCAAGAGAACATACGTGTCATAGCAAACAACCTCTTCCAACAACACGAGAGAAGACCCTCATGGACATGACCAGATGGTCAATACTGAAATCAGATTGATTATATTCTTTGCAGTCGAAGATGGAGAAGCTCTATACAGTCAGCAAAAACAAGAACTAGGGCTGACTGTGGCTCAGACCATGAACCCCTAATCGCAAAATTCAGACTTAAATTGAAGAAAGTAGGAAAAACCACTAGGCCATTCAGGCATGACCTAAATCAAATCTCTTATGATTATACAGTGGAAGTGACAAATAGATTCAAGGGATTAGATCTGATAGAGAGTGTGCTTGAAGAACTATGGACAGAGGTTCATAACATTGTACAGGAGTTGATGATCAAATCCATCCCCAAGAAAAAGAAATGGAAAAGGGCAAAGTGGTTGTCTGGAGAGGCCTTACAAATAGCTGAGAAAAGAAGAGAAGCAAAAAGCAAAGGAGAAAGAAAAGATACATCCATCTGGATGCAGAGCTCCAAAGAATAGCAAGGAGAGATAAGAAAGCCTTCCTAAGTGATGGATGCCAAGAAATAGAGAATAACAATAGAATGGGAAAGACTAGAGATCTCTTCAAGAGAATTAGATATCAAGGGAACATTTCATGCAAAGATGGGCACAAAACAGGATAGAAATGGTATGGATCTAACAGAAGCAGGAGATATTAAGAAGAGATGGCAAGAATACACAGAAGAACTATTGAAAAAATATCTTAATGACCCAGATAACCACCATGGTGTGATCACTCACCTAGAGCCAGACATCCTGGGATGCGAAGTCAAGTGGGCCTTAGGAAGCATCACTACGAACAAGGCTAGTGTAGGTGATAGAATTCCAGTTAAACTATTTCAAATCCTAAAAGATGATGCTGTGAAAGTGCTGCACTCAGTATGTTAGCAAATTAGGAAAACTCAGCAGTGGCCACAGGACTGGAAAAGGTCAGTTTTTATTCCCATCTCAAAGAAAGGCAATGCCAAAAAATGTTTAAACTATGGCACAATTACACTCATCTCACATGCTACAAAGGTAATGCTCAGAATTCTCCAAGCTAGGCTTCCACAGTATGCAAACTGAGAACTTCCAGATGTTCAAGCTGGTTTTAGAAAAGGCAGAGGAACCAGAGATCAAATTGACAACATCCAGTGGACATAGAAAACGCAAGAGAGTTCCAGAAAAACAGCTACTTCTGCTTCATTGACTACGTCAAAGCCTTTGACTGTGTGGATCACAAGAAACTGTGGAAAATTCTGAAAGAGATGGGAATACCAGACCATCTTACCTGCCTCCTGAGCAATCTGTATGCAGGTCAAGAAGCAACAGTTAGAACAAAACGTGGTTCCAAATTAGGAAAGTAGTAGGTCAGGGCTGTATATTGTCACCATGCTTATTTAACTTCTATGCAGAGTACACTATGTGAAGTGCCAGACTGGATGAAGCACAAGTTGGAATCAAGATTGCCGGGAGAAATATCAATAACTTCATATATGGGGATGACACCAACCTTATGGCAGAAAATGAAGAGGAACTGAAGAGCCTCTTGATGTAGGTGAAAGAGGAGAGTGAAAAAGCTGATCAAAACTCAACATTCAAATAATGAAGACCATGGCATTTGGTCCCATCACTTCATGGCAAATAGATGGGGAAACAATGGAAACAGTGGCTGATTTTATTTTGGGGGGCTCTAAAATCACTGCAGATGGTAACTGCAGCCATGAAATTAAAAGACGCTTACTCCTTGGAGGAAAGCTATGACCAACCTAGACAGCATATTGAAAAGCAGTGACGTTACTTTGCCAACAAAGGTCGGTATAGTCAAAGCTATGGTTTTTCCAGTAGTCACATATGGATATGAGCGTTGGACCATAAAGAAAGCTGAGTGCTGAAGAAATAATGTCTTTGAACTGTGGTGTTGGAGAAAGCTCTTGAGAGTCCCTTAGACTGCAAGGAGATCAAATCAGTCAACCCTAAAGGAAATCAATCCTGAATATTCATTGAAAGAACTGATGCTGAATCTGAAGCTCCAATACTTTGGCCACCTGATGCAAATAACTGACTCCTTAGAAAAGACCTTGATGCTGGGAAAGATTGAAGGCAGAAGGAGAAGGGGATGACAGAAGATGAGTTGGTTGGATGGCATCATTGACTCAATGGACAAGAGTTTGAGTAAACTCTGGGAGTTGATGATGGGCAGGGAGGCCTGGCATGCTGCAGTCCATGGAGTCACAAAGAGCTGGACATGGCTGAGCAACTGAACTGATATTCATATGTGTGCGTGTATATATATATATTTTAAAAAAAAATTTTTTTTTCTCGGTTGTGCCTCTCGGCTTGTGGGATCATAATTCTCCAAACAAGGATTGAGCCTGGGCCCCTGGCAATGAGAATATAGAGTCCTAACCACTGGCTGCCAGGGAATAACTTGTACATATTTTGAAATGATTCCACAATAATTCTACTTAACACATGTCACCTTATATAGTTACGAAAAAATTCTTTTTCTTGTGATGAGTATCCTCTCAAACATCTCTACTTGCTTATTTCTCGCGATGTCTCTCTAAACAGTATTTCCCTGACCTTTGCTGGGTATAACATCTCATCCTGTAGTATGCCTCAAGGTAGAAAATCTGGTTCAGTTCCACTTTTTACATGGCTTTCAAGTAACAAAATGACTAGAGGAGTTCATGATTCTATGATACAAGAATGTATCAGTTTTCTTATCTGCAAAATTAAGAGGTTAAATTGTTCTTCAGATATTCCAGCTAAGATGCTCAGAGCTCTAATCTTTCATATCAGTCCTTCCAAGGCCACTACAGACAGGGAGGGAAAAGGAAATGGAATGATTCTGGGCCCTCTTCCAAGGGATATTTAACACTGCTTTTACTTATAGCACATGAAATTCTTCAACACTAGGTTTCATGTGAAACCAAAAAGGATTTGGAAAAATAGAGTAAAAAAAAATTATTAAATAACATGCGATCTAAATCAGCTTTTCTCAATTTTGTTTTTTATACTATCACACCCTTAAAGAGTCTTTGTAGATGTTTCTCCTAATTGCCCCCTTGTAAATTTTTAATAGTTTGGATACACTATCTATTGCATTTATTTATCACTGCTTTATACATAAAAAAAAGAACTTTTTTTGCCACCTAAGAACCAGCTTTCATACTTTTGGCATGAGATTTTAAAAAGGTGAAAGTTGCTCAGTCCTGTCTGACTCTTTGCAACAAACAGGCTCCTCTATCCATGGAATTCTCCAGGCCAGAATACTGGAATGTATAATTGTTTCCTTCTCCAGGGGATCTTCCCAACCCAGGGATGGAACTTGGGTATCCTGTATTGCAGGCAAATCTTTACCATCTGAGCCACCAGGCATGAGATACCAGCAGTGATATCAGCTCACTTGTCATCCTCTAAATGCTGTACAAAATTCATTGTATAACTAACTGGGTGACTTGAGCTACTTACTCATCCTCTGAGAATCTCTATTTCCATTTACAAAACAGGAGAAATAATTTACAGGCATATTTTCAAGATTAATTGAAGTAACACATATGAAAGAGTTCTGGGCTTCCCTGGTGGTGTTAGTGGTAAGTCCAGCCTGCCAATGCAGAAAACATAAGAGACGGTGATCCCTCCAGATTCCCTGGAGGAAGGCATGGCAATCCATTCCAGGATTCTTGCCTGTAGTCTCCATGGACAGAGGAGCCTGGATGTCTCCAGTCCATAGGGTCGCAAAGGGTCAGACATTACTGAACTGACTTAGCACACATGCACACATACAAAAGTGTTCCAGCAAAGTGCTAGGTACACAGCAGATATTCAGTGTTATTTTTCCTTCTCCTTAAAAGTCCCATTCAGGCTGACATTTTATGATATCACAAGTCTAGTATTTTCCCAATTTAAACATTTAACAAAACTGAACCTCTCACAATCTCCATCCCAATTGCTTATGTTTGCCAGTACCACCATAGTTCTTCAGCAGTCCAGGCAGAAATCCTGAGAGTTATTTTTGACATTTCTTGCCTTTGACAACTTATACCCACGTCAAGGTGGTACAAGGTGAACAGCGAGCGCCAGCCCAAAGTATGAAAAGGAAGAATGTTTGCCCCTCTGAGAATCAGACTAGTTAAAGCTATTGGGTTTTTTCCTAGGTTAAAGGACTGATAACTTTGACATCAAGAGTACATTAATCTTTGTCAAGAAAAATATTCATCAGAAGGCTGGCAGTCAGAACTGGAGAGGAGAAAAAAAATAGATCATCCCGCAGATACCTAAATCGAACACACACAAAGGTGAGATCAACATCTTTCTATCTGCCTCTCGCTCAGTCACCTCAGCACACAGCAACATGGCCGACCCAGTTACCTAAGCAGAAACCTGCACCCTTTCACATTCAGCCTCTGAATCCTGTCAATCCTCAGTACACCTCAAATCCATTCTCTCCACACCACTGCCCTGCCTCAGGCCCTGTTCCCCTGCAAGGCTGAACAGACCTCCCACCCAGTGCACCCTACAGACTGGGGCCATCGAGCGCTCTGAAAGGTTATCGATTGCCTACTTTAAAATCGGGTTTAAAATGCAGCTCCTCCAGCTATCTCAACTCTCTGATCTCTCTCAAGAAGAAGAGGGGAAACCTGCCAAGCAGAAACTGCCATAAACCAATGTGGCCTGCAGGTTGCCTTGACTGGAGAATAGGCAGCCAAAAAGCATTCAGACTATCTCCCTGAAGTCATGGAATATATACCTTTTGTTGACTTAAGAGAAAGCTTGACTTAACCTGGAGAATGGAATGATTTTAGCAAGGAGTTTAGCAAGCTCTTAATATGTTTAGGTGGTCACCACACTCGTGGAGACTTCTCTCTGCATTGTCTTTGCTTTTCCTCCTGGACATGAAGAAGAGATCTGCATTTTAATAAGCAGAGAATTCACTAAGTTTATCTTCAGTGTCATCATGAGAAACACTGGACTGGAAGAAACACAAGCTGGAATCAAGATTGCCGGGAGATATATCAATAACCTCAGATATGCAGATGATACCACCCTTATGGCAGAAAGTGAAGAGGAACTAAAAAGCCTCTTGATGAAAGTGAAAGAGGAGAGTGAAAAAGTTGGCTTAAAGCTCAACACTAAGAAAACGAAGATCATGGCATCTGGTCCCATCACTTCCTGGGAAATAGATGGGGAAACAGTGGAAACTGTGTCAGACTTTATTTTGGGGGCTCCAAAATCACTGCAGATGATGACTGCAGCCATGAAATTAAAAGACGCTTACTCCTTGGAAGAACCTAGATAGCATATTCAAAAGCAGGGACATTACTTTGCCAACTAAGATCCGTCTAGTTAAGGCCATGGTTTTTCCTGTGGTCATGTATGGATGTGAGAGTTGGACTGTGAAGAAGGCTGAGCGCTGAAGAATTGATGCTTTTGACCTGTGGTGTTGGAGAAGACTCTTGAGAGTCCCTTGGACTGCAAGGAGATACAACCAGTCCATTCTGAAGGAGATCAGCCCTGGGATTTCTTTGGAGGGAATGATGCTAAAGCTGAAACTCCAGTACTTTGGCCACCTCATGCGAAGTGTTGACTCATTGGAAAAGACTCTGATGCTGGGAGGGATTGGGGGCAGTAGGAGAAAGGGACGACCAAGGATGAGATGGCTGGATGGCATCAAGGACTCGATGGACATGAGTCTGAGTGAACTCCGGGAGATGGTGATGAACAGGGAGGCCTGGCGTGCTGCGATTCATGGGGTCGCAAAGAGTCGGACACGACTGAGCGACTGAACTGAATCTTCAGTGTCAAATGGTTTGGGTTAGTTTTATAAATAATTTCCTTGGGATCTCTCTTCAATTTCTCAGTACTATTCTACTCTTTCTATCATTAGGAAGCCTGATTCATAGTTCTGTGTTGTTTAAATGACTATTTTTCCTTTTTTCATCTTTCTAGTTTCAATTTTACTGTAAAATCTTTTCAAGAATCTGCAATTTAGACCCTAATGTCATCTCTCTTTCTTCTATTTTCCAATAAATCCTTTCCTTGACCTCAGGTTACATCTTCATAAATAAGTTTCCAAGAGTTTTCTTTTCTTAAAGGCAAATGCTGGAGCCTAATTACTATCTCACCATATGGTTTCTCTTCTCTTCTTTATTCCTGAAAACAATCACGCAATTCTCCTGCGATTGCTATCGAAATTCATCTGACCTCTTCCCATTATATTTGTACACCTCTAAACTTACCATCTGTTGTTGTCTTTCAGATGGTTACTAAATCCTGAATTCATTTTAAGGTCCTGCCATCGGTCTAACTCTATTTTCACCTCTCTCAGTTATGTGATTCCCTAAACCTAATTTTCATTTCTTACTACCAGGAGGCAGTGAGCTGTTGTAAACAAAATAAAACATCCTCTCTTCATTTACACCATGACAAGGAAGAGCTGCACTTCACCCGTTTCCTGAAAAGTGGTGCTGACCAAGGACAAACTAGTCTGGCCAAGGAAGAAATGAGCATTCAGGAGGAGGCTGAACAGACAGCCGGATACATGAGGCCCTGTTAAAGTCTTCAGGGGGATGGACACCCAGGACACACAGGCCCAGATTTTCTTTCCTAATTCTTGTATTTTTGACAGCTAAAACCACAGGGCTATGAAAACACATGTTAGCCCTCCACCAAACCTTTGTTAAACCTTGGTGTTCAGTCTTAATCTATTTATTGATACTTTTAGTAACCTCTGTCCTTAATAAATTTGCTCAAATGCTTTTTGAAATTCAGTACTACATTTAGTTTAACCTAACTTTCTAAAGAAAGCTGAGTGCCAAAGAACTGATGCTTTTGAACTGTGGTATTGGAGAAGACTCTTGAGAGTCCCTTCGACTGCAAGGAGATCCAACCAGTCCATTCTAATGGAAATCGGTCCTGAATATTCATTGGAAGGACTGATGCTGAAGCTGAAACTCCGATACTTTGGCCACCTGATGTGAAGAACTGACTCATTGGAAAAGACCCTGATGCTGGGAAAAACTGAAGGCAGGAGAAGGGGACGACAGAGGATGAGGTGGTTGGATGGCATCACTGACTCAATGGACATGAGTTTGAGTAAACTCCGGGAGTTGGTGATGGACAGGGAGGCCTGGCATGCTGCAGTTCATGGGGTCACAAAGAGTCGGACACGAGTGAACGACTGAACTGAACTGAACTTTCTAAACAGATTTTAGTGCTGCTTATAGCAATATGTTGTATATATAAACATTTTATAAACTGAAAATCACTCTAAAGTGTGTATATATTTTAATTTTCCCTGGCATGCATTTGCTGCCTGCTATATAGGTATCATATATGCTTTTTTTAATTTATATTTTATTTTAAGTATTTACATTTTATTTAAATGCAACATACATATTTTTCGGAGTTGTTAACATTAGTTTTCATTCCATGGACGATCTAACTAATGTTGTGAAGTTGGCTGAAAGCATGACAGATGGCAGGAAAACAGCATTTAGTGTTAAAACTGTGGCATAAATCATTCATAAGTGAATAACTTATCCTTCCATATGATCAAGGGTTGGTGTTTTCACCTGAAGACTGAAGACTGATAGAAAGTGCAGGTTTGAAGATATGCTTGTCACAAGTGTTTCCATTGCAAGTCACAAATTCTCAACTCGAAAGAGCTTAAGCAGAAAAGGGCATGTCTTTTTAAATAACAGAAAAATGTAACAATAAAAAGAACTAGATCTCAGAAGCTGGACCCAGAGTTTGGGATTGGTTATATAATTTGCATCATGAAAAAACAAGATGCCTTGTTTAAAATTTAATAAGACATTCAAGATGGCTACAGCAGAGCATTGAGCTTTCTGTGTGAGGCCCGTCCGAGCTCACAGTCCTGTGTGGCGTGCACGTTGCCCGGCCGTGAGAACAGCGTGCTAGGTCAAGTCGGCTGGGCCCTTCCTCTCTTTCTCCCTGACATCTCTCACGCCCACTTTTCTCTCCTGCTGAAATGGTTTAGCTGGTCTTCACTAATTCAAGCGAATAAAGTTTAGGGAGGGCTCTGACTGAGCACACCTGAGTGAAATGCCTAGGTTTGTTGAGGGGATGCAATGGGGCAGAGGAAAAGTCACACAAGTGAGAGAATGAGGGGGCAGGTGCATTCAAATCACGAGGAATTGCTGTGGGATTCCTGAAAGGAGACTGGGACGCTTGTACCAAACAAGGTGAGGTGGAACAGTGTCCTTACCAGGCAAAATTGAGATATCCACACAAAACCCATGGGACTTGGCTTGTCATCTTTATTGTTTGCAGTTTTTTAAACTTTCTTTCTTTTTTTTTTTTTAAACTTTCTGATCCACAGTATAAAGATTAAATGAGATGAATAATATTACAATATGAACATTCAATAAGGATTAGTTTCCTTTACATTCTCTAATGCTAGTGTGCATTCAAGGGTATAAAAAATGTCATCATTAAGTTGGGATTATGGTACAGTTTTTGGATTTTTATATAAAAGATACACAGCACAGTGAGTCTTGCGGTCCCTAACCCTTTTCTGCAAAACTCACACATGAAATGACTGAGAGGACCAATGGACAGACAATGACAGGAAACGTGTTTACAGTGTGAAGACCAGGGCTCTTCTCCAGGGCAGGTTTTCATAAGCAGAGCCAATGCACATTATCTGTAAGGATTTGACCTCTCTCAATTCCCCTGTGTCGATGGGCAGTCTGCCATGATAGACAAGGCTCTTCTGAAGATTCAGAGATAACAAGAGGGAATTTTAAACATTTACCAAGTGTAACTTCCCTAACAATCCTAAGAATCCTTTTTATACATTCCCTACCTGCCATTACCTATTCAGGTATCCAGACTATTTCATTTCTTTGCTTTTCTCATTCAACTTTTGAACTATATTCTAGAGTTTCCTTTCTTCTATATGTGGGTTTACTGACTGTGCCTTGGCCCATGCATTATTGAAAGTTTATTGAAGAGTAGAAAGAGGCTCTTCATACTCTCAGAGAGAAAGGAATTAAGTTTAATTTTTATGGAGAGCTGAATTGGGAATTTATTGCAGACAGAATTTATTTTTTAAAAAAAGCACAAAGATAGAATCAACATTTTGCTTTTGTTACGCAGAGCAACAAGGAGAATTGCCCAATCACTAATGTGAATTGCCAGTCATCTTAAACGCTAAACATTTTGAAAGTTATCTGTTCAATTACTCAGTTCTTTTCATAGCTTTAGTTTCGTTAATATGGACTATATCTTGAGGACTAAATTGAGAAGTAAAAAGAAATTTTAATCATGGTAGGTGATTAGTAGGTTTGAGTGGGTGGTTACAAAATAAAGCACATAAATTGAAAATACAGAGATTTTGTATACACTGATTCATGGAATCTCCTCTGTACGTTTTCATGAAGAAATCATGCTAATGTTAAATAAATGACTAATCTATTTTACCCTCTCTTTGTCTCTCTCTCTTAAACTCTGAGGAGTCAATGCTTTTGTAAAAGTCCTGGAGATAGCTGCAAGAGGAATTTTCATATGGATTTGGAGATAGCTGGGATCAAGCAAATAGTCTACTTGCCTTAAATGCCATGTGTAAGACTGAACAACAGATATTTTCTTACATGTGGCTTGCTAATTTATTTCATTCTTTCTGTCTCTTTACATGATCCATTCTGAAAATTTGTGTTGAGAAAGTGTAATTGAATCTTCTGCTCCTCCTGAAAAACAAAATCTAATTTCTCCCATTAATATGCTATCTTTCAATACCAAAACTTAGAGAGAAGAATGCCTGTTACCAACCACAGCTTTACATTATGTGCAAATAGAAAGTCCACACCTTCCTTTAGTTTTATCCAAAAATACCAACACACTCTTCTAAGAAAAGCAGCAGAAGAGCAAACACAGCTATCACACTATCATGCTCTCCAAGGTATTTAACATCTATAAAAGGTTATCATTTTTACTTATAAATTCTGGCAATTCAGTCACTCTGCCCTGCCATAATTATGCATATTCACACATTCTCTGGAAGTCAGAAATTTGCCCACAATCAGTTTTAAAGCCATAATTTAGATGTTACTAGTTTTAAAGGAAATGAATGACCTCTAAAATTACTCCACATCAAACACGCTTTAGAAAACGTTCTAGATCCAGATCCATTTTTCTATTGTGCCTGCCTAATAGGAATGCTACAGTGCCTTGATTCACTGAAGAAGGAAACTGACATGGTTTTTCATTATATAGTAGAGCTGACCATAGAATATTTAAATTGGTTTCAAATTTTAGGTTAATGGTCTTACTGCTGTCCTGTTACTTACCTTCATTCATCTTAGTATTTTACGGTGTTAGACATTACCGTCTGCATAATGATCACAGGAGTTTTAGTGCAGGCCTCCTCTCTCCTCATTAATGCTACTACTAAACTTCACTTCTTAAGGAAAAATGATTATATTATATGCATATTTCAAAACAGATAATTATGCTGTAGAATGATTACTGCCCTATGTAGTACTTTAATTCTTATGTGGTGTGAAACTTGATTGTAAGCACCCAGAGAATATGTACTAAGTTTACCATTTTTCAAGTTATAAAAATAAAATAAATATGGTAATAAAAAATCCAATTTATGCAAGATTATAAAACACAAAGCAAAAACCTCCCATTCTTTACTCCTAGTACTATTTAGCAGAGATAACTACATTTAGCTGTTTTTATTTCAAGTTATTTTGGTTATTACTTGTGTAATACTGAATATTATGCTTATGTCCTGTTTTCTCAGTTTATTAGTACTCAACAGTATCAACTGACTATATTATGAAAGATGAGAAAATTAGCTTACCCCTACCTCTTCTGCTATCTTTTCCTCTCAAAGTTTGCTAATTGAACTTTTATTTCTGTTTAATGTTACCTTTATTTTTATTTACATATGTACACAAATATTTGCACACATTTATCATAAATACATAAATGTGATAATACAGTATATGTTTTATCTTAGTGCAGCTTTTTCTTTCTTTCTTTGTCTAATTTTCCCTCTCTTAATTCAGAAACACATTTATTTCCCATTTCAAAAATGTTTGTTGCTGTTGTTCAGTCACCAAGTTGTGTCAGACTCTTCACAACCCTATGGACTGCTGCAGCATGCCAGGCTTCCCTGTTCCTCACCATCTCCTGGAGTTTGCCCAAGTTCGTGTCCACTAAATTGGTGATGCCCTCCATCTATCTCACCCTTTGTCGCTCTCTTCTCCTTCTGCCTTCAAGCTTTCCTAGCATCAGGGTCTTTTCCTATGAGTTGCCTCTTCACATCAGTTGGCCAAAGTATTGTAGCTTCAGCTTCAGGATCAGTCCTTGCAATGAATATTCAGGGCTGATTCCCTTTGGGTTTGACTGGTTTGATCTCCTTTCTGTCCAAGGGACTCTCAGGAGTCTTCTCCAGCACCACAGTTTGAAAACATCAACTCTTCAGTGCTCTGCCATCTTTATGGTCCAACTGTCACATCCATACATGACTACTGGAAAGACCATAGACTTGACTATGCAGACCTTTGTTGGCAAAGAGATATCTTTACTTTTTGACACACTGTCTAGGTTTGTCATAGCTTTCCTGCCTATTAAACAGCCAATTAAACCTTTTGATGTTTTTCATGTGGTGCTAGAGAAGACTCTTGAGAGTTCCTTGGACAACAAGGATACCAAACCAGTCTATCCTAAAGGAAATCAACCCTGAATCTGCATTGGAAAGACTGATGCTGAAACTCAAGCTCCAATAGTTTGGCCACCTGATCCAAAGAGCCAACTCATTGGAAAAGATCCTCATGCTAGGAAAGGTTGAAGGCAAGAGGAGAAGGGTGTGACAGAGGATGAGATGGTTGGATGGCATCATCGATTCAGTGAACATGAGCTTGAGTAAACGCTGGGAGATAGTTAAAGACAGGGAAGCCTGGCGTGCTGCAGTCCATGAGGTTGCAAAGAGTCAGACACGACCGAGCGACTGAATAAGAACAATGACATGATTTTATAATAATGTGAAACATACACATTGCTCAATGGATGAAGAGTTTCAGTTTTGCAAGATGAAAAATTTATGGAGATCTATTGTACAACAATGTGGACATACTTAACATTACTGAACCACATACTTAAAATGGTTAAAATGAGTAAATCTATAGCAAATCTTCACTTTGTGCAATTACTTCGTAAACAGATTTTTCTGACTGCAGCTCAGTTAAGTAACACCAGTCTTCTAAGAACGTGGTTTCTGGGTCATGGTGCATGGGGATGACCCAGAAAGATGTTATGGGGAGGGAGGTGGGAGGGGGGTTCATGTTTGGGAATGCATGTAAGAATTAAAGATTTTAAAATTTAAAAACTAAAAAACTAAAAAAAAATTAAAATTAAAAAAAAAGAAAAAAGAAAAAAAAAAAGAACGTGGTTTGAATTTCAGTTGCCGCAATATATTAACTGTGAATGCACGTATAAAGTATAAACTTCACTGCCAACTTGTTAGTCTACAAGTCACCTTGTGAGTAACAAATATACATTATGATCGTGACCAATCATGACACTGTTTTCGAAATCTGTTAGTGACTGATCACTGCCTATTTTTTATTCAGTGTGTTGACAGCAAAGCGTGTAGTATATTGTTTCCTTGTCTCCCAGTGGTAAAACTATGTAACATTTTGCAAAATGAATAATCAAAAAGGAAAATAAACAACAGAGATGAAAGTGCAAGAAAAAATGGAAAGTCATAATGCTGAAGTGAAACTCCAACTGAACGTAAAAATACTGGCCATGGGGATGCTGACACTACTGCCCTTTCAGAGACTCCAGCTACTCAGCCAGAGGGACCGAGTGACGGTGAACTTACCCACATCAGTAAAGAAAGTGATTGTGATGGGAGAATGGAGTCCCCGAGGAAGTGACGCAAATAGAAGAAAACTTCACATTAAGGCATTTCTAGAGATATTTTGCAATATTAAAAGGATAAAACATCAGAAGCTGAATCAGTCTTTAAAAGAAGAATGACAGGAGTCCCTGGTGGCCTAGCCGTTAGGATCCTGGGCTTTCACTGCCACGGCCAGCGATCACACCCTGGCTGGGAGCTGAGACTGGCCCAGAAGCATGGCTTGGCCAAACACAGAGAAGGAGAGCAATGTTTGCCAAGGCATAGAAAAGAGACTTAGTCCATTATAGTGAGTTACCCAGTGGAGAAGGTAGTACTCTTCCAATCATCCTTGGTAAGTTTAACAGGTTTTTTATAGTGAAATAAAATCATTTAATTCTTAATGATCCTAACATTTGAACTTAAAGTGTACTAAATATATCATTTTACATTTGATAATTTCTCTATACTTTTATACCTAATTCTATGTGATTGGGGCTTTCCAGGTGGCCCTAGTGGTAAAGAACCCGCCTGCCAGTATAAGAGACTTAAGAGACACGCGTTCAGTCCCTGGGCTGGAAAGATCCCCTGGAGGAGGGCATGGCAATCCACACCAGTATTCTTGCCTGGAGAATCTCATGGACAGAGGAGCCTGATGGGCTATAGTCTGTAGTGTCACACAGAGCTGGACACTACTGAAGCAACTTAACACATATATGTAGCATGTATATGTGTAATTGACACTAAGAGAACTAAAGTATTGACTAAATGTGTGAAGGGTTTCAGAACAATCATAGTTTTCTCTACTGATTATTAAATCAGTGTGCAAGGGTTCAGTTGACTCAGTCATTTTTTATGATCTTCCTCTACATGCAAAGAGATGATACTCATAGTTTTTTCGCTCGTTAGTTATTTTACAAAATTGAGATCATGTTACCAACACTTTACTGCATTTTCCTCTTCTTGCTCATTTAGTATAGTTATGAGACACCTTTTAAACAGTTGAAGATTTCATAATATACATGTACTATGATTGCTTGAATATACTTTTACTAATGGGCATGAAAAATGTTTTTAGCTTTGTGCCACAATGATCGTTGCTGCAATAAACATTCTATAGCAATATTCTTAGGTACTGTTTATCCCCAGTGGCTCAGCAATACACAATTCACCTGCAATGCAGTAGACATGGAAAACGTGAATTTGATATCTGGATTGGGAAGATCCCCCAGAGGAGGAAATGGCAACCCACTCCAATATTCGTGTCAGGAATACCCATGGACAGAGGAGCCTGGTGGGCTGCAGTCCCTAGGATTGCAAAGAGTCAGGTATGTCTCAGTGGCTGAGACAAATGAATATTCTTAAGTGTTGTTTATTTCTATGGTACAAATTCCCAGGAGTGGAACACCTAGGTGTGATCTATGACTCATTTTTCCAATGAGTCAGTTCTTTGAATCAGGTGGCCAAAGTATTGGAGCTTCAGCGCCAGCATCAGTCCTTCCAATGAATATTCAGGGCTGATTTCCTTTAGGTTGGACTGGTTTGATCTCCTTGTAGTCCAAGGGACTTCTCAAGAGTCTTCTCCAACACCACAGTTCAAAAGCATCAATTCTTCGGTGCTTAGCTTTCTTTATGGTCCAACTCTCACATCCATACACGACTACTGGAAAAGCCATTGCTTTGGCTATACGGACCTTTGTTGGCAAAGTAATATCTCTGTCTTTTAACATGCTGTATAGGTTGGTCATCGCTTTTCTTCCAAGGAGCAAGCATCTTTTAATGTCGTGGCTGCAGTCACCATCTTCAGTGATTTTGGAGCCCAAGAAAATAAAGCCTGTCACTGTTTTCATTGTTTCTCTATCTATTTGCCACGAAGTTATGAGACCAGATGCCATGATCATCATTTTTTAAATGTTGTTTTAAGGCAGTTTTTTCACTCTCTTCTTTCGCTTTCATTAAGAGGCTCTTCAGTTCTTCTTCACTTTCTGCCTTGAGGGTGGTGTCATCTGCATATCTGAGGTTATTGATATTTCTCCCAACATCTTGATTCCAGCTTGTGCTTCATCCAGCCTGGCATTTCGCATGATATACTTTGCATATAAGTTGAATAAGCAGGGTGACAATATACTGATTCCCAATTTGGAACCAGTCTGTTGTTCCATGTCCAGGTCTAACTGTTGCTTCTTGATCTGGATACAGATTTCTCAGGAAGCAGGTAAGGTGGTCTGGTATTCACATCTCTTAAAGAATTTTCCACAGTTTCTTGTGATCCACACAGTCAAGGCTTTAGAATAATCAATGAAGCAGAAGTAGATGTCTTCCTGGAATTCTCTTGCTTTTTCTATGATCCATTAGATGTTGGCAATTTGATCTCTGGTTCCTCTGCCTTTTCTAAATCCAGCTTGAACATCTGGAAGTTCTCAGTTCATGTACTGTCAAAGCCTAGCTTGGAGAATATTGAACATTATTAACTAGCATGTGAGATAAGTGCAATCTTGTGGTAGTTTGAGCATTCTTTGGCCTTGCCTTTCTTTGGGATTGGAGTGAAAACTGATATTTTCCAGTCCTTAGACCACTGCTGAGTTTTCCAAATTTGCTGGCATATCGAGTGCAGCACTTTCAAAGCATCATCTTTTAGAATTTGAACTAGTTCAGCTGGAATTCCATCACCTACATTAGCTTTGTTTGTAGTGATGCTTCCTAAGTCCTACTTGACTTCACACTCCAGGATGTCTGGCTCTAGGTAAGTGATGACACCATCATGGTTATTTGGGTCATTAAAATCTTTTTTGTATAGTTCTTTTGTGTATTCTTGCCACTTCTTCTCAATATCTTCTTCTTCTGTTAGGTCTATACAGCAACAATGCAAATTTCACTCCCTTGTCATTAAGGTAAGTATTCTTTTACTTGCATTCTCACTGGAAATAGAAATTCGAACTCTCAAATGTTTGCCAGTTAGATAGGGTAATGTTATATATCTTATTGTTAATTTGTGTGTGCTAAGCCACTTCAGTCGTGCTTGACTCTTTGCAACCCCATGGACTGTAGCCCACTAGGCTCCACTGTTCATGGGATTCTCTAGGCCAGAGTACTGGAGTGGGTAGCCATTCTCTTCTCCAGGGAATCTTCTCAACCCAGGGGTCAAACCCATGTCTCTGGCACTGCAGGCGGATTCTTTACTGTCTGAGCCACCAGGGAAGCCACTGTTAATTTAATAGATTGTTACTGAATAGTGGAGAGTTTTATGTTTGTTGGTCATTTGAATTTGCTTTTTTCTTTTGGTAAATAACATTTTTTGGTCAATTAAAAAATTGATGTGTCTTTTTCTTATTCATCTTGATCTCTTTGTACATTGTAGTTTAAATAGCCAATAAAAGTAGAAATGAAAAGCTATTCGGATGGGGTCACAGCTTTTGTTACTAAGCAGCTAGAGCATGCATCAGCACATCCATAAGCTGTTGGTATAGGAAGAGGCAAGTGGGTCTGTAGAACAGAATAGCCTTCAGAGACAAATCCACTTACATATGACAATTCATTAAATTTCTTTAATTTGTTTACAAAAGCAGGAAAATGATGGATTATTTAATAAATTTTTTGGTAAAACTGACTAGGCATACAGTAAAAGTCTAATTGGAACCTCTTCTAGCCAGAAAGTAAACTTCACATGAATTAAAATTATAGCTGTAAAATTTGAAAAAAAGCATCCTTACACAAAACAGGCATAGATAACAGACATGTGGACACAGTGGGGGAAGCAAAGGGTGGGACAGATTGGGAGCACAGCCCGGAAACATATGTATTACCATATGCAAAACAGAGAGGGGGAATTTGCTGTGTGACACAAGGAGTTCAGCCCGGTACTCTGCAACAACCTAGAGGGTGGGAGTGGGGTTCAGGAGGGAGGGGACATAGGTACGCCTGTGGCTGATTCATGTTGCTGTATGGCGGAAACCAACACAATATTGTAAAGCAACTATCTTTCAAAAAAAAATCTAGCATACTCTATGTATAATTTATAGATAGGAAAATTTTAATTTATGGAAAAATGAGATATATTTGAATAAAAAATTTTAAATTTTATATAGCAAAATCTTTTTACAAAATCAATAAAAATGACATGTGTGTTATATGTAAAAATGTATGCTGCTGCTGCTGCTAAGTCACTTCAGTCATGTCCGACTCTTAGCGACCCCATGGACTGGAGCCTACCAGGCTCCCCCGTCCATGGAATTTTCCAGGCAAGAGTACTGGAGTGGGGTGCCATTGCCTTCTCCAGTAAAAATGTATACAAATGTGTATGTTCATTACTGCACTTTAAAACACTACCCATGTAATAGGTGTATAATAATAAATAATGTAACAATAACATTTACTATCTCACAGTTCCCTTGGGTGAGGAATCTGGTGTGACTTAGCCCAGTGCCTCTGACTTAAGACTTCTCCTGAGATTGCAGTCAAATTACCAACCAGGATTTTCATCTGAAGGCTCACCAATAGGGAAAGGATCACTTGCTGGCCTTCCTGGTTCACAATGCAAGGAAGCTCTCAGGCTTAAGATCTCAGTCTTCTCTTAATCACCTAATCTCAAATTGATATCCCTCATTTCTGCTGTGTTCTGTTTCCTAGAAGTTAATCAATAACCTGAGCCCACACTCAAGGTGAGGTGATGGTACAAAGACGTGAATACTGGAAGCAGGGATAATTGTGGGCTACTTAGAGACTGCCTACCACGATAAGTTACCTTACAGTGGTTTTAAATAATATACATACTTGAATCTTGTTTCTTAGATCTCAATCAAGCTAAAACTTAAGGTGTGATACAGCCCATTCCTTTCAGCATCTTTAGATGAAGCATCTCAACTAGCATAAAATGAGGAAATTAATTCCTTCCACTTTTCTCAGCAGTTCCCCCTGCCATGTCTATCATTCACACTGTCAACGTTTATAACATTTGCCTGGCAAATATAATGAAATCTATTGATTATCTTCATCTGAAGGGAAGGAATAGACAGGACATCCTCTTCTCTCTCCTCTTTCAGTCTGAAGGAGGCTCATTCTGGTAGATAATCCCCACTCTAGATCCTTAGCCTTCTCTGGCAGTTTACCTCATTTGTTTTTAACCTAGAGATGCAGATGAGGAAAATTGTACAGCTGATCTTTAGACTTTGCTTCACATAATCACCTTGATTTCCATCTCACTCTATTTTAAAATCATCCAATGTAGATTCTGAAGTCTCCCGGCGCTTGGCAGAAAATAACTGTATTTCTTCTAACAATACTTTAGGCACCTGATGCAATGGGCTGACTCATTGGAAAAGACCCTGATGGTGGGAGGGATTGGGGGCAGGAGGAGAAGGGGACGACAGAGGATGAGATGGTTGAATAGCATCATTGACTCAATGGACATGAGTTTGAGCAAACTCCGGTACTTGGTGATGGATAGGGAGGCCTGGCATGCTGCAGTCCATGGGGATGCACAGAGTCAGACACGACTGAGTGACTGAACTAAACTGACTCTCCCTATCAACTTTCTTGTGTAGGTTTTGATCTACACATTCTTCCAATCCGGGTTACTCATAAATATGCTGCAAACTACTCTCTATCTTCCCAGGTGGCACTTTAAGCTCAGTTCAGTTCAGCCGCTCAGTCGTGTCTGACTCTTTGTGACCCCATGAGTCGCAGCACACCAGGCCTCCCTGTCCATCACCAACTCCCGGAGTTCACTCAGACTCACGTCCATCGAGTCCGTGATGCCATCCAGCCATCTCACCCTCTGTCGTCCCCTTCTCCTTCTGCCCCCAATCCCTCCCAGCATCAGAGTCTTTTCCAATGAGTCAACTCTTCCCATGAGGTGGCCAAAGTACTGGAGTTTCAGCTTTAGCATCATTCCTTCCAAAGAAATCCCAGGGTTGATCTCCTTTAGAATGGCTTGGTTGGATCTCCTTGCAGTCCAAGGGACTTTCAAGAGTCTTCTCCAACACCACAGTTCAAAAGCATCAATTCTTTGGTGCTCAGCCTTCTTCACAGTCCAACTCTCACATCCATACATGACCACAGGAAAAACCATAGCCTTGACTAGATGGACCTTAGTCGGCAAAGTAATGTCTCTGCTTTTGAATATGCTATCCAGGTTGGTCATGACTTTTCTTCCAAGGAGTAAGCATCTTTTAATCTCATGGCTGCAGTCACCATCTGCAGTGATTTTGGAGCCCCCCAAAATAAAGTCTGACACTGTTTCCACTGTTTCCCCATCTATTTGCCATGAAGTGATGAGACCAGATGCCATGATCTTCGTTTTCTGAATGTTGAGCTTTAAGCCAACTTTTTCACTCTCCTCTTTCACTTTCATCAAGAGGATTTTAGTTCTTCACTTTCTGCCATAAGGGTGGTGTCATCTGCATATCTGAGGTTATTGGTATTTCTCCTGGCAATCTTGATTCCAGCTTGTGTTTCCTCCAGCCCAGCATTTCTCATGATGTACTCTGCATATAAGTTAAATAAGCAGGGTGACAATATACAGCCTTGACACACTCCTTTTCCTATTTGAAACCAGTCTGTTGTTCCATGTCCAGTTCTAACTGTTGCTTCCTGACCTGCATACAGATTTCTCAAGAGGCAGGTCAGGCGGTCTGGTATTCCCATCTCTCTCAGAATTTTCCATAGTTTAAGAACTTGCCTGCCAATGCAGGAGACATAAGAGACAAGGGTTCGATCCCTGGGTAAGGAAGATCCCCTGGAGGAGGGCAAGGCAATCCACTCTGGGATTCTTGCCTGGAGAATCCATGGACTGAGCTTGGGCTACAGTCCATAGGTTTGCAAAGAGTCGGACACGACTGAAGTGACTTAGCATCTACACATTCTCTGTCTTCCACAAACTGATTAAAATCTATTGTCTGTTGATGTTTCCACTCTTGTTTTCGACTCTTTAATCAATGTATTCTCCTATTTGCTCCTATGCTAATAATATAATTCTGAGAAGAACAGGAGCTGAATCCCTTCACTCAGTTGGTCGCAGTGGAACAGAACCAACCCTATATATCTATAAGATAGTTAATAGATGATAGAATAAATTAATTAGTAGATTAACAGTTGGAGGTGAATGTGATTGTATTAGTTTTCTACTGTTGTCATACAAATTAGCAAAAACTAAACTTAAAACAGTGCTTCCAAGTGATAAAGAACTTGCCTGTCAATGCAGGAGATGCGGATTTGATCCCTGGGTTGGGAAGATCCCCTAGCGGAGGGAATGACAACCCACTCCAGTATTCTTGCCTGAAGAATCCGGTGGACAGAGGAGCCTGGCAGGCTACAGTTTATAGGGCTGCAAAGAGTCAGACACCACTGAAGAAACTTAGCACACACAAAAGCTTAAAGCAACAGAAACATTTTTTTAATCTTATAATTCTGGAAGTCAGTTCAAAATAGGTCTCAACCAGGCTAAAACTAAGGGGTAATAGGGTTGATTCCTTTCTGGAGGCTCAAGGGGAGAATGCATGTTTAGGCTCATGCAAGTTTTTGGCAGAATCCACATTTTACTGTTGTAGACTGAGGTTCCCGTTTATTGCTGACTGTCAGCTGAAGGCTCATCCCAGCTTCTGCAGGCCACTCACATGCAACTTCAGAGCAAGTTTCACTCAAGCTTCAAATCTCACCTGCCTCCTCATGTTATCATCACGCCTCTACTGACTCTTTAGTCTTTTCCTGTTTCTAAGGCTTTACTCAAGTGATTAAGTATAATCTCATTATTTTAAGATCTACTGATTAGCAACTTTAATTCCATCTGCACCTTGAATTTTCTTTTGCTTTTTAAGGAAACATATTTACAGACTCCAGAGATTAGGACACAGACTTCTTTGTGGGGCTGTTATTCTGCTTCCCACAGCAGTCAATGCATGAGTGCTAAGTCGCTTCAGTCTTGTCTGACTCTTTGTGACTAATAGACTGTAGCCCACCAGGCTCCTCTGTCCATGGGATTCTCCAGGCAAGAATTTTGGAGTGGGCTGCCGTTCCTGCCTCCAGGGGATCTTCCCAACCCAGGAACTGAACCTGCATCTCTGCACTGGCATTCTGGTTCTTTACCACTAGCACCACCTGGGAAGCCCAAAGTGGTCAGGATCTATTGCCATTTACTATGAAGGCAATTGCACAATTCTATAGATGGGAAAACAGTGGAAACAGTGGCAGACTTTATTTTTTGGGCTCCAAAATCACTGCAGAGGGTGACTGCAGCCATGAAATTAAAAGACGCTTACTCCTTGAAAGGAAAACTATTATCAACCTAGATAGCATATTCAAAAGCAGAGACATTACTTTGCTGACTAAGACCCGTCTAGTCAAGGCTATGGTTTTTCCTGTGGTCATGTATGGATGTGAGAGTTGGACTGTGAAGAAGGCTGAGCACCAAAGAACTAATGCTTTTGAACTATGATGTTGGAGAAGACTCTTGAGAGTCCCTTGGACTGCAAGGAGATCCAAACAATCCATTCTGAAGATCAGCCCTGGGATTTCTTTGGAAGGAATGATGCTAAAGCTGAAGCTTCAGTACTCTGGCTACCTGATGCGAAGAGTTGACTCATTGGAAAAGACTTTGATGCTGGGACGGATTGGGGGCAGGAGGAGAAGGGGACGACCGAGGATGAGATGGCTGGATGGCATCACTGACTCAATGGACGTGAGTCTGAGTGAACTCCGGGAGTTGGTGATGGACAGGGAGGCCTGGTGTGCTGCGATTCATGGGGTCCCAAAGAGTTGGACACGACTGAGTGACTGAACTGAACTGAACTGATGGTTTTGGAAAAACTTTAAGGAACAGTGATAGGACTTCAGTAAGGCTGTGAAGAAGGTAAGGAATATACTTGACCAAGAAGAGCAAGCTATTATGTAGGTGGCAGTGAAAAAGAAAGCATGAAACATTAATTCTTAAGCATGCAGGTAGAATAAATAACTGTGGACAGGATGTCCTGTGTCTCAGTATATTCTACTTATAAGTAACTAAAATATTCTTATAACATAATTTATATATTTGCTTCATTTACAAATTAAGGCAAAGGGGTAGTCACTTCAAACAAATGTATACTACTGGGACTAAAAGTTGGATGAAATGGTTGGATGCCATCACCAACTCAACAGACATAAGTTTGAGCAAGCTCTGAGAGTTGGTGATAGACAGGGAAGCCTGGCATGCTGCAGTCCATGGGGCTGCAGAGAGTCGGATATAACTGAGTGACTGAACTGAATTGAGGACTAAAAACAGGCATGGAAAAATTAATTTGGTAAGATTTGCAAAGATATTTCTGAGTAAACTGAATATATGAACACTGAGATTTCAAATATGTTTTCTTAGAGAAACAACACATGTATGAAGATAGTGAAAATAACAGTTTGCTGGAATATATTGAAAAGGATAATTTTGTTATACAAAATTTAATCATCCCCTAAAATAATAAAATCCTTATTCCTATATTTGCAGTATAATAAAGCCAAGTGGCACATTCTGGTAAGTAGTAAATATCATTTTCTCCATTATAAAGAAAAAAGACATTTTTTCACAGAAAAATACCTCCATTAACAAATTTTGAGAATTTCATTGCTAATGCATACAGCCTAGAAAGGAAAGAACCTTGACAAATGAAAAAAGTTAAATTTTCATAATGGTCTGTAGATGAATTTTTCTATTTTACATGGCATAGGAAAAAATATACTTTTAAAATGTCCATTTATTGTTGTTACAGTGTCAGACTTTATTTTTGGGGGCTCCAAAATCACTGCAGATGGTGACTGCAGCCATGAAATTAAGACACTTACTCCTTGGAAGAAAAGTTATGCCCAACCTAGACAGCATATTCAAAAGCAGAGACATTACATTGCCGACTAAGGTCTGTCTAGTCAAGGCTATTGTTTTTCTTGTGGTCATGTATGGATGTGAGAGTTGGACTGTGAAGAAGGCTGAGTGCCGAAGAATTGATGCTTTTGAACTGTGGTGTTGGAGAAGAGTCTTGAGAGTCCCTTGGATGGCAAGGAGATCCAACCAGTCCATTCTGAAGGAGATCAGCCCTGGGATTTCTTTGGAAGGAATGATACTAAAGCTTAAACTCCAATACTTTGGCCACCTCATGTGAAGTGTTGACTCATTGGAAAAGAGTCTGATGCTGGGAGGGATTGGGGGCAGGAGGAGAAGGGGACGACCGAGGATGAGATGGCTGGATGGCATCACTGACTCGATGGACGTGAGTCTGAGTGAACTCTGGGAGATGATGATGGACAGGGAGGCCTGGCATGCTGCAATTCATGGGGTCGCAAAGAGTGGGACACGACTGAGCGACTGAACTGAACTGAACTGATACTATTGTTTATATTAGTAAATTTGCAGTTATATTACATATTTCCAAATTTGTATCAATTGTTTTACTCAATTCTTGCTTCTAATGCCAGATAAAGTAAATCTAAAAGATAGGTTCAGACTTTCATTTAAAAATTGATTATACTACTGTACTATGAAGGCAAAAACAAATAAATAAAAATGTTCTATTTTTTACTGATGAATATATTGGTGAATTAACATATTGGTAGTGCTAAGTTCACTATACTTAGTGCCTATTGAGTTGTCATGTTGCTAAGAAATCTATCTTATACATTAAGCTCATCTGAATATAAATTTGCTAGTATTTCCTATGAATTGCAGAACTCAATATGTGATCAAAATAAAAAGTGATTGTACCTCACCAAGTTGAAATATGTACTTAATGCTCTTGTTTGTAGTTCACAATCACAAAAGTTACAAGTAGATTTCAAATATCTTAAGGAATGTTAATTTTATTTAATAAAATTCTTCTACATAATTTCTTTGTTCAGATGGAATTTCTAGGTAATGTTTTTTTTTAATGACTATAATATCATCCTGACATCAAGTGATGGTTGTGAGTTTATGAGCATTTTTATAATGTTAGAATTTTAATATTTTAATTGTGAATTCTTAATAACATGAATTCATTCTTCTGTGCTAGCTCTGACATCTTTTCTTTTACGTGCGAATATGTAATTTTATTTTAAGCAGAACAGAATCAGTATTTATTCTCTTAAATTACCATTTGTTTCATTTTTGTGCCTTTTATAAAGAGTATTAGATACATTGGGAAATCTCAGCTTGTCCCAGGGCTTTATCAGAAAAAGAATGACTATGTCTCCTCTTTATTCTTTCTAATTGTGCATATTTGAAGACTTCTCTTATGTGCCATCTAAAACGGTAACAAAATGAAAATCCTGTGAGAAATGTATTTCTTTTATGTTTTATAACCATAAATTTTCAATTATTGTGCATCCTTACTCTATCTTCGCAAATTGCTCTTTTTTCTAAAAACCACCACAATGCATAATTTGTGCCATAAAATGAAGAGATAGCTCACTGTACACAAATGTTTTGTGTTTATGAGTCACTTCATGGATGGTCCTGAAAGTTGCTAAGCACAAGGCTGATTTAAATGTGAATGTGGGTTGATAAGCTAGCCTTACTTACTTGCTAAGAGACAGCTACCTTGTAAGACAAAGAATAAAAATAATACCCACAGAAAAATGACAAACTATTATACAATAGGAAAATTTGGGGTTTACTAATAATTAGTGATAAGAGAAAAAAGTCCCATGTGTGATTGCTTGAGAATTATTTACCAGGTATAATTTTCCAATGTGAATGTTTGTAACTGTTTGTAAAATCTAAAGGGAAGTCAAGTGAAATGTGGAAGAATTAAGTGGAAGCTTTCAGGAAATAGTTGAGAAATTTGGGTCAAAGAAATGTTGCAGTATAATGTGATATGCCAGGGAGTCTATTAGAAATTGGACATTAGTTTTATTTTTATTTTTATTTTTTAATTTTTTTTTATTTTTTAAATTTTAAAATCTTTAATTCTTACATGCATTCCCAAACATGAACCCCCCTCCCACCTCCCTCCCCATAACATCTTTCTGGGTCATCCCCATGCACCAGCCCCAAGCATGCTGCATCCTGCGTCAGACATAGACTGGCGATTCGATTCAAATGATAGTATACATGTTAGAATGTCATTCTCCCAAATCATCCCACCCTCTCCCTCTCCCTCTCCCTCTGAGTCCAAAAGTCCGTTATACACATCTGTGTCTCTTTCCCTGTCTTGCATACAGGGTCGTCATTGCCATCTTCCTAAATTCCATATATATGTGTTAGTATACTGTATTGGTGTTTTTCTTTCTGGCTTACTTCACTCTGTATAATCGGCTCCAGTTTCATCCATCTCATCAGAACTGATTCAAATGAATTCTTTTTAACGGCTGAGTAATACACCATTGTGTATATGTACCACAGCTTTCTTATCCATTCATCTGCTGATGGACATCTAGGTTGTTTCCATGTCCTGGCTATTATAAACAGTGCTGCGATGAACATTGGGGTACATGTGTCTCTTTCTATTCTGGTTTCCTCGGTGTGTATGCCCAGCAGTGGGATTGCTGGGTCATAAGGTAGTTCTATTTGCAATTTTTTAAGGAATCTCCACACTGTTCTCCATAGTGGCTGTACTAGTTTGCATTCCCACCAACAGTGTAGGAGGGTTCCCTTTTCTCCACACCCTCTCCAGCATTTATTGCTTGTAGATTTTTGGATCGCAGCCATTCTGACTGGTGTGAAGTGGTACCTCATTGTGGTTTTGATTTGCATTTCTCTAATAATGAGTGATGTTGAGCATCTTTTCATGTGTTTGTTAGCCATCCGTATGTCTTCTTTGGAGAAATGTCTATTTAGTTCTTTGGCCCATTTTTTGATTGGGTCGTTTATTTTTCTGGAGTTGAGCTGCATAAGTTGCTTGTATATTTTTGAGATTAGTTGTTTGTCAGTTGCTTCATTTGCTATTATTTTCTCCCATTCAGAAGGCTGTCTTTTCACCTTGCTTATATTTTCCTTTGTTGTGCAGAAGCTTTTAATTTTAATTAGATCCCATTTGTTTATTTTCGCTTTTATTTCCAGAATTCTGGGAGGTGGATCATAGAGGATCCTGCTGTGATTTATGTCTGAGAGTGTTTTGCCTATGTTCTCCTCTAGGAGTTTTATAGTTTCTGATCTTACATTTAGATCTTTAATCCATTTTGAGTTTATTTTTGTGTGCGGTGTTAGAAAGTGATCTAGTTTCATTCTTTTACAAGTGGTTGACCAGTTTTCCCAGCACCACTTGTTAAAGAGATTGTCTTTACTCCATTGTATATTCTTGCCTCCTTTGTCAAAGATAAGGTGTCCATATGTGTGTGGATTTATCTCTGGGCTTTCTATTTTGTTCCATTGATCTATATGTCTGTCTTTGTGCCAGTACCATACTGTCTTGATGGACATTAGTTTTAATTTTTCCACATCATGTCTTAAGTCTCATTAATCCTTTCATCAAATGAAAAGTTGTACTCAACCCTTTTGGACCACATGCCTGGCAGAAGCTTAATGAACTAAGAACCCACTAAGACAGCAGCAGGAGAGTGTCAATCCTCGCATGAGATTAAGGATTCATGCTTTAAATATTGGAAAAGAACTAGGTCTCAAAATATCCCAGCCATTGCTGTTAGTTTGGCTTTTGCGTTAAGCTCTCTTTTTATTAATCTGATTGCCTGTCTGCTCTGTCTTCTTTAGAACACACCTCCTCTGACTTTTGACTTTGCCTGTTCTCCAAGCCCTCCCAAATGGAAGATGTATTTCATGGCTACTGGCATATTTTCTGTATTGATATCTTCTGTTCAACCATCCAGGTTCATTCTTCACCCTCTCCACCCAGCCCTGTGCCTTAGGAGGGTGGTCCGTATAGACTGCATTGGGGAGCTCCTCCTCCCCCTGGCTTTCAGATATTTTCAGCTACAGAGAGACTTACCATGAGAATGGACAGAGGGGAAAGAAGGAGCTGAAGCACAAATTCTCCACAGAGGCAATAATAACCTTGTAGAAGGTGAAAATTGGTACATAAGGACAATGAAATTTAGCTCGTTATAATGGTTTGTGGCTATATAAAGGGCCACAGTGCAGAAATAAACTAAACCTGTGCAATTAAATTTTCAGGAGGGAGCGGTGGCTAGGTATAAATCTCTGCAAAGTATCTCTGGGGCAGTGAAAGGGACCTGCCCTATACAGTCCATGCATCCTGGCTGTTTTCTCCAGCTCTAGGAAAAGCAAAATGGTAGGATACTGAAAGAGGAACTCCCCAGGTCAGAAGGTGCCCAACACGCTACTGGAGATCACTGGAGAAATAACTCCAGAAAGAATGAAGGGATGGAGCCAAAGCAAAAACAATACCCAGCTGTGGATGTGACTGGTGATAGAAGCAAGGTCCAATGCTGTAAAGAGCAATATTGCATAGGAACCTGGAATGTCAGGTCCATGAATCAAGGCAAATTGGAAGTGGTCAAACAGGAGATGGCAAGAGTGAATGTCGACTTTCTAGGAATCAGCGAATTAAAATGGACTGGAATGGGTGAATTTAACTCAGATGACCATTATATCTACTACTGTGGGCAGGAATCCCTCAGAAGAAATGGAGTAGCCATTATGGTCAACAAGAGAGTCCAAAATGCAGTACTTGGATGCAGTCTCAAAAATGACAGGATGATCTCTGTTCGTCTCCAAGGCAAACCATTCAATATCACAGTTATCCAAGTCTATGCCCCTACCAGTAATGCTGAAGAAGCTGAAGTTGAACAGTTCTATGAAGACTTACAAGACCTTTCAGAACTAACACCCAAAAAAGATGTCCTTTTCATTATAGGGGACGGGAATGCAAAAGTAGGAAGTCAAGAAACACCTGGAGTAACAGGCAAATCTGGCCTTGGAATGCGAATGAAGCAGGGCAAAGGCTAATAGAGTTTTGCCAAGAAAATGCACTGGTGATCTCAAACACCCTCTTCCAACAACACGAGAGAAGACTCTACACATGGACATCACCAGATGGTCCACACCGAAATCAGATTGATTCTATTCTTTGCAGCCAAAGGTGGAGAAGCTCTATACAGTCAACAAAAACAAGACCGGGAGCTGACTGTGGCTCAGATCATGAACTCCTTCTTGCCAAATTCAGACTTAAATTGAAGAAAATAAGGAAAACCACTAGACCATTCAGATATGACCTAAATAGAATCCTTTATGATTATACAGTAGAAGTGAGAAATAGATTTAAGGGCCTAGATCTGATAGAGAGAGTGCCTGATGAACTATGGAATGAGGTTCGTGGCATTGTACAGGAGACAGGGGTCAAGACCATCCTCATGGAAAAGAAATGCAAAAAAGCAAAATGGCTGTCTAGGGAGGCCTTACACATAGCTGTGAAAAGAAGAGAGGCAAAAAGAAAAAAAAAAAAGGAGAAAAGGAAAGATACAGGCATCTGAATGCAGAGTTCCAAAGAATAGCAAGAAGAGCTGAGAAAGCCTTGTTTAGCGATCAATGCAAAGAAATAGAGGAAAAGAACAGAATGGGAAAGACTAGAGATCTCTTCCAGAAAATTAGAGATACCAAGGGAACATTTCATGCAAAGATGGGCTCGATAAAGGACAGAAATGGTATGGACCTAACAGAAGCAGAAGATATTAAGAAGAGGTGGCAAGAATACACAGAAGAGCTGTACAAAAAAGATTTTCATGACCCAGATAATCACGATAGTGTGATCATTTATCTAGAGCCAGATCCTGGAATGTGAAGTCAAGGGGGCCTTAGAAAGCATCACTATGAACAAAGCTAGTGGAGGTGATGGTATTCCGTTTGAGCTATTTCAAATCCTAAAAGATGATGCTGTGAAAGTACTGCACTCAATATGCCAGCAAATTTGGAAAACTCAGCAGTGGCCACAGGCCTGGAAAAGGTCAGTTTTCATTCCAATCCCAAAGAAAGGCAATGCCAAAGAATGATCAAACTACCACACAATTGCACTCATCTCATATGCTAGTAAAGTAATGCTCAAAATTCTCCAAGCCAGGCTTCAACAATACATGAACTGTGAACTTCCTGATGTTCAAGCTGGTTTTAGAAAAGGCAGAGGAACCAGAGATCAAATTGCCAACATCCACTGGATCATGGAAAAAGCAAGAGAGTTCCAGAATACATCTATTTCTGCTTTATTGACTATGCCAAAGCCTTTGACTGTGTGGATCACAATAAACTGTGGAAAATTCTGAAAGAGATGGGAATACCAGACCACCTGACCTGCCCCTTGAGAAATCTGTATGCAGGTCAGGAAGTAACAGTTAGAACTGGACATGGAACCACAGAATGGTTCCAAATAGGAAAAGGAGTACGTCAAGGCCGTATATTGTCACCCTGCTTATTTAACTTATATGCAGAGTACATCATGAGAAATGCTGGACTGGAAGAAACACAAGCTGGAATCAAGATTGCCGGGAGAAATATCAATAACCTCAGATATGCAGATGACACCACCCTTATGGCAGAAAGTGAAGAGGAACTAAAAAGCCTCTTGATGAAAGTGAAAGTGGAGAGTGAAGAAGTTGGCTTAAAACTCAACATTCAGAAAATGAAGATCATGGCATCTGGTCCCATCACTTCATGGGAAATAGATGTGGAAACAGTGGAAACAGTGTCAGACTTTATTTTTTTGGTCTCGAAAATCACTGCAGATGGTGACTGCAGCCATGGAATTAAAAGATGCTTACTCCTTGGAAGAAAAGTTATGACCAACCTAGATAGCATATTCAAAAGCAGAGACATTACTTTGCCGACTAAGGTCCGACTAGTCAAGGCTATGGTTTTTGCAGTAGTCATGTATGGATGTGAGAGTTGGACTGTGAAGAAGGCTGAGCGCTGAAGAATTGATGCTTTTGAACTATGGTGTTGGAGAAGACTCTTGAGAGTCCCTTGGACTGCAAGGAGATCCAACCAATCCATTCTGAAAGAGATCAGCAGTGGGATTTCTTAGGAAGAAATGATGCTAAAGCTGAAACTCCAGTACTTTGGCCACCTCATGCGAAGAGTTGACTCATTGGAAAAGATTCTGATGCTGGGAGGGATTGAGGGCAGGAGGAGAAGGGGATAACAGAGGATAAGATGGCTGGATGGCATCACTGACTCGATGGACATGAGTCTGAGTGAACTCCGGGAGATGGTGATGGACAGGGAGGCCTGGTGTGCTGCGATGCATGGGGTCGCAAAGAGTTGGACATGACTGAGCGACTGAACTGAACTGAGGAGCAGCTGTTCTGAGACATAGGGTAGGTAGAAAAGAGAGACAGTGGGAGAGATTAGAGGACCTCTCAATTAACTTTAACTACTCAGAAGAAAAACAAGAAAGAATTAAGTGTTCAAAAGTAGAATAAGAAGGCCTCTCTTTTTCTTTGTTTGTCTAACATCAAGAACTCCACCTAATCTTATTTTAATGTATCCATTTTCCCCCAGGTCAAACCTTTACCCTTAAATCAATTAACATCATGTTTCTTGACCCCTTGCATAAACAAGGGAGTCTCAATAAAACTTAATTTATGTAGAGTGTGTTACAACTTACAGAGATCTTTCAATAATGTGTTTATTTTATTCTCAAAATTACTTCATATTATCACTCATAGATGAGGACTAGACGATGGACAGGGAGGCCTGGCATGCTGCTATTCCTGGATCGCAAAGGGTCGGACACGACTGAGCGACTGAACTGAACTGAGCTGAGACACGGATCACTTTAGGTAACCCAACGAAGATCATAGTAAATTGCAGTACTAAGACTCAAACGTTTTCTAAAACAGATTTTGTGAATTTCCCATTTCAACAAGTTAAATTAATCGTTATATTCTTAAATTTTTTCTTTATTTAAGAAGAACTTAATTACTCAAATCACTATCTGGAGGGCCACGGAACGCCAAAAAAAGGAAAGAGGCCTGTGACTATAAACCTAACCAGTGTTTCTGGGACGATAAAAGATGGGAGGGGTGCAGACAATTCGAATTTATTTCAGTTTCTTACCATCACTTAATGCTTAACCCTTTTGAATTTGGCTTCTCTCTCCACTACTCAAGGTACCTCTTACTCTTATTTGAAACGATGTTTTCTCAGGCCTCATCTTTCCGTTTCAGTAGCATTTGCCACTCTTAATTCACTCCCTGTGGAGCTTTTCTTCCTCCTGGGTCCTTTTACTTCTCTTAACCAGAAAGGTGTACTACTCTCCTTTCTCTTATTTTTGGGGCATCTCGTCTTCTGTCATGACTTGAACTATCCTCTTGGGTTAAATCCTGCATTTTTATTTGGCTCTAATCTTAAATTCTGTGCTATGTAGTCAGGGTAACTACAACCAATTTCCTCCAAATTCCAGCAACACTCTGTCCAAAATAGAACTGATAGTCTTGCACACTCTCTACAATGACCCTTGAAAAATGCAGGTTTGAACTGCAGCGGTACTCTATTTAAATAGGCAGGTATGCCTATTTTAAAAATAAACACTACAGGACTATGTGATCTCTGGTTATTTGAATCTGTAGTTGTGGAATCATAATCATGGATGCTGACTGGAAAGTTATCTCCCCACTCTCAACTCTGGAGGAATGAAGCCCCTAACTCCCTTCCCCACTCCGATTGTTGAATAGTCAACTGTACTTGCCTCCTCCTCTGACTTTCTTATTCCTTTAAAAGGCACTGCATCTGCTCAGCCACTTGAGCTGGAAACCACAGCTTCATCTCTGGTTCTGCCCTCTCCCTTTCCCTGCATAACCAGTCCATAAATTCAGAATACTCTGTCTTAAACACAATCTCCTGAAGTGTTCTCTCCATTCCCGTTTATGGTCCTGTATTATTGCTGTATTCTCCCACTTGGTCTCCATTTTCTCTAGCCATTTTTGCTGCTCCTTAATTTTATCCTTCCAAAGCATTGGTTTTATGTCTTACTACTAATTGTTTCTGGAAAAGGAAATGGCAACCCACTCCAGTATTCTTGCCTGGAGAATTCCATGGACAGAAGAGCCTGATGGGCTATAGTCCATGGGGTGTCAAAGAGTCAGATACATTTGAGTGACTAACACATTTTAAATGTTAGATTCTTAAGATGTTGCGGAAGAGATAGAGGACAATGCCTCTTTTTTTTTTTTTAAGGAATTTTTAAGATCTTTTTTTGTTGAAATATAAATTAGTATTTATAGAACATAATGGGCTTCCCTTGTGACTCAGCTGGTAAAGAATCCACCCGAAATGTGGGAGACCTGGGTTCTACCCCTGGATTGGGAAGATCTCCTGGAGAAGGGAATGGCTGCCCACTCCAGTATTCTGGTCTGGAGAATTCCATGGACTGTATAGTCCATGTGGTCACAAAGAGTCGGACACAACTGAGGGATTTTCACTCACACTCGTATAGATATAAAAGCAGATATTGGTAGAGAAGATTAATGACTCCAGTATAACAGGCTCCATTATAACCCTCACCAGTCTCCTCTGTCCATGGGATTTTCCAGTCAAGAATACTGGAGTGGGTTGCCATTTCCTTCTCCAGGGGATCTTCCCCACCCAGGGATTGAACCTGTATCTCCTGCATTGCAGGCAGATTCTTTACCAACTGAGCCACCATGGAAGCCCAGTATTTTCTAGAACATTACGGATATAAAAGCAGATATCGGTAGAGAAAATTAATGACTCCAGTATAACATTAGAGACTTGACTATATAATAATTCATGAAAAAAATACACAACTAATCCAAGTGCAGAAGAAAAATGTTAAATCAAGATGTGTAAAGGAAATGTTCAATTTAGGATTTTAATGCAAACCCAGCATATCTTTAATTCCTTAAAGGAATGAAAACTCCATAGAACAAGTGACTTGAGCACATACCACCAAGAGATTTTAATGAATAAAATCTATTTAGGAAATAAGAAGATGACAAGGAAGTAAATTAAACACATCAGATAAGGGGTAACTTTAGTTGAAAAGATATATATATTTGCAAGTAAGAAAAATATTCTATTAATATAAAGGATTAACACTAATCAGCAGAGTGTTAACAAATATATCAGGGGAAGAAATTATGAAGAAAGGAAGCAAATTTACTAATAAATCAGGACAAGCACTAAATTAATTATGTCCTTTGATATTGAAATTTAAAAAAAATTTCTATAACAAGAAAAATAAAGAGATGTTTTTACTATTTAGAAATAGTGAAGATCTTGAAAAGGAGCAATTGATAACAAGCATGATAAGGAATTTAGGTATTCTGGACACATAAATCTGCAGCCAAAAGTGACTAGCTGGTCAGAGGTGAAAAGCAATTAGGGAGAGTTGTTGGGTTCCTTGCAAACCTCGTTAAAAGCTAGTAGATATCTTTGGAAAGAATTTGTAGAAAAGAATTTCATGCTGCTGAAGAGAAAGGTCAAGGAAGCAATGCAGAGGAAATGACCATCTGGGAGATACATTGTTAACTATTAGCAAAATAATGGTTTCTCCACTACAGGAGAAAAACTGTATCAGAAAAAAATGGTTCTAAGAAAAATGAATAACAGCACATCATCAAGATAAAAGAATCCTATTCAGAATTATCTTTTCTATAAAATTATCTAGAAAATGTCTGGTATTTCAACATTCATAGTATTTTCATGCAGTCTTCCTGAACTTTTTATTGGACAAAAATGAATTTGATTTAGATAGAATGTGGTCAAGAGAAATCAAAGCTTTCTGACTGTAGCAAAGATTTTAAGGTAAAAATATGTCAGATATTTTTTGTACAAGCTACTTGAATTTATCAGTGAAAAAACATAATACTCAACTTTTAACCAAGCTGTTTTAGTAAAATTAAAGATTTCTAGATTGAGGATATCTGACATTTAGAAATATTCAATATAACAGTTTTTAAGTCACAGATGTTATTATTATTTTTTTAAATAAGTGCATTGGCTTTGGTTCCATTTGTAGCTTGACAGTACTTGAATAGGTTTGTTAGCTGACTGAAGTAAGTTTCAATTGTCAGACATACATGAGGGGAAAATTACAAACAGTATGAATTTTAAATTTATGTTTGTTCTTTTTAATAGCTATGTCATATTCCACAGCAGTGAACCCCAGGGACTGATTCCGTGGAAGACACTTTTTCCATGTCCAAGGGATGGGGGGAATGGTTTCAGGATGATTTGAGAATTTATTGCATACTTTATTGCTATTATTATTACATCAGCTCTATCTCAGATCATCAGGCATTAGATCCCAGCATCTGGGGACCCCTGTTTTACAGTATCACTTACTTAGTTATTTTAAATGGAGACACATAGGTTATCTGGAACATAACCATAATAGTATTTGTTCAGATAATTGTTCATTCATATCAGTTTATCAAGAATGTCTCTGCAGGAGTTGCTGATACTTGAAAAAAATCCCATGTTAAGCACTTTTACCTATAAAACAATTACATACATGAATTTATCTTTACTACTTACAACTTCCCAATATACACATGAACACAAACACGCACACACACTCAGGCACATATACCTTACAGAGAACCAAGGGCAACACTGTGTTTCAATATCAAGGCTGTGAAAATTATTTTAATTTAAAATCACTGGTTAGTTCCTTTATTTCACACACAAAAAACTGCTTGCTTTACTATCAGTTAAATAGCCTGACTGACTGAATTGACTGTTCATTTTAGTTAAAATATTTGATCTGGTAGTCTAATATAAACACTGCCCTGGGGATCCCCCATTGGTGATTTTAGAGAATACATTTATTTTGGAGATGCAACTTATATGCCTACCTAACAAAGCAAACAGAGCTCTCTGGGGAGGCAATTCTGGTGTGCTCAACAGTGATTCAACTCCAGTCACCTAAGTATACACTGAAATAAACTATTTAGAGACTAATGTTCCAAACCATCTCAAAAATTCAAATAATTCTTCAAAGAACAAACATGGCAGAAAGAAAAATCTCAGATAAATGGATTCTAGAGAGTTTATTAATTTGTAGAAGAAAAAGATGCTAAGTGTGACACCTAGTGGAATCACAAATACTAAGTGACTGTGCTTTCTTTGGGACAAACTGTTATAAATATTGCTGGATAACTTCAGAAAGTTATTCAGCTGACAGTTTTTAAAGACCCTTAATCTTCAGTTGGCATCCCTGGTGACTCAGTGGTAAATAATCCGCCTGCCAACGCAGGAGACACGGGTTCAGTCCCTGAGTTGGGAAGATCCTCTGGAGAAGGAAGTGGCAACCCATGCCAGTATTCCTGCCTGGTAAATCCCATGGACTGAGGAGCCTTGTGGGCTACAGTCCATGTGGCTACAAAAGGATCAGACATTACTTAGTAACTAAACAACAAACCTTCAGGTAAACAAAGTACACCTATTTATTTATTATAAAATTAAGCCGCGTGATGTGTAAAGGAACTGTCTGTTTGTAACTATTTTTGCATTGTTTATTTGTATAATATGGCCAAGATTTTGGAGAAGGAAGAAGTTGACTGAGCTCCTTTCCTCCCATGGGCACACCAAAATTACAACTATCTATCGGGCAACCATCTACGAGAACAACCTGAAGACTAGCAAGGGAGGTTTTCCACAGATAGAGGTATAAGAAACCACAGTTAGAAGAGGTGTGCAGGCTTGGTATAGTTGCGACCCAGATCCTCAGGTAGGCAGCACATAAATGGGAGGATAATCCCAACTGTAGAGGTCCTCCTAAAGGAGCAAGTGGTACAAGCCCCATGCTGGACTCCCCAAGCCAGGGGTCCTGCTTCAGAAAGATGAGCCCCTGAAAGAAATGGCTTTACAGACTAGTGGGGCTTGGATACAGGAGAGCTGGGGAAAACATAGACTCTAGTCTTAAAGAGTACAAGCAAAATCTCACACGCTTCTAGCCTCAGTGCAAAAGCAATAATTTGAAAGGATTCTGGGTCAGAGCCACCTGCTGATCTTGAGAGCCTCCTGAAAAGGCAGGAGACAACTGGGATTCCCCACAGGGGCATAAATGCTGGTGGCTGCCATTTTTGGAAGCTTGCTCTACAAAGAAGATATTGATGCTCTGTATGCAAGTGGCATTTTGAAATCCCCGTTTTAGCCAATTAACACAGGGGGCTTACCTGCCCACCAGCATGGACTGCCCTTGGACCTGAACCCACCTACCACCAGCAGGCTAATGCCAGCTTTGGGGTCCCCCTGGTTCCACAGGTAGATCCCACCACACAGCAGTGGGTCGGCAGCCACCACATGAGGCAGGGCCTAGCAGTCCCCTGAGCCATAGGCCAGCCCTGCCTACTAGTATACCCACCATGGCCAGGGCTGCCACAACAGAAATGCCCAAGCAGCTCACATAGGAGATAATCCTGGAGCATATATAGCCTATAACCAGAGGGGAGTATGCAGCTGGGGCCTGTATGATGCCTCCTCCATAAGACCACTATTCCAAATTGGGATACATAACTAACCTACCTAACACATAAAACTAAACACAGAAAATTAGTCAAAGTGAGGTGACAGAGGACTATGTTCCAGATTAAAGGATAAAAACCCCAGAAAAAAATACTAAGCAAAGTGGAGCTAAACAAAGTACCTGATAAAAGTTTAATGGAATGATTATAAAGATGCTCAATAAACTAAGGAGAAGAATGAATGAACACAGTGAAAAGTTTGCAAAGAGTTTCAAAAGATAAAGAACTAGATTGAAAGACTGAAATAACTGAAATAAAAAAAATACGCCAGAAGAAATCAACAGCAGATTAGATAATACAAAGGAATGGATCAGTGAACTAGAGCACAGAGTGGTGGAAATAATCAAAGTTGAACAGAAAAAGAAAAAAAAAAGTTTTTAAATTGAGGATAGTTCAGGAGACTTCTGGAGCAACATCAAACATACTAGCATTCACATTATAGGACCCCAGAAAGAGAAAAGAAAGAGAAAGGGTCAGAGAATCTATTTGAAGAAATAATAGCTGAAAACTTTCCTAACTTGGGAAAGGAAAGAGGCATCCAGGACCAAGAAGCACAGAGAGTCCCAAACAAAGGAAACCTAAAGAAGCCCACACCAAGACACTAATTAAAATGGCAGGAGTTAAAGATCAAGAGAGAATCTTAAAAGGAGCAGGGGTAAGCAACTATTTTGGTAGAGTGGAACTCCCATAAAAATATCAGCTGACTTTTCAGCAGAAACTTTGAAGGCAAGAAGAGAGTGGCAAAATATGTTCAAAGAGATGAAAGAAAAACAAACAAACAAAAAAACTGTAACAAGAATGCTCTACACAGCTAGTCCATCATTCAGATCTGAAGGAAGAGAAAGAATTTTACAGACAAACAAAAGAGTTCAGCTCCATTAAACTGGATTGACAAGACGTTAATCACAGAGGATGAACACAGTGAAAAGTTTGCAAAGAGTTTCAAAAGATAAAGAACTAGACTGAAAGATTGCAATAACTGAAATAAAAAATACACTCGAAGAAATCAACAGCAGATTAGATAATACAAAGGAATGGATCAGTGAACTAGAGCACAGAAAGAGACTTCTGTAAGCACAAAAGACTGCAAGTAGAAATATGTAAATTATGAAAGGAAAAAAATCTCATTGGTAAAGGCAAACATATAGCAAAGGTAGTAGACCAATCATTTATTAAGCTAGTAGGAAAGTTAAAAGACAAAGTATTAATAGCAAAATCATCTATACCCACAATAAGTAGTTAAGGGACATACAAAACAGTAATATAAAATACAACAACATTAAACATAGGGAAGTAGAAAGTAAAAATGCAAGGCTGTTCCAATGTGTTCAAACTTAAGAAACTGGACTTCCCTGGTGATACAGTAATTGGGAGTTAACCTGCCAATGTAGGTGCCATGAGTTCGATCCCTGGTCCAGGAAAACTGCACACAACACAGGGCAACTAAGCCTGTGTGCCACAACTTCTGAGTTCACACTCCACAACTACTGAAGCCCACGCCCCCTAGAGCCTATGCTCTGCAACGAGAGAAGCTTGTGTACCATGAGTGACAGCATGAAAATTAAGTACACACCCATGAACAAGTAGTTAAGAGATATTGATCGAATCTACAGATTGCTTTGGGGAGTATGGTCATTTTCACAAAATTCATTCTTTCAACCCATGAACACATTATGCTTTTCCATTTGTGCTGTTTCCAATTTCTTTTTTCAGTATCATATGGTTTTCTAAGCATAAGCTTTTACCCCCTTTTGAGATTTATCCCTGGACCTAACAGAAGCAGAAGATATTAAGAAAAGGTGGCACGAATACACAGAACTGTACAAAAAAGATCTTCATGACCCAGATAATCATGATGATGTGATCACTCATCTAGAGCCAGACATCTTGGAATGTGAAGTCAAGTGGGCGTTAGAAAGCATCACTACGAACAAAGCTAGTGGCGGTGATGGAATTCCAGTGGAGCGGTTTCAAATCCTGAAAGATGATGCTATGAAAGTGCTGCACTCAATATGACAGCACATTTGGAAAACTCAGCAGTGGCCACAGGACTGGAAAAGGTCAGTTTTCATTCCAATCCCAAAGAAAGGCAATGCCAAAGAATGCTCAAACTACCGCACAATTGCACTCATCTCACATGCTAGTAAAGTAATGCTCAAAATTCTCCAAACCAGACTTCAGCAATATGTGAACAGTGAACTCCCTGATGTTCAAGCTGGTTTTAGAAAAGGCAGAGGAACCACAGATCAAATTGCCAACATCCACTGGATCATCAAAAAAGCAAGAGAGTTCCAGAAAAACATCGATTTCTGCTTTATTGACTATGCCAAAGCCTTTGACTGTGTGGATCACAATAAACTGTGGAAAATTCTGAAAGAGATGGGAATACCAGACCATCCAACCTGCCTCTTGAGAAATCTGTATGCAAGTCAGGAAGCAACAGTTAGAACTGGACATGGAACCACAGACTGATTCCAAATAGGAAAAGGAGTACGTCAAGGCTGTATATTGTCACCCTGCTTATTTAACTTATATGCAGAGTACATCATGAGAAATGCTGGACTGGAAGAAACACAAGCTGGAATCAAGATTGCCGGGAGAAACATCAATAACCTCAGATATGCAGATGACACCACCCTTATGGTAGAAAGTGAAGAGGAGCTAAGAAGCCTCTTGATGAAAGTGAAAGTGGAGAGTGAAGAAGTTGGCTTAAAGCTCAACATTCAGAAAACGAAGATCATGGCATCTGGTCCCATCACTCCATGGGGAATAGATGGAGAAACAGTAGAAACAGTGTCAGACTTTATTTTGGGGGGCTCCAAAATCACTGCAGATGGTGACTGCAGCCATGAAATTAAAAGATGCTTACTCCTTGGAAGAAAAGTTATGACCATCCTAGATAGTATATTCAAAAGCAGAGACATTACTTTGCTGACTAAGGTCCGTCTAGTCAAGGTTATGGTTTTTCCTGTGGTCATGTATGGATGTGAGAGTTGGACTGTGAAGAAGGCTGAGCACCGAAGAATTGATGCTTTGGAACTGTGGTCTTGGAGAAGACTCTTGAAAGTCCCTTGGATTGCAAGGAGATCCAACCAGTCCATTCTGAAGAAGATCAACCCTGGGATTTCTTTGGAGGGAATGATGCTGAAGCTGAAACTCCAGTACTTTGGCCACCTCATGCGAAGAGTTGACTCATTGGAAAAGAGTCTGATGCTGGGAGGGATTGGGGGCAGGAGGAGAAGGGGACGACCCAGGATGAGATTGCTGGATGGCATCACGGACTCGATGGACATGAGTCTGAGTGAACTCCAGGAGATGGTGATGTACAGGGAGGCCTGGTGTGCTGCGATTCATGGTGTCGCAAAGAGTTGGACATGACTGAGCGACTGAACTGAACTGAACTGGGTATTTTATTATTTTTATGCAATTGCAAATAGGATTGTTTTCTCAATTTTTCATTCTGATAATTCATTGTTAGTGTATAGAAATGCAACAGATTTGTGTATGTAATTTTCTATCCTGAAACTTTGCTGAATTTGTTAGTTCTAATACTTTTTGGTGGTGTCTTTAGGATTTTATATATGTAGTATCACATCATCTGTAACCATATATATATATATGAAACATTCCATCATATATGTGGAGCTATATATAATAAATAATATTCCATTATACGTAATATTTCACTCAGCATAAAAAAGAATGAAATCTTGTCATTTGCAACAACATGTGTGGACATAGAGGATATTATTCTAAGTGTGATGTCAGACAAAGACAAATACCATATGATTTCCCTTCTATGTGGAATCTAAAAAGCAAAATAAGTGAACACACAAATCAAAGCAGAACCAGACTCACAGATACGGAGAACAAACTGCCAGAGGGGAGAAGGGTGAAGGGTGGAGTGAAATAGATGAGGGATATTAACAGGGACAAACTTCCAACTATAAAATAAATAAATCATGAGGATACAATATATAGCATAGGGAATATAGTCAACAATATTGTAATAACTGTATTATAATGGTAACCAGACAGTAACTTGTTACACTCGGTAACAAGTTTCCAAATGTAACATGGTAACTGGACAGTAGTGTGGGGATCATTTTATAAATACATGAAGATATCAAATCACAAAATATCACAATAACGCTAATATAAAATTGTATGTTAAAAAGAAAGAAAATAATAGTAAGATTGGAGACCTAAATGCAACCATATCAATTAAATAAATAAATACTTTGTGGAGAGAAAAGTAGGTTTTATTTTTAAATGTTCCTGCTTAATCCAAACATTCAGATATCACATTCCGAAAATCACCAACAGTACTAAAATTAAACGCAGGAGTGCTAGCTAAATCAGAACTTTTAAAAGAATGATTGACATACTTGACCATCTAATGGAGGTAGAGAAACCATAGAATTAAATAAAAGAAAAAAGATAAGTGACAAGCATAGGAAAAATGTTGTGATGGCATGGAAAAGCTTATATGAAGACGGCAATGTAAAAAAAAATGGACTGAGGATATGACCGATGAATCTAGAGAAGGTCTTTGCCACCCCATGGACTGTAGCCCGCCAGGTTCCTCTGTCCATGGGATTCTCCAGGTAAGAATGCTAGAGTGGGTTGCTATGCCCTCCTCCAGGGAATCTTCCCAACCCAGGGATTGAACCGGGGCCTCCCGCATTGCAGGCAGATTCTTTACAGTTTGAGCTACCCTAAAAATGACCAGTAAACATTTAATCCAATAGTCAAAGACATACAAAGTAAAATACCAATTCAATATTATTGTTGATCCATTGTGGATAAAGAAAAATTGCTAACTCCTCTGATTGGACAGAGTGTGGATAAAGGGGTCTCTCATACACTGGACTATACACAAAAGAAAAACTGGTAAAACAAAAAGGACAATTTATTTTTACTTCTAGCATAAGAGAAAATCAGTTTGGTAACAAGTTTTCAAGTGTAAAATGTGCATACACTTTGAACTAGAAAATCTGTTCCTAAGGCTTTTTTTTAAAGGAATTATGTCACAACTGATCAAAATTCATTTCTGCACTTTTTTACCTTAGAATCATGTAGGTCTTTATTTTTCATTGGCATATAATTGCTTTACAATGCTGTGTTAGTTTCTGTAGAACAACTAAGTGAATCAGCTCTATGTATACATATATCCCCTTCCTCTTTGACTTCCTTCCCACTCCATCCCCATCCCATCCATCTAGGTCATCACAGAGCACCTGCAGGGGGCGCTCCGCAGAAAGAGAGAGGCAGTGGAACTTCCCTCAGCAAAGCCGAGGGGTCCCAAGGGGAGGCGAGGCTGCTGTCGGAAAACCCAGCCCCTCAGCGATCCAAAAACAATCACACGCGACAGCGCTTCCCTCTAAGCAGTTCCACTTCATTGCCGCAAACTCTTGGTTTATACAGGCACGCAAGGGGGTTTTGCGAGGGTTGCACCAATCACGTTAAAGGTCAAATTGTAATATGCCATAGTTGCACCAATCATGTTAAAGGTCAAATCTTAATATACCATAGTTGCACCAATCACGTTAAAGGTCAAGTCGTCATGTGCTTCATTGTAACAGGAGTCTATGGTGATCACATGCTGCACGGAAATCAAGAGAGCCAATCAAAAACTTTAACATAGACCACGCCCCTCTCTCTTCCACCAGGCGCCATCTTAGCTCTAAACCGCAAAGCTAGCCCTTCTTTCTTCAAGGTTTCCCATTTAGGGCCCCACAAGCACTGAGCTGAGCCTCCTGTTCTTTATAGTAGGTTCCCCCCAGCTATCTATTTTATGCCTGGTAGTGCTAATTTCTCAATCTGTCCCACCCTCCCCTTCCACTCCATGTCTACACTATATTAGCAAAAACTTGGCAATCAAAATGTCCATCAAAAGGGAATTAGGTAAATATATTCTGGAGTCACCATATAGTAGAATATTTTATAATCATTAAAAATATTGGTGGATGACAGATGGATGAATTGTATATTGTGTACATATACAATGGAACAGAATAATGCTATTTGCAGCAACAAGGGTCCAATTAGATATTATCATATTAATAAGCAGAAAAAGACAAATACCATATAATATTGCTTATATGTGGAATCTAAAATATGACACAAATGAATCTACGTTTGTTAGCAGGAACAGAATCACAGACTTAGAGAACACACTGGTGATTACCAAGCAGGAAGGATGGAGTGAGAAGGTGGGTCAGCAGATATAAGCTTTTACATATCAAAATGGACAAATACCAAAGTCATAATGCTTAACACAGCAAACTATATTCAATATCCTATGATAAACCATAATGGAAAAGAGTATTTTTTAAAATATATATTTTATATATATATATATATAATTCAATCAATTTGCGGAATAGTAGTAATTAAAACGACACTGTAAATCAACGGTACTTTAATAAAAACTGTTGATGGAGGTTTATATGAACAGAAATAAATTGTGGTGATATTAACCCAGGTTCTCTCTCCACCTATCACTAAATCGAACCATTTATTGGCTCAGGAAAAGAACAAAGTAAACAATAAATGTGTATGTGAATGAAATTTTAAAGTTAAAAAGCTTAGGCTTAAAGAGCTGGACTTTGTGAGAGAAACATGTTTAGTTTGAAGTTTGGTTGTTCATATTAGAAGTCAAAGTCTTAAAGTGTTAAAACAAGTGATAGATTTGGAAGAATAACTGTCTAGTGAGTTTTCCTCCTTTCTGGGTGAAGAAGCAGCTTTATTTTTCACAGAGAGTAGAGTAACAAACTTGGCTGCTATCAGTGTTCTCTGAAAAGGAATATAATTCTCTGCATTCGTGTTGACCAAGCTTTGACAGTGGGGTGAGTGGGGAGAATAGGAATCCAATTTCAGTTAAGGCGTACCTGTGAAGAGGGTGCCTATGCTTTCCTTCTCTAGGTAGAGCCTTTAAAGAAGCTCTATGTTCGGTACGTGTATTAGTTTCAAATTACTGCTATAACAAATTACCACAAGTATTCTAGAGGTCAGAAGTACAAGATCAGTCTCAGTGTGTTAAAATCAAGGTTGTTGTGGAATCTACACTCCTTCTGAACGATTTAGGGAGAATGTATTCCTTGCCTCTTCTAGCTTCTAGAGACTTCCTTCACTCATAACCCTTTTCTCATTTCTAATGCCAGCAGTGTAGCATCTTCCAGCATCTCCCTCTCTCTGTTTATCTCCTTTGCAGCTTCTGATCTTCATACTTCCCTTTTCAATAAGGGTCTTACGATTATGTTGGGCCTACCAGGATAATCTGGTATAATCTATAGCAAGATCTTTAACTTAATCACATCTGCTATGTAAAGTATCCTGTTCTGCCTATGAGAATGTGAACATCTCTGAGGGCCACTGTCGCATGGTGCCCTAGCAGCGGAATGGCAATGCCTGTGTTAGGCATGTCAGCTTGTAGTCCCAAGGGTGATCTCAGTCTGGCACTGGGAAGGCGACTGAGGGGGTGCAGATGATGTTACACAGTGGATGCTTGTGTCCCTCAAAATTCATCTGACCCTGAGAAGTGACAGTGTTAGGAGGTGTGGCTTTGGGGAGGTGGTTTGGTAATGAGGGTGGAGCCCTCATAAATGGTGTTAGTACCGTTATGAAGGAGGCTCCAGAAAGCTCCCTGGCCCCTTCTGCCATGTGAGGGTGAGGCACGGTGAGAAGATAGCAGTCTACAAACTAAGAAGTAGGCTCTTAACAGACACGGAATCTGCTGACACCTTGATTTTGGGCTTCCCAGCCTCCAGAACCATGAAAAAGAAATGTCTATTGTGTAAGCCACACAGTCTATGGTATATTTAGTTTTAACAGACTAAGGCAGATGGGTTGGTGGGCAGATTTGAAGAGACCTTGTGTTTGGAATAAAGTGGATGCAAAATACACAATCTGACAGCCAGCTGTCAGGGAATGATTCCAACCCTCTCACCAGACAAAGCAAGAATGAAACCTGCTGCCCAGAGGGCAGATAAAAGGCAGCATAAGACAGAGGAGCATCATTAAGGCTCTAACCTTGTTCTTTCTGCTGCCCAGATGATTCATAGCTCTTGACCATTAACTGAAAAATCACCATGGGTGAAGTGATTGAGAAAGAGAGAAAAAAGTCCCGAAGTGCTGTGACTATGTCAAACCATAAGAAACCAAGAAAACAGTGAACGTGTGCCGGCTCCTCATGTCAGTAGTTTCTCTTGCTGTGGCTGCCGGGCTCTAGAGCACAGGCTCTGTAGCTGTGGCACATGGGCTTACTTGCTCCATGGCACGTGGGATCTTCCTGGACCAGTGATCGAACCCATATCTCCTGCATTGTCAGATGGATTCTTTACCACTGAGTCACCAGGGAAACCCTGTTATATTGTATTTACACTTGTTTATGCACAGAAAAATGTCTTAAAGATGATGCTTCTAATTAAACATGGGTATTTCTAGGTGATTGGATGATGTGATTTTTTTGTACTTTTTTCTTTACATCTCTCCAATCTGTGCAGTTATTTATACAATGAGCGTGTTTTGTTTAAATAATCAGTAAAAATAATAAAGCTATTTCCCCTTTAGCAAAAGTTATGATAAAAGATGCATGCTTGCTAAGTTGCCTCAGCTGTGTCTGTCACTTTGTGATCCTAAGGACTGTAGCCTGCGAGGCTCCTCTGTCCGTGGAATTTTACAGGCAAGAATATTGGAGTGGGTTGCCATGTCGTCCTCATTTATTTTAGATAGTAAGTTGTGGAAAGAACACCGAACTTTCTGCTGGCAAAATGAGATCAAGTGTCACTTTTTTACTGTACTGATCATGTGACTTTGGACAAGCCACCTACAGTTTCTGGGCCCCATCTGAAAACTGAGGGCAATGACGCTAGCTATTCTGCCTCACAGTGGTACCATGTAGAATGCCTTGGGCTTGACATTTAACGTGTTATCTAACCCTCAAAACAACTCTTGGGGTGGCTATTATTATCACCCTCATTATACAAAACCAAATACAGAGAATACATACTACAGTTCTTTGAAAAATAGATACCTACGCTCTTCTTGCAATATCTTCAAGAAGAAACTCTTGCAGTGTTCTCTGTATTTGTGGATGTCACATACAAGCTCTTTAAACAGTTTACATATAAATTGATTCCCAGCGTGATGATCAACTTCCTTTAAGATATTCAGCAATTTGAAGAGAGATCTGAGAGTTCCCCTTGTGAAGACAGCCTCTTTATTTATTTATTTTTTTAATTTTTAAATTAAAATTTTTTTTTTTTACTTTACAATATTGTATTGGTTTTGCCATACATCAACATGAATACACCACGGGTATACACGTGTTCCCAATCCTGAACCCCCCTCCTACCTCCCTCCCCATACCATCCCTCTGGGTCATCTCAGCGCACCAGCCCCAAGCATCCTGTATCCTGCATCAAACCTAGACTGGCGATTCGTTTCTTATATGATATTATACATGTTTCAATGCCATTCTCCCAAATCATCCCACCCTCTCCCTTTCCCACAGAGTCCAAAAGACTGTTCTATACATCTGTGTCTCTTTTGCTATCTCGCATACAGGGTTATCATTACCATCTTTCTAAATTCCATATATATGCGTTAGTATACTGTATTGGTGTTTTTCTTTCTGGCTTACTTCACTCTGTATAATCGGCTCTAGTTTCATCCACCTCATTAGAACTGATTCAAATGTATTCTTTTTAATGGCTGAGTAATACTCCATTGTGTATATGTACCACAGCTTTCTTATCTGCTGATGGACATCTGCTGATGGACATCTAGGTTGCTTCCTTGTCCTGGCTATTATAAACAGTGCTGCGATGAACATCGGGGTACATGTGTCTCTTTCAATTCTGGTTTCCTCGGTGTGTATGCCCAGCAGTGGGATTGCTGGGTCATAAGGCAGTTCTATTTGCAATTTTTAAAGGAATCTCCACACTGTTCTCCATAGTGGCTGTACTAGTTTGCATTCCCACCAACAGTGTAGGAGGGTTCCCTTTTCTCCACACCCTCTCCAGCATTTATTGCTTGTAGACTTTTGGATCGCAGCCATTCTGACTGGCATGAAATGGTACCTCATTGTGGTTTTGATTTGCATTTCTCTGATTATGAGTGATGTTGAGCATCTTTTCTTGTGTTTGTTAGCCATCTGTATGTCTTCTTTGAAGAAATGTCTATTTAGTTCTTTGGCCCACTTTTTGATTGGGTCGTTTATTTTCCTGGAATTGAGCCGCAGGAGTTGCTTGTATATTTTTGAGATTAGTTGTTTGTCAGTTGCTTCATTTGCTATTATTTTCTCCCATTCCGAAGGCTGTCCTTTCACCTTGCTTATAGTTTCCTATGTTGTGCAGAAGGTTTTAATTTTAATTAGGTCCCATTTGTTTATTTTTGCTTTTATTTCCAGTATTCTGGGAGGTGGGTCATAGAGAATCCTGCTGTGATTTATGTCGGAGAGTGTTTTGCCCATGTTCTCCTCTAGGAGTTTTATAGTTTCTGGTCTTATGTTTAGATCTTTAATCCATTTTGAGTTTATTTTTGTGAATGGTGCTAGAAAGTGATCTAGTTTCATTCTTTTACAAGTGGTGGACCAGTTTTCCCAGCACCACTTGTTAAAGAGATTGTCTTTACTCCATTGTATATTCTTGCTCCCTTTGTCGAAGATAAGGTGTCCATATGTGTGTGGATTTATCTCTGGGCTCTCTATTTTGTTCCATTGATCTATATTTCTGTCTTTGTGCCAGTACCATACTGTCTTGATGACTGTGGCTTTGTAGTAGAGCCTGAAGACAGCCTCTTTAAAACTAGGTTTTTCAGTGATATTCCTTCTGTCACTGCCAGCACACTTGATTTAAACTTTGCTCCTGAGAAATAGGTTGTTGAATGAAAGTATCAGTTATATACCTGTGTTTACTAAATTTGAGGTGGTTCCTAAAGCAGTTCTCTGTGTGTATTTGTGTCACATAAACATATAGGTTTTATATATGTATACATACATATATTCAAGTTAAGTGCTCAGCTACCATAAATTACCTAGTACTCTAGTTAATATGAGATATATTATGGCATGGATATAAATGAGGAAACTAGAATCAGGAATATGGACCAAGTATATTACCATACGAAATTAAAGTGACGAGACTAATTCTGTATAACCTAATCAGAAAAATGAGTACAAACACACTCTTTTTTTACCTAAAACCTTTGAGGCTACAAAGACTTTAGAATTCAGAGATTTTTGAATTTCAGAAAGATAATCTAATTCATATCACTTATGTAATGTGCTGATGTATAATAAAATGTTCCCAACAAGTCTTTGCCTTGTAATCAAGCACATTGTTATTTCTGCAGAGAAATGAATGAATATTCGTGCTAACTAGGGTAAATAGTCTTTAAACAGTTGTATATCAGTTCACACTTTGCTGACAAGTGAGTTTGCCACAAACTTAGGAAGAACTTTTCAGTTCAATTAAATGCGGTGCTTCTGTTTCCAACCTGTTTTCAGGTTTTCACTTGCTCATTTTCCTGCTCTTGCGATGTGCTGAGAGGGGTTCACAGTTGTAGAAAGAGACAATGTGAAGGCGCCACGTTGACTCCTATCTGAAGCATGATCACTAATGGCAGTACGAAAGTTGTCTACAGGAAGGAGGTGCTTGCTTCACAGCATCAATGTGTTTGTTCTCCCCAGATGAATAAACCATATCCGTGTCACTGCATGGAAAGAGCTGGTAAACAGTTTCCCATGTTAAAGCTTTTAGAAGACTTTCACTTGTGTGAACATCTAACTCTTGACCTCTGCTCTATGGGCTCTTGCTAATGGTAATGCTTGTTAGCTATTTCAAGTTCTGATGACCTAGTTACAGTTACTGGCAATGTTGATACACTCAGTCAGGACTGTAGATACTTTCATAATTTGATGATTATGCAAGTAAGGTGTGTAAAGGGTGTATTTTTCCTGGGCTTGGTAGAACATTTCCATTAGCAATAGATTAAACATAAAGACTGACATGAGGTTGGAAAAAAAGTTTTCCAGTGATGATGTTGTTCAGTTGCTAAGTCGTGTCCAACCCTGGGACCCCATGGACTGCAGCACACAAGCCCCCTCTGTTCTCTACTATCTCCAGTAGAGAACTAGTACTATCTCCTAGAGCTTGTTGAAATTTATGTCCATTGAGTTGGTGACGCTATATAACCATCCTATCCTCTGCTATTCCCTTCTTTTGCCCTCATTCTTTCCCAGCATCAAGGTCTTTCCCAATGAGTCAGCTCTTCATATCAGGTGGCCAAAATATTGGAGCTTCCACTTCAGCATCAGTCCTTCCAATGAATATTCAAGTTTGATTTCCTTTAAGATTGACTTATTTGATCTTCTTTCAGTCCAAGGGACTCTCATGAGTCTTCTCTAGCACCAGCTGTGACTCACACTTTTGTCTACTTCAAAAGAAACCATGTGTCTAAGTGTTGATGTCAGTGCTTAGGATCTAATAATGGATAGGATATCCATGAAGGATATAATGAGGAGAAAGTTTACAGAAAAAGTCCTCTCTCTACCTAACTCTCCTCCGCAAATCTTCCAACTACTCTGTCAAACTAGATCCAACTGTGATTGAAGAGAATAGGCATCTGCTTTTTTTTTTTTTTTGTCTCAGAGAAGGAGCCTCCCAATGGCAGGTTAATGTAGAAAAGTCAATCTGAGCAATTCATGGTGGACTCAGTCAGTCCAGTGTTTCCTTACTTACCCATGGTTTAACATAGTTACAGAACTTCAAGGCCTTTCTGTCTCTTTTCTCCTTCCCTTCACTCAGGGTGATTTTTCAGGTAAAGGGGAAGGGTTTTGAATCATCTGGGCAGCAGAGAGGACAAGATTTGGTCCTTGATGATGCTCCTTGATCCTATGCTGCCTTTTATTTGTTCAGTGGCCTCTATTCTTGTTACATCTGCTAAGATGGCTAGAGCAAAGATTTGGTAGAATCACTCAACAATCTTGAAAGAGCTATCATCTTACTAGGAATGGGGAAACAGACCCAGAAAGGTTAGGTACATTTTGCAAGGATCATGTAGGTATACACTGTCTATTAAGCTTCTAGAGATACCTATGCTTTATTAAATTACACATAAAAATATGTAGGGATACTTCTTAAAGTCCCCTTCATGGACCACAGCCTTGTGTGGCAACAAGACTTGTATAACTCAGTGAAGCTATGAGCCATGTCATGCAGGGCCACAACACAGACTGGGTCATAGTGAACAGTTCTGATGAAACTGGTCCATTGGAAGAGGAAGTGGCCGACCACTCTTGTATTCTTGCTGAGAGAACCCCATGAACAGTGTGAGAATGCAAAAAGAAATGACACTGGAAGATGAGCCCCCTAGGTTGGAAGGTATCCAGTGTGCTACTGGGGAAGAGCAGAGGGCAATTATGAACAGCTCCAGAAAGAATGAAGTGGCTGGGCCAAAGCAAAACCAATGCTCAGTTGTCTATGTGTCTGGTGGTGAAAGTAAAGTCTGATGCTGTAAAGAACAATATTGCATAGGAATCTGGAATGTTGGGTCCAAGAATCAAGGTGAATTGGACATGGTCAAGTGGGAGATGGCAAGAGTGAACATCGACATCTTAGGAATCAATGAACTAAAATGGATGGGAACGGGTGAATTTAATTCAGATGACCCTTATATATACTACTGTGGGCAAGAATCCCTAAGAAGAAATGGAGTCAACAAAAGAGAATGATGTCAGTTTGTTTCCAAGCCAATCAACATCACAATAATATAAGTCTATGTCCAACCACTAAAGACAAAGAAGCTGAAACCGAATGATTCTATGAAGATCTGTAAGACCTTTTAGAACTAACATAAAAAAAGTCCTTTTCATCATTGGAACACAAAATTAGGAAGTCAAAAGATCCCTGGAGTTACAGGAAGTTTGGCCTTGGACTACAAAATGAAGCAGGACAAAGGCTAACAGAATTTTACCAAAAGAACATACTGGTCATAGTAAGTGTGCTTTTCCAACAACACATAAGAATACTCTATACATGGCCATCACCAAATAGTCAATACTGAAATCAGATTGATTATATTCTTTGCAGCTGAAGATGGAGAAGGTCTATACAGTCAGCAAAAGCTGGAGCTGATTGTGGCTGAGGTCATGAGCTCCTTATTGAAAATTCAGGCTCAATTGAAAAAAGTGGGGAAAACCACAAGGCCATTTAGCTATGACCTAAATCAAATCAATTATGATTATGCAGTGGAGGTGATGAATAGATTCAAGGGATTAGATCTGGTAGACAGACTGTCTGAAGAACTATGGATGGAGATTTGTAACATGGTTCAGGAGGAAGTGAACAAAATCATACCAAAGAAAAATAAAGGCGAAAAGGCAAAGAGGTTGTCTGAGAAAGCTTTACAAACAGTTGAGAAAAAAAAAGTGAAACAGAAGGGAGAAAAGGAAAGATATACCCAACTGAACGCAGAGTTCCAGAGAGTAACAGTAGAGATAAGAAGACCTTCTTCTATGAATAATGCACAGAATAGAGCAAAACAACAGAATGGGAAAGACTAGAAATCTCAAGAAAATTGGAGACATCAAGGGAACATTTCATGCAAGTATGGGCTCAATAAAGGACAGAAATGGTAAAGACCTAACAGAAGCAGAAGAGATTAAGAAGTGGCAAGAACACACAGAAGGACTATATATAAAAGGTCTTAAAGATGCAGATAACCATGATGGTGTGGTCTCTCACCTACAGCCAGACATCCTGGGGTATGAAGTCAAGTAGGCCTAAGTAAGCATTACTATGAACAAAGCGAGTGGAGGTGATAGAATTCCAGCTGAGTTATTTAAAATCCTAAAAGATAATGCTGTTCAAGTGCTGCATTCAACATGCCAACAAATTTGGAAAACTTAGCAGTGGCACAGGACTGGAAAAGGTCAATTTTCGTTCCAATCCCAAGAAAAGTCAACAAAAAAGAATGATCAAATTAAGTAAAATTGCATTACACATGCTAGCAATGTCATGTTTAAAATCCTTCAAGCGAGGCTTCAGGAGGACATGAACTGAGAACTTCCAGATGTACAAGGTGGGTTTAGAAAAGTCAGAGGAACCAGAGATCAAATTGCCAACATGTGCTGAATCATGGAGAAAGCAAGGGAGTTCCAGAAAAACAGCTACTTCAGCTTCATTGACTATACTAAAGCCTTTCACTGTGTGGATCACAATAAACTGGAAAATTCTTCAAGAGATGGGAATACCAGACCACCTTACTTGCCTCCTGAGAAACCTGTATGTGGGTCAAGAACCAACAGTTAGAACTGGACATGGAACAGCAGACTTGTTCCAAATTGGGAAAGGAGTACATCAAGGCTATACATTATCACCCTGCTTATTTAACTTATATGCAGAATACATCACGTGAAATGCTGAGCTGGATGAAGCACAAGCTGGAATCAAGATTGCCAGAAGAAATATCAAAAACCTCAGATATGCAGATGATGACACTCTAACAGGAGAAAGTGAAAGAGAACCGAAGAACCTCTTGATGCGGGTGAAAGAAGAGAGTGCAAAAGCTGGCTTGAAACTCAGCATTCAAAAAACTAAGATTGTGGCATCCAGTCCTATCACTTCATGGCAAATAGGTGGGGGAAAAGAGGAAACAGTGACAGATTTTATTTTCTTGGGCTCCAAAATCACTGTGGACAGTGTCTGCAGCCTTGAAATTGAGAGACACTTGCTCCTTGGAAGAAAAGCTATGACAAACCAAGACAATGTATTAAAAAGAGACATCAGTTTTGCCAACAATGTTTCATACACTCAAAGCTGCGGGTTTTTCCATTAGTCATGAACAGATGTGAGAATAGGACTATGATGAAAGCTGAGCTTGGAAGAACTGATACTTTTGAATTGTGGTTCTGCAAAAACTCTTAAGAGTCCCTTGGCCTGCAAGGAGATCAAACGAGTTAATCCTAAAAGAAATAAACCCTGAATACTCATTGTATACTGATACATTGTATACTCATTGTATACTGATACTGAAGCTCAAATACTTTGGCCACCTGATGGGCTTCCCTGGTGGCTCAGAGGTTAAAACCTCTGCCTGCAATGTGGGAGACCTGGGTTCAATCCCTGGGTCAGGAAGATCCCCTGGAGAAGGAAATGGCAACCCACTCCAGTATTCTTGCCTGGAGAATCCCATGGACATAGGAGCCTGGTGGGCTACAGTCCATGGGGTAGCAAAGAGTAGGACACACGACTGAGTGACTTCACTTTCACTTTCTTTCACCTGATGCAAAGAGCTAACCTATTAGAAAAGACTGTGTTGCTGAGAAACATTAAAGGCAAAAGGAGAAGGGAGTGGCAGAGGATGAGATGGTTAGATAGCATCACTGACTCATTGATATGAATCTGAGAAAACTCTGCGAGATAGCGAAAGACAGTGGAGCCTGGCATGATGCAACCTGTATGCTGGCAAAGAGTCTGACATGACTTAAGACACAGCAACTTCTTAAAGGAATAAAACGTACAAAATAGGATCAATTTATGATTAGGAGAAATAGACCAAAGAAGAATGAAAAACACAAGAATGATTAAAACACCTTCCATATAGTCAACATGTATATTATTCCTGTAAGTTTGGCATGAAAAAACATTGTGTAACTGTGTGTGTACTCATCTAAAGTGATAAGAGACTAGGAGATAAAAATCTCCTAAACATAAACAGCAGTTTTGTTTCCAGTGATAGTACAAAGAGCCAGGGAAAATCTATACTAGGTAGTTTAAATTACTTTATTGAGGCTGACTTTGAGTGATTTGGCTCTTATTCTGTGCTAGCAAAAACACCTCTGTGGAATATTAAATTGTGAGAAGTTTAGGAAAGTAAATAAAATTTTATTTAATAAATTATGGAATGAAAAAAAGCTATGTGTTTTATTTCCTTTTCTGTTCATTTAAACTCATATACCGACAGTCCACTCACCTTCACTCACCTTCACATACATAACCCACACAAAATATATATGGAATAAATCTTTTCCAAATCTAATCACAAATAACACATTTTCTAATGAGGGTTGTCCAGGCATTGTTATAGGCTTGTAGGGAATAACATTTTAGTTTAAAATCCTCTCAGCAGACCATATGCCAACTGGTCTTATTAATCAAATGTTTGTCCCTATAGAAGACTCAAGTCCTCTTCATTAGCTTTTCATTAAAATGGTGAACTGAATGAATTTTTCAAGATACATACTGGTTAAATGGCTTATTTTCCATTTTGATGTTTCCCTTGGGCTTCCCTGGTGGCTCAGAGGGTAAAGCATCTGCCTGTGATGTGGAAGACCCAGGTTCGATCCCTGGGTCGGGAAGATCCCCTGGAGAAGGAAATGGCAACCCACTCCAGTATTCTTGCCTGGAGGATCCCATGGACAGAGGAGACTGGTGGGCACATCCATGGGGTTGCAAAGAGTCAGACATGACTGAGCGACTACACTAATACTTAACACTTGTGTGAAAAAAGTTGGGGGAAGTTGAATTAGATGTGTTGAGCTGAGCATGTAGGCATGGCATTCAGCAAGTTGAACTCCCTAAATGGAACCATCAGCAGGGACTCATAGGGGAGATATTACCTTATGGATTAGGTATGTCTGATATACATGTGTGTGTGTGTGTGTGTGCGCGTGTGTGTGTGTGTGTGTGTATGCCTGAACTGACAGTGAAAACAAACAAATATTCAAGAAAATAATTTTTTTTTTAAATCGACCTGGTCATCAAGGAAATTCAATTTATTTTTAGTTAGATTTGTAACCTCCTGCCGACCCCATTAAATGTAGAAAAGTTTATTTGCCAACAGGATAAAATTAAGAGAAAATTGTAAGTAGAAGTGTTTCTAAAACCTGACTTATCCTCCCTATGCTTAAAATATGATATTTCTGGATGATGAAAAATTAGTAGATTAAACTATAATGTTTTGAGGGTAACTACTCTAAAAGGCTCCACATGGTGTGGCTTAGTTTCATTGAGTTAGACAAGCTGTGGTCCGTGTGATCAGATTGGCTAGTTATCTGTGATTGTGGTTTCAGTCTGTCTGCCCTCTGATGTCCTCTCTCAGTGCCTACTGTCTTACTGGGGTTTCTCTTAGTTTGGATGTGGGGTATCTCTTCACGGCTGCTCCAGCAAAGTGCAGCTGCTGCTCCTTACCTTGGAGGTGGGGTAGCTCCTCTAGGCCACCATCCCTGACCTCGGGCATGGGGTAGCTCCTCTCAGCCACGCTTGTGCCCATAGGACTGGAAAAGGTCAGTTTTCATTCCAATCCCAAAGAAAGGCAATGCAAAAGAATGCTCAAACTATCGCACAATTGCACTCATCTCACATGCTAGTAAAGTGATGCTTAAAATTCTCCAAACCAGGCTTCAGCAATATGTGAACTGTGAACTCCCTGATGTTCAAGCTGGTTTTAGAAAAGGCAGAGGAACCAGAGATCAAATTGCCAACATCCACTGGATCATCAAAAAAGCAAAAGAGTTCCAGAAAAAAATCTATTTCTGCTTTATTGACTATGACAAGGCCTTTGACTGTGTGGATCACAATAAACTGTGGAAAATTCTGAAAGAGATGGGAATACCAGACCACCTGACCTGCCTCTTGAGAAACCTCTATGCAGGTCAGGAAGCAACAGTTAGAACTGGACATAGAAAAACAGACTGGTTCCAAATAGGAAAAGGAGTATGCAAGGTGTATATTGTCACCCTGCTTAACAGAGTACATCATGAGAAATGCTGGGCTGGAGGAAACACAAGCTGGAATCAAGATTGCTCGGAGAAATATCAATAACCTCAGATATGCAGATGACACCACCCTTATGGCAGAAAGTGAAGAGCTAAAGAGCCTCTTGATGAAAGTGAAAGATGAGAGTGAAAAAGGCGACTTAAAGCTCAACATTCAGAAAACTAAGACCATGGCATCTGGTCCCATCACTTGATGGGAAATAGATGAGGAAACAGTGGAAACAGTGACTGACTTCATTTTTCTGGGCTCCAAAATCACTGCAGATGGTGATTGCAGCCATGAAATTAAAAGACGCTTACTCCTTGGAAGAAAAGTTATGACCAGCCTAGGCAGCATATTAAAAAGCAGAGACATTACTTTGCCAACAAAGGTCCATCTAGTCAAGGCTATGGTTTTTCCAGTTGTCATGTATGGATGTGAGAGTCGGACTATAAAGAAAGGTGAGCGCCAAAGAATTGATGCTTTTGAACTGTGGTGTTGGAGAAGACTCTTGAGAGTCCCTTGGACTGCAAGGAGATCCAACCAGTCCATTCTGAAGGAGATCAGTCCTGGATGTTCATTGGAAGGACTGATGTTGAAGCTGAAACTCTAATACTTTGGCCACATGATGTGAAGAGCTGATTTATTTGAAAAGACCCTGATACTGGGAAAGATTGAGGGCAGGAGGAGAAGGGGATGACAGAGGATGAGATGGTTGGATGGCATCACTGACTCAATGGACATGGGTTTGGGTGGACTCCAGGAGTTGGTGATGGACAGGGAGGCCTGGCGTGCTGCAGTTCATGGGGTTGCAAAGAGTCGGACATGACTGAGCAACTGAACTGAACTGAACTGAACTCTAAAAGGCTCATTAAACTTGATAAGAAAACATTGAGACCCCAATATAAAAATTAGCAAAGGATATGAACAAACAATACATACCAAGAGAGATAATTAATAAGGAAACATATGGGAAGATGTTTAACCTTCAGTTCAGTTCAGTTCAGTTCAGTTCAATCGCTCAGTCGTGTCCGACTCTTTGCAACCTCATGAATCACAGCACGCCAGGCCTTCTTGTCCATCACCAACTCCCGGAGTTCACTCAGATTCACGTCCATCGAGTCAGTGATGCCATCTAGCCATCTCATCCTCTGTCGTCTCCTTCTTCTCCTGCTCCCAATCCCTCCCTTGCTAGTTATTAAAGAAATACAAGCTAAAATAGCACTGTGTTAATACCATACCATTTAAATGTGTAAAGGAAATTATATCCTGATGATTTCTACCACACATTTAAAGGAGAATTGACATCAGTCCTTTGCAAACTCTTCTAAAAAATAGAAGAGGGAACACTTTCTTCTTTTGTTGTCACTGGAAATCAACTTTATTGAGATTTTGCCAGTTGTACAATCTATTCTGATACTAAGCCCCTTCTTCCGTTGCAATTCAGTCCTTCTTAAGTGGTCCCATGAACCCTTTCTTCTCTTCCACTATCTGGAAGCAGCCATGGCCAAATTTGGAGGTGACGTGAATAAACTTGAAGTTAACTTTCTCTAGGGTCTGCTGTTTGGTCCGCATCCACAAAGACTTGCACAGGGTGAGTACTCTCTTCTTGGTTCCTACCGAACAGTCTTTGAGCATAAAAAAGTCGTTGGTCACTTCACCACAGTGGACAAAGCCACCCAAAGGGCTGATGCTTTTGGGTGTAATCAGTAGAGGCATTGTTCTTGATCATTTTGCCATTCTTGATGAGGTAGTCCTAGCCAATCTTGTAGATCTTCTTATTGATCTTGTGCAGTGATGGCAGCCTCTCTGCCTAGCCCAAGCCACAGAAAGACCACCCAGGGAAGATGACACACCCCAATACAGGCAACTTAGTGAAACTCCTGGTAGGTTTTCCAGGGTAGCTTCTTGGTGTGCCAATGCCTGGTGATCCCTTTGTAGTATTTGCCCTTAGTTGTCCCAATGACAATAATTGTCTCATCCTACTCAAATATTTGGTTCACAGGGACCTGCTGCTCTAGAGTCTTATGGGTCCAGTCCAATTTTTTTGGCCACAGTGCCTCTGTTCACCTGGCTCTCCATTAGGGGGGCCTTATTCTGGCATAGAGGAAGCAGGCACATCTGGGCGTGGGCTGAAGTTCCTCTCCAGCTGCTTCTTGCTTTCTATATCCTGTCACTTCTTACAGTATTCGGTGAAGGCGTTTGTCTTATATTTAATGCCAGTTCTAAAAGAAAAACCTTTTGCACTCATTGCTGATATGCTCGGCAAAGACAGACTTAAAGGTCTGGAGGCCTCATAGCGTTTCCGTGCAGCCCACATTGCCCACAGTCATAAAGGGCATAGTCTCCACTATGCTCACAACCTCCACAACTTCTTTCTTATGCACTTTGGACCATGGTCTATCAAGCTTTCTCACAACACGGGTCATGCCAGCCTGGTAGCCAAGGAAGGCTGAGAGGTACATGGGCTTGGAAGAGTCATCCTTGGGGAAGCCCACTACCTTCCCCTGGTGCTGGGTGCTGTACTTCTGAGGCAGGAAGCCCAGGAACCAATGCCTGGGAGTGGAGAACTTCCTGTGAGACATCCTGCCATCAGATGCTGCCGGTAGAAGTCCAAGAATCCTTTCTGACTCATTCTATGAAGTCAGTATGACCCTGATACCAAAGCCAAAGACATCACAAGAAAACTACAGGCCAATATCACTTATAGATGCAAAAATCTTCAACAAAATACTAGCAAACTAAATCCTGCAACATATAAAAATATAACACATCATAACCAAGTAGGATTTATCTCCTCAAAGCATGGTATAATTCAATACACAAAAATCATTCAATATAATATACCACACTAATGCAGTGAAGAGAAAAAAACAACATGATCATCTCAACAGATGCAGAAAAAGCATTTGGCAAAATCTAATATCCTTTCATGGAAAAAAAAAAAACCCTCAATAAACTGAAAGTTGAAGGGAAAGCCCTCTACCTAATACAGGCCATGTCTAAAAATCCACAACTAACATCATTCTTAAAGAGGGAAAACTAGATCCTCCAAGGTTAAGAATAATACAATAATATCTGCTCTCACCACATCTATTCAATGTTATACTAGAGGTACTAGTTAGAGCAATTATGCATGAAAATGAAATAAAAGACATCCAGATTGGAAAGACTCTCTATTGCATTCTATTTATCTGTGTACCTGTTTTAATGCCTATATGGCATGACTATATCTTTTAAATTATTTGTATGTACAGACAAGGATGGACAAAGAACATGGACACAGGAAACCAAGTGATTAGTTAGCATACTATAATCATTGGGATCACACTCCTTCATTTCTCTTATTAATTATGAAGATTATGATTCAAACACAATATTCTTTGGTATTGTGATGCTTTTATATTTAAAATATTTTTAAAATACTTGAAGGAACATTTCTGAGTGTTCTTTTGGATTTGCCTGGCATATCCAGAAAGATGTATGCGTAGTCTCAATATCTAGAAGATAATTCTGACCAGGAGAAAACACTAGGTGATCATAACAACACTGGAAGATGCAGCCCTGTGCAGGGACATGGGAGCCCACATCCTCTGCAGAACAGCCTGGCTAACATTGTCTCCTGGAAGAGCAACCAGGCTGGTGGGGGTAAACATGGGCTTCCCCATTGATCAAGGCTAGGACAACAGACTCTGTGCACCATGAAAAAGAAATTTATAATTATAGTAATGGTGATCTTGAGGAATGAAAGGCAAGGTGGCTCAGTCATGTCTGACTCTTTGTGACCCAAGGGATTATACAGTCCATGGAATTATCCAGGCCAGAATATTGGGGTGGGTTGTTTTTCGCTTTTTGGGGGGATCTTCCCAACCCAGGGACTGAACCCAGGTCTCCCTCATTGCAGGCAGATTCTTTACCAGCTGAGCCAAAATGGAAACCTGAATATGAGGAATGCTTCTTATATAAATCACATCAATCACATCACTGGATCTTTAAACAAAAGTAAAAAAAAAATAGATATAACATATTTTAAAAATTAAAGCATAATACATGCATATTTACCTATAGTAAAGTGCACAATTCACGTTTACACTAGGTGAGTGCTTACATAAGTTACTTTTGCTGCTACCCACACCAAGACACTACTTTTCTAGTGTCACCAGCAGGTTCTTGACGCCCACTGATGGTTGATACCCCAGCCAAGGGCAATCACTATCTGACCTGTATAACCATAGACTTAGGTTTGCTGATTTTGAACTTGACAAATATGGGATCGTTCAGCATGTTCTCTTTGCGTCCCATTTCTCTTGCTTAGCATTGCACTGGGAAATTCCTCTGTGATGTGCATGTGCATAATAATAATAATAATAATAATAATAAAATAATTTCCCTAAGAACATTTGGTCCTGATAGGAGGATGAACAGAGTCAGCTGGAGACCTGTTGCTTCTAAACAAATACAATGGGCAGATGCTTGGGAAAAACCTGTACCACCGTATGGCACCTGTGGAGAGCGCAGGTGAAGTAGAAGGACTGATCAAGAGGCCAAGGTGGCAAAGAAGGGAAATTCACGAGCCTGGGCGGGTTTGCAGGGAGCACACAGTGGTCACATGACCCTTTGGACTAGTGAGTTTGAGGTACACGCAGCGTGATTCTGTCCTACTGTAAAGCTATCTTGCCTGTTTCAGGCAGAAGATCAGGTTAGGTTCAGATGAGGAAAAGCTTTCATTTTGGTCATAGTTGTCAGTAAGCGACTTTTTTCGAACACCAGGTTTCTAGGCAATAGCAAACAAGCTTTGGTTGTAAAAGGAGAATCAGTTCCTAAGAGCTATAAACCACATTCCAGAACTTGCTCTGGGAGGACCTCAGAGGTTATATTATGTTAAATAGTAATAGTAGTAATAATTTTAGTGTAAGTATTCTTATTTAATGGGGAGGTTGGGGCACGAGTTTTCTCTGTTTAGAGCTGGTGACCTTCTCGGTGGTTCTTCTCCTTCTTAGAGACTGGTGTACAGAATCTTTATTTCATAGAAAGGGAAACTAATCACTAACTTGTGAATATCTATAGAAGTTGGCAGGTAAGCGTGTTGGCTGCTCATTAATCCAGCTTTCTATTGACAGAGAAAATCTCTTTGTTTGTCACAACTAAACAAATTAAAATGTATAGAACATATTTTGAGCAGTTAAATAGTTTCTCTGTAATTAAGGTGAAATAAGCTGGCACTCACTAAGGTCTGTGTGACCTTGGGGAAATTAGTTCTTGGAGTCCGGGTTTCCTCAACTGTAAAACTATGAGTTTAAATTGAGAACTCTAAAGTGCATTTGTAAATGCTAATATAATAAATTTCTAATTCAAGTCATGTAGAAAATCTAAAAAAAATTCCCCTTAGATGTTAGGCTTAGCCTTACATCAGTGTTGACTCCAGGAACCAAACATTTGATTTTTGAATGACTTTGAATTATATTCTGCTTGAATCTGGGTGCTACATTTGGAGCTCACAGTGTACCCCATTGAAGCAGCAGGGAAGCACCAGGAGGCAAAAGAACAATTACTTCTTGAAAGAGTGATGAGACCCTGACAATAGAGTGGTCTTTTCAGTTTAGATAGAGGAAGTGCCAAATGCCAGATAACATTAGATTAATTTGAGATCCAGAGAACATTTAGGTCAGGCTAACAAATTTATCTTTATTTGTGCTCTTAGTAACCTGTGTACCAAGTGTTTATTACTCTTGGACAGGTGCCTTCTGTTTATCTGGGAAGAGCTCATTGAGACATGAGTGTCCATTACATAGGTGTGACACTAAGTGATAGGGAGTTGCGTGTCAAGCCCATGTTGTAAGAGACTGTGTATTATGAGGAGGAAATGTTTATGATTAAGAATTTCTTAGACAAAATGTAGGTTTAGGGTAGGTTTAAATTATCCTGAATTATAAGATGATCGCCAAGGAAAACATATGGTCATCCTCCATGGATTTGTGCTTATTTCAGGCAAAATCATTCCTGACACCCATTCCTCCTTTTACTGCCCAATATTCAGCTGTCAAGTGCTGATGTAAGGCATGGAAATTTCATTTTTCTTTTCTCCTGCAGAAAGCACAAAGATCCTCCCATGCAATCTTCTAAGCTATTGTCATATGGTATGATTTATGTATTTCTTGTATGCTTCTTTCTTTTTAAAACTGGAAGTATATTCTTCTGTTTTATTGGACTATTTATTCTCTTGACACCCTTGGATGTGAGTTAATGGAACCATGATAAAAGGATAGAGAAATAGAACAAACAAGCCTGATGGTATAGATTCAGGACTGCCTGACAGATTACAGATGGCAAGGATAGGAACAAAAGATAAAAATCACCCGACTCATATGTACTAGGATGGTCCAAATAAACCAGTCCTTGAAGGTTTTGCTACAAAGTGACTCTGAAAAATAAATGCAGAAAAGACTTAATTATGACTGTAGGGATTAAGGAAAGATGTTTGCTTTCCTTAAAAAAATTTAATTTTGGTATATTAAATGCAAATGCTTAATCTAATAGCCTAGCACAATGCTTTGCACTAAATGAACTTTTAATAGATATTTGTCAGATAAAGTCAGGGAAAGGAGTTGGTACATGTGAGGTCAAGGAGATGGAGTATTAGTTTGTCTGCCACCAGCTGACAGGTCCTGCTGGTTGTGATTGGTGTAGGGATGGAAACCCAAACTAAAACAATCCTGGTGCCTTCTCTCCACAGTGATTGGCCCAGAGAAATGCCTTAAACAAAATCTGAGCCAACTGGAAGACCTCCCCAGTACTTTTAAAATTGTAAACATGGAAACTCATGATAAACCTGGGAAAATGTAAGCGTGAAGACTGCTGGTTGCCTCTCTTCCATCAGGTCAGTTCAGTCACTCAGTCGTGTCCGGCTCTTTGCGACCCCATGGACCACAGCACTCTTCCATACTCAGGAGGAAGTAAGCCTGACGTGGAGAAGTTAACCCACAGACAGAGACAAGAAAGGGAGAAAAGTCCTGGCCACATTTGTCCCTGGCTCTAGCTGTTCCCACAGCCCAGTTCTATCCTTGCCTTTTGTGAGATTTGGTCACTCGAGCCAACCGTACTTCCTTCATAAAAGCTCAAAAAGTCCTCACTAACACAAGGGACACTTAAAGTAGAACTGGGCTGATTTGAAAGCAACTAGACTCTTCCCAGGTGGCGCTAGTGGTAAAGTACCTACCTGCCTGCCAATGCAGAGGAGGTAAGAGACATGGGTTTGATCCCTGAGTAGGGAAGATTCCCTGCAGGAGTGCATGGCAGCCTGCTCCAGTATTCTTGCCTGGAGAATCTCATGGACAGAGGAGCCTGGAGGGCTACAGTCCACACGGTTGCAAAGAGTCGGACAGGGCTGAGCACTGTGAGGATTATGTCTTTCATCTTTCATTCCCAGTGCTTGGTGCAAGTGGTAATTGATAACTGCAGTCAATCCAAATATATTTAAGTATCCAGGAAACATGCTAAGTCCTGGGAATGAAACAGTGAGCAAGACAAATGCAGCCCTTGCCCTTGAGAAGCTTTTAGTCAAGAAAGAGCACAGACAGAACTGGTAGTGGTGATAAAAAGTGAGGCTTTCTTGATAGAGGAGTATTTAATTAGGGTTATTGGCTGACAGATAGCCTAGCTAATGCTAATCTAGGCTATCTAAGCAAAGAAGGGATTATTAACTAACAGACTGTTTCAGAGAACCCAAGGGAGGGAATGCAGCCTAACCTTAGAGAGTACTGGGACAGGGACTGGAGAGACATTGTCCATCCAGAAGTGTTCTTTCTGACTCTCCATTCTGCTTCTCTTCATCTGTTCCCCAAGATGGTTCACCAGTCTGAGTGCTATTCTAAAGCACTGGTCACAGTTAAAATCTGGTCACAGCTCCGAAGAGCAAAGCTATCTAAGGAAAATAAATTGCCTAGGATTCCTCTGAAGAGGAATACCTAGTTTGAAGTAATCCTCGGATGAGTTGGTAGGCTGAGTGGGTAAGCCCTGAGGACATGCTCAGATTGCACAAGCTGAGTGCTGTAAAATCTACACATAAGCCAAGAAGAGTGAGTGCGAAAGGGGGGGACTAACTCTGAGGAGGGACAGAGTTAGAACGGACAGGGAGGAGGGAAGAAACTGCACGACTACCCTTCTCCTCATTAACAACAGATGACAGAAGTTGAAAGATATTTGATGACCAGATATTTGTAATGATAATGGTGATAGAGAACTGAGTTCTGTCTGGGTTGGAACGAATGAGACAGTCCATGGCAAGAAGGAAGACAGCCTTCTTATATAAGTTAGAAAACCAGCTACCTGGGTAGTCTCATTCTCTCAATGCTGCTAGAGAAGGAACTCTGATCAGCTGGTTTTGGGACTGGTCTGACAGGTGAGTGGGATCATGTACAAAATGATAAGGAGATAGACGAATAGTTAAGGGGATTCTTGTGAACTGGTCAGATGTTCTGAAAAGTCTTCAATACAGGGAAGAAATGGGTTTCCAGGAAACATATAAGAGAAGTGTCTCATACTAAATATTCTTCAAATAAAAGAATGAGTTAAATTAGACTTTCTCTTATGATTTGTCAAAAGCTGTGATATATAGAGAAGGAAGACAAAACTATGAGATAGTTGAAGTCAAGAGTAAGAAAATGCCATGAGGTAGAAAGAGTAAGTAGAATCTGTGATTGTGAGTGAAGCAGAAGCTGAGACAGAGGCTCTAGAGACTTTTCTGACGTGGGGAGGGCCAACGGCGACCTTGTGAGCCGCTGAATGCTGTTCTCAGTGTCCTTGAGGTCTGATTCGGAACAGAGAGCTATTATTCCTAAGACCTGGTGGTTTAAATGTTGGACTTTTCCTTGTTTTTCTTACTTCCTTATTTTCTCCAGTATTCTTACAAGTAACTATCGTGGTTGGGCTGTCCTGAACATAGTTATGTTTCTGAGAATCTGAAAGAGCTTAATAACCAAACAAGCAAGGAAAGAGAGAAAAGAGGGAGGTAGGAAGGGAGCAGAGAATCAGAGAGGAGGGGAAGAAGGAGAAAGAGAAAAAGAAGTGAGGAGGATCCAGGCTAGCATGTGAATTTTTATAATTGACTTAAGAATTAAGTTCTACCTTTAGACAATGAAATTTTTGCACCTTGTTTTATGTCCGTGGATATGTTCCAGTGTCTCCTAGTTTACAGTCTATGGGAACTTGAATAGAATTTGCGTCCTATTGTTATGTACAAATTGTATAAGTCTTAATTATGTTGAATTGGTTCACAGTGATTTTCAGGTCTACTATATCCTTCAACTTCTCTGTATATTCATTCTATTGATTTTTGAGAATTTGATATTGAAACTCCAACTAAAAATCTCAAATTTATTTACGTAAAAAAATGGTAAGATATAGTGGAACTATATGTAAACTTGTTTTGTATTTTCCAGGTTTCCTGTAAATGTGTTACCATGTGCTGCGTGTGCCCAGTCACTTCAGTCTTGTCTGACTCTGTGACCTTATGGACTGTAGCCCGCCAGGCTCCTTTGTCCATGGGATTCTCCAGATAAGAATACTGGAGTGGGTTGCCCTGCCCTCCTCCAGCGATCAAACCCACATCTCCCGCGTCTTCTGCATTGCAGGTGGATTCTTTAATGCTGAGCCACTGGGGAAGCTCAAAATATATCATACTTTCATAATTAAAAAAAATTTTTTTTAAAGAGTAAAGTTCTCCCCTTCAACTGGGTTCCTTTCTCAGAGTCTTTGTTTGCCTCTCCATACCTGCTTCTTTATTCCCTATAATCCTTTTTATCTCAGGCTCTGTGTGAAAAACCTATCCTACCAGTCTTTCTCATTTCCCTTTCTATTTAGTTATAGATAGTGATGTGCAGATGCTAACCGGGTTACTTAACACTTGACTTATGCAAATTTGACCTTATACAAATTATTACATAAGGCTCATAATAAAATTTTAGAGATGTAGACAATTTTGCATTATGTATGGAAACAAAAAGTATTCTAGTGCATAGATGAATGCTAAGAAGCAAGGCCTAAAATAGCCCTTATGAGGAAAAGGACAATTGCTCCTGACCTTTGCTGTCTCTCCATCCCTGCATTGATGGGTCACATGGCTCCGTTGTCTCCTTCACCTCTTCTGTGGTAGGATCTGCAGTGAAATGCTCAGGCCTGGGGTCTCACTGCTGGGGGAGCCACACCCTTTTTCTATCATTTGCTGGCTGAGTGACCTTGGGTAAATCATATAATATCTCTAAACCTCAATTACCTAACCTACACAGTAGAGATAATAAGGTTTCATTCCTTGGAGTTGCTATAAGAAATAATCGGATAGTGTTAGCATAATGCCCAGCCTGTAGTGAATATCCTCGCCAAGAAACTGAGAGCCTGATACCACTTACCCTAATGATAAGATTCTTTCTTTCCTGACCGACTAGTTAAGCCCTTTTTAACTTTTGAGTCATGAAAAAACAAGGGATCAACAGCACACACTGGAGAGCATCAGTAGTAGAAATGTGGTCCTCCGGGGCTTCAGATCAAAAACCATTCTTTTTTTCAGATGTGAATTGGATGGATCTGAGTTCGTATGAAGTGAATTGCACGTTCTTCTTAAATGCTTTTCCAGGTGTTTGGCAGGGCTCTCAATTTCCTCTTTCCAGATTCCTTTCTTTCATTCCAGGCTCTCTTGCATAAATAGATGTGAGGGGAAAAGCACTTAAATTGGGTTTAGAGGAAGAGAAGGAGGGTTCAAGGTTTGTAACCTAAAATAGTCTCCCTATTAAAAACAACTTCCTGCAGAAACTCAGGTCACATGCCTTCAAACTACGGTACTGTGGGATAAAACACTCCTCAGCTCTCATTGAATGGGGAATTTATCAGGTTGCCTTTTTTAAAAATCTCCTTTTGTGGAACCAGTGAGAGTCTCGGGAACCATGTTCATATCCATAATAATGAAGCCAGATAAGGGTGCACAACTCAGATTCTGCCCATCAAAAAATGAACTATCGAAGCACCATGTGAAAAGCTTTGATAAGGCTCTGGGAAGACAGTTTATGCAGTCCATTTGTCATTGAATATGGTCTCATCCTTAGCACAACATTTTTAAACAGCTTGATTTTTTAAAAAAAATCAATAGTCCTTGAGTAAGAATGATATCAGGACAATAATCTTCATTTAATATTGAGGGCTTTTTTCACATCTCTTTTAACTTTAAACCAACTGGCTTCTATCAAAGTATAAATTCCAACAATGATGTTCCAATGCTTCCAGATTAATCCTTTCTTACTTTTGTCATGTAACACAGGTACAGACTATTTTCTCTCTTACCAGTGGTTTCTGAACTTGACTTTTGAGCTGGAGAAACTCTTTTATCAAATAAAATCTTACTCAGAAGTCAACAGCAGAGAGGAACAGCTTAGGAAGTGTCTCCTCTTAGGAAGATTGTTGGAAAACCACTGCCCTATGCCAGGAATGCCTTGTCTGACTGGCAGAGTTCAGAGCCAGAATAGAGAAGCAATCAACATGTAATTTGCTCAAAGGATGACAATTTATTAAGTAGCACACAAATAGAAAATAATAATATATAATAGCTACATTCATGAAAAAGTTGCTTTACAGTATTCTGCTTTGCCACTAGGCATCGAAATGGCCGCAGGTTCAAGACTGCATTTTCAGGTCTGCATTCTCTGCTTTCACCAAGGTGTGACAGGCTGGAGACTTCTGGAGCAACCCATAATAAGCAGTTGGCTTTCTTGCCTCTCTCCAGAATGAGCTTCCCCTCAATAATTAGTTTGCACACATCTTAGGTGCAGGCCTTTCACTTCTGGTGACTGACCACTGGAAATGTGGGTCCAGACCACGGCCCATCCAAAGGCGGCACAAAGACATTCTCCCAAACTGCTCTGATTTTGACATAAGACTGGGGAGAATGGAATATTTCCTCCAACCCAAGCATGCTACATTTTATTTTTTTTAAAAGGATCCTAGAGGCATTGTTTTATAATAACAACCCCTTATATTATTTTTGAGAACACTAACCATCCTTACAGTGAGCCCCATTTTCTAACTCCAGAATGAAATCCTTGTTTTTTGTAAACCTAGAAAGGAAAAGCTTTTCAAGTTTCTAAACAAAAAGTTACCCAGCAGACTAGTGGAGTAGGGCAAATACAGTAGTATGGTCTTACTTGTATAGCACAAAACTAGGTATATCAATGCGTCAAGAATTTTTCAGAGGGTAAGATAGTTGTGATTGTGCATTTTCCTTTTGAACCCTTGCATTGAAAAGTTCCTTTTGCTCTGTCTCCCGGTTTCTCTGCCATTGTTCCTTCGATGGAGGCCAGCACCATTCCTCTGAGCTGCTGCTAGTCTTATCAATAAGGAGGTTTATGCTTCATGTCTGTCTCCTTATAACCGACTCCTTTTCACTAAGGGTAGTAAGGAGTAAGGCTGTCCTGGAGCTCTGTCACACAGGCTCATTATGATTGTTAAATTTTCAAAAATTTTGCAAGCCACTCTTAAGAATTGAATTGTGTAAACTTAGAACTAAGCTAAAAATTTTAAAATAATAAACACTCAAAATTCGTCACTTCTTTGCTATTTTACAACTACCTGCATTTATTGTATGTTTATGGCAGAAATTTCATAGAAGGTTATGCTATTTTGTGACTTCTTTCCTTTCTACATTCAGTGATATCAGTTTGGCAACTTGAAATCAGTCATTGCAAGAGCATTTACACTATGGAAATTGCTCAATACAAAAAAGTTAGGGCTTTTTTTATTTTCTGGAGAGCTAGTTGTTAAATGTTTTCCATCACATTCTTGGCAAAGACAGTGTCAATGGATGTCTGTTTCTTTGTGGATGCTAGACCAAACCCTGACTTAAGTTTCCATTACTGATTTGTGGGACAGTTTCCCATCAACTAGCTATTTTTTAATAATGCTGTGAACTCTGATAGTCACAAGCGGTTTCCCTTGTTCTTCAGTGATCACCAGTGAACACTGAAAATCAGTAGCAATGAAGAATTGAGTTGCTGCTGCTGCTGCTGCTAAGTCGCTTCAGTCGTGTCCGATTCTGTGCAACCCCATAGATGGCAGCCCACCAGGCTCCCCCATCCCTGGGGTTCTCCAGGCAAGAACACTGGAGTGGGGTGCCATTTCCTTCTCCAATGCAAGAAGGTGAAAGTGAAGTCGCTCAGTCATGCCTGACTCTTAGCGACCCCATGCCTACAGTCCACCAGGCTCCTCCGTCCATGGGATTTTCCAGGCAAGAGTACTTAGGTTTCAACAAAAAATAAAAACACTGTGTCAATCAACTCTGTGGGTAGCACCTTACATTGTTAGAAAAGCAGCAAAGATATGGAACTCATAAATCGATTGCATAAACATATCAGACAGAGATAGAGAAGAAGCTGTCCCAAGAGAAAGGACATAAACTGAGTTAGGTGAAAAGAAAGGAAAGTATTCAAATGAGGAAATGTACTGCATGGGTCCACAATTTGGGGATAATGTGAACTTATTAGCTAGAGTCTGGGATATTTTTGCTGGGCAATAGTTTGTCATTGGTACAAAGAAGATTTTACTGAAGTTAGAGGGGTTAGATCATGGAAGAATGAGTTAGTGAGCATCCAATGGTGATGATCATATGTGCTCATGCTCAAGGCCAGGCCCACCTGTGTGTGGGAGGGATGTGTTCCCTGCAGGTGCCTTTCTGTACTGTGGCCTTTTAGGGATGTGATTGAATGTGTCTGCTTTCCTGGAAGCCAGGACCTTCACATCTCTGAATACAGGCAGTGTTCATCTCTGCCTAAGTCACTAATATACCTCTAGTCTCCAGTGCTTTTCTAGAATTAGCCTCTCTTCTTGATGATTAATCCTAACATTTTCATTGGTAGATAAGGTGTGTCTGTTTCAAATAGGGCTGTGACTAGGGTGATTGTTTCTGGTGCAAAGTTTAAAGGACAAATCTTCATAATCAAGATAAATACTTTACTGCAATGTTTCAAGATAGCAAAATTAATGTAAAAATCCACAATTTTTTGATTATTCCAAAAACTTGGATGAAATATTCACATTTAAAATAACAACAGCATCATAGTTTAGTAAGAAGAGTGAGAGTTCTTACTTGTAAACCAGTCTTCCAAATGAGCTGCTTTCTTTCCATTCTCTCATTTCTTGTGAGCGTCAGATTCCTCTCAGGGAAGACTTGGTCCCCAAAGTCTACAAGCTGGTTAAGCATCAGCTAGCTTTACAGCAAAACAAAGACTGCCTCACCTCAATTGCCTTGACTTCCTTCCAGCTGTCACTTCTCTGATCTTCCCTTTACACGTTTCAAGTTTCTTGAAAAAAAAAAAAAAAAAGAGTCCAAGTTCAATATCTTTGTGTTCTCACTTCCCATTGGCATTTTCTCACTGGACAATGTTGATGATTCCTGATGTGCTGTTTTTTTCTTTTTTTCTTTTTCCATACTGCATGGCCTGTGGGATCTTAGTTCCCCAAGCAGGGATTGAACCCAGGTCTACAGTGATACCCATGTCTTAACCACTGGACTGCCAGAGCAGTCCTCATCCCTGTCTTCTTGAGGAATCTCTTCTCCTTTGACTTCTGTAATGCCACGTTTCTCCTGCTCCCCAGCTTTCCTCCTCAGACTTTTTGCAGGCTTGTTTATTCCTACCCTGTCTAAAACGTCGGTAATTCCCCTGAGCTGACATTAGTCCTCTTCTCCTCTCTTTCCTCCTTTGGTGACCACGTACCTCCCCACAGATCACTGTCATCAAGGAGCACATGACTCTTTTGTCCACTTCCAAGTCTTTCCTGAGCTACAGATTCCTACATAAACCATCCCCCTTGGCCCTCCCCTAGGAAACTCAAACTCAATATATCCAAATGGCCATCATTTGCTGCTGCCTCACTCTGCTTTTCCCAAACTGTTCAGGTGGCCCTGGGAAGCCAACAAAGAAGACTCTTGAGTCTTCCCTTTCAACGGCCTAGGGCTCAGGAGCCCCGAGCGCCCTTGGAGATGCCACCTCTGCCGTGGAAGGAGCTGCCAGTGGAGGCCCCAGGGCCCCCTTTCAGTATCTGTGCCTGCCCCTGGACACAGAACTCCTGGAGGCCGTCCTCCCGCAGTCTGCTCAGGGCATCAGCCACACTCTTCCTTTCTGCCACCCCGCTGCCTTTCTGCCCTCCCTCCCTCTGTGCAGAAATACGAGCCTTCTTGTTTCCTCTGGACCTTTCATCTCCCTCCCTTCCTTCCTTCAGTTCTCCACTGATACAAAAAGCTTCAGAAAGACCATCCCCAGCCACCTGACATAAAATCAGCAGCCCACTCCCCTGCTGCCCCTCGTGCCCTTGTCTGCTTCATTTTTGTGCACATCGCTTATACACATCTGACTTAGATCAATATTTATTTGACTGTTTATTGTCCTTTCCCATCAGTATGTATACATTTCCTGAAAACAGGCTCTATTTTAGAAACTCTGTATGATCATTACCTAAAACAATGTCTGACATTTAGTAGATGTATAATTAATGGTTGCTAAATGAATGAACGATGATTTCCTGTCACATCCACTCTGACATGTATCATCTCTATTAGTTTCCTCTTTCACACACTCAATACATGTTGCCCTCGACCCTTGGCTGAGCCCTGCACAGAGCTGGGGCCCACCTGCTGCTTCGGATCTCCCTGTCTCTGGCCAGTACTTTTGAAATTGTTCCCCTCACTGGTCTCCATGTTTTCAGTCAAGCCTCCCTTTCACCTGTTCATCATGCTGTGCAAGATTCTCTTTCCAACTTAGCTCAAATTGATAGTTTCTCTCTGACGTTGTTTTCAACAACTTCAGGGGAATTGTTGTACGTTCCCTGAGTCCCAGTGTATCTTGTAGAAGTAGTTATCACGGCTCATATACCAAGGCACTTTGCTACACTTACTTACACATCTATCACACTCTATTTGAATGCAAGCCCACTGAGGGCAGACACTACCATTTATTTGCCCCGGATGGAGGCACCTGGTGGACTGCAGTCCATGGGGTTGCTAGGAGTCAGACACGACTGAGCAACTTCACTTTCACTTTTCACTTTCACGCACTGGAGAAGGAATTGGCAACCCACTCCAATGTCCTTGCCTGGAGAATCCCAGGGACAGGGGAGCCTGGTGGGCTGCCGTCTATGGTGTTGCACAGAGTCGGACACGACTGAAGCGACTTAGTAGCAGTAGCAGCAAGTCTTATTTACCCTTACTACTAATACAATGCCAGGGGTATCATGAAGGCTTGATAAGTATTTGTTGAATAAGTGATGTCATAGTATATTCAATGAGTTATTTACCCTTATGCTTGAGTTCAAAGCTCTTATTAAAAAATCGCAGTGTTTGTCTAACTTTAAGAAATGGTGTCACCACAAAGCTCTATATAATATGTAAAAGGCAGGTAGGGTTATCTCCCTCTAACAGAAGGAACGCTGGATTTATATCTATATCCTAAGATTAGTTGGCACCCAAAACTGGCTTGACAACATTAAGTCCAGTGTGCAGATTATTAAACTAGATGCTAAGGGATTATCAAAGAAAAGTATAAACATTCTCTGCCTTCAAAGATTGTGTTAAATCAAGGAGAGAACAACATGCATAGAAAATAGGGCTTCATCAGACTCTTTTTAACAACCATGAAAGAGGACCACCCAAATATCAGGACAGAAAAAGACATTTTCCAACCAGGCTGAAACTTCCTCCATGGGAAATCAGCGTCTTTGTTCAGATGACAGCTGCTTACCCAGCGAGCTGAACTCCAAGGAGGGGACAGGCACCTCTTGCAGGCCTGCAGTGCTCTCTAATGGCCAGCTGTCCAGGGCAGGCAGCAGGATCACGCATTCTGAGGCTCCAGTCTCAGCATCACTCCCAGAATGCACCTGGAGGGGAGAAGCAGCCGGGGCAGAATTCATGGGGAAATGGTGAATTTCTCAAGACTATTCTAGGCTAACTATCACTGACAAGTCCATAGGCAGATGCTTCCATTTTGAAGGAGGTTGCTAAAAATAAAAAAGAGTAAGATCATGTTCCTAAAACTAAATCAAAACTCCACAGTCATTTCACTTCAAAATTGTGATATTCTGGTTTTCTAGGAAATGATTGTGCAAAAAGAAAATGAGACAGGAAAGTAAATTGCATATGTCCCCTCCTTCCTGAATCTCCCTCCCACCTCCCACCTTCCCCATCCCTCTAGGTAGGAAAGTAGATTAATTTTTAGACACCTTTCATGTAGTGTGAATTGCTCTTTCAAACCCTTTCCCTTAATTAATCCTCACAACAATATTGCAAGATAAATATTTCTAGTCTTACTTTTATCGAAGAAGATACTGTGGGGGGGAAAGGTTCACATAAAAATATTAGTGATTTATTTCTCTCAGTATGAATCATGGAATTTTATTTCATTCTATAAGTTATATCCTATTAGTCTCATTATTAATATTGTTCCTTTCCCCAGTGTTAGCCAGGGAAGCTTCCTCAAGTGAACTTTTGTGTTTTTCACATGTCCCCATCTTTTCCTTACTCTCTGACACCACAGTGCATTTCAGATTCCTTGCATTTTTCTTGCTTCAGTCCTGGAATCAGCCAAGAATATACTCCTTTTATTGGATAATGATTTAAAACCAAAATCTGAGTGCCAGGTGGGCTCAGTGCTGAAATGTCACTGTTTCTAGGCTCCTGTAAGGAAAAAATATAAGACATATTAGTATAATATATGTCTAACACATACATTCCCCATGTACTCTTCCCTCTCTCTCTGAATATATTAAAGATCGTGAATTCATACTGATACCTCTGATTCCAAATCTCCACCCCGGGGTTCATTTTAGCCTGCCTCAATCTTTCTCCAGCAGTGGGAAGCCAAACTCCCATGATCTGCAATATATTTATTTACTTAATCCATTCTGGAATATACATAATGAAGTTGCTTAGTTGTGAATGAAAACCCAGTGAATATCACAGTGAAAAGCAAATTTAGTAACAATATTGGGTATAGTTCTTTGTCTTTAGCCTTATAATATATAGTCCAAACACTCTTTCCCAAATTTGTTGCCTGGGGTGTTTTGAGTTTCCTGTATTTCCTGATTCATTTTAACTAGTTTACATTCTCTCAGCCATGTATGAGAGCTCGTATTCCCCCACAGCCTGGCCAACAGAATATGTTGTCATACTTCTTGATACCAACTACATAATGAGAACTTGTATCTCAGTGTTGTTTTAATTAGAATCTCTCTAATTAGGTGTGAAACATTTAATTAATTGATATTTATAATGTATTTTTATTGAAAATATTTTCATATACTGTGGATTATTTTTATACCTTTTTGGTGAGCTGTGTTTGTGTCTTTTCTCCATTTTTCCATGAAATTCCTAGTACTTTATCCTTCAGTTTTCAAAGAGGACATTTAGGCATCTTTCTATGGATCTGTCATTTGAAATTCTGTACAGATTCTGATGCTTATATGATAAATTCTCATTTATCTTACATAGTTGCATTTAACTTCTATAACCAATTTTATTCCTTAGAAGGAATTTAGAGCAGCACTTCACATCTTTTTTGTAGTTATACTGTTACAAACACACATTTTAATCACAATGTGGCTAAATGACAGCGGCAGGATCAAATAACAAATTCATGCATAAACCCCTCCATGCAGCTCTTTCATGAAATATTTACTTTCCGGAGAACAAACAAATATTTTTAAGAAAAGAAGTGTATCAACTTGTCCATCCCATAATTATGATACTCATTCTTACAAAAAGCAAGAGGTAGCTTTATAAGTAATTGCAAATACTTTATAAATAAATGCAAAGAATGAAGAAACGGTGAAAAGTACTGAAATGGAGATGTACCTAGAGATTAAGCAGCTTCACTAAGATCACATACAGTGTCACAGACTCAGCTATGCAAATTCTGGTTACCATTTAGAAGGTTTCATTTCATATTCTCGTTAGTTCTTTGGGAGAACAAACAATTAATTAAACTTTGCAGAAGGTACTAAATGAGGTGTTTTCAACAGAGGAAAGAGTAGAAACATGGTATACATGGAAGTAACTAGGTTAGAAACGTAGACAATCATGACATGTGCTTAATCTTGGGAAAATACCAACTGTGGTGCGCTGGGAGAAAACACTGGTATTCCAAGTTAAAAGAAATCCAAGAGGATGAAACTCTATAGGACATGAGCGTGATAAATAGACCTGTTAATAACTAAGACAATAAAATCACTGATATTTAATTTGAAAAAGCTTGAGAAATGAATGAATAATAATAATAATCAGCTGCATTAAGGAGCATTCACCATCCACACAATAGCTCACAGGTTGTTGTGTCTGGTCGGATTCAATCATCAGGTTTTGTTGAATCTGTGACATTTTTTAGGAATCTGCATTTGAACTCACAGAATTTGTGTGTGGTAATTCTCCTGTGTACTCTAATATCCCTCTCCTCTTTTCAGTGCTGGGGTGGAATATGAAACATTCTGGATCTGGCTGATTGCATCATCCTGGTACCATTTTTGATTTGATCTTATATACACCATATTTCTTGAAAATTCTAAGATAGATCAGAGTAATGGTTGGCCAACTTCTTCTGGAAATGTTCATATAGTAAACATTTTAGGGTTTATGGGCTACAAAGCTCTGTCACAACTACTTAACCCTGCCATTAGAGCAAAAAGGCAGCCGTAGACAATGTTTGAAAGAATGGGCATGGCTGTGTTTCAATACAGTTTGAATTTTCATAAACCAATGACACAGTGTCAGCTTGGGCAGGAGTAGCATGTGTGAAAACCTGGAGACCAGTGAGAATGTGTCTTTGTTCTTTTCAAATTTCCATCTGCCTTGAATCTTTGTGGAACACCCCTCCGGGGCTGGAAATACTGTCTCCTCAGTCACCCCTCACAGTATTAGCAGTAAGTCTGGCCAAGAGTCCCCAGTCCTTCAGGTGACAGGCCTCTGCCTGTTTCACTGCTGTCAGAAGCTCAGCTCTCCCAAAGAGTTGCTCTCCTCAGGACCCCACTACCTATGGAGGTAGTGTTTGTCTCTTCCCTACTTTTGGTTTTCTTCAGAGACCTCTAACCTACATCTCTTTCTTGGGATTTAGACAGCGCTGTCCTAGGACATAGCAAAGCTGGGAACATCTCTGATTCTGGTCACTCATGAGGTCCATAATGCTTTAGAGACCCCATCACTGAGGTAACCAGTGCAGAAATGAAAAAGAATCCGCCTGGTAAAGACCTGGACGTGGAAATAGTCTGTAAACAGAAGGGCACGACCGGGGCGCCTCGCCGCCTCCTCCTCCCAGCAGCCCCTCTCTCACCCCCTGCAGCCTCTGCTCCATCTCCACCTCTCCTCCCTTTCTCAGAGCAACTCTAAAGCTGACTGCATCTGCTTCTCTCTGGGTGCCAGTGCTACAGGTGCGGGAATTAACTTTTTGCTCCAAGGTTCTCCCTCATCCACAGAGATCACTCGCTAACAAACTTTCCCAACGAGCTGCTCCTCACACACCTTTCCAAACACTGGCTTCTGCAGGAGGCTCTTTCTGGAATGGCTTTCCATGCCTTGTCTTTCTGGAGAGCTCCAGCTCAGCTGATCCTTCCTTTGTCACCGTGCCCTGGCCCCTCTCTCCCGGAACCTCAGCAGGATGAGTTCACCCTCCCCCTGCATCTGCAGCTCCCTGGGGAGGTGATGACCACATTTCCCATGCTATGCTGCCATCGGATGTTTGCCTCTCTGTGTCTCTGACTAGACCTTGACTGTCTGAGGTCTGGCATGTTATATCTTACTCCCTTTTCTGCTTCCAGGGCCTTGCAGTATCTCCTGCTGCTGCTGCTGCTGCTAAGTCACTTCAGTGGTGTCCGACTCTGTGTGACCCCATAGACAGCAGCCCACAGGGCTCCCCCATCCCTGGGATTCTCCAGGCAAGAATACTGGAGTGGGTTGCCATTCCCTTCTCCAATGCATGAAAGTGAAAAGTGAAAGTGAAATTGCTCAGTCGTGTCTGACTCTTAGCGACCTCATGGACTGCAGCCTACCAGGCTCCTCCGTCCATGGGATTTTCCAGGCAAGAGTACTGGAGTGGGGTGCCGTTGCCTTCTCTGCAGTATCTCCTGAGTAATGTTTAAATGATTTCATGAACTATACTACTTTGTCTCACATGAATATTTAGCATAGATAACAAAAAAGTACAATTCTCAAGAGATTTCACACATTCTGCTAATGCAAAGTGGGAAACTAAAGCCCAATAGTTAAGTGAGAAGTTCCTGTTTTTCAGCTGCGTCCCCACCTGAAATGGAGAGGGGCAGTGAATGAAATGCATAGCTGAGGAAGTTCCACACTTTATTAGTCTACCTTTGGCCTGGACCCTAGGGCTTTATAATTGCAAGGAAGGGTTGGCGTCTGGGATATCGCTTCCTCTTCCAGGGGGGAAACATCTCTAGTAATTTCCATCTTATTGGACTGCATCTCAACCATGGTGGTGGTTTAGTTGCTAAGTCGTGTCTGACTCATGTGACACCACCAGGCTCCTCCGTCCATGGGATTTTCCAGGCAAGAATACTGGAGTGGGTTGCATTTCCTTCTCCAGGGGATCTTCCTCACCCAGGAATTGAACACATGGCTCTCCAGGAATTGAACACATTGCAGGTGGATTCCCCATCTCAACCCTGCAGCTAGCTATGAGTATAACCTTTCAGTTTCCAGAACTCTGCTGACCTAGGATTCCTCAGGATCCTCAGACTAAAAAAATAGCATGTCTCCGGAGAGAGAATTTTAAAAGTAATAAAAATAAAACAAAGGTCATATGACACCTAGCTATGTTGGTGTCTTTCTAAACTACTAACACCGTAATCAGGCTTTCTGCTTCTGTTTCATTATGTGACAACCAGAGACTGTAAACACTGTCAGTGGCAGAGAAAATAGTGTCTAGAAACAAATAAGGAAAACTAAAGATGAACCTGGGAATATGTGCAGAGCTTATTCTTTGGTATTCTGTGGTCATGACAGCTTTTGCTCTTATGAAAGTACTGTGGTGTTCTTTTTCTCTGTAACGATTTCTAAAACTGTGTGACTTGTGGAATTTGCCTTTGAAAAAATGCAGTGAGTGTTTAATCGTTCCGGGTGTGAGTAACCACATTCTGTTCAAGTGTGCTTCCAGCCCTCGCTTTGCTCCTTATCAGCGACAGTACTCCAAACACTTGTCTCAATTTTAAGATCAAAGCTGATGAAAAACAGACCTCTAAAGGGTTGAATTGCCTTCTGCATTTTTGTGCATCAGAAGAAAATACCTATACCACTTGAAAGGGCTGAAATGTTTTAGTACCTCATCTTCGGACTGTGAATTCTGCTTTGCTTATTTCTTACTCTGCCAATGTCATCTGCTTCATGAAATGTATCTTTTAATTAATTATTCTTGTCTCAAATTGTCTTCTGTGGCTCACTATCAGGGCAAGAATTCATATTAATAAAATAAGATCTGTCACGAAAGGGAAATATCTTGGCTTATTTCAGGGTGCAATTAACCTCATTTAAAATCACCTTCATTGATTTTTTTCAGAAAAATCTTTTTGTTGTTTATATATATATTTGAAGTTGCTTATAGCATGGCTTTTCTACAAAGGAGCAGTTCAGAAACATGGGAACACTAAATTATAGAAGAGCTGAGAAGTCTGAGAAAGCAGTTGAAGAGAATTCTAAAGCCAGAAGCCAAATCAACAACAAAAAACCAGCAACAACAACTCTATTTACATTCTGTTCTATGGGAAATCTTCAAAGAGCAGATCCCAAAAATGCATTATAAAATATGAGTAGTTTAGATTCTATGATGGTCTCTTTGTGTTTTTATTAAAACAATGGAAACAACTATAAATAATAGGAAAAGGGTGTATAATATAAGTGAAGGTAAAAGTTAAATTGAAACAAAATGAGTGATAAAATAACTAGATAACATTTTCCCAAAGACAACCTTAAAAACACTGATAGAATCACTTTCCAAGGTAAAATACTTACCAAAGCAAACTTTCTTATGCTTTGGAAAATCAGAATTTACTATGCTTTGGAGAATCTGAGGATTTACGTAGATTCCCACACTGTTTTCAATATACTCCTTCAGGAGTGAATATGCAGTCCTTCTTAATAATGAGGATGAAGGTCACTGTTCTTTTAGTCTAGATACCAGGAAGACTATGATAATGTCATTAAGACCGACTACATGGTAAAGAAATACCACTGGACTAGAAATGAAAAACACCATTAACTGGTTTTGTGACCTTATTGGAAAATCAATGATTTTGATGTTGCTTAAAGTATCTGAATACTATGCACAATGTTGGAAATATTTTCGTAATAGAAAAGAATCCTTGATTTCCAGATTCTTTCCCCATAATAAAGAGAGACTGTAAGAATAATCAGAGTATAGAATTATAGATGCAACAATAAGAAGTAAATGGGATAGGTGCAGGGGCAAGAGGAGACATTTCAGGAACTTGAAGCCTTTGGTCTTGCTCTATTTGAGGGGTGGGGTGAAGATAAATCTGGAGTTGTAGACAGGAAGCAAATTGTAGAGTGGTTTTAAAGTAAAATAAGGGTTGGAATTTTATCATGTTATGAAATGAGTTTCAAATTTTGGTATGCAACAGAATTACATGGGGAGATTGTTAAAGACACACATCTGCCTTTATGATGGTGTCAGAATCTCCAGTGGCAGGACCAGGACATTGTTTTTGACAAGCCCCTCAGGTTCATCTGACATACACAAAGTCTGAGAATAACTGGTATGGTCAGTGGGCATTCACCAAAGGCCCCAAAGTAAGGGAATGACACCAGATTTGTGTTTTAGAAAGATCACTCTATCATGTGTGTAGAGAATGGACTAAAGGAGTGTAGACCTGGAGACAGGGAGACTGATTGAAAGATTATCTTTCCTGTGATCCATGACCCAGTGTCATTTCTTGGGTGTATGTCTGAGAAAGCCTCCAATATTTGGACCTTGAGAGACAAGCACAAGAATGTTCATAGCTGTGATGAATATGGTAGCAAAAAACAGGAACACTCCAGATATCCTCTAACAAGAGAATGGTTAAATTGTGGTATCTTTTAAGAAAACAAAATATTCTACAACAGTAAAAATGAGTTCAGTTCAGTCACTCAGTCGTGTGTGACTCTTTGTGATCCCCATGGACCACAGCACTCCAGGCCTTCCTGTCCATCACCCACTTTTGGAGTTCATCCAAATTCATGTCCATTGAGTTGGTGATGCCCTCCAACCATCTCATCCTCTGTCGTCCCCTTTTCCTCCAGCCTTCAATCTTTCTCAGCATCAGAGTCTTGTCAAATGAGTCAGCTCTTCGCATCAAGTGGCCAAAGTATTGGAGATTCAGCTTCAGCCATCAGTCCTTCCAGTGAACACCCAGAACTGATGTCCTTTAGGATGGACTGGTTGGATCTCCTTGTAGTCCAAGGGACTCTCAAGAGTCTTCTCCAACATCACAGTTCAAAAGCATCTATGCTGTCTAGGTTGGTCATAACTTTTCTTCCAAGGAGTAAGCGTCTTTTTATATCATGGGTGCTGTCACCATCTGCAGTGATTTTGGAGCCCCCCAAAATAAAGTCTGTCACTGTTTCCACTGTTTCCCCATCTATTTCCCATGAAGTGATGGGACCAGATGCCACGATCTCAGTTTCCTGAATGTTGAGCTTTAAGACAACTTTTTCACTCTCCTCTTTCACTTTCATCAAGAGGTTCTTCAGTTCTTCTTCACTTTCTGCCATAACGGTGGTGTCATCTGCACATCTAAGGTTATTGATATTTCTCCCTGCAATCTTGATTTCGGTTTGTGCTTCATCCAGCCCAGCATTTCTCATGATGTACTCTGTATATAAGTTAAAAAAGCAAAAGCAGGGTGACAATATACAGCCTTGACGTACTGCTTTTCCTATTTCAAACCAGTCTGTTGTTCCATGTCCAGTTCTAATTGTTGGTTACATACAGCAGAATAGGTGAAACTTACAAATAGAGTTTTGAGAATAAAAAAAGCAAGTAACTGAAGACTACACATTTTTTTTATACCATTCCAGTAGTTTTAAAATGAGCACAATTAAACAACTTGTACAAATACAGACACTGTTTCATTTTTTGCCTTTTTTTTTTTTAAACAAAGCAAGAGAATAAAAACACACAATTCAGGATAGTATTTACAACTTGTAGAGGGAAGGGTCAAGAGGAAACACACAATATCTTCAGTGGTGTTAGTAATGTTTTACTTCTTTATTTGAAGGGTGGCTTGCTGGCTATTGGTGTTTTGATTATGCATCTTAACCTGTATTTAATAACCAGTGTACAAAGATGGACTTTCAGTGGGACGTTGGACACTTCCCAATATTCATGCTCTTTATAATCCCCTCCCATGGTGAAACTGGCAGAAGTAGCACTATGTGATTTATAAGCCTAAATCATAAGAAACTCTGTATCTGCCTTCTTGACTTCTTGGAACATACACACTGGGAAAGCAAGCCACCATGTAGGAACTACCCCAGAACAACATATTGTGCGGAAGCCCAAGTTAGCCACAGGAGAGGCTGCACAGATACAGGGTGATGCCTAAACAGCTATCCCAGCTGAGGCCCCAGATGTATGAGTGAGTGAGTCATCATGCGTGTCTAGCGCATGAGTTTGCAGATTTGACATCAGCCCCAGGCACCACCTGACTGCAACTACCTGTGGAAACCCAAGTGGGAACTACCCTACTGAGCTGTATCAATGCTGAGAACTGTGAGCAGTAGTAATAAACTGCTGTTTTTTTAATTGTTGCTGTTAAGTCAACATTTTATTAAAAATCACACAAACACATGCACAATGGGAACAACAGGAAAGGAGCTGTGAGACCTTCTAGCTGGGGACCGGCTGACCACATGGAGCTCCCATTAAGACTCAACGGATATGAGTTTGGGGAAACTCGGGGAGTTGGTGATGGACAGGGAGGCCTGGCGTGCTGCAGTCCATGGGGCTCAAAGACTGAGCTACCAAACTGAACTGAAGAAAGGGTACTTTCAAGACCGGATTTCCAAGCGAGATAAATTAGGAGATGGCTGTGTTTTCATAACAGAATTTAAGGCAACGCCCCTCTTGAGCGCTGGGAAGAGGGACAGAATCTCAGAATCGCCCTCACCCGAGTACCTTAAGTGGGGTGTCGGGGTGTGGGGGAGCATCAGTCCCCAAGAGGGTTCTGAAGCTGGAGGAAGAGATGGATTTTCCTGGAGGCTGCTTGTCTTTCCCAGACAGGGAGGAATACTCTCTGATGAAGTGTCGAAGGCTGGAGGGAGAGGCTGGACCTGCTCGGAGCGGAAGGAAAGGTCCGTCCCGCACCCGCTGGCCCCCTGGGGTCCTGGGAGAGGACCCAGACACTGTAGTCTCTTCTGGGGTCGCAGCTTGTGAGTGTCCAGCCGTGAGGTCACCCGCCTTGTGGGGCCTCGCACAGGGCCGGGGGCGCCTTCATCCGTGGACCGAGTCCCGCAGGAGACTTCGCAGGGCGGCCACCTGCCCCCCAGCCAGAGGACCCTGGCTGGGAAAGCGAAGGCCGCTGTCGCCGCCGGTCAGCCCGGGCCGTCAGCTGCTCCATGGAGGGCGGTGAAGGGCGCAGGGCGCTAAGCAAACTGCAGGTTCCGGCGGCCCAGCCGCCTAAACGGCTGTTTTCAGCCGCATGGTTTGCAATAAATTACTGAAATAGTATGCATATATCACAAATATTCTTCTGTGCCTATCATATAGTGAATTACTTTTCAAAAATGAGATGACTAAAATAGCCTGTCGGAATCATGTCTTTCTGGCTTCACAGCCTGGCCTTGCCACTCGTGCTGTGTGGCCCTGGATACACCACTGAACCTTTCTAGGGGTCATTTTTCTCATCATTCCTAATGAGGTTGAGACTCTTAGGCAATAAGACTCTACATCCTTAACAAATTATAGGGACCAGGCCACACTACACACACTTGGCTTCTTCTGTATCTAAGGAGGAAAGAAAAAAAACTTTTGTAAATGAAGAATGTGGATTATTGTTCAAGAACTGTGAATATTCATGGTGAACAGGGTTCAGCCAGAAAAAGTGACTCCAAACTCTTTTCCCACTCTGTGGTTTTATGAAGATTCATTGATTTCCTGTGGTTTATTTCAGGTATAAAACATTTGAATCCCAATTTTCCAGGGACAGATTTGCCCAGTAATTCCACTATCTTTAGCATTATCTCTGCCTTTGGCTTCCCTCTCCTGTGATCTTTTCCGTATTGGGCCCTCATCTCCTATTAGGTGACAGTCAAAAATGTAGGGGTAATTCAGTCCATCCACTTGATGGGTCCATCTTACAGGAGGCTGGGTAAGGAAGGGGGAGCAGGGGACTGAGTGTATGTCCCCTTTGCAGGGCACTTGAAGTCCGGGAGGAAACGCTGGACAGGTGACTCCAAGAAGCAATCTTGTGTGAAAGATGATTACACGGTGGGAAGGGGTGAAATATGACCATTGTGTGTCCCATAGATATCCTCAGAGTCTAATGAAAGGCAGTTTCTGCCCTTTTGCGTTTAGCTTGGTCCACAGGCCACATGGTTCAACAGGATTAACACCACCAGCTGGGAGGGAAGCATTGCTGCCCGTGGAGCTTGTGAATCACGGAACATCAACATCCACGTTGGCTGGAGGATCTGCAGGGAACCAGGCCTGGCCGTACAGGGACGGGCGCTCTGCGGCAGACCACCGAGCTCGCAGGATCAGAGGATGACTTCTATCTCTTTTCTCACCAGGGCAGAGCAAAGGGATAGGGGTGGTGGTGGTGGTGGTTATAACTCAGCAGGAGGTATTTGGGTCAGATAAGCTCCAGAGGTCTCTTTAAGGTCTAATTCAATGAACAGTATGTTTTTCTTATCTCTGATAAGAGGCAGCATTCTACAAAAACTGAGTGTACTTCTGAAAAAAGTGTACTTGTGAAATATTTGTTGGAACTTCATAAATGTCTGTACTTAAAAAACGGTTTTTTAAACTGCAAATGCATAAATGTTCAAACTTGCTGTGGAAGTTTATTTATATATATTTCTCTAGATTTCTTCCTTCTTCCACTGAATTTTGAGAAGGAAATAAAAGTAATTTCCTTTATGAGAAGTCCCTCTACTCCCAGCAATCCTAAATGTTAGAGGACAAGGTTAGGTCACTGAGGGAGCCTCAAGGTAGCATTTTTAATATCTACAAATTCTGTATAGTTTAGCCATATCTAGTACCTAGAGAGCTGTTATTGTTCTTGCTTTCCTTGGGGGAAAATATGTAGATTCACATCTCCATCTCACTGAGCTTTCTAATAAATTCCAGTGCATTGCATTAAAAAAATTTTTTTTGAAGTTATTGAAAAATTGTGAATACAGAACAAAGATTTTTTTTTGGAACCATTGAGATTAAGAAGTGAATCCCATAATCCCCCGAATACTTTAGTGAGTATGTTCTTGTATAACAAAAAGTACCCAAATCAGGTGATCAAAATTGATATTTTATTACCATCTAGTCCTCAGATTCTGTTCAAGTTTTGCCAACTGTCCCAGTAACATCCTTTATAGAAAAAGGTATGTTTTTCTGGTATGAAGTGTGGCATTTAGTTGTAATGTATCTGTGGTTTCCTTTTGTTTAGAACAGGTTTCTCAGTCTTTCCTTGACTTTCCTGATCCTGAGACTTAGGAAGATTACAAGCCAGTTCCTTTTAATGAAGGAGCTAATTTAGAAAACAGGATCTGGTTTCCAAGTGTGCTCATTGTTCTTGGGTGTTGCTGCTCCCAGCCCTCTCAGCTCTTAAACTCTTTGTGCTTTGAGAGATTATCCATTTGCCAACATGTGGCAAGTAAGCTTTTCTCAGTTTGAGGTTTTTCTTTTGACTTTATTTATGGTTATTTTGCCTATGCAAAAATAATTGCTCATATTGTAGCCTAATTTATCTTTTCTTTGTTGTTGTCTTGGCTTCTGGGATTTACATCTAACTCAGGTGTTTTACACCTCAGCATTACAAACATTTCTCCTCATTTTTTTTTTTTCTAGCACTTTCATGGAAAAAGTTTGTTTAAAAATCTTGAAGTGGAGAAGGAAGTGGCAACCCACTCCAGTATTCTTGCCTGGAGAATACCATGGACAGATGAGCCTGGCAGGTTGCAAGGGTCGGACACAACTTAGCAGCTAAACCATCACCCACATGTTGGTAAGAAATTTGTGTTTCATTGAGAGAGCAAGCTCACTGCCACAGACTGACATGCCATTTGAGAAAAATGAAGGCCAAATCCAATATTTTAGATATGTAGATATTCTATGATCTCTTATCTAAACTATTGGTTTTCTACCCTAGTTCACCATTATCATTACCTTTGAAGCTTTTATAAAGCAGACTGGTACCTAGTATCTACCATACAAAGCAATTGAATCAGACCTCTGGGGAATTCTGGATAAAGATTTTTCTTTGTTAAATCTCTGCAAGTGATCTAAAGTGCTGCCAAGACTGAGAACCACTGATCTATTCCTACATCTTCACAGTTGCCTCAAGTTCTATCCCCAGCAATTGCTTCCTTTGGATTAAACAATTCTTCTTTGAATATCTCTTTTTAAAACATAAGTGTTTTTCAAGATTTAATACTCAAGTTTTAAACTGAGTTAAATTTACAGTGATGAGTTTAGCAGACAAGACAAAAAATTAAATTATTTATGTGAAGAAATGACATGAGCAGTAACCCAGTCCCCTGGGTTGGTCTCACTGAGGGCAGCAGTCTTTTAGACAAAGGAGATACTGTGTGAAAACAGGAGGGAAACTTGCCATCACAGTGATCTCAATAGGAACCTTAAAGATAGTTCCGGGCTTTTTGAAAACAAGAGCAACCTGGGAAGAATGTAATATTTAAAATATGATTTATTATCTGTGCGATCATGGATAAGTTACTTTACTTTTCATAACCTCAGTTCCCTTATTCGCAAAAAATGAGACTAGTATAAATGCCTATTTGTAGGATTATTGTGATAATTATATCAGATTATAAAGCTCAAGTTCATTTCACATATCTGACACTTAACAAATGCTCAGTAAATTTTTGCCTCAAATTAGGAAGAGCTACTCTTACTCCTTCTAAAGTAGTACCACTTCTAACAGAAGACTGCTTCTGCATGAGTCAAGTTGTAAACTGTTAGGCTTAAACTGACTTCTTGAGAGTCTTATATGTAATAGTAATATGCAATAGTATTATTATTTAATACTAATCTTAGCATAAGAGCTTTGACAAGATTTTTAGTAATGAGCATACATTTTTTGATTTCTAAGAAAAAGTCAGTAAAAGAAAAACTACTCTAAAAGCAGTTAGGTTTTAAGTAGCTAAATTATTCATCTAACTGTTGGAATTGTTTTGAGGTGGCAAATGAATCCAGTGTTAAACATGCTATAATTGATTATTGGACTGAAATGCCAGTGTTGTAACTTTTGCAATATCTTGTGTTCGTATCATACATTCTGAAACAAGTGATGTTAGAACATGAGTTGGTCATGGATAATGCTGAATATAGGAATTTATTATGACATTTACATTAGTATGTAGTACATATTTCTTGTTTTACCTGATGCATGTTAAGAGTCAAATGACCTTGTGACAGTTTGAAATGATAGTCAAAGCAATTCAGAAGTAAGCTCAGAATTATGTAGCCTGAGAATGCACAGTTTCCTGTAGTGTCAAGTAAAATGAATATGAAGTGCATCCTTAATAGGCAGAAACAGAAACTGATAGCTCCAACAAGGGAGAAATCCCCTTAAGCTTTTATATACATATATATGAGAAATCTACTAACACAGTTCTTTCATTTAAAGGAAATTGATGGCTGAAGTAAACTGTAGTTATATAGTCATCAATTCTCTTTATAAAGAGCTTCAACAGCAAAAGTTTTGCACCTGTTAATCGGTTTCAAGACATGGTCAGTTGAGGGAGTTGTATTGATGCCTAAACCAGGTCACAGGTTGGATGAGTGGAAAGACTATCAAATCGGTTTGCTTTCAGGTAGTGAATTTTATTAAACATTCAAGATGAGCTAGCTCTGTGTCAGGGACTGAGGTTAACCCAGGGTTTGTATAATCAAATATGGGATACATGAAATATTACAGAGAAAAATTAAAAAAAATTTTTTTTGCTACACTAAAGAGAGATACGTGTCTAGGTTGAAGCAGAGAAGGCTTTGCAAGATAGCACTTGACTTGGGTCTTTGAAGCATTTGGACAGTTGAAGATGGAGGAGAGAGAAGGAGACATTCTAGGAAGGATGATTGGAGGATGTAATCAAAGAGGTGGGAGTAAGCATGGGTGTGTGGGGGCTGCACTCGTCAGCTGTTCCTTATGTAACAAATCACCTCACAACCTAAAGCTATTTGCTGTTGTCTGTTGTTCTACTGATCTGGACCAGGTTGAGTGGACCTCAACTGAGCTTGTTGTCAGTTGTGCTGTGGTCAGCTAAGAGGGAAACTAAGGACTGACTCACCCAGAGAAACTCACAAGCTAGGCAGTCTGGCTGGCGGTCAGCTGAAGGGCTGCAGCTGGCCCCATACACTGGCTGGCTGGTTGGTGCCACCCATCAGGGGCACAGGGGAGAAGAGCAGAGGCATGCCAAGGCCTCTTGAGGCCCAGGCTTACACCTGGCACACTGTCATTTCTGCCACATGCTGTTGGTCAACGCAGATCACAATGCCAGACTAAGATGGTGGGGATTACACTCCTCCTCCTAATGGGCAGAGCAGAAAAATCACTGGTCAGAGTGTGGGCCGCAGGCAGGGGCCAATTTTGTGAACAGTCTTCCATGTGGGTCAACCTCACTGAGCTACATAAGTTGTGAAAAGATAAAGAAACCATGGAAGTATAATTTTAGGAAGATTAGCTTGACAAGAGCGCATGCTCCAATCTGAGAAGCCATGGAAGAGGCTGAAGGAGATAATGGGCTGTATGAATAATCCATGTAAGAGGTGTAGGGTCACGTGTTGATCTGTTCAAGCTGCTGTAACAAAGCTCCGCAGACTGGGTGGCTTGTAAACGACAGAAACTGATACCTCACAGCTCTGGAGGCACCTGCTTGGTCGTGTTCTGGTGAAGGCCCTCTTCCTTGCTCTAGCCAGGGCCTGTTGTTTCGTCCTAACACGGTAGAAGGGAGCTGGGGACTCTGTGGTGTGTCTTTTACAACAGTCTTAATCCCATTTATGAGGGCTCCACCTCATGACTTAAGCACCTCCCAAAGGCCCTACCTCCTAGTACTATCATCTTTGGAAGTTGAGATTGCAGCATATGAGTTTCAGGAGATTAAAACAGATTAGACCATTCACTCAGGCCAAGGATAGAGGCAGTATTTTGAGGATTTTTATTTGTTTCTTAAAAGAAACCATGAAATCAATGCTTCTATCCTGTTGGAAGTATTTTGGGGCATTTTTGAATTGGTCTTGGCTCATAGCTGTGTGCTTCTGAACTGTGTCTTTGGCTGTCCATATCAGCCTGTCCTTTGACTGATGGGTCATGAGTGCATAGTATTGTGTGAGCACTTCGGGTGCACATTCATCAGCATTCAGCTGAAAGATTTTTTTTTTAATGGTCTTTGCAGTCTGAAAGAGCTTCTCCAGGAGACTTGAAACTAATTCCAGTCTTGGTTTCTCAGCTCCTATTTGCAATCTCAAGTATGCTTACTTTAAAACCGGGCCTTTGAAGCACCTTGCTTCATTTTTTTTTGCTTTGGGGACCATCCTACCATGATGTCATAAACTGCTGCTGCTGCTGCTGCTGCTAAGTAGCTTCAGTCGTGTCCGACTCTGTGCGACCCCATAGATGGCAGCCCACCAGGCTTCCCGATCCCTGGGATTCTCCAGGCAAGAACACTGGAGTAGGTTGCCATTTCCTTCCCCAATGCATTCGTGTATGCTATGTCACTTCAGTCGTGTCTGAGCTGCTGCTGCTAAGTTGCTTCAGTGGTGTCTGACTCTGTGTGACCCCATAGACAGAAGCCTACCAGGCTCCCCCAATCCCTGGGATTCTCCAGCAAGAACACTGGAGTGGGTTGCCATTTCCTTCTCCAAGGCATGAAAGTGAAAAGTGAAAGTGAAGTTTCTCAGTTGTGTCCGACTCTTCGCGACCCCATGGACTGTTCCAGGCAAGAGTACTGGAGTGGGGTGCCATTTTCCCGATGTCATAAACTTATGATCTGCCGAAGATCATTATGTATAAAATTTCACTCTACTTAGAGCAGTAAAAATGATGCTCTTGCTTCTAGCAACCCTAAACTTTGCATCATGTTAAAAAAGAGAAGTAGTTTTTATAAATATCCTAAAACTTATATGATAGCTAACTTCTATTAAGATTCTGGGCTTCCCTGGTGGCTCAGATGGTAAAGATTCTGCCTGCAAAGCAGGAGACCCAGGTTTGATCCCTGGGTTGAGAAGATCCCCTGAAGAACGGAATGTTACCCTCTCCAGTATTCTTGCCTGGAGAATTTCATGGACAGAGGAGCCTGGCAGGCTACAGCTGATGGGGTTGCAAAGAGTCGGACACAGCTGAGCCACTAACACTTTCACTGGTGGTCTGGAGGTTAAGACTCCTTGCTTCCACTGCAGGGGGCACGAGTTCAGCCCCTAGTCTGGGAACTAAAATCCCTGCATGCTGCAAGGCACAACCGAAAAGAAAAAAAGAATTATACAAGATAAAACAAATAACATAATGACTATGTTGAGGTAACCTCATTTATAATATTATGAGTTTCATGTGGCTCACACTATATTTGACTTCTGAATACACTGCAGCAAGCATGCTCACCATCAAAAGTCTAGCTTTCATCCATCACTGTACAGTTGACCTCCTTTACCCATTTTGCCCTCCGCCCATATCCCTCCCTTTCTGATAGCTACTACTGTGTACCATGCTGATTTTCAAAAGTACTTTATTTCTTTGGAAAGTCTGAGGAAAAAAAATAATTGAGTTAAGTCTTGAAGAAAGCTTAAGAGGTCAGTCTGAGAATGATTCTTAGGAGAGAAAAATCACTTAATACCAAGTAAATATTTCAGATACTCATCATACTTCCCAAATTGATTAAAAAATTTATTGCTTTAATAACTCAAAGTTCAATTGTTATTACCTACCCTGATACTCTTTTCAAATGGCCACATTGTTTTGTTCTAATGATTTTGCTTTTCTGAAGACTTGTAAATCTTCTATGAAAAGATTTAATTGCTTCCTATGAAGCAAGGAGGAGAGGATGAAAATGCCTGGTGTGAGGCTCTAGAAAAACAAAGCATTTATCTCTATTTCTGTCTGTTGAGATGGTTTAAGGTTAATAATTAGGAATCGCTCATTTTAAAGCCACATTGTATTAAAAAAAGACACATGCTTCCTGCTGATAGGATTTTCAGACTACTTGGAATTTATTATAATTTTATGAGAGAAAAATCTTAATAGCTCAGCAATCAAATACATTATAAAATAATTTTGAAATCCTAAGTATTTATAATTTTTCTAATTGTTCCTTGTAAATTTCACTTTCCCCTCTTGTACAGTTATGTTATCAGGATTTGGAATTTTAATTTGCAGCTTTCATTCATTTTACAACAGTATGATGAACATTTTATCTTCTCTGGGAATTATGATTTTCAGAGATAATAAGAACAGTCATCTGTTATATGGTCTGCATTTCTTGAGTTGTTTTCTGTGATTTTGTTGTCAGCCTAGCAAAATTAATTAGATTAATTCCCTAAATTCTAAAGAATATTTTTAGATATCAATTAAGCATTCAGAGATGGATATTTTATATACTAGTTTATAGACTAATTTGAAAAGAAAGCAAACCCATCTAGATTCACATATTTTAATACTTAGTCTTCATAATATACCCTAATATCTATTAATGTGATCATTAGTTTTGTAAGAATTCTAGTAAAAATTTATTGTATGTACTTTGAATAAAATATTAGCTGATCTTAAGCATTTCTCCCTGTTTGTTTCTTTAGCTATATTTTTCAAATAGGGTTAAATACTGGTATATCTTCAAAAATAAAATAAAACAAAACTTTGTAAAAGAAAATCATATACCCAAAACAGATTGGCTGCTAGTTCTAAATGTCTGACTGAATACCCATTTATTTTATGCTTTTTTAAAATTTTTAAAAATAATTTTTAAAGGCCAACTTGCACACATTTTAACCATCAAGTATGATATCAATACTTTTTTGGCTCACTTCTCAGCTTTACATAGTCAACAGAGATATTGGCTTCAAACCCAGCTCTTATTAAAATTTTGGTAGACATATTTCCCAGTCTCTCTTGCAGTGAGTTACAGTCAAGTTTTGAGTTCAGGTCAATGGAAACTGAGCAAAAGTGATGTAAACCATTTTCCAGGCCCATCAAAATCTCCTGTGTAGCAAGAAGCTGCTATATAACCTAGGGAACCCAGCCTGGTGCTGACCTGGAAGGGTGGAAGGGGGAAAGAAGGCTCGAGATGGAGGGGGCGTATATATATAATTATGACTGATTGGCACTGATGTATGACAGAGACCATCACAACTCTGTAAAACCAGTATCCTCCAATAAGAATAAAGGATCTCCCATGTACTATTCTCAACTTTTAGCTGAGTAGTGTTGACCTGGGGACCTATAAGATGGGGAATCCTTCCTTGAATCACCATCTTCTGGAGTTCACTCAAACTCATGTCCATCGAGTCGGTGATGCCATCAAGCCATCTCATCTTCTGTCATCCCCTTCTCCTCCTGCCCTCAATCCCTCCCAGCATCAGGGTCTTTCCCAATGAGTCAACTCTTTGCATGAGGTGGCCAAAGTATTGGAGTTTCAGCTTCAGCATCAGTCCTCCCAATGAACACTCAGGACTGATTTCCTTTAGGATGGACTGGTTGGATCTCCTTGTAGTCCAAGGGACTCTCAAGAGTCTTCTCCAACACCACAGTTCAAAAGCATCAATTCTTTGGCACTCAGCTTTCTTTATAGTCCAACTCTCATATCCATACATGACTACTGGAAAAACCACAACTTTGACTAGACGGACCTTTGTTGGTGAATTAATGTCTCCGTGTTTTAATATGCGTTCAAGGTTGGTCATATTTTTCTTCCAAGGAGAAAGTGTCTTTTAATTCCATGGCTGCAGTCACCATCTGCAGTGATTTTGGAGCCCAAAAAGATAAAGTCTCTCACTATTTCCACTGTTTCCCCATCTATTTGCCATGAAGCGATGGGACCACATGCCATGGTCTTCGTTTTCTGAATGTTGAGTTTCAAGCCAGCTTTATCACTCTCCATAAATGGTAGCACACAGTATTTATCTTTGTCTGACTTATTTCATTAAGCATAACACCCTCCACGTTGTTGCAGATGGCAGCATTCCATTCTCTTCAATCACTGAACAGTAGTCCCTAGTATGTATATGCCACGTCTTCTTTATCCATTCATTTGTTGAAGGGGATTCAGTTATTATCTTTTGATGCCTGTAGGGATTTTAGTGATAGCTTCTGTTTCATTCCTGATATTGATGATTTGTCTTTTCTCTCTCTTTCTTCGTCAGTCATACTAAAGTTTCATCAACGTTATTGATTTTCTAAAGAATCAGCTCTTTGCTCCATTGATTTTCTGTGTTGTTTTCTGTTTTGAATTTCACCAACTTCTGTTCTTTATTACTTCCTTCCTTCTGCTTGTCTAGGTTTGCTTTGTTCTCTTTATTCCAGGTTCATGAGGTGGAATGTTAAATGACTGGTTTGAGAATCTTCCTTGTCAACAGAGATTTTAGTGTTATAAATTTCCTCTTAGCATTCTTTAGTATATAATGCCAAATTTTTATGTTGTGTTTTTACTTTCATTCGGTTCAATGTATTTTTTGATTTCCATTTCCCTCTGACTTGCATGATTTCTGCTGAGCATTCTGCTGTCATTGAATTATTTTTCCCTCACTGCTAGTATGTCATTTTACCTAGCTGCTTTTAGGATTTTGTCTTTGTCCTTTGCTTTCACGATGATGTGTCTTGTGACTGATTTCACTGAGTTTTTCCTTGCTTGGGCTACACCCAGTTCCTTCAATCTGTGGTTTTCTGTCTCTTGCCAAATTTAGGCAGTTTTCAATCATTATTTCTTTGCGTATTTTTTCAGTGTCATTGTTTTCTCCTCTCCTCCAGGACTTGAATGATTCAAATGTTAGATCTTTTGTTATAGTACCCCAGGTTTCTGAGGCTCTTATCATTTTATTTTTTAGTTTGCTTCCTCTCTTTTTGCTCAAATAGAGTAATTTTTATTGTTCTGTCTTGCAGTTCATTAATTCTTGACTCTTGTCACTTCCATTCTGCTGTTGTGTCTACTTTATTTCAGTGATTGATTGCATTTGCAGTTCTAAAAGTTTCCATTTGGTTCTTTTTTTATAGATTTGAATTCTTTGCTGATGTTTTCTGTTTTTCAAAAGTTTCAAGAGTTTGTAATTGTTCGCTGAAGCATTTATTTATTTATTTATTTTAGCAATTTATTTTCTTCTTATTTATTTATTTTTGGCTGTGATGGGTCTTTGTTGCTGCACACAGTCTTTTTCTAGTCACAGTGAGCAGGGTACACAGGGCTTCTCACTGAGGCTTCTCTTGTTGAGGATCACAGGCTATAGGGCACATGGCCTTTAGTAGCAGCAGCACGCGGGCTCAGTAGCTGTGGCACACGGGGTTAGTGCCCTCAAGGTACATGGGATCCTTTACACCAGGGATCAAACTGGTGTCCTCTGAATTGCAAGGCAGATTCCAAACCATGGGACCACCAGGGAAGTCCCTCACTTAATGGCTACTTAAAAATTTTTGTCAGATAATTCTAACATCTCTACCATTTCAGTGTTCACATCTATCAGTAGTCTTTTCAAATTCATTTTGAGATCTTCCTTGCTCTTGGTATGATGAGTAATTTTCAATGCAAACCTGATTATTTCTGCATTTTGTTTTAAGACTGTGGATTGCCATTTAACTATCTTTCTCTGACACTTGTTCTTTTGGGGAAAGAGGAGGCACTTCCTCGTTACTGCCAAGTGAATGTTGCCTCTGTGGCCATCCAGCCTCTGTTGATACCTGGTGGGAGGAATCTTCATTAAGGCTGGATAAGTGTAACTTTCAGCACAGCTGTGGTCTCCACTGACATCACAGTAGAGGTGGCCTTGTTACTGCTGGTTGACGTGAAAGTACCAACTCTTCCTTAGACTTCCTCTGACACTACCTCAACAAGGAAGGGGAGGGAGGTCTCCCTAGTGCTGGATGGGGGTGGAACTACAGACTCTCATGTCCATTAACACTGCATAAGAAAGGAGACTCATTACTGGTCAGCAGGGGTGAGTGCTCCATCCTCCCAAGTGGTCTTCTCAGACATCACCTTAGGAGGGCTGCTGGGGCACTCTGTTGTAGTATGTCTGAGTGTAAGTCCAAGCTCTTCACTCCACTCAGCCTTTGCCAGCATGAGTGGGGTAGCGCCATGGTCTTTTCTCTGGTGCTTGGCTTTTATTTTCCCAAAGTTTCTGTCCTAATGGGCTGCCCACTTTTTATTTCTTGGCTAGAAAGAGCAGGTTTTGTTGTTGTTGTTTTTTTTTTTTTCCTTGCTCCCATTGGCATTCCCATATCATTGGCTTCTTCAGCTCCAAGTCTGGATATATGAGGCTAAAAGAGAGCTTAGAGAACTCACCACCATGTTTGTTTGTTTGTTTGTTTTTTTCATGTCCCAAAGTCTCTTGTTTGTCTGCCTTCTTCTCTCTACCTTTCAGTGGCTTCTTATGTGTTTTATATGTATGTTTGGTGTTTTAAAGTTTTGTTTTATATGACAAACAGGGAAATGATGTTTACTTTATGTTTCCATGAACAGAACTCTTATACATTCAATTGTAAAATGAGGAAATTGAGGTCTTGGATAGGACCCACAGCCAGCAGTGGCGTGACTGAATTAGATTCCTGCTCATTCAACTCTATGTTCAGTGCTCTCACCATTGTAATGGTGAAATGTAGGCATCTGCCTTGATCTGTGATGCTGCAGAGACAGTGTTATGAGAGCCCCGTACACTGTGCTCACTGCCTCCCAGTCACATGTTCTACTTTGCGTTCCTTCAGAATCTTCGCACAGTCCAGCTACCTCGTTATATTGTCGTCTCCACTGGTAGGCCCAGAATCCCCAAATATGAGCAGCTTAGAAGCAGCAATGTGAATTTAAGGGAGAGCTGAGGAGTTAAACCCTAACAAATGCTCTCTTTTTACTTAAAAATATGTTACTGGAGGTGACTGGTGGAGAATGGATGGAAATAGGAGGTGCCAAATAGTCTCAAGCCATCCAAACACTGCCTGCTTTATATTAAACTCCAATGATAACAACACTCTGATAAGGCAGCCTCCATTGGTTTTAATTAATTAATTTAGGACAATGGTGGGATGCTTTATTTTATATGAATCTGAGGTTATCTTTGGCATTGCAAGATTAAAGAAGAACTTAATAAACAAATTTGCTTATCTTCCCCTACTATTTGCATTAGGTAAACATCTATATCCACATAAAAACAGAATCTATCATTTCTGAGTTCTACTTATCCCTGCATAAGTCTCCAGTATCAAAATTGATTTTTAAAAATGTTCACTTGAAAATTAGCATAGATAAGATTCAAGGATGCTTGCTCTTACAGAAGAATTTTTTATTAAGGGGAAGACTTGTCCTTTGAAAATTATTATCATAATTATCACTAAGAAACCAATTCTATATTTCTTATTAAGGCAAAATCCCTATTGAGGCAAACACAAGAAGAATGTTGATTGCAGTGGGATATCTGTCTGAATAGGACTAAGTAATCAGCTTTGAAATGTCACTCAAAGGAATCAGCAGGGCAGAGGCTATTCCTTGGTAGGTTGCAAAACATTTTTTGGGGGGGAATTGCCAAGGGTTTTATAATATCCTTGCATAAGTAATTATTTTAGATAACTACAGAGGCAATATTTAAAGCTCAAGGAAAATTTGTACTGGAACAGAGAAAATAATATAGAAGTCCAAGGAGCCATATCAACTCATTAAATATGTTGAGAGTCATAGAATCACATACTCTCAGAGGCATTTGGTCTCAACCCACAGTGGTAATTCTACTCCAGAGTCACCTTGCTATGGTATTTCTCTGTCTCCCACCAGGAAAATTGGAGACTTGCACAGACAGCCCACTTCAGTCTCTGTGTGCTGTCCCTGTCGTTTGTTGGACTTGACTCTATTTTTTCAGACCGTGCATGTATTTTGTGAGTAAACAAAGAGAATGCAATTCAGCTTAAATCATTTGAAAAATTTAAAAACCTCAATACAATAGGCACTTGATGTTTTGAAAGGCTACATTCTAAAACTTTTAATATTCTCCAGACTTGAAAAGATTGCTGTAGATCATAATTTCTTCCTGAAAGAAATTATGTATGAAGTTGTATCAAGTTTTCAGGTAGGAAACTACAGCCATTCACCACTCAGTTTTTAGATAATTAGCAGCTGACTAGTCTCTTTCACTCATGAAAAACTTTGTAGAAAACCTCCTCCTGTGTTACCCTCAGCTCATTCATTTACTCTTCCTTCATTCTAAAAATATTTATTGAAGGCCTAGGATGTGACAGGCACTGTACTAAGCTCTTTAGATAATAAAACAAATATAATCCCTGTCCTTAGGGTATTAACAATCTAGTAGAAGAGGCTGTCACTGGACAAGCAAAAACAAAACAAAAAAAAAGACATAAAAATTATGATCATTGTTTTGAAGGAAACAAACAGGTTAAAGTGATACATGGTACACTGCAGAGGAGGGCTCACTAAGAACTGCTGGGCAGGGAAGACCTCTCTGAGAGAGTGCCATTTAAGCTGAGAACCGAAAGAGTCAGTTTCATAAAAGCAGGGACAGGGTATTCTCAATAAAGGGACAACACATGCAAAGTCTCTGAGACTGGAAAAAGCACAGAACAGTTGAAGGGCTGAAAGGCCAGTGAGGCTGAAGGAAAGTGAGGAAGGTGGAGGGGACAAGAGATAAATTTTGTAAGATAAGCAAGGGGTAATTTGTCAGACCACCTGGGGTCTTTGTAGACCACTTGTCTTAGTCCATTTGGGCTGTTGTAACACAACACTGTGGACCAGGTGGCTTAAACGACAAACATTTATTTCTCATGGATCTGGAGGCTGGGAAGACCAAGATCAAGGTACCAGAATATTTAGTGTTTGGTGAGGGTCTGCTTCTTGGATGACAGATGGCCATCTTCTTGCTGTGTCTTCAGATGGTAGAAGGGGGTGAGGAAGCTCTCTGAGGTCTCTTCACATAGCAGAATGGGGTGAGGAAGCTCTCCAGGGTCTCTTTTAGAAGGACACTAACCTCACTCATGAGGGCACCACCCTCATGACCTAAACCTCCTAATATTATCACATTAGGGTTTAGGATTTCAATATATGAATTTTATGAGGGATGCAAACAATTAGTATAGAACACCCTTGTCAGGAGTTTGTATTTTACTCATATAATAGAAAACCACTGACAGGGTTTTAATATAAAAGTGACATGTTCATAGACCAGGTCAGACTTGTGATAACCCAGAGTAGCCATTTTGCAGTTAGCTATAGAATCTGCTTAGTTAAGGAATTCTAAGGAAATTCTAAGTTATTTCTAAGGAAAGGTAGCTGGTAATAATTAATGACATACAAAGATTACTTTCTTGTTATTGTAGGAAAAACTGGTTGGAGGAGACATGTGTGTCAGTAGCAGGCAGGAAAGCCAACACGTGGGATGGTGGCTTAGACTAAGGTGACAACAGTGTAAAAGAAGACCAGTGAAAAGATTTGACATGCTTTTCCAATGACATGACAGAGAAAGAATGTTGATATCAAGCAGTTAGAATGGGTGGACATGATGCTAATTGCTGAAGTGGAGAAGTTTGGGGAGACATGAATGGTGAGCCACATCGAGAGTAGTTTTGGGCTGACTTGTTGCATTTGAGACGCTGACAGACATCTGAGAGTAGGGGGCTGACAAACACCTGCTAACCAGGACTCGGAAGATAGCTTTGGGAATATAAACTTGGTATTTGGGATATAGAGATAGAATCTGAAGCCATGGAAAATGAAAAGATCACTGAGAAAGAGGGGGATAAGTGAAAATGATGGAGGACTGAATTAGAGGTCAACAATAGATATCAAAGAGAGAAAGAAGGGTCTACATAAGAGTCTGAAGAAGAATTGGCAAACAGACAGAGGAAAATCAAGAGAGCAAGGAATTGAGGGGAGGAGGGGGAAGAGAAAGATGAAGGGTCTGCTGTATGGAATGCTGATTAAGAGACTGGTTCCTGACTTCACGAAGTATGAACATCAAATCAAAGTTAAGATGTATTTAGCATCTTACTTACTGCACATGTTTTACCTGCTAGCATGTTTTTCCTGCTCACCTGCAGAAATAACAACTGCTGAGTCATAACACTGTCAAATCACATTATTTAAAGAAGAGTGTTCCATCTTTCTTTCCTTATGAATTTTGATTCTCCCTGAATTCTCTGGATAACTTCAATAATTCTCTCCATATGGCTATCATATCTAGAATCTTCAAAAATTTCCATTTTCCAAATGTAGAACTATTTTAGATGCAGTTTATTATCTTTGGAAAATGATCCATGTTAATTTTAAAACATATTAGATCTTCACCTTCAATGTATTTGAATTGTTATGCTGCTGGAGCCTTGAAATATCAAGCTTATCAAAAAGTTAGGATAAGTTTTCCCTAGAGGGCAGTGAACAGTTTTAAATTCAAAGTGGGGGAAAAAAAGTCCATATCTTAAAATAGAAGCAAATTTTTTCTCTGTTTCACATTTTCTCAAGATATCCGCAATCCTGTTAAACTCTCTATTTATTATTAAATACAAGCAATTTAGCTCCTTTGTAAGGTTATGCAAATAACTCATCCAAAATTAGCATTTAACATGCAGTTCTTATATCCACACAAATGTTTTGTATAAAGTTGTTTTAAAAAGATTCAAATCTTTATAATTAGGAAGGGAAAATATATTAATAGGAATAAAGGGATACTCTGCTAATCTCCCATATGTAAATTAGCTTATAATTTTCCATCATTTACTTTAGAAGCAACTGAACAATGGAACTTTTCTTCTTCAATATTGCTGTCTTTCTCCTTCTCCCACTAGAAAGTATGTGCTTATACATGTGTATCTAAAGGAAAATGACAAAGAATGTTAAAAACTTCAGTTTTATGGGAAAGAGATGGCTGGTAACTTGTGAGTGGGATTGAAGTTGATACTCTGTCCTTTGGCTTCCAAAGGGATGAACTGCAACACAGATGCCCTTGGGTTCTTATTTCGGGGGGCTGTTTGTGCTTGTCCTCTTTGCTAGGAGGTAGATCCACCCTTGCCCACCTGACCTTTCCTCCACAGTCTACACACCCTCCCAGTCTTTACATAAAGGACAGTATTGTGCAATACATGGGCAAGTTGTTCACTTCCCTGGGGCACTTTCCTTTTGCTTTAGTCTCTAGGTTGGCCCTTGGAGAAAAGAATCATGCAGGTTGCATGTGGACAGTGGTCCATGAGACAGTGCTGGGTGGTCTCCAGTCTCACTCACCTTCTGGAGCTTGGCTTTTCTCTTCCAAGTTTCCTGAAGTGTGATGCCCAGTCCCAGGAGTTTTTGCCTACTTAGTTGGACTAGGATGGTGAAGGATTCAAAACCAAGTCAAACACCACAGAACCACTGAAAGGGTTAGATTGTTAAAACTGAACGAGGAAAAGGGAGCTCTGAAGAGACTTTAAATACAAAACTGTTAGGGATAACATTAACTGAAACCACCTACCCTGGCCAGGCACCATAGTAACAATTTGTGTGAGTTATTTTACAACAGTAGGTCCTGATAAGGGACGCAGAACTAATAAGTCACCACCAAGCTCAAGAGTTTGGGAAAAGTCAAAAGGAGATGCCGTGGGTTCTACCACCTCCCAGAATCCTTCTCACTGGCATCCGTCTTGCATGACCAATGTGTGAGCCACCAGGAAGGACCCTGAATGATTGGCTGAAGACAACGCAGAAACTAATCACGTCACCAAAAACCTGAGACTGTGAGCCATGTGGCAGAGCAGTCTTCCCTGCTTCCCTTACCCTCCTTCTCTCTGCCTGGGCACCTCTTCCCAATAAAGTCTCTTGCTTTGTCAGCACGTGTGTCTCTTTGTACAATTCATTAGACAAGTGGGCTCTTGTCCAATACTTTCCAGGCCCTGGAAAATGTCCCGCTTCCTGCAACAACACAGGTTTAAATATATTCCTTACTGTTGCCTGCCTGGAGAATCCCAGGGACGGGGGAGCCTGGTGGGCTGCCATCTATGGGGTAGGACAGAGTCAGACACGACTGAAGCAACTTAGCAGCAGCAGCAGCAGCAGTTACCAAGTAGCAGAACTAGAAGATTGGGTGGAATGTATAAGTGGAAAACATTTCTCCTTCAACAAATATCTAGGAAATTACCATGAGCCAAGCAGAGAGCTGGCAGACTGGACACAAGATGAAAATGAAAAAAACATGTATTCACCTAAAGGAAGTTACTGTCCAGTGGAGAAATAGGCATGCAAGCAAACAATTATAATCTGGGCAGCAGCTGGGATAAGCCAACCACGCCCGAGGCCAGGGCCTGTGGCTGGGAGGAGCAACCTGAGGAGCGGTGGCTGTGCAGGCACAGGAGGGCCTAGAAGAGGGATCCCACTTTGAAGGTCAGGAACGGCAGCGATAAAGAGATACCCCACACCCAAGGTAAGAGAAACCCAAGTAAGATGGTAGGTGTTGCAAGAGGGCATCAGAGGGCAGACACACTGAAACTATACTCACAGAAAACTAGTCAATCTAATCACACTAGGACCACAGCCTTGTCTAACTCAATGAAACCAAGCCATGCCCGTGGGGCCACTCAAGATGGGCGGGTCATGATGGTGAGGCCTGACAGAATGTGGTCCACTGGAGAAGGGAATGGCAAGCCACTTCAGTATTCTTGCCTTGAGAACCCCATGAACAGTATGAAAAGGCAAAATGATAGGATACCAAAAGAGGAACTCCCCAGGTCATTAGGTGCCCAATATGCTACTGGAGATCAGTGGAGAAATAACTCCAGAAAGAATGAAGGGATGGAGCCAAAGCAAAAACAATACCCAGTTGTGGATGTGACTGGTAATAGAAGCAAGATCCGATGCTGTAAAGAGCAATATTGCATAGGAACCTGGAATGTCAGGTCCATGAATCAAGGCAAATCGGAAGGGGTCAAACAAGAGATGGCAAGAGTGAACGTTGACATTCTAGGAGTCAGTGAACTAAAATGGACTGTAATGGGTGAATTTAAGTCAGATGACCATTATATCTACTCCTGCGGGCAGGAATACCTCAGAAGAAATGGAGTAACCATCATGGTCAACAAAAGAGTCTGAAATGCAGTACTTGGATGCAATCTCAAAAACGACAGAATGATCTCTGTTCATCTCCAAGGCAAACCATTCAATATCACAGTTATCCAAGTCTATGCCCCTACCAGTAATGCTGAAGAAGCTGAAGTTGAACGGTTTTATGAAGACCTACAAGACCTTTTAGAACTAACACCCAAAAAAGAAGTCCTTTTCATTATAAGGGACTGGAATGCAAAAATAGGAAGTCAAGAAACACCTGGAGTAACAGGCAAATTTGGCCTTGGAATGTGGAATGAAGCAGGGCAAAGACTAATAGAGTTTTGCCAAGAAAATGCACTGGTCATAGCAAACACCCTCTTCCAACAACACAAGAGAAGACTCTACACATGGACATCACCAGATGGTCAACACCCAAATCAGATTGATTCTATTCTTTGCAGCCAAAGATGGAGAAGCTCTATACAGTCAGCAAAAACAAGACCAGGAGCTGACTGTGGCTCAGATCATGAACTCCTTATTACCAAATTCAGACTCAAATTGAAGAGAGTAGGGAAAACCGCTAGACCATTCAGGTATGACCTAAATCAAATCCCTTATGATTATACAGTGGAAGTGAGAAATAGATTTAAGGGCCTAGATCTGATAGAGAGAGTGCCTGATGAACTATGGAATGAGGTTTGTGACATTGTACAGGAGACAGGGATCAAGACCATCCTCATGGAAAAGAAATGCAAAAAAGCAAAATGGCTGTCTGGGGAGGCCTTACAAATAGCTGTAGAAAGAAGAGAGGTGAAAAAGAAAGATATAAGCATCCGAATGCAGAGTTCCAAAGAAGAGCAAGGAAACATAAGAAAGCCTTCCTCAGCAATCAATGCAAAGAAATAGAGGAAAACAACAGAATGGGAAAGACTAGAGATCTCTTCAAGAAAATTAGAGATACCAAGGGAACAATTCATGCAAAGATGGGCTCGATAAAGGACAGAAATGGTATGGACCTAACAGAAGCAGAAGATATTAAGAAGAGGTGGCAAGAATACATGGAAGAACTGTACAAAAAAGATCTTCATGACCCAGATAATCATGATGATATGATCACTAATCTAGAGCCAGACATCCTGGAATGGGAAGTCAAGTGGGCCTTAGAAAGCATCACTACAAACAAAGCTAGTGGAGGTGATGGAATTCCAGTGGAGCTGTTTCAAATCCTGAAAGACGATGCTGTGAAAGTGCTGCATTCAATATGCCAGCAAATTTGGAAAACTCAGCAGTGGCCACAGGACTGGAAAAGGTCAGTTTTTGTTCCAATTCCAAAGAAAGGCAATGCCAAAGAATGCTCAAACTACCGCACAATTGTACTCATCTCACATGCTAGTAAATAATGCTCAAAATTCTCTGAGCCAGGCTTCAGCAATACATGAACTGTGAACTATCAGATGTTCAAGCTGGTTTTAGAAAAGGCAGAGGAAACAGAGATCAAATTGCCAACATCTGCTGGATCATGGAAAAAGCAATAGAGTTCCAGAAAAACATCTATTTCTGCTTTATTGACTATGCCAAAGCCTTTGACTGTGTGGATCACAATAAACTGTGGAAAATTCTGAAAGAGATGGGGATACCAGACCACCTAACCTGCCTCTTGAGAAATCTGTATGCAGGTCAGGAAGCAACAGTTAGAATTGGACATGGAACCACAGACTGGTTCCAAATAGGAAAAGGAGTACGTCAAGGCTGTATATTGTCACCCTGCTTATTTAATTTATATGCAGAGTACATCATGAGAAACGTTGGACTGGAAGAAACACAAGCTGGAATCAAGATTGCCGGGAGAAATATCAATAACCTCAGATGTGCAGATGACAACACTCTTATGGAAGAAAGTGAAGAGGAGCTAAAAAGCCTCTTGATGAAAGTGAAAGAGGAGAGTGAACAAGTTGGCTTAAAGCTCAACATTCAGAAAACGAAGATCATGGCATCCGGTCCCAGCACTTCATGGTAAATAGATGGGAAAACAGTAGAAACAGTGTCGGACTTTATTTTTTTGGGCTCCAAAATCACTGCAGATGGTGACTGCAGCCATGAAATTAAAAGACGCTTACTCCTTTGCCGAGGTCCAGCCTCAGCAGAGTCCAGGGATATCCTCAGGATGGACAACATCAGCTAATGACGAAAGATAGATGAAGAGATAAAGAAAGAGACACAGGGTGACCAAGCTTCTTCGAGTGATGCCCATTACTTTATTCTTCTCGGGGCTTTTATACCCTGAGTTATACATACAGCAAGGTGAAAAATGCAGAGTCAACTCAACATTCCATCAGTAATAACTTTGATTGATATCAGGTTCCTTCCTGCAAAAGTCTTATTTTCTGTACATCATCTTCTATTCTGGAGGCCTATTGATATTACATGACCTCCTTTTGATAAAGGTTGGTCAGCCAGAACACCAGAACAATGATCTTTCCTTAAAGTGTTTCTTCTTAAATTCTTAGCCTGAGTCACCCTTAAAGTACAGAGTTACATTTTTATGGAGCAAAGATTCAGCAGGTTACAGCAAAGAAAGAACTTATTAACTCAAAGTCTAATGTTGCTAATGCTAAGGCTATTACTTGTTTTTCCTACATCCTGACTATATGCACTCCCAGGAACACAACGGATAAGGGATGTGAGAACTTGGCAGTAAGCATAGGCTCAACAATGTTGCAAGAGTCTGGATAAACCTGCCAAGTAAGCTAGAATGCTAACATAGGGTTTGAAACACTCCTTTCATGCTCAGGAGATTTATCATCTAGAGCCCTGAGCTAACTCTTTTGGTCAGAGACAGCCCCTTGCTAATGTCAGAAGAGCTGGTGAAAGACATAAAATAGTAAGACAGACAGATTCTGGTTCGGGGGTAGATTCTCGAGCAGGTCCAGGGGGTCCATCGAGTCCTGAGGCCTTGCTCATCAGGACTCTTCTGCATGACCTTGTCATGGGTCAGATGGCCCAGGGATTCCCTCGAGTCCTGCATGACCTTGTCATGGGTGGGATCTCCCGTGCTGGCTCCCGGCACTACTTGGAAGAAAAGTTATGACCAACCTAGATAGTATATTAAAAAGCAGAGACATTACTTTGCCGACTAAGGTCCGTCTAGTCAAGGCTATGGTTTTTCCTGTGGTCATGTATGGATGTGAGAATTGGACTGTGAAGAAGGCTGAGCACCCAAGAATTGATGCTTTTGAACTGTGGTGTTGGAGAAGACTCTTGAGAGTCCCTTGGACTGCAAGGAGATCCAACCAGTCCATTATGAAGGAGATCAGCCCTGGGATTTCTTTGAAAGGAATGATGCTGAAGCTGAAACTCCAATACTTTGGCCACCTCACGCGAAGAGTTGACTCATTGGAAAAGACTCTGATGCTGGGAGGAACTGGGGTCAGGAGGAGAAGGGGACGACAGAGGATGAGATGGCTGGATGGCATCACTGACTCGATGGACGTGAGTCTGAGTGAACTCTGGGAGATGGTGATGGACAGAGAGGCCTGGCGTGCTGCGATTCAAGGTGTCGCATAGAGTCGAACACGACTGAGTGACTGAACTGAACTGAACTGATGATAAATGCAATCACAGAGAGATGTATAGTATTCAGAAAGACATTTAGTATTCATAGAGAGTAGAGAAAAGCCACCTGTTTCTGCTTGGGGGTGCCAAGGAAAGTCTGCGTAACAGCTGACTTTTCTCCAAAGCCACGGCTACCACCTCATCTAAACCCTCAGGGTCTCTCATCTAAACACCTCCAACTCACTCAGGGCTGGTCTTTTGGCCTCCAGTTTTCTGCATCCTCTTGTTCATCCATGTTGCAGCCAGAGTAATTTTCCAAAAAGGAAAACTGATGATGTCATTTCCCTCCTAACAAGTCTCGGTGACTCCCCACTACCATGTACTAAAGTCCAAACCCTCAATCTGGCCTCTTAGGCATAACTGGCTGTTGCTTTCACATTTCATCTCATCGCTCACTGTTACCGACTTTAAATTCCTGGTACAATGACCCTACTTGCCATTTCCCAAACTCACCGTTGCTCTCTGTGCCCCAGACCTCTGCACATGTGCATTCTCTTTCTGAAACTAACTACCCTGCCCTCACACCACATATAGAGATATACTGGGCAGGCGGGAGATGGGACCCTGGCTCAGAGGGCCAGTTTAAGCAGTGGTTCACCCGAGGGCATCTGGAGCCAAATCCCACTAGGGAAATTCTGCGACCCCAGGCAGAACATGTGCCTTAATGATATCCCACCTGAGGGGCAGTTGTAGACCAGCTCTGGTCAGCCTTTGCTTGAGGTTCAAGAGAAAAGTCAATTCCCTGATCTTTCCAGACTGCCTGATGGACAGTTGCTTACACTGCCTGCTAAAGAGAATTGTACCCTTTCTCATTAGGAGGAAACAGACAGAACAGGCTCCATCTTGAAAGCAGGACTCCATCTTGGGCCAGACTGTGGACTTTGAGCTATATGCCCAGTATCTATGGAAAGGACATACCAACTGGAAAACCAGACCCCCCACCCCCCAGATGGAAGAGCCCAGGGCTCATACCTAGACTCTCCGTTGCCTAAAAGAATACCCTATTTATCTGTGTAACCAAATAGAATCATAAATTCTATTATGCTTATTGGGATGTGACCACAGGCCTGTTGATAATTGTCCACTGTTACTACCTAGGCTTAAGGCGTATGAATCACTGGTTAACTTTGATTTGATTTTTCTTTTCCTTTGTTCAGACTAGCTTCAAGGAATTTGGGGAGGTGGGTTTAAGCACATACACTTAGGGTATATAAGGTTTTCACAAAAACTGGTCAGGGTCCTTGGCTAAGAGGAGACTCTGCCTTGGGCCCGCCGTTGTAATAAACTGCACTCCACTATCTGCATTGTCCTTCTGAGTGGGTTTGTTTCCCGGAACGCATGGCTACAACACTCATACTCATGCATCTTTCAAATTTGATCAGGTCAGAATATTAGAGAGTCTGAGCTGACTGTGACAGTATTACTTACGTATCCGCAACCTTGGATGTTATCGAATGGCAATTAAAGCCCACATTTGCAAAGCTCTTAACAGAAAAATATTCCTTTCCATTCCCCATCTTATGCCAGGGAGAGCGAATAGGGCTCCAAAACCTGTGGAGATGTTAGCGTCAAATCCCAGACCTCAGCTTTTCGAGCTGGGGTCTCAGTTTTCAGCTAACCCATCACCCAGTGTCCCCTGGTGAAGCTGAGACCCAGGAAGTGTGGCCCTCAGCTCTCATCTCAGCGCTCTGTCCACCCCCCACCACCTCAGAGACGAGGCTGGGCGAGGCCACTGGAGTTTCCCTCCTTCCTCTTGACTCTGGTCATTTGAGATCAGATTTTCCCTGAGAGAACGAGCTCCCAGTGGGCAGCCCACGTGAATCGCAGGAAATCTGTAGTGTTGAGTTCTCCAAGAGACATTGTGGAGCCTTTCTTCTACACTCAGATAGCCAAGAGAGGCCGCAAGATGGGCTCCTATCTAGAAAACCAGGCCTCATAGTGTCCATGTAGGTGTGTCTTCTGGAGAAGGAAATATCAACCCACTCCGGCATTCTTGCCTGGGAAATCCTGTGGACAGAAGAGCCTGAGGTCACAAAGAGTCAGACACGACTGAGCAGCTGAGCACCAGCAGTGTGGTCCAGGACAGGACCCTTCCCCCAGGCCCTCAGGAATCAGTTACCCTGAAGTCTCAGGGCTCCTGTGGCTGCTGTGGTCACAGCCATGCCAACCCCCAGGGGCCCTCAGCCCCATCAGGCAAAGAGGGGCTAATTAGGATTTTCCTCAGGAATGCAATGACTATTGTTAAGCGCATGATTCAAACTCTGGTCAGACCTGTGATTCCAAGAGTCCTTCATCAGAAGATAAGGGTTCTTTCATTAATTTCCAGGCTTTACCTGGGAGCTTCCAAAGCTATTTGCATGCCCCCTTCTGTTAATCCTGAGCAAAGAATTCAGGTCACTTCAGTTAACAAGAAATGCAGGGAATGAGGACACTGAGTATTTCAGGGAATTAGGAAGAGGTTTACAGCATGGTCTCATGGAGACAGTTTGTATTCTGGTATTTTGTAATTAACATGACTTCACTTCTCTCTCCTGATGTTTCTGAGGAATTTCTCTCCAATGCCCATTTTCTGCTTTATGACTCTGGCGTTATTAGAGCTTCTGCTTGTTTATAACCTTTACTGCCTGGTAGCCTCAGCAAACAGCCTGCTCTGTGTATCCTTTCACCTCCAACCCCTCTGCTAATTGCTCAGTTCTGGGTTTTGGTCTTTTCATTTTCAAATTTCTGAGAGAAAAATGTCATCGCCTTGCCTGATCAACATTATCCCTTTCTGGACAAAGCTGCTGTGCCAAATCCCCTACTAAACCTCCGGAGAGCCCATGTATATGCTGGCCTTCCACTACTTGCTCTCAGAGACGGTGTGCTGCATAAAATGTCTTACAAAATGCTGAAGGGGCCACGAAGACCTGCCTCCCTTGACCAGCTGCTGGGTGAGTGGGCAGAAGATCCTAGCAGAGCAGTTACTGTGGCCTGTCTCCTGCCCGAATCCCAGAGACCTGTGTGGCCATGGCGATGATGCGCCCCCTCCTCAGGAGACGTCACTCTCAACGCTGCATTCACATGTAGAACAGAGAGTGCCTGCAGCTTCCACCAAATAACAAGCGGTGCTGCTCCCCCAACCACTCCCCCAAAAGATTCCAGAACCCTGTTGAAAGAAACTCTGATGGACTAAAAGGGGGGAACGTGCATAGCATCCTGTGTGCCCAACTTTATTTCACTTAGTAACATAGACAACAAAGAAAAATGGACCCTGGGCCTCACTGGAACCAAACCTTAAATGGATTTTGCTCATGATTTCAGAAGAAGTGACCATTGACCAAAAACCCCACCTCATGATAGTTTGGATATTGAAAAGGATGCATTTGTGTTGTGGCTACTTTATGGATGAAGGGGCTTCCGAGTTACAGATGATTCATTCCTTACTCTACAGAGCACTTGGCATTACTAAACGAAGATTAAAGGAGAGACACTATACCTTACACGTGGAAAAAAATTTGCATTTTAACATCTCCAGAATGCCATTAAACATCTGAGAAAGGTCCATAAAGGAAAGTGTGTCCTAGAGCTTGAAATAGAAAGTGATTGGAAAAAGTAGAAATAGAGTTCCTTTTTTTCAGAAAGGAGACATATTATCCCATAAATCTTTGAAGAAAAGTTTTCTTGGGCTCTGCTCTAAGCATTCAAATGCTTCCCAGGAGCACCTTGACCTTAAATTAACATTTATAGAGTTTAGCTGACATCAAGCTTTGAGTTTAATGGAAGGTATAAAGTTGAAAAAGGTAAGTAGTCTAAATTGGTATTGTATATTAAGTTCCAAATAAGGATGCATTTCCACAACTACCACCATTTTCATTTATTTCCCCCTCTAGAACAATAATAACAATTGGCAAAGTATATGAAATGCATTTTCTTTCATGAATAATACATTTTTATATGTTAACCTCATGGAACCAGTTCGACAGTAGCAGCAGCATAACGCTGTCATCTGAAGAAAGGGTGTATGTGACAATATCTGCACTGTCTGACCTTGATAATCATGTTTTCGGTAGAATCTGTGATATAAATATAGGTGTAAGAAATATTAAGCCAGCGTTAAAATAACAAATAGGTATCTTTTAAAGAAGAAAATATACAGTGTTAGCTATAGATTCTGTTACAGATCAAATGAAGATGAGATACATTCCATTCTGTTTAAACCAGGAGTATCTTCTAAGTGGAATGTGAATGTATGGAGAGTAATATATAAAACATGAAGATGGTGTTTTAATACTGCTAGTGAGTTGTTCCTTTGTTACAATGCACATAAAAATCAGGTCCTGATAAATATATATATATTCCTGTACTGCATTAAGCCCAATTTATAAACACTTGGCCTTAGCATGTTACCAAAAGAGTGTAGGGTCCAGATTGCTGCTTGAAAGCCAATAAACAGGACAGGTCGGTGAAAAGGAAAGTTTGCTTTATTTCAGATGCTGACAACTGGGTTGGGGGAGGAGGGTGGACCTCTGTCCAAAGACCGACTCCCCACAGCAGGCACCTCACGGGGCAAGAGCACTTAGGGAAAGGAGGAGGGGCCGCACACAGAAGCAGCACAGGCAGCTCCCACGGTTCTCTTCACGGTGGCTTCTGGTGCTCTGACCAGCATCATCTTGGTTGTTTTAGGTACAGTTAGTCTTCAGTTCCAGGGTCTGTTTGTTTCCATTTCTCTGAGGCCACTTCTCAGAATTTTGGCAGCTGATGTCAGGAGTACAGTCTGGTCATCCTGTAGTTAGCTTCTTTACTCTGATTTGAAATAGCTCAACTGGAATTCCATCACCTCCACTAGCTTTGTTTGTAGTGATGCTTCCTAAGGCCCACTTGACTTCACATTCCAGGATGTCTGGCTCTAGGTGAGTGATCACACCATTGTGATTATCTGGGTCATGAAGACCTTTTTTGTACAGTTCTTCTGTGTATTCTTGCCACCTCTTCTTAATATCTTCTGCTTCTATTAGGCCCATATGATTTCTGTCCTTTATTGAGCCCATCTTTGCATGAAATGTTCCCTTGGTATCTCTATTTTTTTTTTTTTCCCCTTGGTATCTCTAATTTTCTTGAAGAGATCTCTAGTCTTTCCCATTCTGTTATTTTCCTCTATTTCTCTGCATAGATCACTGAGGAAGGCTTTCTTTTCTCTCCTTGGTATTCTTTGGAACTCTGCATTCAGATGCTTATATCTTTCCTTTTCTCCTTTGCTTTTCCCTTCTCTTCTTTTCTCAGCTATTTATAAGGCCTCCTCAGACAGCCATTTTGCCTTTTTGCATTTCTTTTTCTTGAGGATGGTCTTGATCTGTGTTTCCTGTACAATGTCACAAACCTCTGTCCATACTTCATCAGGCACTCTATTGGATCTAATCCCTTGAATCTATTTGTCACTTTCACTGAAAAATTGTAAGGGATTTGATTTAGGTCATACCTGAATGGTCTAGCAGTTTTCCCTACTTTCTTCAATTTAAGTCTGAATTTGGCAATAAGGAGTTCATGATCTGAGCCACAGTCAGCTCCTGGTCTTGTTTTGGCTGACTGTATAGAACTTCTCCACCTTTGGCTGCAAAGAATATGATTAATCTGATTTCGGTGTTGACCATCTGGTGACGTCCATGATATTTTAGTATCTATAGGACAGCTCACAGGATGTGGCTCAGAATATTGTTTACAGCCGTTGAGAAAGGACTGAAGGTCCCTGACTATGTTTAATGACGACATTATTATTATCTGGTCTCCTTTCATTGTTTTCCTTTGTTTATGTACTTCTCATTTCTCTGATTAAACTTAATCTTTGACTGAAGTTCTCCACAGGCAGAAGGCAAGCAGAGGACATGAGGGGAGGGGAGGGAAGGACCACAGGCCTCCGCTCCACTTCAGGCTCACCAAGGAGAAGTCCATTCCTCCAAGTGTTTAGGCTGCCAGAGTAACAGTGATTAGGTCACAAGAAAGCATATGTTGAAAAACCAGGTGTCCAGGAGAATCCTGTGCTGAGACCCTCACAGAAAGCTCTGGACCTTGGGCTGGGGTTGTCAGCTCTCTGCTCCCCTCCCATGTGGGTGGAGTGCCTCTGCAAACCCTAGCAGCCCCTTCCAGTGGGCAGCCAACCCAGCAGGGTGGCCTGCCCCAGCCTCAGGTGTGGGGGCCACATGCTCTGTGAAGCTCCTGGACCCACATTGGTGGCTTGCCCTGGAGCCCTGTGGTTGGTTGCCCATACCTGGAGGGCAGCCCCATGAACAAATTGTTTTTGCAAAAGGTCTTTCTGTCAGAGGAATATATGGGCCACCAGAACATACTGGGGACCAGACTGACTCTGTATAAGTCAAACTGGTTATTGTCTGGGCTTCCTTGATGGTTCAGAGGGTAAAGAATCTGCCTACAATGAGTAAGACTGGGTTTCAATCCCTGGGGCAGGAAGAGTCCCTGGAAAAGGAAACAGCTACCCACTCCAGTACTTCTTGCCTGGAGAATTCCACAGACAGAGGAGCCTGGGCTGGTTACACTCCATGGGATCACAAAGATCTGGACACAACTGAGCAACTAACACAAGTTGTTTATATGGACAGTTGCTCTTTGAAAAGATATTTGTCTCCCCTCATCCCAAGGTAGGGGTAGCTCTGTGAGTAGTTACGGTGTACAACAAGAATTAAAACCCTAGCCACATTAAAAGACAAGAACGTTTACCTTTCTTCAAAGTTGGTAAGATATCACTTACACAGGAGCCAATAAATTAATTTTTAGTAGTGAAACATCTAGGAAAATAAAATATTTTACAAAAATTAGAAAATATTAGGGAGTTCCCTGGCGATCCAGTGGTTAAGACTCTGTACTCTCACTGCTGCGGGCAGAGGTTCAATCCCTGATCAGCGAACTAAAACCCCTCAAGCTGCTGTGCAGCCAAAAAATGAAGAAAGAGAGGAAGTATAAACCAGAATCGAGTGACAGGTACTTGCAATGAAAATGCTGACTGCAGCCTAAGGCTGAACTCTCTTTTGTAGCAGACTTCCTTGGTCCTATCAGTGCCCTGCCCTAGGTCCTTGCTTCCTGTTGAGGCGTGGCTACCGTGGACAGGTCTGCACATCTCCTGCTGAAAGTACTGCTTCTCTCACCTGCCTGGGCTCCCTGCCTGTGGTGGGGGACACCTGCAGCCTCAGGAGTAGGAGAGAGTTAACCCTTAGCGGGCGATTCTTCACCAGAGGAGCTCCAAGGGGGATCCTGGAGCCTGCGGATTGGGCCTCTCCCTGTGGTCCCTCGGGCGGACTGCTCCTCTCAGCACTAGCAGGTACCTGCAGGGTGGAACTCCAGAACGGTGACCAACTCAGCACTGCATACGCCATTTGCCCTCTCCTCCTTCCTGCTTTCACTCTCCCTGCTCCTTCACACTTGATCCCTAGGATCAGTTTCCAAAATAAACTACCTGCCCCAAAGCCTAGGGCTCAGGCTTTGTATTTTGGGTAGGAACTTGCGTTAAAACAACAGACTACATAGACTATGCAGATCACTGTGACTGTTCCCCTAAGTTCCACATGGATTCTCTTCCATGAATTATCTGTCACTTAAGCATGTCTCAGTGCAGCCAAACAGCCCTCTGCATGTGAGTGTATCTACAAAGTTTCTCACACTGATACAAAGACACATGATGACCCCATCACTGACTGCCAAAGACTACTGATCAAGAAAGCGGGACCTATATCTTATGTCCCTTTGGTACCCCTACTATAAATAGCATCCAAAATGTCCTACATTTACTGGAGAGTTCACGGTGTTGGGCCACTGGTAACTTGCAGAAAGTGGCCATATAAGTAGAACCATGGACCTCACTCAGTTTGATTGATGTGAATGAAGACAAAACACACACACACACGCACACACACAAATTTTCCTTTAACAGGAATATTTTGAACAATTAGTATTGTATTTTTGAAGATGTCTAACTGGTTTTATAAAAAATGCAGTCATTTATTTATAGTCTACCTAATTACCAAGTGTCATTGAAATGGTATAAAAATCACTAACTGCTATGTTTGTATAAAATACAATGACTGTCAGAATACTCATAAATCTCAACTTTCCTAGGAGTCTGTGTTTTAGGAAAAACATTCCCAGTTGTGCATAGTATAATTTAAATGACTGAAGCCAAGCTGCCAAAATATTCAAGTTTCCTTAAGACTTAAGAACCCTCAGGATGTATAGAAAAGTGGACATGTATTTGTTAAAAATAAACAGGCAAGTCAGAAATAGAGCAACAGGAGTTACACACAGTTACCTACATAGACCCACATGTGATCAACAAGGCATCTGCAAGCAACAATTTTCCACTGTCCCAAAGGGAGAGTGAGATGATTAGTGTTTCCTCTTGGATGGGCACCGTTGCTCTTTCAAAAGGAGAAAACTCTAGTTAACATCTGGTTGAGGGACATCATTGAAATACATTCCAGAGACTGCTTTTGATCAAGAGCCGGAATCTTTTAAAAAAAATAATTTTGATCTTTAACTTCCTCTGGTTGGGAAAAAAGGAAGCACAAATGGCAGGGAAGTACACTCTTTCATGAGCACCTGTTCTGTTCCAAGCATGCGGTATAATGTCTTGCATATGAAATTTCTAGTAGAGTCACTGAGAAATGCATAGTCGATAAGCTGTATCTGAAAAGATGCGATCACACTGCATGCATTTGTTGTTATATATTATATAATCCATATTTTATTGTTATAATAAGCTATATCAGCTAGCTTTTAGTCAGGAGAACAGAAGCCAGAATAAGTATTTCAAGCAGAGGGATTTCATGCGGGGTATTATTTACATGACTTTGAAGCGTGAAAGAGCAGAGAGGAACTGCTGAAGCAGCCCCAGGGTTAGTAACTTTTGGAAGCAAGTACTACCTCAGGGGGGGCTCTACTTCACCCCATAGCTGGTGTGGGGGCCAGAGGTGCTGAGAGTTTTCAAAGAGCCCGAAGCTGGACTGCCGGAGCAAGAGAACAAGACAAACACCGTCTCTCTTCCTCCTGCCTTCCATTAGCCAACTTAACAGAATGGGGGCCCGCGGGGAGCCTGGGAAACACTGTTCATAGAATTGCAGCCCCAGCACCACAGAGCAGGTCACAAAAAGGTGGCTTTGGAGCTGAGACACAGTATGCAAATCATCAGTCCAGACCTCTGCGGTGACCACTATGCATACATATAGTAACACTTGCTTAGACCTCTTTACAGAGCAGGCAGAATTTACTTTAGGACTCTTTAAGACCACTGGTAGTTGTTTTGTGCCTTGGAGCTTTGACATCAAAAGTGTACAGAGTAAGTTTGAGTGCCTTCATTTGTAATGCTCCTAAAAGATTATTATGAGATGAAAATGCTATATTAACATTATATATAATGTTATATGTATATTATATATAAATTAGTCTATATATAGCTATGTGATCATCGCTCAGTCATGTCTGACTCTTCGTGACCCATGCACTGTAACCTGCCAGGATCCTCTGTCCATGGAATTCTGTAAGCAAGAATATTAGTGTGGGTAGTCATTCCCTTTTCCAGGGGAACTTCCCGACCCAGGGATCGAACACCAGTCTCCTGTAGTGCAGGCAGATTCTTTACCATCTGAGCCACCAGGGAAACCTCACGTATAGCTATCAGTTCAGTTCATTTCAGTCACTCAGTCGTGTCTGACTCTTTGCGACCCCATGAATCGCAGCACGCCAGGCCTCCCTGTCCATCATCAACTCCCGGAGTTCACTCAAACTCATGTCCATTGAGTCGGTGATGCCATCCAGCTATCTCATCCTCTGTTGTCCCTTTTTCCTCCTGCCCCCAATCCCTCCCTGCATCAGACTCTTTTCCAATGAGTCAACTCTTTGCATGAGGTGGCTAAAGTACTGGAGTTTCAGCTTTAGCATCACTTCTTCCAAAGAACACCCAGGGCTGATCTCCTTCAGAATGGACTGGTTGGATACCCTTGCAGTCCAAGGGACTCTCAAAAGTCTTCTCCAACACCACAGTTCAAAAGCATCAATTCTTCAGTGCTCAGCTTTCTTCACAGTCCAACTCTTGCATCCATACATGACCACTGGAAAAACCACAGCCTTGACTAAATGGACCTTTGTTGGCAAAGTAATGTCTCTGCTTTTCAATATGCTATCTGGGTTGGTCATAACTTTTCTTCCATGGAGTAAGCATCATGGTGGCAGTCACCATCTGCAGTGATTTTGGAGCCCCCCAAAATAGTCTGACACTGTTTCCACTGTTTCCCCATCTATTTCCTATGAAGTGAGGGGACCGGATGCCATGATCTTCGTTTTCTGAATGTTGAGCTTTAGGCCAACTTTTTCACTCTCCTCTTTCACTTTCATCAAGAGGCTTTTTAGTTCTTCTTCACTTTCTGCCATAAGGGTGGTGTCATCTGCACATCTGAGGTTACTGATATTTCTCCCAGCAATCTTGATTCCAGCTTGTGCTTCTTCCAGCCCAGCATTTCTCATGATGTACTCTGCATATAAGTTAAATAAGCAGGGTGACAATATACACCCTTGACGTACTCCTTTTCCTGTTTGGAAGCAGTCTGTTGTTCCATGTTCAGTTCTAACTGTTGCTTCCTGACCTGCATACAGGTTTCTCAAGAGGCAGGTCAGGTGGTCTGGTATTTCCATCTGTTTCAGAATTTTCCACAGTTCATTATGATCCACACAGTCAAAGGCTTTGGCATAGTCAAGAAAGCAGAAATAGATGTTTTTCTGGAGCTCTCTTGCTTTTTCCATGATCCAGCGCATGTTGGCAATTTGATCTCTGGTTCCTCTGCCTTTTCTTAAACCAGCTTGAACATCTGGAAGTTCACAGTTCATGTATTGCAATATGGTCTTCCTAGGTGACCTCAGTGGTAAAGAATCTGCCTGCCAACCTGCCAATACAGGAGACATAAAAGAACTAGGTTCAATCCCTGGGTCAGGAAGATCCCTGGGTCAGGAAGATCACTGGGAGGAGGCCACTTGCAATCCACTGCAGTATTCTTGTCTGGAGAATCTCATGGACAGAGAAGCCTGATGGGCTGCAGTACATAGGGTCTCAGAACAGGACACGACTGAAGCGACTCAGCACACACGCACGCACTGCTGTCTTGTGCAATGTACGGTGCTCAGCAGCATCCCTGGCTTCTCCTTACTAGATGCCAGTAGAGCCCTCAGATCTTCTGACGAGCCAAGACGTTCCCAAGCATTGCTAAATCTGCTCCCTCACTTTAGAACCACTGCTCTAGAGTGTTTCCTCATCAAGTTATAGTTTCCACTTCACCTTAGTGGTGAGGCTCAGACAGATGTTGTACAAGTATCACCGGTCCTAACATGGGCTCAGATTAAGCACATTGGCACACAACTGGTAAAACGGGGGGTAAATGTTACCTCTTGGAGGAAATTAAGATGTGTTAGACTCTGAGGCCTTGCTGCTAAAAACGTGGACAGATTAACATTGCTTGGGATATTTAATTCTGCATTTAAAAGCTGGATATTCAGTTCATCATGGGTTTTGGGGTAAAATTTGTATTTTTCAAAATGTTGTATTAAATATAAATATTGCATTATTATTTTTATAAACGTGTATTATAATTATTAACAAATATTAATGTAATTTAATAAACGGTAAGGTAATTTAATTTTAATATATTTCAAATATTGCATTAAATACTATTACTGTTGCATTAAAATATCATTCATCTTGATTGCTAAGTTTTCTGTCACTCCCCTCAATTTTGTGCCTAGTCTCGCCCCTGAGAGCTGCAGGCCAGGCCAGTCTTACTAAACCAGAATTGGCATTTAGAGAGTGGAGAGGGGCCGGCACGGGAGGACAGCCCCAGACAGTTTCAGGTCCGGGGTCCTCAAGCGCCCGTGGAGCCGCGTTCAGGCGGGGTTAGGGGAAAGGAACGAAGCCGTGGGAGCCGCGTTCAGGCAGGGAAGGGAGACGGGGCGCTCTGGGCGCCCACGGATGGAGAGATACAGCCGTGCGCGAACCCTTCGCGTGGACCGGCGCGCGGGTCCGGAAACCGCGGAGCGCGTGCCCTGGCGGAGAAGAGCGGCGCAGGCGCAGCAGGACGAGCCGGCAGGCGAGTCTCCCCAGCCCCACGCTCGCCGCCCGCTGCCGAGGGCGGGACCCCTGTTACCACGGTAACGCAGCTGTTGGAAACTGGAGAGAGGGTGGAAAACTCAAGTTGCACTCTCTTTAATTTGTCTTGATTGAAATTTTGAGGGTCTCTTCTGCCCCTGAGCATGGGGGTGGGGGTAAACAGTCGAAATGTGTATCACTCAGTTGAGTTCAGTTCAGTTGCTCAGTCGTGTCCGACTCTTTGCGACCCCATGAATTAATTAATAACATTTGCTGACTACTGTTAGTCGTCAGCAAATGTTATTAATTACGTAAATAAGTGAATCCTGAACTCTCGACCTGCCCACACGGACACTCTTCTATACATGAGCGCATTACAGAACAGAAATAGTTTAGCATATTATAGCCCTACACTGAGTGAGTGAGTGAGTGAAGTCGCTCAGTCGTGTCCGACTCTTTGCGACCCCGTGGACTATAGCCCACCAAACTCCTCTGTCCGTGGGATTCTCCAGGCAAGAGTACTGGAGTGGGTTACCATTTGGCTCTTGAACCAGTGGAACTCAGTTGTTTTGAAGGACCAGCAAATTTTTGTGAATGCCTATTTGGCATGCACAAAAATAGCTGTGAAAATAAGAGAAGCAAAAAGCAGAGGAGAAAAGGAAAGATAAACCCATTTGAATACAGAGTTCCAAAGAATAGCAAGGAGACATAAGAAAGCCTTCCTCAGTGATTAGTGCAAAGAAATAGAGGAAACCAATAGAATAGGAAACACTAGAGATCTCTTCAAGAAAATTAGAGATACCAAGAGAACACTTCATGCAAAGAGGGGCTCAATAAAGGACAGAATGGTATGGACCTAACAGAAGCAGAAGATATTAACAAGATGTGGCAAGAAGAACTGTACAGAAAAGGTCTTCATGACGCAGATAATCATGATGGTGTGATCGCTCATATAGAGCCAGACATCCTGGAATGTGAAGTCAAGTGGGCCTTAGGAAGAATCACTACGACCAAAGTTAGTGGAGGTGATGGAATTCCAACTGAGCTATTTCAAATCCTAAAAGATGATGCTGTGAAAGTGCTGCACTCAACATGCCAGCCAATTTGGAAAACTCAGCAGTGGCCATAGGACTGGAAAAGGTCAGTTTTCATTCCAGTCCCTAAGAAAGGCAATGCCAAAGAATGCTCAAACTACCACACAATTGCACTCAACTCACACACTAGTAAAGTAATGCTCAGTATTCTCCAAGCTAGGCTTCAACAGTATGTGAACTGTGAACTTCCAGATTTTCAAGCTGGATTTAGAAAAGGCAGAGGAACCAGAGATCAAATTGCCAACATCCACTGGATCATGGAAAAAGCAAGAGAGCTCCAGAAAAACATCTATTTCTGGTTATTGACTATGCCAAAGCCTTTGACTGTGTGGATCACAATAAACTGTGGAAAATTCTGTGGAAAAAAAAGAGATGGGAATACCAGACCACTTGACCTGCCTCTTGAGAAACCTGTATGCAGGTAAAGAAGCAACATTTAGAACTGGACATGGAACAACAGACTGGTTCCAAATAGGAAAAGGAGTACGTCAAGGCTGTATATCGTCACCCTGTGTATTTAACTTATATGCAGAGTACATCATGAGAAATGCTGGGCTGGAAGAAGTACAGGCTGGAATCAGGGATGCTGGAAGAAATATCAATAACCTCAGATATGCAGATGACACTACCCTTATGGCAGAAAGTGAAGAAGAGCTAAAGAGCCTCTTGATGAAAGTGAAAGAAGAGAGTGAAAAAGTTGGCTTAAAGCTCAACATTCAGAAAACTAAGATCATGGCATCTGGTTCCATCACTTCATGGCAAATAGATGGAGAAACAGTGGGAACAGTGGCAGACTTTATTTTTTGGGGCTCCAAAATCACTGCAGATGGTGACTGCAGCCATGAAATTAAAAGACGCTTATTCCTTGGGAGCAAAGTTATGACCAACCTAGACAGCATATTAAAAAGCAGATATGTTGATTTGCCAACGAAGGTCAAGTCAAGGCTACGGTTTTTCTAGTACTCATGTATGGCTGTGAGAGTTGGACTATAAAGAAAGCTGAGTACTGAAGAATTGATGCTTTTGAACTATGGTGTTGGAGAAGGCTCTTGAGAGTCTCTTGGACTGCAAGGAGATCCAACCAGTCCATCCTAAAGGAAATCAATCCTGAATATTCATTGGAAGCTGAAACTCCAATACTTGGCTACCTGATGCAAAGAGCTGACTCATTTGAAAAGACCCTGGTGCTGGGAGGGATTGGGGGCCAGAGGAGAAGGGGACGACAGAGAATGAGATGGTTGGATGGCATGATCGACTCAATGGACATGAATTTGAGCAAGCTCTGGGAGTTGGTGATGAACAGGGAGGCCTGGCGTGCTGCAGCCCATGAGGTCACAAAGAGTCGGAAATGACTGAGACTGAACTGAATGAAAATTGTATTTATACTTAAAAGTCTCGTGTGTGTGTGTATAAAATGATTTTTCATTAGGTCGTTTTCTCCTGGTTTTCTTTTTGCTTGCTGACTATGGGTGGCAAAGAGGACTGAGCCCCAGAACAAGAGAGTCTAGAGCATAAAATTCTGATATGGGCTTTTGGGACTGTACATTTTTTAATCTGGACAAAACTTTAATTGCTTTTATGGTCCTCATCTGCTAAATATGATTATCAAAGTAAAGTCCACACTTTAGGGTTTTTAACATTTTAAGCATAAGATATCCTTTAAAAATAAAACCAAACAATATATGTACCCTTAATATAATTTTAATATGTGTGTGTAAAAAATAAGGTTTTGTTGAGATGATTTAAGAATGTTCAGTGTTAAAAGCACACATCAGAATTTTGCACTACAAACTGTTGTTCTCTGGCCCAGTCTTCTCTGCCACTTTCACTGGGCAGACAAAAAGTAAACTATGAGAAAGAAAAGTATTTTAACTATGCAAGGTGACCTAAAGAAAAATCATTTCAAGACCAAGTTGGTCGCAGCAAAATTCATTAGCCTCCTCCAGTATGAAAGCTGCATCTGGGTGACATTCCAAGGTTACTAATGCTCGTCAGTCCAACAACTTGCAGACTCTACGTGATAGGGAATCTTTGGGGTTTGGCATCAAAGGAGAAAGGATGTAAAAATGGCCCTGATGGATGTTCTGAGGTTGTTTGATCTAAATCCAGAGAAAATAGCAGCTATCACAGCTGATGGAGTACCTGCTATGACTGGGAAGATGAATAGAATGAAGGAAAAAAAATCACAGTCAGAAAAGCTGGTGCCAGACATTTTATCATTATCTTTTTATTTTATTTTTTACAAACCAAGCTTGACAACTTAGAAATCCCTTTGTGCAGTTTATAAAATAATGAATTCTAAATGAAGGTCTGTATTCACCAACAGACCAAGCAATTATGTACACAATTTCTGTTCCCCAATATGGCTCCCTGTCATTGCATTTTCAAGTCAAATCACTTTCGTGAGGTGGAACAGTGATACATATGATGCATATCTTTGAAGCGTCAGCTATCAGACAAGGGAGGATGCCAGTTACTCGACATCCCAATGACAAGAAAGGTATCCTGTGTTATATTTCCACTTCTGATTTACACTCAGAGAAGAGTCAACTGAAAGACAAAAGTACTACAGGATAATTGGTATTCTTGTATCATTTCTCCTGTGTTCAGTGGTTTATTCTCTGATTTCATTACCAGGACTGTATCTTACTTTCAAGCTCCTTTTAAACACACACACCCACCCATGCACACACTCTTTCTCATTCATTCACACATGGCTCTTTTAAGTTGCAATTAGTCATATGCTTTATGCATGTTTCCTTGCGTTAATTCTTGTCCTTTCTTTGGATCCCAAGCTCCTGGAGAACAAGCAAGGCGTGTGTTATGCCTTTTGTGCTCTCCCCACACAGTGAGTGTTCAAGAAAGACTATTGACTGACTGACACATCACCCCCTTTTCTGTTTGTCTCTGACACCTCTGCTTTCTTTCAGAAATGTTATTTTTTAAGTGGCAATATTTCCCCACTCTGGACTTACAAGAAGCTCATCTCGTCCTCTAGCTTTTTCTTTATGTAAGGTTTTCAACAATAGACAAAATACAGGTAGAAGGAAGCCAATATTCTACTACCCCTTGACAATAAATATGTTTTTAATTGGAGAGTGACAGCATCTTAGAGAATGGAAGCTTTTTGCCCATGAAGAAGGCTCACGTGTACATCTCTGTTAAAGTAGCCATTAAAAAATAATAATGCCTCCTGCCTGGCCTGCACTCCAACTACTCCTGAATTCAAGGCAGGTATTAATGGCTGGCCCAGCTTTATTTTTCTTCTGTGCTACAGCAGGTCAGAGACACTGTCTATATTTGGGGTCTCTGTTGTCCTCACACAGAACTTAAATAGCAGTTTGTTCTCCTTTTGAAATAGGAGCCTAAACCACAATTATTTTTTTAACCTTACCTTAGGAAAAGCCTTGGTAGTTCAGCGATATCCAGAAACACAGACTTTTCAGGAGACATCAAAGTGTAGCCTCCATCAATCTGAGCATTGTTTGATCTCACAGAGGCGAGGTAATGTGCCTTTATTACAGTTGCTTTCTCTAGCACAGCTGTTATGGATTGTGCAGCCGTGGTAGATGGTTGTCACAGGGACCCTGCTCTCGCATCGCATCGTGCTGCTGGTGTCAGCCTCTTGGAAAAGTACAGGTGAGGGCATCTCAACCTGACACAGCATCTGTTCTGTGCAGCCTATCTCTGCTGACAGCAGTTAGAGCAGAAAGCAGGGTTCTCTCGGTACTCTTTCTAAATCTCCTGTTTCTTTCCTTTACATACTCCTAGTTGAAAGCCTCTTGGAACAAAAGAATATTCAGAAAAAGAGTAGTTGACAAATAAAATTCATGAAGATTAGCATGGCCTGCCAGTGTTGATGGTCATTTTCCACTTGGTTCACCGCTCACAGGTGCCTGCTGACAGTGTCTCTAGCACCCAAAGGTATGCAACCACTGGCGTTCCCGAACCTTTTTCACACTCCGGTGACAGCAGCAGAAGACACCAACTGAGTGTCTTAGTCTGGGTTTCCCAGAAGACCCTGAGACAAGGATTCTAATGCAAATCCCCCCAGAAAAAAACCAGGGGAGAAGACTTGAGGTTCCCCTAGTGGCGAGGCACATGGAGTCGGCACAGGGGTCAAGGCCGTTTGGCTCCACTTTCTGCCTGGGGCTGGCTCTGTCTCCCCTGCTTGAAAGCAGAGCAGCCTGGGGGGAAAACAGCACACAGCAGGCCACAGGACAGCGCTGTGGGCCCGGCCCGCCGTCAGGTCTCTGCAGGTGGAGAGGGCGGCGGGGAGGAACACCCTGGGCCCTGGTTCAGCAGCCAGGGTGAGGAGGCTCCAGTAGACGAGTTCCCCTTCTGGGGACTTACCTGGAGGTCCAGTGGTTAAGACTCTCTGCTTCTGCTGCAGGGGGCACGGCTTTGGTTCCTGTCAGAAAGCTAAGATCCTTGCATGCTGCAGTACAGACAAAAATAAGTAAGTAAATCGATAAATGGAATGTGGACTCCAACAACTGGAGTTAAAAGCAACAACTCATCCATTGGATGTTTAAAAAAAAACAAACACCTTTTCTCATTTTTGAAACAGAGAGAGGATGAACTGAGGCCAGAACAACCTTGGATCCTTAATTTACTCTCTCAACATGGCCCTTTACTGTTCTAGGGCCAGGAAGACAAAAACAACTTCCCTGGTGGCTCAGACAGGAAAGAATTCACCTGCAATACGGGAAACCTGGGTGCGATCCCTGGGTTGGGAAGTTCCCTGGAGGAGGGTGTGATAACCCACTCCAGTATTCTGACCTGGAGAATCCCCATGAACAGAGGAGTCTGGCAGGCTGTGGTCCATGGGGTTGCAAAGACTCAGATACAACTGAGCAACCAAGCCCAGCAAGCATGGCAGCTGTAGGACACAGGGCCAGCCCTGGTCTGTGAGGCGGCCACATTTTACAAAGGAAAGCTGAAGCACAGAGAGATTAAGTAAGCTACCCAAGGCCACATGGCTGGGAGGTAGAAGGGCCAGGAACTGAACCTCGGCAGACTTTCCCTCACAGTCTGTCCTTGTGACCCCAGCACAGGCTGTCATGGGAAAATAATATCTCTTTGCATCTGTGTTCATTTGCACTTCTTGACTTTTTCCCAACATGAAGGAAGAAGTGCGGGACCGGTGTCTGCAGAGCTGCGTGGCTTCCTTTGGGGGGATTCTTGGATTTAGGCCTCGTGTCTGAGGCCGTTAGTGCTGACTCCCTTGCTTGCTTCATATGACTGGTTTCTAGAAGTAAAATCTGACTTCCCAGAGGATGCAGGCTCAGAGTAGTATCCTTAGAATGTCACAGACTCAGGATTCTAAGTCTGGGATTAATGTGTTTGGGATTCTAAATTCTCTGATCGTCTCTTACCTCTCATATGACTTTCTATTCCAATTTTCACGTTAACATACTTATTTTCCCAATCCAGATGATCCAAGTAACCCATTCTTCTCTTCAAGGCAGTGATGATGGAACTTAAGGGAAATCCAGGCATCATAATCCTTCAATATTTCTGGTGGAAAAATGTGCTGGGTGTGATCATCATTGTTCAGGCAATTTTTTCCTCCCAGGACAGGCAGTTATTTTGACAGCTTATTTCACTCTTACAGATAAAGTTTACATTGTCAATTAATGGGAATACACCAGGTAATAGTCATGAGCTCTTGGGGGATATTCTCGAAGCTGTTTCCAAATATCCTTTATGGCAACATATGGTCGTATCCTCCACTTCATCACCAGGTCAATCGGCAGTTGCTCTATGGTATGTTCTTCATGCACCAGTGCAATTTCCAAGCTCCATCACATTTGTTTTTTCCCCCATGGTGCTTGAAAGTTGCTTAAGCCACTGATTATTGCCTTGCCATGAGTGCTGATCACTCTTCTGGATAGTATGCATTCAGATGTCATCTTTAATTTGCGATATTAATACTGAACTCCATCACCGTTCAGTGGTTTTAGTGAAGTATTTACATATAGACTAGCAAAGCGTTTGAGCAGTGCATTGAAAACTGTCCTTTCCTAATTGGAACCGTAAAGTTTACCACAGCATCTGCATGACATGGATATGATTTCTGGTTATAAAGCAGCCTTGGAGGTTTGCCTTCATAAACAAATGAGATGTGTTTTCTCAGCTCTGTACTTCCTCACCCATTCAGACCATTAATGATTGGTGGTGACAGTGCTCAGGGAACTGTTTTTTATAACTTCACACACTTTTAAGAAGGATTAACTGTCTCAACGAGTATTTTTTTTTAAGCTGGAATCACATTTAAAATTAATGAACTAATTAGTTAAGAAATGTATTACTTTATTATGGAAAGAGAAACCCTGCACTACAATGATGGTGTGAAATGCATGAAAAGTCCTTTTATTTTATGACATTAGAGCAAGGAGGATTGTTCAGGAACATTTGGACTGCTGTTATTAATTATCTGATTTGAAGATCACCTCACCCTGTGAGAAACATGGGTATCAATCAGTATCTGAGAGAAGTGAAAGAATGGAAGAGGAAAGAAAGGGAACATCTTCCTTCTTGTATTGTTAGATGACCTCATGCCCTGGTATGTTTAAATTGCTTACTTCCTATAACTCTATAAACTTCAGTGTTTTCATTTGCCGGATTAGATTGAAGTGTCAAGTATATTTGATGAATGGCATTGGTAATATATGTTCATGTTCGTCTTTGCTCTTTTTCTGCTTTTATTTATATAGAGTCAGTATAATTTATTTCTCCTGAAAAAGCTTTCAGCAAAAAAAGATTTTTTAAAGTACAAATACTTTTTAACAGGGTTCTGGGGTTTGTGATGATCAAATCACTCATCTTTCCTTCTTCTTTCTAGCTTTTTTTTTTCTTCCTTACATTTCTTTTGAAACTAGTGACTGAAAAAGGCTTTGCTGGTGGCTCAGATGGTAAAGAATCTGCCTGAAATATAGGAAACCTCAGTTTGATCCCTGGGTTAGGAAGAGCCCCTGGAAGAAGGGATGGCTACCCACTCCAGTGTTCTTGCATGGAAAATCCCATGGACAGAGGAGCCTAGTGGGCTACGGTCCATGGGGTCACAAAGAGTCGGACATGACTGGCCAATAAAAGGAATATAGGAAACCTCAATGGTTGCAACTAAGCAGAATAAAAAGTTAGCATTCAGACAAGCCCTTAGCTTAGTCAATGCATATATCAGCTTAAGCTGCTAATAGGGTAATGATATGAAGAATTGTGTAATTACCTGGATAATTTAATTTAAAACTACCAGTCTGCAGCTTGCTGTATTCAAACACATTTTATTCACAGATAGCAGTCCAAGCATGAGATTTCAGATTTATTGTAGTTCTCGCTGATGAGGGGGAGCCTATCCCTTCCTCAGGAGGTTAGGAAGGAACTCTTGGTGATCTTGAGGTTAAAATGGAGTATGCTGTTAATTGTATAATCAGCTCTTCACTTCGGATTTTTGCTTAGATCAAAATGTTATGTTTAGGTAAATAGGCAAACATATCTGTTTCTAAGTTCTTTGAGGGTTAATATCAATAGAAGAAAAATAATTAGATGGACAGAAATCACAAAACCAGACTAGTCAGAATCTGAAAACTACTTAGCAAAGTCGTGGCTAGGAAATGAGATGCAGCAAAACACTGGAGAAAATGTAATAAACCCACAGTTGGATTTGGAGGAGTCCTTGGTTCATTTCTCCCCTCCCTCCTTCCCATACTTTCTTCCTTTTCTTTAAAAAAAAAATTCTATCTTTACCCTTAACTGCATCCTTCCCTCATTCCTCTCTTCATTCTTTTTGCCATCTAAGAATCTTTCCTGCTAATTGAAATCCAAGGTTCTTTTATTGTTTACCTAAAGGCTGTTGAAACAAGTGAAAAATGTGATAAAATGTCCAAGATGAATCAACTGAATCACAGAAGTAATGACATAAATGTAACTGTATTTCTGCTTCACACATCCATTTGTCTCTGACTCACAGGCATCAGGGTTACTATGACCCACTGGCCTGGGGTCAGCATAGGTTGTGTTCTGAGTGGCTGTGAAATGAAAAGGGTGATGTACATGCTTTGGAACTCTGGATACATTTGTTCTGACACCAGAGACTCAAATAAGCTGACTTTAAAATAAAGAGAACATGAGTAGCGAATTACAGTCCTGCATGACTGAATGCCAGATATAAGCTCATGAATTAAAGAAAGAAAAAATTAGAAATGAACCAGATTTTATTTCTCTCAAGTACATGTGGATAAACTGGGATCAACAGTGTTCAATTTTCATAGCTTTGTCAGTGCAGATGACTTCGGAAGTGAAATCAGCAGTAGCCAGAGTGAAGGAATGTGTATACTTTTATTTAAAATACAAAAATTTCCAAGTTATGTGATTAATATGCAAATCCAGTCAGTTCATCACTGAGTCATGTCCGACTCTTTGTGACCCCATGGACTGCAGCACACCAGACCTCCCTGTCCATCATCAACTCCCAGAGTTTACCCAAACTCATGTTCATTGAGTCAGTGATGCCATCCAACCATCTCATCCTCTCTCATCGCCTTCTCCTCACGCCTTCAATCTTTCCCAGCATCAGGGTCTTTTCCAATGAGTCAGCTCTTCGCATCAGGTGGCCAAAGTATTGGAGTTTCAGCTTTAATATCAGTCCTTCCAAAGAACAGTGAATATTCAGGACTGATTTCCTTTAGGATGGACTGGTTGGATCTTTTTGGAGTCCAAGGGACTCTGAAGAGTCTTCTTCAACACCACAGTTCAAAAGCATCAATTCTTCAGCACCCAGCTTTCTTTATAGTCCAACTCTCACATCCATACGTGACTACTGGAGAAACCATAGCTCTGCCTAGATGAAAAATAACTTAGATCAAATTCTCCCTTTGCTTATTCTTGTATAACACTCTTTGCAGTTAGTTGTTATAATTCCTGTTCATTTGGGAAAATAATATGTTAACATAAGGGCTAATTAATTTTAAACCTCCAGATATTTATATAACCACATAAGCAATCATTAGATGGGTCTTAAAAATTATAAATATATGAAAATGTTTATGCACTTGGCTTTGGAATGAATATTATCATTTTGTAATTGTGGATTATTCTATCTAGGTTAGTGGATCCCCTCAAAAAGAAACAGGCATGGTTTTCCTAACATCAGTCAGTTCAGTTGCTCAGTCATGTCCGACTCTTTGAGACCTCATGAATTGCAGCATGCCAGGCCTCCCTGTCCATCACCAACTCCCGGAGTTCACTCAGACTCACATCCATCGAGTCAGTGATGCCATCCAGCAATCTCATCCTGGGTCGTCCCGTTCTCCTCCTGCCCCCAATCCCTACCAGCATCAGAATCTTTTCCAATGAGTCAACTCTTCGCATGAGGTGGCCAAAGTACTGGAGTTTCAGCTTTAGCATCATTCCTTCCAAGGAAATACCAGGGCTGATCTCCATCAGAATGGATTGGTTGGATCTCCTTGCAGTCCAAGCGACTCTCAGGAGTCTTCTCCAACACCACAGTTCAAAAGCATCAGTTCTTCAGTGCTCAGCCTTCTTCACAGTCCAACTCTTGCATCCATACATGACCACTGGAAAAACCATAGCCATGTCTAGATGGACCTTAGTCGGCAAAGTAATGTGTCTCTGCTTTTGAATATGCTATCTAGGCTGGTCATACTTTTCTTCCAAGGAGTAAGTGTCTTTTAACTTCATGGCTGCACTCACCATCTGCAGTGATTTTGGAGCCCCCCAAAATAAAGTCTGACACTGTTTCCACTGTTTCCCCGTCTATTTCCCATGAAGTGAGGGGACCAGACGCCATGATCTTCGTTTTCTGAATGTTGAGCTTTAAGCCAACTTTTTCACTCTCCACTTTCACTTTCATCAAGAGGCTTTTGAGTTCCTCTTCACTTTCTGCCATAAGGGTGATGTCATTTGCATATCTGAGGTTATTGATGTTTCTCCCGGCAATCTTGATTCCAGCTTGTGTTTCTTCCAGTCCAGCATTTCTCATAATGTACTCGTCATATAAGTTAAATAAGCAGCGTGACAATATACAGCCTTGACGTACTCCTTTTCCTACTTGGACCAGTCTGTTGTTCCATGTCCAGTTGTAACTGTTACTTCCTGACCTGCATACAGATTTCTCAAGAGGCAGGTTAGGTGGTCTGGTAACCCCATCTTTTTCAGAATTTTCCACAGTTTATTGTGATCCACACAGTTAAAGGCATTGGCATAGTCAATAAAGCAGAAATAGATGTTTTTCTGGAACTCTCTTGATTTTTCCATGATCCAGCGCATGTTGGCAATTTGATCTCTGGTTGCTCTGCCTTTTCTAAATCCAGCTTGAAGATCAGTAAGTTCACGGTTCACATATTGCTGAAGCCTGGCTTGGAGAATTTTGAGTATTACTTCACTAGCATGTGAGATGAGTACAATTGTTCAGTAGTTTGAGCATTCTTTGGCATTGCCTTTCTTTAGGATTGGAATGAAAACTGACCTTTTCCAGTCCTGTGGCCACTGCTGAGTTTTCCAAATTTGCTGGCATATTGAGTGCAGCACTTTCACAGCATCATCTTTCAGGATTTGAAACAGCTCCACTGGAATTCCATCACCTCCACTAGCTTTGTTCATAGTGATGCTTTCTAAGGCCCACTTGACTTCACATTCCAGGATGTCTGGCTCTAGATGAGTGATCACACCATCGTGATTATCTGGATTGTGAAGATCTTTTTTGTACAGTTCTGTGTATTCTTGCCACCTCTTCTTAATATCTTCTGCTTCTGTTAGGTCCATACCATTTCTGTCTTTCATCAAGCCCATCTTTGCATGAAATGTTCCCTTGGTATCTCTAATTTTCTTGAAGAGATCTCTAGTCTTTCCCATTCTGTTCTTTTCTTCTATTTCTTTGCATTGATCGCTGAGGAAGGCATTCTTATCTCTTCTTGCTATTCTTTGGATCTCTGCATTCAGATGCTCATATCTGTCCTTTTCTCCTTTGCTTTTCACCTCTCTTCTTTTTACAGCTATTTGTAAGGCCTCCCCAGACAGCCATTTTGCTTTTTTGCATTTCGTTTCCATGAGGATGGTCTTGATCCCTGTCTCCTGTACAATGTCACATATCTCATTCCATATTTCATCAGGCACTCTAGCTATCAGATCTAGGCCCTTAAATCTATTTCTCACTTCCACTGTATAATCATAAGGGATTTGCTTTAGGTCATACCTGAATGGTCTAGCAGTTTTCCCTACTTTCTTCAATTTGAGTCTGAATTTGGTAATAAGGAGTTCATGATCTGAGCCACAGTCAGCTCCTGGTCTTGTTTTTGCTGACTGTATAGAGCTTCTCCATCTTTGGCTGCAAAGAATATAATCAATCTGATTTTGGTATGGACCATCTGGTGATGTCCATGTGTAGAGTCTTCTCTTGTGTTGTTGGAAGAGGGTGTTTGCTATGACCAGTGCATTTTCTTGGCAAAACTCTATTAGTCTTTGCCCTGCTTCATTCCGCATTCCAAGGCTAAACTTGCCTGTTACTCCAGGTGTTTCTTGACTTCCTACTTTTGCATTCCAGTCCCCTATAATGAAAAGGACATCTTTTTGGGGTGTTAGTTCTAAAAGGTCTTGTAGGTCTTCATAGAACCGTTCAACTTCAGCTTCTTCAGCATTACTGGTTGGGGCATAGACTTGGATAACTGTGATATTGAATGGTTTGCCTTGGAGATGAACAGAGATCATTCTGCCGTTTTTGAGATTGCATCCAAGTACTGCATTTCAGACTCTTTTGTTGACCATGATGGCTACTCCATTTCTTCTGAGGGATTCCTGCCAGCAGTAGTAGATATAATGGTCATCTGAGTGAAATTCACCCATTCCAGTCCATTTTAGTTCACTGATTCCTAGAATGTCGACATTCACTCTTGCCATCTCTTGTTTGACCACTTCCAATTTGTCTTGATTCATGGACCTGACATTCCAGGTTCCTATGCAATATTGCTCTTTACAGCATCGGACCTTGCTTCTATCACCAGTCACATTCACAGCTGGGTATTGTTTTTGCTTTGATTGCATCCCTTCATCCCTTCATTCTTTCTGGAGTTATTTCTCCACTGATCTCCAGTAGCGTGATGGGCACCTACTGACCTAGGGAGTTCGTCTTTCAGTATCCTATCATTTTGCCTTTTCATACTGTTCATGGGGTTCTCAAGGCAAGAATATTGAAGTGGTTTGCCATTCCCTTCTCCAGTGGACCACATTCTGTCAGACCTCTCCACCATGACCCGCCCATCTTGGGTTGCCCTGCAGGCATGGCTTAATTTCATTGAGTTAGACAAGGTTGTGGTCCTAGTATGATTAGATTGACTAGTTTTCTTTGAGTGTGGTTTCAGTGTGTCTCCCTCTGATGCTCTCTTGCAACACCTACCATCTTACTTGGGTTTCTCTTACCTTGGGCACGGGTATCTCTTCACAGCTGCTCCAGCAAAGGGCAGCCGCTGCTCCCTTACCTTGGACAAAGGATATTTCCTCACCACCACCCTTCCTGACCTTCAACGTGGAATAGCTCCTCTAGGCCCTCCTGTGCCTGCGCAGCCACCACTACTTGGAGTCAATTTTGACCTAAGTCATTTTGTGATCTAAGTCTGCCTCAGTGCTTGCCGTTGAATGCTAGGTCACGTCAGTGGTGTCTGACTCTATGCGATCCCATAGATGGCAGCCCACCCGGCTCCTCCATCCCTGGGATTCTCCAGGCAAGAATGCTGGAGTTGCCATTGAAATGGGTTGCCATTTCCTCCTCCAATGCATTCGTGTATGCCAAGTCACTTCAGTCGTGTCTGAGCTGCTGCTGCTAAGTTGATTCAGCGGTGTCTGACTCTGTGCGACCCCATAGACTGCAGCCCACCAGGCTCCCCTGTCCCTGGGATTCTCCAGGCAAGAACACTGGAGTGGGTTGCCATTTCCTTCTCCAATTCATGAAGGTGAAAAGTGAAAGTGAAGTCGCTCAGTCATGTCCAACTCTTCGCGACCCAAGGACTGTAGCTTACCAGGCTCCTGTTTCCATGGGATTTTCCAGGCATGAGTACTGGAAATTACTACTTGAAATTAGTCCTGCAAAGAGTACTGCCATTGCCTTCTCTGTGCCCTTGAATAGGTCTCAGTAATTAATGATTTAAGAGAATGCAGGAACAAAGGAGAAGCAGTCAAGAAACAATGGTTGAGTGATGTAAAACAGAGTTCTAGTTCCTCCTCAAAGGAACGCCTCAAAGGCACATCATAATCTAACACACTAATCTTTTAGAAGGCCCCCACCCAGGTGGAGGATGGTAGCTTTTTGCTGAGACCCCAGACCAGTTGGAACCTAAGGATTAATGATGTTGACCTTTCTGACCCTTGTGACTTCAGACATCTAAAGCTTGAACTCTGTTCATCTTTGCCTCAATTCTTTGCTGACCTTTCCTCTGCCTGAGGCCCTTCATGAATATGCAGGCACCTTTAGCTTAAAAATTCTGCAGCTTTGCTGTTCAGGGAAACACTGCTTTGGGAAAACCCTCCCCCCCCCCCCCCCCCCCCCACACACACACACAACATTCTCCTTACTTGCTATAAGTAATCCATCCTTACCTCTCCCCATCTTTGCTTGGTTGTGTCTTTTGGCTTGGTTGTGTCACTTACCTAGAGGCAAACCCAGATTTCAGGTAACAATATTACGACCCTTATGAAACTGAGAAGGACACTTTTGGTGCAGTGGGGTCCTTTTCATGTTTCTTTCTCTTTTTTAAAATAGGAAATGGGCTTCATTCAACCTTCTTAATCTTCCCTCAGTTCCAAAGGACTAGTTCAAGCAGTTGCTAATCAGGGGAGAGGATGCAGAAATAAGGGAAGAGTCAACAAACAAAAGTGCAACCTTGGGGCAGGGTCAGAGTTCTTCCTCCAAGGTCTCCACCCAGGTGGAGCATGGTGACTTCTGGCTGAGCACAAGATTTCTGGAGCACTGCCCTATTACCTCACCGTCAGCCAATCAGAAGAAAGGCATACACCCTGTAGCCCTCACCCCAAATTTTGCTTATAAAAACTTTCCCCAGAAACCTATTTGGGAATTTGAGGTTTTTGAGGACAAACCAGCCATTCTCCTTGCAATAAGCATTTCTCTGCTCCAAACTTCGACATTTTGGATTTTTTGGCTTCACTGTGTTGAGCATAAGAACTTGTGTTCAGCAACATTTAGATACGTAATAGATGTCTCCAATTTGACACAATTAAACTGAACTCTTCATAGTTTATCTCCCCTTCCCCAGCTACTTCTGAAACATGAGGGAAGGGGACAAGGTACAACATTTAAAATAATGACATACATTCAGAATATAACATAAACTGGTTAGAACAAACTGAGTTGAAGATGGCCACAAATTTGACTTCTGAGTCAACCTTAAGCCTCAGTATATGCTCACTGTAGTACATTAGCATGCTAAATTACATGTCTGTAGGTACCATGACAGTTCCAAGACCAACCACAAACAGCCAAAATCTGGCAGTGGCCCAATTCCTGGAAATCTTCATCTCTTCCCCCAAATAGTTGGAATAATCCTCCTACTCATTAGCCTATGAAATTACAAAGCCTACAAAACTACCTCACATTTGGGGTCTCTCATGTTCTGAGATGACCACACTCTGGCTCTGGAGTGTATCTCTCTCAATAAGTTTCAAGTGTTTTTTTTGTAAGATCTTACTGACATTTCTCAACAATCACTTTGCCTTCAGAATTCCTTCTGTGAGGACACATGAAGGACTGAGTTTCATTAAGCCCTGAGACCTAATATGTGACTTCAGTTAAACGACAGTGGGTTCAAGTCCCACCTGCGGTGTGCAGTTTCACTTTTATGGCAGTTTCCTGCTCCTTACTCTTTCAATTTTTCATGCTTTTGAAACCAAGTAAGACCCTGTGTGGGCCCTGGGCATTAAAGCCTTTACAGAAAGGACCCCCCATTTCTTGTTTGAAGGGAATAATAGGCTTCAGCTTCCATGGTCTTACCAGAGTTCCAAAGGGCAGGTTCCAACAGTTGCTAATGAGAAAAAGGGAGAGGATATAGAATCAAGGGAGGAGCAGCCAAAAAACAATGGCACAGGGACTTCCCTGGTGGTACAGTGGACAAGAATCCACCTGCCAATGCAGGGGACACAGGCTCAATCCCTGGTCCAGGAAAATTCCACATGCCACGGAGCAACTTAGCCCATGTGCCACAAGTACTGAGCCCATGTGCTGCAACTACTGAAGCCTGTGTGCCTAGAGCCTGTGCTTCATAATAAGAGAAGTCGCCTCAATGAGAAGTCCATGCACTGCAACTAGAGAGTTACTTCTACTCACTGCAATTAGAGAAAGCTGGCATGCAGCAAAAAAGACCCAGCACAACCAATAACTAATTTTTATAAAATAATAGCACAAACTTGGGGCAGGGTTCTGTTTCCCTCACAAAGAATACACATACCAACATCTTTGAGCTCTTTTGCAGAATGTATCCCCCACCTCCCATAATGGAAGGTGTTAACTACTTGATGAAATATTCTTCATTCCACAGAGAAGGCCACAATTTGATAACCCCGAGAACTACAGAGGCTCTTTAGGAGACAACCTGAGGCCTCAGTCAGTCTCTTCCATCAGGAAGCTTCCACAAGGCTCTTATCAGTTTCTATTAGAGGGCAGATAGAATGAAAACCACAATCACAGAAAACTAACCAATCTGGTCACATGGAACACAACCTTGTCTAACTCAATGAAAATATGAGCCATGCTATGTAGGGCCACCCAAGGCAGATGGGTCATGGTGGAGAGTTCTGACAAAATGTGGTGCACTGGAGAAGGGAATGGCAAACCACTTCAGCATTATTGCTTGGAGAACCCCATGAACAGTATGAAAAGGCAAAAAGAAAAGAAAAAAAAAAAAGGACACTGAAAGATGAACTCAGGTTGGTAGGTGCCCAATATGCTACTGGAGATCAGTGGAGAATCAGAATCAGTGGAGATCCAGAAAGACTGAAGAGACAGACCAGCAAAACCAACACCCAGTTGTGGATGTGACTGGTGATAAAAGTAAAGTTTGATGCTGTAAAGAGCAATATTGCATAGAAACCTGGAATGTTAGGTCCATGAATCAAGGCAAATTGGAAGTGGTCAAACAGGAGATGACAAGAATGAATATCAACATTTTAGGAATCAGCAAACTAAAATAGACTGGAATGGGTAATTTAATTCAGATGACCATTATATCTACTACTGTGGGCAAGAATCCCTTAGAAGAAATGGAGGAGCCATCATAGTCAAAATGCAGTACTCAGATGCAATCTCAAAAACAACAGAATGATCTCTGTTCATTTCCAAGGCAAACCATTCAATATCACGGTAATCTAAGTCTATGCCCCGACCAGTAATGCTGAAGAAGCTGAAGCTGAATGGTTCTATGAAGACCTACAAAACCTTCTAGAACTAACACCCCAAAAAGATGTCCTTTTTATTATAGGGGACGGGAATGCAAAAGTAGGAAGTCAAGAGATACCTGGAGTAAAAGGCAAATTTGGTCTTGGAGTACAAAACGAAGTGGGACAAAGGCTAACAGAGTTTTGCCAAAGGAATGCAATGGTCATAGCAAGCAGCCTCTTCCAACAACACAAGAGAAGACTCTACGTATGGACATCACCAGATGGTCAACACCAAAATCAGATTGATTCTATTCTTTGCAGCCAAAGATAGAGAAGCTCTATACAGTCAGCAAAAACAAGACTGGGAGCTCAGATCATATACTCCTTATTGCCAAATTCAGACTTAAATTGAAGAAAGTAGGGAAAACAGCTAGACCAATTCAGGTATGACTAGAATCAAATCCCTTACGATTATACAGTGGAAGTGACAAATAGATTCAAGGGATTAGATCTGATAGACAGAGTGTGTGAAGAACTATGGATGGAGATTTGTGGCATTGTACAAGAGGCAGAGATCAAGACCATCCCCAAGAAAAAGAAATGCAAAAAGGCAAAATGGTTGTCTGAGGAGGCCTTAAAAATAGCCGAGAAAAGATGAGACATGAAAGACAAAGGAGAAAGGAAAGATATAAGCATCTGAATGCAGAGATCCAAAGAATAGCAAGGAGAGATAAGAAAGTGGTCTTCAGTGATCAATACAAACAAATAGGGGAAAATAATATAATGGGAAAGACTAAGATCTCTTCAGGAAAATTAGAGATAGCAAGGGAACATTTCATGCAAAGATAGGCCCAATGAAGTACAGAAACAGTATGGACCTAACAGAAGCAGAAGATATTAAGAAGAGGTGGCAAGAATACATATAAGAACTATACAAAAAAGGTCTTCATGACCCAGAAAACCACGATGGTGTGATCACTCACCTAGAGCCAGACACCCTGGAAGGTGAAGTCAAACGGGCCTTAGGAAGCATCACTAGGAACAGAGCTAGTGGAGGTAATGGCATTCCAGATGAGCTATTTCAAATCCTAAAAGATGATGCTGTGAAAGTGCTGCACTCAATATCCCAGCAAATTTGGAAAACTCAGCAGTGGCCACAGGACTGGAAAATGTTAGTTTTCTTTCCAATCCCAAAGAAAGGCAATGCCTAAGAATGCTCAGACTACCACACAATTGCACTCATCCCACATGCTAGTAAAGTAATGCTCAAAATTCTCCAAGCCAGGCTTCAACAATATGTGAACCGTGAACTTCCAGATGTTCAAGCTGAATTTAGAAGAGGCAGAGGGCCAGAGATCAAATTGCCAACGTTCGTTGGATCATCAAAAAAGGAAGAGAGTTCCAGAAAAAACATTTATTTCTGCTTAATTGACTATGACAAAGCCTTTCATTGTGTGGATCACAACAGTGTTAAATTCTTAAAGAGATGGGACTACCAGATCACCTGACCTGCCTCTTGAGAAACCTATGCAGGTCAAGAAGCAACCGTTAGAACTGAACATGGAACAGTAGACTGGTTCCAAATTCAGAAAGAAGTAGGTCAAGGCTGTATATATTCACCCTGCATATTTAACTTAAATGCAGAGTACATCATGCAAAATGCTGTACTGGATGAAGCACTAGCTGGAATCGAGTTTGCCAATAACATCAGATATGCAGATGACACCACCCTTATGGCAGAAAGCGGAGAATTAAAGAGCTTCTTTATGAAAGTGAAAGAGGAGAGTGAAAAAGTTGGCTTAAAACTCAACATTCAGAACACTAAGATCATGGCATCTAGTCCCATCACTTCATAGCAACTAGATAGAGAAACAATGGAACCAGTTGGAGAATATTTTCTTGGGCTCTGAAATCACTGCAGATGGTGACTGCAGGCATGAAATTAAAAGAAGTTTACCCCTTGGAAGAAAAGTTATGACCAACCTAGATAGCATATTCAAAAGCAGAGACATTACTTTGCCAACAATGGTCTATCTAGTCAAATCTATGGTTTTTCCAGTAGTCATGCATGGATGTGAGAGTCAGACTATAAACAAAGCTGAGTGCTGAAGAAATGATGCTTTTGAACTGTGGTGTTGGAGAAGACTCTTGAGAGTCCCTTGGGCTGCAAGGAGATCCAACCAGTCCATCCTAAAGGAAATCAGTCCTGAATATTCATTGGAAAGACTGATGCTGCAGCTGAAACTCTAATACTTTGGCCACCTGATATGAAGAACAGACTCATTAGAAAAGACCTTGATGCTGGGAAAGATTGATGGCAGGAGGAGAAAGGGATGACAGAGGATGAGATGATTGGATGGTATCACCAACTCATGATGTTTAAGTAAGCTCCTGGAGTCCATGGGGTGACAAAGAGTCAGGCACGAGTGAGCGACTGAACTGAACAGAAGCGAGGCCACATTAAAGTAATGAAGGCTCTGCAGATATCCTGGTCCTTATCAGTGCCCTATGTTTAAATCATCACTGTAAAGCTCCTTGTCATATTCTCATGGGTTGAACACACAATTTTGAGGGGCATGAGACCACTATGTCTCCCTTTGCCTGGCAAAGCAATAAAACTGTTCTTTTCTACCTGACTCAAAACTCTGACTCTCAGATTTGATTTGGAACTGCTGTACAGAGATGGAATTTTGGTATCACTTTCAGTTGTTCAGACCAAAAACTTCAGTCTTCCTTCACTCCCTTTTCTCTGACATCCCATGCCCAATCTTACAGTAAACACTACTCATTCAATCCTCAAAATATGCCTCAAGCCTGACCACTACCTCTCACTCTCTCCCCTGAATCACCAGAACAGTTTCTATGTCCTCTTCTCGCTCACACCATCATACTTAGAGAGTCTCTTCAACAGAACAGCCAGAATTCTTTTAAAATATAAATCAGAGTGTAGTTCTCTTCTGCTCAAAACTATCCAATGACTCCCTTGTTACTCAGAGCAAGAGACAGAGTTTTATAGTGCCTGAAAAGGTAGGCTCCCTTTTACTTCTTTGAGCCCACTTCCTATTACTCTACCCTTCACTCATTTTATTGGAGTCACCTTGATGTTTTTGCTGTTCCCTCCTCCTGAAAGTTCTTCTTCCATATATCCCCATGGTTTATCCCATTATCTCCTTTAGATCTTTCCTCAAAGTTAGCTTATCAATTAAGTCATTCTTAATCACCATATTTACCATTGCATACTATTGTGTAACCTATCACTCTGTATCTTCCTTTCCTGTTTATTTTTCTTTATAGTACATATTACTATCAAAACCAAGCAGGACCCTGTAGGATTCCTTGTTGCGGAAGCCTTTTTATCCTCCATGCTGCTGCTGCTGCTGCTAAGTCGCTTCAGTCATGTCTGACTCTGTGCGACCCCATAGACAGCAGCCCACCAGGCTCCAGGAGGATAAAAGGACTCCAGCCTCCATGCCTTTCCCTGATTTCCAAAGGACAGATTCAATTAGTTGCTAGTTTGGGAAGGGGAGGGATGAAAAGACAAAGGAGGGGTAGACAGGAAAAGATAATGCAGCCTTGGGGCAGGGTCCTGCTTCAAAGAATACACGTAATTATGTCTTTAAATTCTATAAGATGTCAGCATTCTTCATACCAGAGAAAAGACCACCTGAGGCTACATTAAAGGAACCAGAGAATGTCATTAAGATTACCTGAGACCAGATTAGAGGAGCAGAGGTTGTTCACTTAAGTTCAGTCACTCAGTCGTGTCTGACTCTTTGTGACCCCATGGACTGCAGCATGCCAGGCCTCCCTGTCCTTCACCAACCCCTGGAGCTTGCTCACACTCATGTCCATTGAGTCGGTGATGCCATCCAACCATCTCACCCTCTGTCATCCCCTTCTCCTCCTGCCTTCAATCTTTCCCAACATCAAGGTCTTTTCAAGTGAGTCCCTGATGCAGAGCAGAGGTTGTACACACAGTCTAATCCTATCATCAATCCTACCTTTGAACCTCTTGTCAAAGTCTCCTAGGTTGGAACTTAAGTTTTCAAGGCTGGGACCAACTGTTTCCTGCTTTGCCTGGCAAAAAATAAAGCTATTCTTTTCTACTTCACCCAAAACTCTTTCTCCAAGATTGAATTTGGCACTGGCACACAGAGGCCAGGCTTTTGGCATCACTATCTGATAATGTGTATACAGACATGTACATAAACATATCGATATGTTTACTACATAAAATGTTAGAGTATATCATTGCTTATGATAGATAGCAATACTACGTTGTTGGGCTGCACTCTTCAGGCCAAAAGGCCTGTGCTTACCCAGCTTCAAGACCAAAGAAAGAAACCAGAGTTGTTGGCAGAGCCATCAATGGTTTAATGGATAAGGGATCTTACACGTCTGAAGCAAGATCCTGGAACAACAAGTGTAGTGGATGATGGGCAGGCTTCAGGCCTAGGGGGATGGGGAGATTGCTTATTCTGCTGTAGGCAGAATAAGCATCACGTTGGCTCATCAGTTACCAGGGAAAACTGTGGCAGGGCATTGTCTTCACTGCCCCTTTGATAAGAACAATCATCACCTGGTGACTAGGGCAATATACAGAAGTTCAGGTGAGTAGGGTGCAGGTGAGTCAAGCACTGGCCATGCAGGGGATGTATAGAGAGCGAGAGAATAGTCATTTTGAGTGGCCTGACCATACGTATGTATACACATATTGCTAACACATTATATTGCATATCTGATGCTTTTGAGTGTGTATATTGATATCTGTGTATAGCTTGTTTATTGAATGTCTTTCTTCACCAGAGGGTAGAAATATTTGGTTGTCCTACTTGCTACTGAATCCCAGCACCTGGAATGTTACCTGGCACATAGTAGTATCTCAGTAAACCATTGTCCAATGAATGACAAAATGAATGAGCTATTCAATGATATGAAATAGCTTATTTATTTCTTGAAGCATATCTTAATTAAGACCATACAAGCATCTTTTTATTAGGCTGAACACTGAAATTGCTGATATTTTGTTTTTGACCTACACAAATGGCTATTTCATATGGTTCAACTTTATATTCTGTTTCTTATCTTTTGACTCCTTCTGTCCTCTCATATCTGTTATCAACTCTGGCTTGTATTCCTCACACACACCCAACACTTTCCAATACCATTGCCACAGTGAAGAATGGGCTTGATCAATGTATTTAATGATACTTTCTTCCAATGCTTTACTCATAATCTTTCTGAGATCTTTCCCACATCAGCCACATATAGTAGCCAAGTAATAAAATTATTGTGGGTCTCAGAGGCATACAGAGATGGAAGACTTCTACCTCTACTATTAATCTCTCCTGTATCTTCCTGGAGACTTGGGACCAGTGTCTAAACTGGCCAAGCTTCATAGTCAACTAACCAGGACAATGTTAATGCTTTCCTCTACATACCTTTGATGAATTAGTCATGTGTACCAGCTGATCCAAGCAGCTGTGGTACAATCATTTCAAATGCAACAACCACCAACAGGATAGGCCAAATTTAAAAATAGAAAAGGAGCAGCTAGCTCCTGACTAATAACAGGGCCTGGCTGGCTTCCCTGGTGGCTCAGTGATAAAGAATCCACCTGCCAATGAAGGTTCTGGGAAGATCCCACATGCCATGGAGCAACTAAGCTGAGGCACCACAACTACGGAGCCTGTGCTCTAGATCTCAGGAACCACAACTACTGAGCTCATGCGCCACGACTATTAAGCCCACATGTCCTAGAGCACGTGCTCAGAAATGAAGGAAGCCACTGCAGTGAGAAGCCTGCACACCACAGCTGGAGCATGGCCTCTGCTTGCTGCAACTAGAGAAAACCCACACACAGTAATGAAGACCCAGCACAGCCCAAAATAAGTAAATAAAATTATATTTCTTAAAAGGGAGGGGCCCTGGCTTTGGCAGGGTGGGAAATTGGAGAAGGGCTTGGCCAAGGGGTGGGTCTGGAGAACTGAGCAATGGGGATTCCATGGGAGCCTAACGAGTCTGCATTATCCAGTCAAAGAAGGACATTTTCTTGCCAGCCTTTAGGCAATGAAGTGAGCTGGTGAGTTCTGTGCTGGTTTTGTCTAGCTGGGAGAGTTGAGAGTGGGTGTTCAGGGAGGATGGGACATAAATGGTAAAAGTAGAAGGGCTGGTAAATTGGCCTTCCCTGTCTCCTTGACCCTGGAGAGGGATCTGGTCACTGGGGTGTGACATGTACTGGATGCTCAGTCTGGTCCCTGTTCTACTGTTTCCTTATAAACCATGGCCTTTGTGAACTCTGTTCCCCCACAGAAGACAAATGCCCAAAACCCTAATACATTTCTGCCCAAAAGCTGCACCAGAATAGACCAGACATTCTCCACACACCTCCTTTATGTCATCTCAAGGCAATGAGTAAGGTTCCTCTGCTAAAAATACAAATAATCTTGACTAGAGATGTCTTCAAGAAAATTAGAGATACCAAGGTAACATTTCATGCAAAGACGGGCATGATAAAGGCCAGAAATGTCAAAGACCTAAGAGAAACATAAGATATTAAGAAAAGGTGGCAAGAATACATAGAAGAACTGTACAAAATAGGTCTCAATGACCTGGATAACCATGATGGTGTGATAACTCACCTAGAGCCAGACATCCTGGACTGTGAAGTCAAGTGACCTTAGGAAGCATAGTACGAACAAAGCTAATGGAGATGAGGGACTTCCAGCTGAGCCATTTCAATCCTAAAAGATGATGCCATGAAAGTGCTGCACTCAGTATGCCAGCAAATGTGAAAAACTCAGCAGTGACCGCAGGACTGGAAAATGTCAATTTTCATTCCAGTTCCGGAGAAGGGACTGGGTAATGGCAAAGAATGTTCCAACTTCTGCACAACTGTGTTTGCTTCATACACTAGCAATGTAATCCTCAAAATCCTTCAAGTCAGTCTTCAGCAGTGTGTGAACTGAAAACTTCCAAACAATCAAGCTGGATTTAAAAAGGCAGAGAACCAGAGATCAAATTGCCAACATCTGTTGGATCATACAAAATGCAAGAGAATTCCAGAAAAAACATCTACTTCTGTTTCATTGACTATGCTAAAGCTTTTGAATGTGTGGATCACAGCAAACTTTGGAAAATTCTTAAAGGAATGGGAATACCAGACCACCTCACCTAACTCCTGAGAAACCTGTATGTAGGTTCAGGAAGGAACAGTTAGAACTGGACATGGAACGACGGACTAGTTCCAAATAGGAAAAAGAGTATGTCAAGTCTGTATATTGTCACCCTATATCATGAGAAATGCTGGGCTGGATGAAACTCAAGTGGAATCAAGATTTCAGGGAGAAATATCAATAAATAACCTCAGACATGCGGATAACACCATCCTTATGGCAGAAAGAGGCAGAAAGCAAAGAGGAACTAAAGAGCTTCTTAATGAAAGTGAAAGAGAAAAGTGAAAAAGCTGGCTTAAAACTCAACATTCAAAAAATGAAGATCGTGCTATCTGGTATCATCACTTTATGGCAAATAGATGGAAAATAGATAAACAAAAAGTGAAAACAGTGACAGGCTTTATTTTCTTGGGTTACAAAATCACTGCAGACAGTGATTGAAGTTATGAAATTAAAAGACACTTGCTCTTTGGAAGAAAAGCTATGAAAAACTTAGCATATTAAAAAGCAAAGACAGCACTGTGCTGACAAAGTGCATGTAGCCAGAACTATGGTTTTTCCAGAGCTATGTTTGTTTCCAAGGCAAACCATTCAGTATCACGGTAATCAAACTCTATGCCCCAACCACTAATGCTGAAGAAGCTGAAGTTAAACGGTCCTATGAACACCTACATGACCTACTGCTACTGCTGCTGCTGCTAAATCACTTCAGTCGTGTCCAACTCTGTGCGACCCCATAGACGGCAGCCAGCCAGGCTCCCCATCCCTTGGATTCTCCAGGCAAGAACACTGGAGTGGGTTGCCATTTCCTTCTCCAATGCATGAAAGTGAAAACTGAAAGTGAAGTTGCTCAGTCGTGTCCAACTCTTAGGGACCTCATGGACTGCAGCCTACCAGGCTCCTCCATCCATGGGATTTTCCAGGCAAGAGTACATGACCTAGAAATAACACCAAAAAATGATGCCCTTTTCATCATAGGGGACTGGAATGCAAAAGTAGGAAGTCAAGAGATACATAGAGTAACAGGCAAGCTTGGCCTTGCAGTACAAAATGAGGCATGTAAAAGGCTAACAAAGTTTTGCCCAGAGAACTCACTGCTCATAGCAAACACCTTCTTCCAACAACACAAGAGACGACTCTACACATGGACATCACCAGATGGTCAATATTGAAGTCAGGTTGATTATAATCTTTGCAGCCAAAGATGGAGATGCTCTATAGAGTCAGCAAAAAGACCTAGAGTTGACTGTGGCTCACATCATGAACCCCTTATTGCAAAATTCAAACTCAAATTGAAGAAAGTAGGGAGAACCACTAGGCCATTCAGGTATGATCTAAATCAAATGCCTTACAATATACAGTGAAAGTGAAAGTTGATTCAAATGATTAGATCTGCCGACTAAGGTCCATCTAGTCAAGGCTATGGTTTTTCCTGTGGTCATGTATGGATGTGAGAGTTGGACTCTGAAGAAGGCTGAGTGCTGAGGAATAGATGCTTTTGAACTGTGGTGTTGGAGAAGACTCTTGAAAGTCCCTTGGACTGCAAGGAGATCCAACCAGTGCATTCTGACGGAGACCAACCCTGGGATTTCTTTGGAAGGAATGATGCTAAAGCTGAAAATCCAGTACTTTGGCCACCTCATGTGAAGAGTTGACTCATTGGAAAAGACTCTGATGCTGGGCGGGATTGGGGGCAGGAGGAGAAGGGGACGACCGAGGATGAGATGGCTGGATGGCATCACGGACTTGATGGACGTGAGTCTGAGTGAACTCTGGGAGTTGGTGATGGACAGGGAGGCCTGGCATCCTGCGATTCATGGCGTCGCAAAGAGTCGGACATGACTGAGCGACTGAACTGAACTGAACTGATATACTTAGTGCCTGAAGAACTATGGACAGAGGTTTGTGACATTGTGATCAAAACTATCCCCAGGAAAAAGAAATGCAAAAAGGCAAAATGTTTGTCTGAAGTGCCATACAAATAGCTGAGAAAGAAGAGAAGCAAAAGGCAAAGGAGAAAAGAAAAGATATACCAATCTGAATGAAGAGTACCAAAGAATAGCAAGGAGAAATAAGAAAGCCTTCCTCAGTGATCTATGCAAAGAAATAGAGGAAAACAATAGAATGGGAAAGACTAGAGATCTCTTCAAGAAAATTAGAGTTACCCGAGGGAACATTTCATACAAAGATGGGCTCAATAAAGGACAGGAACAGTATGGACCTAACAGAAGCATGAGATATTAAGAAAGGTGACAAGAATACACAGAAGAACTGTGCAAAAAAGATCTTCATGACCCAGATAACCGCGATGGTGTGCTCTATCTAACCTAGAACCAGACACCCTGGAAAGTGAAGTCAAGTGTACCATAGGAAGCGTCGCTATGAACAAATCTAGTGGAGGTGATGGAATTCCAACTGAGCTATTTCAAACCCTAAAAGATGATGTGAAAGTACTGCACTCAATATGCCAGCAAATTTGGAAAACTCAGCAGTGGTCACAGGACTGGAAAAGATCAGTTATCAGTCCAGTCCCAAAGAAAGGCAATGTCAGAAAGTGTTCAAACTACTGCACAATTGCACTCACTTCACAAGCTAGCAAAGTAATGCTCAAAATTCTCCAAACTAGGCTTCAGCGGTACATGAACTGAGAACTTACAGATATTCAAGCTGGATTTAGAAAAGGCAGAGGAATCAGAGATCAAATTGCTAACATCCATTGAATCATAGAAAAAACAACAGAATTCCAGTGAAACATTTACTTCTGCTTCATTGACTATGCTAAAGCCTTTGACTGTGTGGATCATAACAAACTGTGGAGAATTCTTAAAGAGATGGGAATGCCAGACCACCTTATCTGTTCCTGAGAAACCTGTATGTGAGTCAAGAAGCGACAGTTTGAACCAGAAATGGAACAAACGACTGGTTCCAAACTGGAAAAGGAGTAGGTCAAGGCTGTATATTGTCACCTTGCTTATTTAACTTAAGTGCAGAGTACATCATGAGAAATGCTGGGCTGGATGAAGCACAAGCTGGAATCAAGATTGCTGCGAGAAATATCAGTTACCTCAGATACGCATTTGACACCACCTTTATGGCAGAAAGCAAAGAAGAACTAAAAAGCCTCTTGATGAAAGTGAAAGAGAAGAGTGAAAAAGTTGTCTTCAAGCTCAACATTCAGAAAAGTAAGATCATGGCATCTAGTCCCATCATTTCATAGCAAATAGATGGGGAAACAATGGAAACAGTGAGAGACTTTATTTTCTTGGGTTCCAAAATCACTGCAGATGGTGACTGCAGCCATGAAATTAAGTCTTGCTCCTTGGGAAGAAAGCTATGACAAACTTAGACAGTATATTAAAAAGCAGAGACATTACTTGGCCCACAGAGGTCCGTCTGGTAAAAGCTATGTTTTTGTAGCAGTCATGTATGAATGTGAGAGTTGGACCATAAAGAAGGCTGAATGCCAAAGAATTAATGCTTTTGAACTGTAATGTTGGAGAAGACTCTTTAGAATCCTTTGGACCGAAAAGAGATCCAATCAGTCTAACCTAAAGAAAATCAGTCCTGAATATTCATTGGAAGGACTGATGCTGAAGCTGAAGCTCCAATACATTGGCCACCTGATACTAAGAGCTAACTCATTAGAAAAGACTGATGCTGGGAAAGATTGAAGGCAGAAGGAGAAGGGGAAGACAGAGGATGAGATGGTTTGATGGCATCACCAACTCAATGGAGATGAGTCCCTGCAAGGTCTGGGAGATGGTGAAGGATAGGGAAGCCTGGTGTGCTGTAGTCCATGGGGTCACAAAACATCGGACATGACTGAGTGAGTGAGCAACAACAATCTTTTCGGACAAATAGGTCACTGGGGGCAGACTGAGACAAATTTTTCTGCAGAAAGATCTTTTTGTTTGGTTTGGTTGATTTTTAAATTTTTTATGCAAGACTCATAAGAAATTGGGGAAGAATTTCTGTGTATCTTCCACCTACCTTTCCACAGCAATAGCATTTTTCATAACCATAATATATTATTAAAATCAAGAAACTGATACTGATATGCCACTATTAACAGAGAGAGGATCTTATTTTACAAGAACAGAGGAAAGATGTCCTGTGTAGATTATACTTGTTTTTGCCTAGGATAAAGCAAACTCCTCAAAGTTGCAGGCTTTTTTCTACATTTTCTTCTAGAATACCCAAAGAGGAGCAAAATGGAGTGATATGATTGGGTTTAAGCACATTTGTTAAATTTACCTTCCAACAATCCAAATGTTAATAATTTGTTAAGAGAGGAAAATTCAACTCCTGGGTTGGGAAGATCTGCTGGAGAAGGGATAGCCTACCCACTCCAGGTTTTCCTTGTTGCTCAGATGGTAAAGAATCTGCCTGCAATGCAGGAGACCTGGGTTTGATCTCTGGGCTGGGAAGATCCTCTGGAGAAGGGAAAAGGTACCCACTCCAGTATTCTGACCTAGAGAATTCCATGGACTGTACAGTCCATGGGGTTGCATAAAGTTAGACAGGACTTTCACTTTCACTTTTTTGCTGATCTCCAAGATTCGTGAGAAAAGAAAGAAGCTAAAGGTAAAGGAGAAAAGATACACCCATCTGAATGCAGAGTTCCAAAGAATAGCAAGCAGATATAAGAAAGCCTTCCTCAGTGATCAGTGCAAAGAAATAGAGGAAAACAATAGAGTGGGAAAGACTAGAGATCTCTCCAAGAAAATTAGAGATACCAAGGGAAAATTTCACGCAAAGATGGGCTCAATAAGGACAGAAATGGTATGCACCTAACAGAAGCAGAAGATATTAAGAAGAGGTGGAAAGAATACATAGAAGAACTGTACAAAAAAGATCTTCATGACCCAGCTAACCATGAGGGTGTGATCACTCACTTAAAGCCAAATATCGTGGAAAGTGAAGTCAAGTGGGACTTAGGAAGAATCACTATGAGCAAATCTAGTGGAGGTGATGGAATTCCAGTTGAGCTATTTCCAATCCTAAAAGATGATGCTGTGAAAGTGTTGCACTCAATATGCCAGCAAATTTGGAAAACTAGTAGTGGACACAGGCATGGAAAAGATCAGTTTTCATTCCAATCCCAAAGAAAGGGAATGCCAAAGAATGCTCAAACTACTGCACAATTGCACTCAAGTCACACGCTGGTAAAGTAATGCTCTAAATTCTCCAAGCCAGGATTCAACAATATGTGAACTGTGAGCTTCCAGATGTTCAAGCTGGTTTTAGAAAAGGCAGAGGAACCAGAGATCAAATTGCCAACATCCGCTGGATCATTAAAAAAGAGAGTTCCAGAAAAACATCTGTATCTGTGTTATTGACTATGCCAAAGCCTTTAACTGTGTGGATCACAATAAACTGTGGAAAAGTCTGAAAGAGATGGGAATACCAGACCACCTAACCTGCCTCTTGAGAAATCTGTATACAGGTCAGGAAGCAACAGTTAGAACTGGATATGGAACAACAGACTGGTTCCAAATAGGAAAAGGAGTATGTCAAGGCTGTATATTGTCACCCTGCTTATTTACCTTATATGCAGAGTACATCGTTAGAGACACTGGGCTGGATAAAGCACAAGCTGGAATCAAGATTGCTGGGAGAAATATCAATAACCTCAGATAGGCAGATGACACCATCTTTATGGCAGAAAGTGAAGAAAAAGTAAATAATCTTTTGATGAAAATGAAAGAGAAGAGTGAAAAAGATGGCTTAAAGTTCAACATTCAGAAAGGTAAGATCATGGCATCCGGTACCATCACTTCATGGCAAATAGATGGAGAAACAGTGGAAACGGTGGCTGACTTTATTTTTGGGGGCTCCAAAATCACTGCAGGTGGTGACTTCAGCCATGATATTAAAAGATGCTTATTAAAAGCATGATAAAGATGATATTAAAAGATGCTTGGAAGGAAAGTTGTGACCATCCTAGATAGCATATTGAGAAGCAGAGACATTACTTTGCCAACAAAGGTCCTTTCTAGTAAGACTATGATTTTTCTAGGAGTCATGTATGGATGTGAGAGTTGGACTATGAAGAAAGCTGAGGGCCAAAGAATTGATGTTTTTGAACTGTGGTGTTGGAAAAGACTCTTGAGAGTCCCTTGGACTGCAAGGAAATCCAATCAGTCCATCCTAAAGGAAATCAGTCCTGAATATTCATTGGAAGGACTGTTGCTGAAGCTGAAACTCCAATGCTTTGGCCACCTGCTGCGAAGAGTTGACTCGTTGGAAAAGACCCTGATGCTGGGAAAGATTGAAGGCAGGAGGAGAAGGCGACGAGAGAGGATGAGATGGCTGGATGGCATCACTGACTCAATGAACATGAGTTTGGGTAAACTCTGGCAGTTGGTGATGGACAGGGAGGCCTGGCATGCTGTGGTCCACAGGGTTGCAAAGAGTCAGACATGACTGAGCGCTGCACTGAACTGAACTGAAAATTCGTGACCTCAAATCAGTACTCACTATCAAAGCACAGAGTCCCAGGCTCAGAAACATGTTGGACTAGCCACAACAAGAGCCTTTTGTGGGCTGATTGTTAGTAGACAAGCTGTGCTCTAAGTAACAGAGCTTCCATTGTTTTGAATCAGCCCTGGCTATTTCTAGGGCATCGTGCAGCTTCATCATTTTCTTTCTCCTAGCCATCCATCTAGGTTTATGGCTGCAGTCTATACAACACAAAAGTTTGATTTCCATGTGAATTGGCTATAGAGGGAGGTGAGTGATGAAATTGTGTTTTCAATATGGTTTGGCTCAGATGGTACATATTCTCTTGTTTTTTTCACATATGTATAATATTCAAGTTTAATAGTTTCACATACTTTCCAGTGCCTGGAGTCCAAAAGCTTTCTTGAACCAGCTGTTTTGAACAACTGTTCAAGGACTTCATGAAGACTAAGCAGAGACACAAAGAGGCTCCCTTCAGAAGTGGCACCTTCTTTCCTGGAGGGTCCAATATCTTGTTTGCCTTGAGTGTAGCCACAAACTGATAGAAATATCTTCAGTTCAGTTGCTCAGTTGTGTCCAACTCTTTGTGACCCCATGGACTGCATCATGTCAGGCTTCCCTTTCCATCACCAATTCCCGAAGCCTACTCAAACTCATGTCCATCAAGTCATTTCATCCTCTGTCATCCCCTTCTCCTCCTGCCTTCAATCATTCCCAGCATCAGGGTCTTTTTCAGTGAGTCAGTTTTTGCATCAAGTGGCCAGAGAATTGGAGTTTCAGTTTCAGCATCAGTCCTTCCAATGAATATTCAGGACTGATTTCCTTTAGGATTCACTGGTTAATCTCCTTGTAGTCTAACGGACTCTCAAGAGTCTTCGCTAACACTGTAGTTTAAAAGCATCAATTCTTTGCCCCTCAGCTTTCTTTATAGTCCAACCCTTACATCCATGAGTGACTACTTTGTCTAGACAGACCTTTGTTGGGAAAGTAATGTCTCTGCTTTTTTAATATGCTGTCTAGGTTGGTCATAGCTTTTCTTCCAGGGAGCAAGTATCTTTTAATTTCATGACTGTAGTCACCATCTCAGTGATTTTGAAGCTCCCCAAAATAAAGTCAGCCACTGTTTCCAATGCTTACCCACCTATTTGTTATGAAGTGATGGGATTGGATGCCATGATCTTAGTGTTCTGAATGTTGAGTTTTAACCCAACGTCTTCACTCTCCTTTTCCACTTTCATCAAGAGGCTCTTTAGTTCTTCTTCACTTTCTGCCATAAGGGTGGTGTCATTTGCATATCTGAGATTATCAACATTCCTCCCAGCAATCTTGATTCCAGCTTGTGCTTCATCCAGCCTGGCATTTGGCATAATGTACTCTGCATTTAAGTTAAATAAGCAGGGTGACAATATACAGCCTTGACCTACTCCTTTCCCAATTTGGAACCAGTCTGTTGTTCCATGTTCAGTTCTAAATGTTGCTTCTTGACCAGCATACAGATTTCTCAAGAGGCAGGTCAGGTGATCTGGTACTCCCATCTCTTTAAGAATTTACTACAATTTCCTGTGATCCACACAGTCAAAGGCTTTGGCATAATCAATAAAGCAGAAATAGACATTTTTCTGGAACTCTCATTCTATTTCAACTATCCAGCATATGTTGGCAATTTGGCCTCTGGTTCCTTTGCCTTTTAAAATCCAACTTGTACATCTGGAAGTTCATGGTTCACATACAGTTGAGGCCTGGCTTGGAGAATTTTGAGCATTACTTTGGTGGCATGTGAGATGAGTGCAATTGTGCAGCAGTTTGGACATTTTTTGGCATTGTCTTTTTTTGGGATTGGAATGAAAACTGACTTTTTCTAGTCTTGTGGCCACTGCTGTGTTTTCCTAATTTGCTGGCATATTGAGTGCAACACTTTCACAGCATCATCTTTTAGAACTGGAAATAGCTCAACTGGAATTCCATCACCTCCACTAGTTTTGTTTATAGTGATTCTTCCTAAGGCCCACTTGAGTTCACATTACAGGATGTCTGGCTCTAGGTGAGTGATCACACCATCGTGATTATCTGGGTTATGAAGATCTTTTTTGTACAGTTCTATGTATTCTTGCCACTTCTTGTCAATATTTTCTGATTCTGTTAGGTCCATACTATTTCTTTCCTTTATTGAGCCCATCTTTGAATGAAATGTTCCCTTGGTATCTCTAATTTTCTTGAAAAGATCTCTAGTCTTTCCCATTCTATCTTTTTCCTCAATTTTTTTCCACTGAGCACTGAGGAAGGCTTTCTTATATCTCTTTGCAATTCTTTTGAACTCTGTATTCAATTTGTCTTTTGTTTCTCCTTTGCCTTTCACTTCTTTTCTCAGCTATTTGTAAGGCCTCCTCAGACAACCATTTTGCCTTTTTTGCATTTCTTTTTCTTGGGGATGCTCTTGATCACTGCCTCTTGTACAGTCATGAACCTCCATCCATAGTTCTTCATGCACTCTGTCAGCTCTAATCACTTGAATCTATTTGTCACTTTCACTGTATAATCATAAGGGATTTGATTTAGGTCATACCTGAATGGCCTAGTGGTTTTCCCTACTTTCTTCAATTTAAGTCTGATTTTTGCAATAAGGAGTTTATGATCTGAGCCACAGTCAGCTCCCAGTCTTCTTTTTGCTGGCTGTTAGAGCTTCTCCATCTTTGGCTGCAAAGAATATAACCAATCTGATTTTGGTATTGACCATCTGGTGATGTCCATGTGTAGAGTCTTCTCTTGTGTTGTTGGAAGAGGGTGTTTGCTATGACCAGTGCTATCTCTTGGGAAAATTCTGTTAGCCTTTTATGTGCTTTGTTTTGTATTCCAAGGTCAAATTTGCCTTTTACTCCAGGTATCTCTTGACTTCCTACTTTTGCATTCCAGGCCTCTGTAATGAAATGGACATCTTTTTTGGGTTTTAGTTCTCAAGGGTCTTCATAGAACCATTCAGGTTCAGTTTCTTCAGTATTACTAGTTTGGCACGGACTTGGATTACTGTGATAATTAATGGTTTGCCTCAGAAATGAGCAGAGGTTATTCTGTTGTGTTTTAGATTGCATCCAAGTACTGCATTTCAGAATCTTTTGTTGACCATGATGGCTCCTCCATTTCTTCTAAGGGATTCCTGCCCACAGTAGTAGATATAATGGTCATCTGAGTTAAATTCACCCTTCAGATCCACTTTAGTTCACTGATTCCTAAAATGTCGATGTTCACTGTTGCCATGTCCTATTTGACCACTTCCAATTTGCCTTGATTCATGGACCTGACATTCCAGGTTCCTATCCATTATTGTTTGTACAGCATCAGTCTTTATTTCAATCACCAGTCACATTCACAACTGGGCGTTGTTTTTGCTTTGGCATAAAACAACAGAAGTAATAGAAAATAGAAATATCTTGGATCCATACACCTAAAGGACTTGTCCTCATTTCAGTTCAGTTCATTTGTGTCCAACTCTTTATGACCCCATGGACTGCAGCAGGCCAGGCTTTCCTGTCCATCACCAACTCCTGGAGTTTACCCAAACTCATGTCCATTGAGTCAATGATGTCATCCAACCATCTCATCCTCTGTTGTCCCCTTCTCCTCCTGCCTTCAATCTTTCCCAGCATCAGGGTCTTTTCCAGTGAGTCAGTTCTTCACATCAGGTGGACAAAGTATTGGAGTTTCTGCCTCAGCATCAGTCCTTCCAATGACTTGTCCTAAAGTAAGACAATTATTTCACCTGGTATCACAGTATCATGGGTCCCGCTTCACTGTGGTTTGACCAATTTATGTTAGGACTGAGGCTTGGGTCACTTGGTTTTGTTCTTTGGCCATATGTGAGTCAGCATGTGAGTTCTTAGTTCCCAAACCCCATGCCCCCTGCATTAGAAATCTGGAGCCTTAGCCACTAGACCAACAGGGAAGTCACTTGGGTTACCTTTCTAAATTCACATTTAAGTGTTGATGTTGAAGAAAAACATTGATGACATTAAAGAATGCTGTCAGACTTGATTTAGGGGGACTACTGTGACAGATGCAAGGAGCTCTGAGCTGGGTTCTTGTGGGGGCGGGCAGAGAGAAATTGCCTCAACTCCAAATGCAACAACAAAGAATGGGAATTTAGAGTCAAGGAGCAGGGTGGAGTCACTGGGTGGAAAATTGCTACCAGAAAACCTCAGAAGAAAAGAAGAATCCTGGCTAAACCAACCTAGCAGGATTCTTGCTGAAGGAACCTCAGGGTGATCAGACATCACCCTAAAGGTGGCGGAGGATGAGATTAGATACTGATTCTGATCAGACACGGATAGTGAGGGATTTTGTCTAAATTCGGACTAAGGAGAATTCTTGCTAAAACTAGACACGGCAGAGATGAACAGAGAAGTCTAAAAGTCGAAACCTAGTTGAAATAGAGCTTGGAGGTGCCTGATTAGAATTTGGTCAAAGAGAGGAACTTTGTCAATGTTTAAGGGGTGAAATGATGCTTGTTATAACTGGTGTGACAATTGTTGCTGTGCTTTGCTCAGTCATGTCCAACTGTTAGCAACCCCATGGACTGTAACCTGCCATGTTCCTCTGTCCATGGAATTTTTCAGGCAAGAAAATGGGAGTAGGCTGCCATTTCCTATTCCAGGGGATCTTCCTGACCCAGGAATTGAACCCACACTTCTTGCATTGGCAGGTTAATTCTTTACCAACTGCACCAACTGAATTGCTAAATAAACAGGAAATTTTGTAGGCAGGATAATTAAAGCTTCTCTTTATCTGACTTTTTTTTTTTTTTAAATAAAAATGGAAGGGGTGAGATCTTTCAGTTGTTTCCTGGCAGACTGAAAAAGGAGAGCAATTGACTTCACCTTCAAACGGAGCTTCCTTTGGAGCACTATAGCAATTAGAGTAGAAATTGCAGGCATTTTCCCCAGAATATTATCTTCAGAGACTAAGAGATTCAGTAGGAACCAAGGTTTGATAATGGCGTGATTGCTGGGAGACAGCTTCATGCATATATGAGGCCCTGAGAATGACCTCTCCTATCAATCTGAGGTGAACAACTTTTGCAAGAGTGGATAACCTGGCAGAACTGGAGATGAATACATTGGTTTTTCAACCAGAACCAGATACAGACTATGTACATCTCTAGAAGTTTAGTGAGAAATATATCAGAGACACAGTATGCAAAAGCTGCATAGATAGTTAAAGGATAATCTGATGGCTATGGAAAAGAATTAGTTGAGATTGTAATCTTTTGCATATTTGCAACAAAAGTTTAACATTTCTTGGGGTTAATCTTAACTCTGGATCTCCGACAAAGACTGATGCTTCGTTTGGTTTTGCTTTTGGTTTTAGCCTTCCCCACTTGCCCCTGCCTGCTCCGCTCTCAAAAGACAATCTTGCCTCCCAATTAATCAAGAAAATTGAGGCCATTGAGCATGACCTTTCTTAAACCCTGACCTTCTGTCTATAAACTATTTGCATTCACACCTGCACTCAGGTCCTTTCAGCCTGTCTCGGGGGCTACTGTGTCTCCTTGTCCTTTTTAAAGGCCAGGCCCACCACCTGCCTCTTGAGCCAGCCACTTAGTGCCTCTTTCAGGACCTTGTTCCATCTTTACATGCCCTTCCTGGGATTCAAAAGCTATGCAGAAAACTCTATGCTAAACTCAAGGTTCTGGAAGAAAATTTTTTCCATCTATTTTGGTTAGCATTTCCCCATCTATTATTCTATACTAGATTGATATTTAAAGTCTCTTTCTTAGTCAGAGCCAAATTTATATCCAGAGTGGCTGAAATGCATACAAAATGTTCACAATCGCATTGATGACTTCTTTTTGAAACATTTTAATAAAATGCACAAATTTGGTGCATTTCTACCTATGGAGAAAGCAATTAGAAACAATCTTTTCTATATATGAAAAGCACAACTCAAGTCCAATCCTCTTACAATTCAGGAGGCAGTTTTATCTTATTCAAACACCTGGTTTTTGTAATAGGGGCCATATACTCTTATATGTTAGTATTTTGATAATTTATGGTAATTACATTGGACTAATTTCTCTTTGAAGCATTATTTAATGTGCAACTTTCCTCTTTTACATTAAAAGTATGGTTATTTCCCAGAATACTGGAAATAAAAGCAAAAATAAACAAATGGGATCTAATTAAAATTAAAAGCTTCTGCACAACAAAGGAAAATATAAGCAAGGTGAAAAGACAGCCTTCTGAATGGGAGAAAATAATAGCAAATGAAGCAACTGACAAACAACTCATCTCAAAAATATACAAGCCACTTATGCAGCTCAATTCCAGAAAAATAAATGACCCAATCAAAAAATGGGCCAAAGAACTAAATAGACATTTCTCCAAAGAAGACATACAGATGGCTAACAAACACATGAAAAGATGCTCAACATCACTCATTACCAGAGAAATGCAAATCAAAACCACAATGAGGTATCATTTCACACCAGTCAGAATGGCTGCGATCCAAAAATCTGCAAGCAATAAATGCTGGAGAGGGTGTGGAGAAAAGGGAACCCTCCTACACTGTTGGTGGGAATGCAAACTAGTACAGCCACTTTGGAGAACAGTGTGGAGATTCCTTAAAAAATTGCAAATAGAACTACCTTATGACCCAGCAATCCCCCTGCTGGGCATACACACCGAGGAAACCAGAATGGAAAGAAACACATGTACCCCAATGTTCATCGCAGCACTGTTTATAATAGCCAGGACATGGAAACAACCTAGATGTCCATCAGCAGATGAATGGATAAGAAAGCTGTGGTACATATACACAATGGAGTATTACTCAGCCGTTAAAAAGAATTCATTTGAATCAATTCTGATGAGATGGATGAAACTGGAGCCGATTATACAGAGTGAAGTAAGCCAGAAAGAAAAACACCAATACAGTATACTAACACATATATATGGAATTTAGAAAGATGGCAATGATGACCCTGTATGCAAGACAGCAAAAAAGACACAGATGGGTATAACGGACTTTTGGACTCAGAGGGAGAGGGAGAGGGTGGGATGATTTGGGAGAATGGCATTCTAACATGTATACTATCATGTAAGAGTCGAATTGCCAGTCTATGTCCGACGCAGGATACAGCATGCTTGGGGCTGGTGCACGGTGATGACCGAGAGAGATGTTATGGGGAGGGAGGTGGGAGGGGGGTTCATGTTTGGGAACGCATGTACACCCGTGGTGGATTCATGTCAATGTATGGCAAAACCAATACAGTATTGTAAAGTAAAATAAAGTAAAAAATAATAATAATAATAATAAATTTAAAAAAAAGATGTGGGGTGTTAGATATATTCTCTAAAAATAAATAAATTTTCTTAAAACAAAAAAAATAAAAAATAAAATGATCCTTGGTATTTGGAAAAAAAACAAAAAACAAAAACCCATTAGTCCAGTCTAATTATGAGAGAAACACCAGGAAAATCCCAGTAGAAGGGCCTCCTGCAAAACACTCTTGAAGCCTGCCAGGGTCATCAAAAACAAGGAATGCCTGAGAGTCACAGTCAAGAGGGGCCTAAGGGGACATGATGACTGAACGTAATGTGTCCTGAATGGGACCGTGGAACCGGAAAAGGGCATTGCTAAAGAAATCTTAATGAAGCAAGGACTTCAGCTAAAAGAAACATGCCGGTGTAATGCAAGATGTTAGCCCCAGGGGGAAACTGAGTGCAGGGCATGTGGGAACTCTCTGTAGGATCTTCTCCATTTTTCTGTAAGCCTAAAACTTTCCTGAAAAATAAAGACTGGTTTTTTAAAAAAAAAAAGTATGGTTATTAAATAAAAATATAACATTTAACTTAAAAATTCTGTAAGAAAAAAGTGAGCTTGAGCTTTTTTTTTTTGGATTATGTTATGTCAACATCAAATAGGCTTATATATTCGGCTATAACCTCTTTTTCCCCTTTCCATGTTATTTGACTGAGGCATACTGGTAACATGACCATTTATGGCAAATAATACTAGCGACAGCAAGATTAATAGTGATTAAACAAGTTGCAGGTTGCATCTTGACATTATATCATACCATCATTTCAGTGACAATCGACATTCATTTATGCAAGTATCATCTGCTCCTCTCCACAGACAGGAAAACCGAGACTTAGGAACACAACTGAAAAGAAACAAGGTTGTATGTAAGACCATATCATCTGATGTTTAAAACAGTAATTATAGACAAAACACTTGGCTTGACACCAATATTTACACAAAAATGTAAATAAATACTTTTGAAGGGATTGTGAGGAGGTAGAACTGTTTTTGGTATAATTCAAATAGTTAATGTGCTCCTCAGTTGACACATTAGTTAATAAATGTGGTATGCGATAATAAATGATTTCTCATGGAAATTTAATTGACTATTTTCTTCCCATCGTTTACTTTGTGCTATTTGTTCACATTTTCCCAAATACAGGGTCGGTGCTTGGGAAAGGCTCTAGGCTCTGTTTTAGTTTCTAACAGTTCACAACTGCATCTCCGTGGAACTTGTAAAACAGAAACTCCGGCCAGCCACAATATATTCCTGATTGCAGGGACTAATTTTCTATTTTTCAGTTAAAACGAGACTGGTTTTCTGAAATTGTTTCTTCTGAGAATATTCTGAACCACAACACCTGTTCACCTTTGCTGTCTGCACATTTGAACACGAAGCCTAAAAATTCACTTATGCTTTTGATAATGCTCCTGCTTTTAGTACCTCATTCTGGCTTCTCACGTGCCCATCCTGCCTCCTCCAGTGAGCTTGTATTCCATCATCTTACATTTTCATAATACTTGCGAGCAGACCCTTTATTCAGTTCTCAGCTTTTGCTTTCTTTCTCATTGTGCAGTGTTTTAAAGTTCAGGCTGTAAACTTTGTCATCTTCTCTCTCTGTGCTTTAGCGTGTACCTCTGATATTCCTGTTATCCTTATCTCTGATTACTTCCCTCAGGGCCTATTCACTCACCGTGGCACCTACTGTTAGATCATTCACAGAACCTTGGGATAGCTAGTAATTGCTTCCAGAATACTTCCATTTCCTTTTCCCATTTGCTCTCTTATCCTTTTCTATTGTACTCAACATGGTCTCTATAGTTTTTAAAATTGCTTTTCTCCTTTTTTCAGATTAACTTGCCCTAATCATTAAAATTATTTGAAATAACAGTATCATACCATCTCTATAACTCAGACCCAAAATGTGGACTTTTTTAGTCCTCCTTTTGTATTTAAGAATTGCTCTACATCTTTTATTCTGATACAGTTCTTTGTTTTGGTGCTACAAACTTTTAAACCTTACTCAGATTTTTTTTTTTTGACCACAGACCAAAGACAGACTGAAAATTTCCTTTGCATTACTCTCTGAAAACGAGCCATATGAGCAAAACTTTAATGAAATAAGATGGAGGGAGACAAAATGGCAGAGGACTAAGTTAGGAGTTTTGGATTAACAGATACATACTGCTGCATATAAAATAAACAACAAGGACCTACTGCAGAGCACAGGGAACTATGTTTAATATTTTGTAATAACCTACAATGGAAAAGAATCTGAAAAAGAATATATATATTATATATCTTATAATATCTATCTGCCTATCAATCTAAATCACTTTGCTGTACACCTGAAACTAACACAACATTATAAATCAACTATGCTTAAAAAAAGATACTGAGGGAGCTATTTCAACTTCTTGAATTACACTATACATTTGATAGTAAGTATGCAATTTAATAAACTATAAATGAGTTATCTATTATCTACCACAAAAATGAATTAGGACTTTACTGCATAATTGATTAAATAATATAAAATTTAAGAACATATCTGCTATTTATATTTCACTCATTGAAAAAAAGCTTCTCCTAAATTTTCTTTAGAGAGGGTTTGCTTGTCTTTGACTATGTCTTTGTATGGAAGCTTTTTGTTGATAATATACTTGCTATTGGACTTACTTTTCTTCTCTGTTTCCTGACCTTACTACATGTTCATTTACTTCGATTCTGACTGTCCAGTGCCTCCTGTCCATATTTTTCTGAGCTATAATTTAAATTTCAGTGGCTTTGAGTTTTCATTATTTAACATTTTTCTGGAAGACTTTCCTTCTCTCAATTTTTAGAGATGAAATTCATACACCATAATATTATTTAAAGTGAACATTTCAGTGATATTTAGAACACACACAATACTGTGAAACCACCACCTCTCTCTAGTTCCAAAACATTTTTATCACATTGTACACAGTTAAGCAACTGCTCACCCAATCCCAGCCCTTGGCAACCACCCAGTCTGCATGTGTCTTTATGGATTTACCTCTTCCGGATATTTCACATACATGGAATCAGACAATATGTGACCTTTTGTGTCTAGCTTCTTCTTCTTTTTTTTTTTTTGCATAATGCTTTTAAGGTTCATCCATGCTATGGCATGTAACAATACCTCACTCCTTTTTTATGTCTGGGTAATATACCACTGTGTTTATAAACCACAATTTGTTTATCCATTCATTCCACTGATGGATGGAAGCTCTTTCCACCTTCTAGCTATTAGGACTAGTACTAATATGAAGATGCAGATACATGTATTTGCTGGAGTATTTGTTTTCAATTCTTTTGAATATACTCTGAGGAGTGGAATCCTATGTGATATAGTAATTCTATGTTTAACTTTTTGAGAAACTGCCAAACTGTTTTCTTCTTTAAACTTTTAAGATTCTATTCAACATAAAATTTAACTTTTAGACACTATTAACCCTGAAAGTCAGTATTTGTGAATCGCATCCAGATTTTTGGAATCAATTCATTATTTAATTAACTATATTTGTTCCTTTGAGTAAAACAAACTTCTAGAAAGACATCCTTACATTAAATATGATTATATAATAGAGTTTTCCCTGGTATGTTGGGCACTAGTGAAAAGAAAGTTACTGATGACTCTGGTCATTAGAAAAGAATACTAAATGTAAATTAAAACCACAATGACATACCACTTCACACCTGTCAGAATGGCTATCGTAAAAAAAGACACAAAAAATAAATGTTGGCAAGGGTATAGAGAAAAGGGAACCCTGGTAAACTACTGGTGGGAATGTAAACTATTGTAGCCACTGTGGAAACAGTATGGCTGCTTCTCCAAAAACTAAAAATAGAGCTATCATTCCACTCCTGGGTATATGTCTGAAAAAAATGAAAACATTCAAAAAGATATATGCTTCCCAATATTCATAGCAGCATTACTTACAACAGCCAAGACCTGCAAACAACCTTGTTGTTCAGTTTCAGTCATGTCAGACTGTTTTTGACCCCATGGACTGCAGCAACCTAAGTAACTATTAACAGATGAATGAATAAAGATGTGATATTCAGACAGACATGCACACACACACACACACAATGGAATACTACTCAGCCACAAAAAGAATGAAATTTTGTCAGTTGCAACAGCATAGCTGGCCTTGGAGGGTATTGTGCTAAATGTACTAGAGAGAGAAAGACAAATAGTGTATGATATAATTTATATGTGGAACCTAAAAAAAATAACAAACTAGTGAAATAACAAAAAACAAACAGACTCACAGATATAAATAAAATAATTCATGGTTACCAGCAGGGAGAGGGGAGAGGGGAGTGACAACATAGTGTTAGAAGAATAACTAGAAACTGCTATGCATAAAATAAACTACGAGGATATTTCGTACAAAGCAGAGAATATAGCCAATATTTTATAATAACTATAAATTTAAAAATTGTGAATCACTGCATTATATACCTGATACATACTGTTGTACATCAACTCTATCTCATTTTAAAATAAAATGCTTAGCATCTACCTGAGTCACCATAAAACTCACTCAGCTACACTGTAACACAAGAAGATTCTACAATTTTCATAGCATGTCATAGTGAATTCTTTAGTTTTAGGTAACATTTCTATTTTATTTACTTCCTTTATATGTTTTTAATATAATTAATTTAAATCCTACTTTAAAATAGCAAGAGAGGAATGCAAGAAGGAAAATAGAGAGGAGGAAGAAGAAGAGAGAAAAAAACAGATAAAAAACTCAATGTCACATTAAGAAAATATTTTTTGAAAACAGCTTTGTCAGTCATTTGCTTCAAGGTTGCAATTTACCCCTTGGATTATTCATATGAGAACCATTTTTTAATAGAATACTTGTATGCTGGTTCAGTTCTTCTTATTTTTCACAATTAATATTTATGTCTTTCCTCTGGTACTTGCTTTCTTTATAGAGAATTTAAACATCCAAATGAAAGACCCTAAAATAATTTTAAAAGAAAAAATTTAGCCATTTCTTCTCTTAACTATTTATATGTTAATTTGGTATTGTAAATTAATGTATAGATAAACCATAGATGGGGTCTTCATATTTGTGTATTCTACTATTGTTTCTTACTGGCAGGGAAAATGCTGATGAAATTAATATCATCCCAGGTGAGAATATTTATTTTCATCTAACTCCTTGTATTTTCTGTAATGTTTTAAGGAAAATTAAATAACTCTTGAGAATGGAAATGCAAGGGTGAAATTACATATTACAGTGGCCATGCTATGTCGCATTTTCTTTTATTAAAAATGAATACATCAGTTAGATTTATTTGACAATGGCTTATGCTTTTGGAGTCCAAGCTTTAAAGGTTCATTCTGTACAGTAATACTTCAGCAAGATACATCTCCCTTGTCTGCAGGATCTCATTTATAAGCTAGGCTCACCTTCTGCTTCCTGCAATAATAAACATTCTTGCTGGCAAGATTTTAGATGAGATATTGTGTTCCCCCTTATCCCTCTTTCAACCTATTGCCCTGTGAGAAGGGTGTTTCTTTTTTGTAGCCTTTAGAGGGAAAAAATTCACTCTACTCATTTTTCCAAAGCAGCTCTTTTAATGTGCTTGGAATTGCTTTCTGAATACTGTCTCTCATGTTACTGTTAAGGTGTCTTGTTATATGTGAGGTAGGAAATAAGAAAAGCCCCTTAGATGAAACAGTGACAGACTTCATTTTTGGGGCTCCAAAATCACTTCAGATGGTGACTATAGCCATGAAATTAAAAGACATTTACTCCTTGGAAGAAAAGTTATATTAAAAAGCATAGATATTACTTTGCCAACAAAGATCCATCTAGTCAAGGCTATCGTTTTTCCAATAGTCGTGTATGGATGTGAGAGTTGGACTATAAAGAAAGCTGAGGGTCAAAGAATTGATGCTTTTGAACTGTGGTGTTGGAGAAGACTCTTGACAGTCCCTTGGGCAGCAAGGAGATCCAACCAGAAGATCAGTTCTAAATATTCATTGGAAGGACTGATGTTGAAGCTGAAACTCCAATACTGTGGCCACCTGATGGGAAGATCTGACTGATTTGAAAAGACCCTGATGCTAGGAAAGATTGAGGGCAGGGGGAAAAGGGGATGAAAGAGGATGAGATGGTTGGATGGCATCACCGACTCAATGGACATGAGTTTGAGTAAACTCTGGGAGTTGGTGATGGACAGGGAGACCTGGTGAGCTACAGTCCATGGGGTTGCAAAGAATTGGACACGACTGAGGGACTGAACTAAACTGAACTGAACTGAGAATAGGAAAAGCCCCTTAGATGACTGCTTTCTTGATTTAAAAAATATATAGCTTCAATTCAATAAAAAACATTTTTCTTTCGACTTTATGTTTTTCAGGCTTTTGATGTTTAAACAACTTTTGGTAAGAACTGGAGAAAAAATTGTCTTTAAATATGCATAAGAAGCAATGTAAAAAAATCTACCACCCAACCACTTTAAAACAAACTTTCTCAGATTTATAAAACAGAAGATAATACATGCTCTCAGAGCATGCTTACCTATGTGTGCAGGGCAGAAAGTCCTTTGTTTTTCCAGAGACTCTCCTTCCCAGGAGAGTTTACTGGTTTCGAAGGCAGAGGAAGCCCTAGCAGGACTTTGAATAAGAGTGGTCCATTTTCCCACCATGTTTCTGCCAGGCCATCTCTTCCCCAGCAATCTGCGCAGCTCTATTCCCTAAGGAAGAGGCTTTCTGAGACCATACAAGTTTCAAACTATTGTAGAACATTTGCACATAGAGGATGGCGAAGCAAATGGACATCTCCTCAGTAATATTGCCAGGAGGAGGTGTGCAGTAGCATCTAAGAATGTGAGCACTGGATAAGGAAGAGCTGTCACCTGAAAACTGTGCCCTGGAAGAGGGCTGTGAACATCTTGAATCTCTGTTTCCTCATCTACGAAATGGGGACAATAATATCTGCATTGGATCTGGTTGTAAGGTTAAAAGGATTATTGGATGATTAATAAGTAATAGCTAATATTATTACTTTATTTAAAATATGTAAAGTATACAAACAACCATTAAAAATCAATTCAATTTCACAGAATACACAGAATCAAAAAGTTTTTTTGGAGTTAAAATTCCCAAATTCCTCATCTTCCAGCCTTAGCAAACCAAACAATAGACATAGCAAAGGCCTCCTAGAGGAGAACTTTTAGAAATCTCAATTTGAAGCATGGAGCATGAAGCTAAGGGAACCATATTTTTATTTCCACCCTGATTAATCTATCTATGCTTCATTCCTATTTCTCCAGCTCTATGCAGTTATATGGTATCTAGAGGACTTTATAACATTTTTGTTTGATTTTTTTCTGAGATGATAAATACTTCGGCATGACTGATACGTGAATATTGAAAGACTGGAAATGGCAGACAAAGCCTGGCCCTCCAAGTTGTAACTGGAAGAAATAGTCTGAGCTCTATGTCTCCTAGTTATAATTGGTTTAACTGTACAATTTAATTACATTGCAATAAAAAGCACAATATGAAAGTAATCAGGCCAGGGGTCACATACAGAGAGAGCACACAAACATTTTCACTTATTATGTTGTGTAAGGGAGTAATTCCAAAATGATTTCCTACAACAGAAAATAAAATATGTATCAATGGATATGAAAATTCAGCATCTCCTACTAAATAGTAGGTGTTGTATTAGATGGCGTGTTATAGATATTTCATAGACAAACTAGTCCCTGCTTTCCAGAGCTGATGGGAGAGAAGTAAAACACTTTCACAAATATCAAAACTATAAATCATATGAGAAGAACAAAGAAAGTAAAAATAAAGAAAAGGCTTTTTGGGGACAAAAAATAATGGAAGGGAACATACTTCCTGCTGAGACCTTTAGGAAGGCTTTGTGGAGTGGTGGCGTTTAAACTGGAGGGAATTTCAACAGAAAGGACAGATGAGGTTAGGGTGATCCAGAAGAAAAACTGAACAAAGGCATTGAACAGTGAAAGATCTAGTGTGGCTGAATACAAAGGAGCAGTGAGAGAGGAGGCCCACACATCACAGTATGGGTCACCTGGAGGGCACATGTTTTAGGGATATTGACAGGAAAGGAAAGATGGACGATGGAGGAGGAGGAAGAGGGGACTGATCTCAGAGCACAGGAAGACCTAATGCCAGTTAAAACAGAAAGGGAAAGTGTTTCCTATTGGGGCTGGGAGAGGGCAATGTAAGCAAAAGGATAAAGCAAAAAACAATCAATGACCTACGCTGATACTCTTCTCTGGACATGTGGAGGTTATATGGAAACAGAGGAGGTGTAAGAAGGACCACCCAGGAGAGCAACAGCCTTCAACCTGCAGCTTAAACGTTAGTTCTGTCCTCTCTACTTTAGTCTAAATTCGGTTACCAAGTTCATAGGGAGCCTAACAGGAAATAGGTGGCACACAAATCAGAAAACTGATGAGCTAAACAAAATGATTCAACAAGTGCACCACAGGATTCCTGGACGGTGAGCAATGCCAGACGGTCATGAGGGAGCTGTGACAATGGCTAGGCCTAGGTGACAAGGGAAAGAAGGGATTCCCAGAAACCGAAGAGAGCTGTGCAACTGCTGCCTGCCAGGGGCAGCCTGGGAGGGGGTTTGGGAGGTAGTTACCCTGACCTTGATCCCTTTCTGCTTGCCCATGTCCTCTTGAACCAAAGGAAAGCCAGAGAGCAAGGAATCTGAAGAGGTCAGCCTCCCCGGGCAGAGCAGAGACGGAATGTTATCAAATTGGTCAGTTAGACCTCTGCTGGGGTGCTAGCCAGGCCAAGACCCTCATCTCTGCCAGGGAGATTCTTCTTCTGGTCAGATTTACATAACCAGTAACAAAACTGAGACTGGAACAGCACAAGATTTATTCAGTAGCCAAAGGATGGAGAATCGGGAATCTAGTTTGCGAATCAACTTCTCAACCTATTTGGGTGGTGACATCAAATATATAGGAGGGTTGAAGTGAAAGGAAGAGAATTGGAGAAAGCGGAAGGAGTATTCATGAATCATCTCAGAACAAGAATGTGGTTTGGACCTGGAATTGATGAAAAGCTCCTTATCAGTCCTTACCTAGGCTTTCCTGGTTGTTGTCAGGGCAGTTGTCAATTGTCATGGCACTGGTGAGTTTCTCACTTAGCTAATGTATTACAATGGCTTTTAAATGAGGCACAAGGTCGACTGGAAGTGAAATCTGCCACCATCTCAGGCCTAATTGGTTTTGACCAGTTCTTGTTTCTCTCATTTGCAACTGCCTCCTGAAACTTCAGTTCAGTTCAGTTCAGTTGATGAGTTGTGTCTGACTTTTTGTGGCCCCATGGACTGCAGAATGCCTGGCTTCCCTGTTGATCACCAACTCCCGGAGCTTACTCAAATTCATGTCCATCAAGTTGAGGATGCGATGCAACCATCTTATCCTCTGTCATCCCCTTCTTCTCCCACCTCCAATCTTTCCCAGCATCAGGGTCTTTTCCAATGAATCAGTTCTTTGCAAAGTATTGGAGCTTCAGCTTCAGCATCAGTCCTTCCAATGAATATTCAGGACTGATTTCCTTTAGGATGGACTGGTTGGATCTCCTTGTAGTCCAAGGGACTCTCAAGAGTCTTCTCCAACACCACAGTTTAAACCCATCAATTCTTCAGCGTTCAGCTTTCTTTATGGTCCAACTCACATCCATACATGACTACTGGATAAAACATAGCTTTGATTATATGCACATTTGTCAGCAAAGTAATGTCTCTGCTTTTTACTAAACTGTCCAGGTTGCTCATAACTTTTCTTCCAAGGAGCAAGCATCTTTTAATTTCGTGGCAACAGTGATTTTGGAGCCCAAGAAAATAAAATCTGCCACTGTTTCCATTTTCCCCCCATCTATTTGTCATGAAGTGATGAGACCAGATGCCATGATCTTAGTGTTCTGAATGTTGTTTTAACTCAACTTTTTCACTCTCCTCTTTCACTTTCATCAAGAGGCTCTTTAATTCTTCTTCACTTTCTGCCATAAGGGTGGTGTCATTTGCATATCTGAGGTTATTGATAACCTCCCAGTAATCTTGGTTCCAGCTTGTGTTTCATCCAGCCCAGCATTTTGCATAATGTACTCCACATATCAGTTAAATAAGCAGGGTGATAATATACAGCTGTGACGTACACCTTTCCCAATTTGGAACCAGTCTGCTGTTCCATGTCCAGTTTTAACTATTGCTTCTTGCCCAGCATACAGTTTTCTCAGGAGGCAGGAGAGATGATGTGGTATTCCCATCTCTTCAAGAATTTTCCACAGTTTGTTGTGATCCCTCATTGCTCAGTTGGTAAAAAATCTGCCTACAATGCAGGAGACCCTGGTTCAATTCCTGGGTCAGGAAGACCTGCTGGAGAAGGGATAGGCTACTCACTCCAGTATTCTTGGGCTTCCCTTGTGGCTCAACTGGTAAATAATCCACCTGCAATGTGGGAGACCTGGGTTTGATCCCTGGGTTGATCGCTTGGTTGGGAAGATCCCCTGGAAAAGGGAAAGGCTACCCACTCCAGTATTCTGGCCTGGAAAATTCCATGGACTGTACAGTCCATGGAGTTGTAAAGAGTTGGACACGACTGAGCGACTTTCACTTTCACTCAGTCAAAGGCTTTGGCATAGTCAATAAAGCAGAAATAGATGTTTTTGGGAACTCTCTTGCTTTTTCGATGACCCAACAGATGTTGGCAATTTGATCTCTGGTTCCTCTGCCTTTTCTAAATTCAGCTTGAATAGCTGAAAGTTCATGATTCAGGTACTATTGAAGCCTGGCTTGGAGAATTTTGAGCATTACTTTACCAGTGTGTGAGATGAGTGCAATTGTGTGGTAGTTTGAACATTCTTTGGCATTGCCTTTCTTTGGGATTGGAATGAAACTGACCATTTCCAGTCCCGTGGCCACTGCTGAGTTTTCCAAATTTGCTGTCATATTGAGTGCAACACTTTCACAGCATCATCTTTTAGCATTTGAAATAGCTCCACTGGAATTCCATCACCTCCATTAGCTTTGTTCATAGTGATGATTCCTAAGATCCACTTGACTTCACATTCCAGGATGTCTGACTCTAGGTGAGTGACCATCATGATTATCTGGGTCATGAAGATCTTTTTTTGTATAGTTCTTCTGTGTATTCTTTCCACCTCTTCTTAATATCTTCTGCTTCTGTTAGGTCTGTACTGTTTCTGTCCTTTATTGAGCCCATCTTTGCAAGAAATGTTCCCTTGGTATCTTTTCTTGAAGAGATCTCTTTCCCATTCTATTGTTTTCCTCTATTTTTTTCACTGATCACCAAGGAAAGCTTTCTTATCTCTCCTTGCTATTCTTTGGAACTCTGCATTCAAATGGGTATATCTTTACTTTTCTCCTTTACCTTTCACTTTTCTTTTCTCAGCTATTTGTAAGGCCTCCTCAGACAACCATTTTGCTTTTTCGCATTTCTTTTTTCTTGGAGATGCTCTTGATCCGTGACTCCTGTACAATGTCATGAACTTCCAACCATGGTTCACCAGGCATTCTATCAGATCTGATCCCTTGAATCTATTTGCCACTTCCACTGTATGATTGTAAGGGATTTGATTTGGGTCATACCTGAATGGTCTAGCTGTTGTCCCTACTTTGTTCAATTTAAGTCTGAATTTGGCAATAAGGTGTTCATGACCTGGGCCACAGTCAGCTCCCAGTCTTGTTTTTGCTGACTCAACAGAGACTCTTCATCTTTCAGTTCAGTTCAGTTCATTTCAGTTGCTCAGTCATGTCCGACTCTTTGCGACCCCATGAATTGCAGCACGCCAGGCCTCCCTGTCCATCACCATCTCCTGGAGTTCACTCAGATTCACGTCCAGCGAGTCCGTGATGCCATCCAACCATCTCATCCTCTGTTGTCCCCTTCTCCTCCTGCCCCCAATCCCTTCCAGCATCAGACTCTTTTCCAATGAGTCAACTCTTCACATGAGGTGGCCAAAGTACTGGAGCTTCAGCTTCAGCATCATTCCTTCCAAAGAAATCCCAGGGTTGATCTCCTTCAGAATGGATTGGTTGGATCTCCTTGCAGTCCAAGGGACTCTCAAGAGTCTTCTCCAAAACCACAGTTCAAAAGCATCAATTCTTCGGTGCTCAGCCTTCTTCACAGTCCAACTCTCACATCCATACATGACCACAGGAAAAACCATAGCCTTGACTAGACAGACCTTAGTCAGCAAAGTAATGTCTCTGCTTTTGAATATACTATCTAGGTTGGTCATAACTTTTCTTCCAAGGAGTAAGCTTCTTTTAATTTCATGGCTGCAGTCACCATCTGCAGTGACTTTGGAGCCTAAGAAAATGAAGTCTGACACTGTTTCTACTGTTTCAGAACGCTGGACTGGAAGAAACACAAGCTGGAATCAAAATTGCTGGGAGAAATATCAATAACCTCAGATATGCAGATGCACCACCCTTATGGCAGAAAGTGAAGAACTAAAGAGCCTCTTGATGAAAGTGAAAGAGGAGAGTGAAAAAGTTGGCTTAAATCTCAGCATTCAGAAATTGAAAATCATGGCAACTGGTCCCATCACTTCATGGGAAATAAACGGGGAAACAGTACAAACAGTGTCGGGAAAAAGCATAGCCGAATATAATTAACCTGATTTTGGTATTGACCATTTGGTGATGTCCATGTGTAAAGTCTTCTCTTATTGGAAGAGGGTGTTTCTATGACCAGTGCATTCCTTTGACAAAACTCTTTTACTGCTTTGTTTTGTACTCCAAGGCCAAATTTACCTGTTACTCAAGGTGTTTCCTGACTTCCTACTTTTGCATTCCAGTCCCCTATAATGAAAAGGACATCTTTTTGGGGTTTTAGTTCTAGAAGGTCTTCATAGAAACGTTCACCTTCAGCTTCTTCAGCATTACTGGTTGGGGCATAGACTAGAATTATTGTGATAATGAATAGCTTGCCTTGGAAATGAACAGAGATCATTCAGTCCTTTTTGAGATTGCATCTGAGTACTGCATTTTGGACTCTTTTGTTGACTATGATGGCTCCTCCATTTCTTCTGAGGGACTCTTGCCCGCAGTAGTAGATATAATGGTCGTCTGAGTTAAATTCACCCATTCTGGTCCACTTTAATTCACTGATTCCTAAAGTGTCAATGTTCACTCTCATCATTTCCTATTTGACCAATTCCAATTTGCCTTGATTCATGGACCCGTTCCAGTTTCCTATTCAATATTGCTCTTTACAGCATCAGACTTTACTTCCATCACCACTCACATCCACAACTAGGTGTTGTTTTTGCTTTGGGTCCATCTCTTTATTCTTTCTGGAGTTATTTCTTCACTGATTTCCAGTAGCATATTGGGCACCTACTGACCTGAGGAGTTTACCTTTCAGTGTCCTATCTTTTTGCCTTTTCATACTGTTTATGGGATTCTCAAGGTGAGAGTACTGAAGTGGTTTGCCATTCCATTCTCCAGTAGACCACGTTTGTCAGAAATCTCCACCAACTCTCCTGAAACCTAGACAAGAGTAATAGGTTTCTATTAAAAAGAGGGGCAGGGGTATGACTCTGAGGCAACAGCAGTGGTAACAAAGAGAGGACACATATGAAAGGCAAAGTTTGTCCACCCTGTGTGTGGTCATAGTTTTTTTGTTTCTCATTTATAGCAGTTGTCACAATTATAACTAAAAAATGAATTGCATAATTGTTCAGTATCTGCCTTTCTATTGGAATGTAATCTCCCTGATTGCAGATACTCTTTAGATCTTTTTCTCTATTTCTGGTACCTGGCTCAGTGCCTGACACATAGAAACTCTCAATAAACAATGATTGAATGTATGGCCATCTGATGCGAAGAGCCAACTCATTGAAAAAAGACCCTGATGCTGGGAAACATTGAAGGCAGGGAAAAGGGGGCAACAGAGGCTAAGATGGTTGAATGGCATCACCGACTCAATGGATATGAGTTTGAGCAAACTCCAGGAGATGGTGAAGGACAGGAAAGCTTTGTGTGCTACAGTCTATGGGGTTGCAAAGAGTTGGACATGGCTTAGTGACTGAACAACAATGACTGAATGAATCAAAACAATAAAGCTTAGCAGTTATATTCAGTAATATATATTGTAGGCGTTTTGAAAAATTAACGTTCAGAACTCAAATGTACTTTTCACTGAGTTTTGGCTTAATTTTAAGCTATATTTTGGTTAATAAAGCAAAATTAAACTCAGCTAATTGACTTCTTTAACAATTCCTGAATCCAACAGCATCCCAGTGAACAACTGGAAGGGCAATCTAAGAAGTTGTAAAAATGGAAGATTTTTAAAGGAAGAAGGGTGACCCCAAGGGTGCTTTTAGTGAAAGAAAAGAAAGGATTGTTTTTAGGCCAGGACATCTTTTTTGCAGGAAAAGGTAATGGCAAGTGTTTTATCATGCAGATTGCCTCTTCTTCCTCCAGGGGATGGAGAGGGTCCACATGACTGATTACCTTAGTGGTTCTTGACCAGAAAATTTCAGCCTGGTCGATTAAGATTACATTTCTGAGAGAGATTGAAACTGCAATTAGGTCAGTCATTAAATCTAGGTTTGGTGTCCTGGGCTCCCGAGTGAGTGATGCCATTTGGGGCTGTGGTTTTCTTTTCAATGCCTAGAAGAAAAACTGTCAGGCTGAATGTTTTTACTTGTAGTTCTGACTATAATTTTCTTTTTTTCACTGATTCTTTTTCCTGGATGTAGGCCCTTGGGATAGATCTTTGTGTGGTCCCAAATATTTGTCACCATTTCACATGTAATTATGTCAACTGGAACTACAGCATAAAATTTCCTCATGGAGCCCTTCACATCTCCAGATCTTCTACAGACTGCAAAAACTTCTTGCTTCTGTTATTTGCCTTATGGTCAACAAATAAAGGTCAATAAATCTATATTGACTAAACATTCACTTAAATTGGTAACAGGATTCTTTATCATGTGAGTGAAAGTGTTAGGTAGTTAGAATAGGAAAAAGGAGTTCAGAATGGCTGGGGCTAAAAGACAAGGAAGGGAAAAGCCCGTGAAAATAGAACAGAGGAAGGTCTGAGGACCAGAATGAGGACCTCAGGTAGAACACACAGCCCTCTTGGCTGGCCCAGTTTACACAGGGCAGCCTCAGGGGGAGGAGAAAAAACATATAAAAAGAGGAGTCAAAGGGCCAGGGCTCTCTGTCTCAAAAGCTCTCTATCTCTCTTCTTTTTGTGTCTTTTGGGTTGGCATGCCCTCATGCCTCGAGGCTGTATTTTCCTTTAATTTCTAAATTAAACTGTTATGCCCAGAGTCCGAGTCCCCAAAACTGAGAGAATAAGACGTCCACAGCAATGCAAAAGCATAAAGGGGTTTATTACCAGCTCGAGCCAAGACCCATGTTTCATCCAGCACAGTGGAATCAGACAAAGGCCCCCGAGCTCTGAATCACATATACTTTTATACAGATGGTTCTTTGTTTCTGTAACAGCATAGCTGATTGGTTAAACTGTACGCGCGCACGGGACTTTTAAACCTTGCATCCCTATCCAGATTGGCTCAGGTCTGGCATGGGCGGGGGGCTACGGGGATTTTTTCTGATTGGTCGAGCTACACAGCCTGTGGGAATTCCCAGAGCCTCAGCTTTTCTCAGGCCTAGCCTGCCCCTTAGAGCCTGTCCTGGCTTCACTTTGGTCCTAACAAAAACTGAGCTGTAACACTGATCTGTCTGAGAGCTGAGACATGCCAAGAGCTTTAACGTCCACAGCTTCAAAGTTTTGTTGTGAGTAGACAGAACTGAGGAAATGATGCACTCCTTCGACATCTACGGTGCCATTTCTTGGATTTAACCTGGCTGAAACAACCTCAGTGTGGCCCCCACAAGTTGGAGGCCAAGCACAGTAGGAGCCCAACTCGGTGAAAGCTCCTGTGGTGAAAGCTGAAGAAAGCCCAGCGCAGGGGAAGTGACAAGAGGCCCATGGTGTTGGAAACCAGGACAGTGAAAAACGAAGTCAGCAGAAAGCTCATGCGGCTCAGTCTCAGATTCCAGAAGACATCTAGTTAAGGTAGGAGGTCCTTGCTCCTATGGCTGGAGGGACATATGCCTAACAAAATCTTAATTCCTTTACAATCTCTTGTTTCTTGTTTCCTCGAACTCTCCAGGAACAGGTGAGCAGCAGTGGGTGCAGTTGAGGAACTCTGGAGAGGTTACTCCCCAGTGTGCCCCAAAGGCCCCACTATCTGCTGGGCCCCAATAGCTATTACCCAAGCTGGTGGGGGTTCTTCTGTCCTTAATTTTCTTTGTGCCAGGGATCAGGTCAATGAAAACTGTGAGCACAGGTCAGGTATTTAGCATATTTTCTGGCAGGTTATGAAGGGGATTCCTCAGCACATTTTTCCCATTGCTTTTTCCTCCTGTCCTTTAGCTCCCTTCTCCTGGGACTTAAGCCCAGCCAAAACCCAGGATGCCTGGCTTCAGGACCTAATGAAGCTCAGGCTCTGATGTCTCATTGCAAAAATTCAGTTAGAGACAGAGCCATAGGTAAGAGGTGGATTTGTTCGAATTCAGAGAGAAGCACACTCCGCAGGGTGTGGGCCATCACAGAGGGCAAGTGCTGGGGCCATGGAATGTGGTCTGGCTAGTTTTTGCGAGCTAGGTGAATTCACATGCTAATAAGTGGGAGGATCATCCCAACCATTGGGGAACCACCCACTCCTCCATCTTTGGTGCCTGGAGCTGTCCTACCACCTGGGTGTGTCATTTAGCTTACAGATTGGGGGTCAAGGTTTAGTTGAATTTGACTTGTCATCTTGGACCCATTTGATTTTAATTGATTTATATCCTGTCCTTGTGCTATGTCATTCTTTCAAAAGTTGTGCCCTGCCCCGTTCCCTCCTATTTCATGCTCTTTTCCTGAGCCCCATTTGGACCCACAATGTTGCCTCTACAATTTTTTGGAGGGACGACCAGAAAATAGCTGGTTCTTGGGAGGGAAATACTGTGTAATATCCACTCCCTCTAGATATTCAGGGCTTCATTTTCCATGTTTCCTACAACATGTGCAACATCAGCATCTCTCAGTGAACCCGCTAGGGTGGGAGACAGGCACACAGTGCCTGCTAGAAGTCCGTCTGTTGGCATCCCTTCAAAGGCAATTGGGCTTCCAGGGATACTGTTTGCCACTTTGGGAGTTAGCCCTGCAGGCTGATTTGGCTCAAACCCTTACCACCCTTCTCCTAAAGTTACAAACATATCCCAGGATCAAATCTCCACTCCACATTTATGGAATATCTGGTCTGTTGCCTCTTATCAATTTGTTCTTAAGCCAATTACTAACTCCTACAACGAGAACCCTGCCCCCTTGTGGGCAACATTGCTCCATCCAGCTTATTATTGAAATACTGCAGCCATGAAATTAAAAGACGCTTACTCCTTGGAAGAAAAGTTATGACCAACCTAGATAGCATATTCAAAAGCAGAGACGTTACTTTGCCAACTAAGGTCCATCTAGTCAAGGCTATGGTTTTTCCAGTAGTCATGTGTGGATGTGAGAGTTGGACTGTGAAGAAGGCTGAGCACTGAAGAATTGATGCTTTTGAACTGTGATGTTGGAGAAGACTCCTGAGAGTCCCTTGGACTGCAAGGAGATCCCACCAGTCCATTCTTAAGAGATCAACCCTGGGATTTCTTTGGATGGAATGATGCTGAAGCTGAAACTCCAGTACTTTGGCCACCTCATGTGAAGAGTTGACTCATTGGAAAAGACTTTGATGCTGGGAGGGATTGGGGGCAGGAGGAGAAGGAGACAACAGAGGATGAGATGGCTGGATGGCATCATGGACTCGCTGGACGTGAATCTGAGTGAACTCCAGGAGTTGGTGATGGACAGGGAGGCCTGGCGTGCTGCTATCCATGGGGTCACAAAGAGTCGGACACGACTGAGCGACTGAACTGAATTGAATTGAACTTAATGCCCCTAACAGGGCCAGATAACCCACTCCTTTGTCATTACTTCTGTTATTACCTAAAGTGGGTCTATGACAATGAAATGTTTACCATTGGAAACACCCTAGGCTGCTCTTATGGAGGACTAGGGGAGGAAATCAGTCACTTACCTTCCTTTAGAGCAATAAGAGGATAAGGCTTATGGCTATTTCACCAGATTCCCAGTCTCAGGGCACAGGCTTAGATCGCTTTGCATCATGATATCTATTCCCATCTGTGGTGAACAAACTGGAAATGAGTTAAGATTACAACCCCTTAATCCTATCCAGCACTGGTCATGCTGGAGATCTTGGGGACACCCAACTCCAGTCTGGGGGCCCTAGGAAGTTGACCTGTGTTGACTTGCTCAGGGACCCAATGCTCGGGAGACCGACCTGCCTCGACCTGCCCAGGGATTCAGTCTCCAGGAGTCTGTCATGCCTCAGCTTGCCCGGGGATCTGCACCCTGACCTGGGGATGCCTGGCTCTCAGGTTGCAACAGTACTGGGTAGGATAAGTCTCAAAAAGGCTCACTCCTAAGGAAGTCCACCCATGGAAATTGAAAGCGGCCTACTAGTTTTTCCTTTTTTCTTTTCCTCCCTGTCATGACTGTCTTTCAGATGGGAAATAATCAATCTACTTCCCAGTAGAAGCACTTGAGATGCATCCTTGATAACTGGAAGCTGTCCAATCCTCTAACTCTAAGAATTTGCTTAAAATTTTTTTTGTATCTTTGGAGGACAAGGAACACTGGCCTGAAGATGGGAGTTTAAATTACAATACCATCCTGCAGCTAGAATTATTCTGCAAGAGACAAGGGAAATGGACAGAGATCCCTTATGTCCAAATATTCTTCTGACTAAGAGATATGAGGGGAAAAATGGGATTGTTGTAGGTCCTAAAAGTGAGCCTACTAGGCAAATGGTGTTAGGCACAGACAACCAAGAGAAAGAATCCCCCTGTGAAGGCCCACCTCCCACAGCTCCTGAGTTGTCTGGTGCTCCTTCCTTGTATCCAAACATGGCCCTATATCTGGGAGCACCCCCTCCACAAAAACCAGCTCCAGTATGTCCCTTAGTTGAAACTGGAGGAGAATTCAGACCAACCCTGGTCCATATGCCCTTCTCCCTCTTAGATAAGGCAGATCAAACAATACCTCTACACAGATGACCCAGCAAATATATAGATACATTCCAACACATTACCTTGGCCTTTGACTTGACATGGAAGGACATCATGGTCATATTTAGTCAAACTTTATCTGACCCTGAGCATACTAAGGTCTTAAAGGAAGCCCAAAGGTATGCAACAGGGCTTCAAATGTCAAGAGATAAATACCCAGTAGGGGAAAACTGCAGTCCCCTCCTCAGATCCTAATTGGAATTATAACGACCCTGAGCCCATTTGGGAAAGGGATCATTTTCTGATCTGTGTGAAGGCAGGACTGAAAGCAGCCCCGCGAAAAGTAATCAGGTATGCTCGGGTCTCAGCAATAACTCAGGAGCCCAACAAGAACCCCATTGCCTTTCTGGAAAGGCTAAAAGAGGCCCTCCAAAAGTTTACCAATCTGGACTTAGACTCTTACGAGGACAGGCGATTTTAAAGGACAAATTCCTGTCCCAATGTACATCAGACATCAGGATAAAGTTACAAACAACAGCTATAGCAGCAGAACCCTGCTGCCTCTTTAGATGAGATGGTCCAGACAGCCACCAATACCTTTTATAAGAGAGAAGGAGAAGGAGTCCAAGGCCCAAGAGAGGGAGAGAAGGAAAGAGACAAGGCATGCCCAGATGCTGGCCACCCTCCAGGAAGTTCTATGGCAAACCCCGAGTCCTTGAAGGACAAGGCACCAGGCAAATGCCTAATCTGTAGACAAGGGCCTGAGAGTAGCAAGAGGGGAGGCCCAATGCCCCTTGCTGTCCCAGTTCAGCAGGAAGTAGACAGAGATATCTCAACACCCCTACTCCCAAAGAATTGGGCCTCCCATGTCTTGAGGGGGGAAATGTTAGGTAGTTACAATAGAAAAAAGGAGTCCAGAATGGCAGTGGCTGAAAGACAAGGAAGGGAAAAGCCTGAAAAAATAGAACAAACAAAGGTCTGAGGACTGAAGTGAGGACCTCAGGTAGAACAAACTGTACTTCTGACTTGCCCCGTTTACATAGGGCAGGCCCAGGGGGAGGAGAAAAAACATAAAAAAGAGGAGCCAAAGGGCCAGGGGTCTCTCTCTCACGTGTGAGCACGCTCTCTCTCTCTTCTTTGTGTCTTTTGGGTCTGCATGCCCTCACTCCTTGAGGATGTATTTTCTTTTATTTTCTAAATAAAATGGAGCTGTAACACTGATCTTTCTGAGAGTTGAGACACAGTCTGTCAGAGCTGTGACACACCGAGGGCTTTAACATCCGTTGCTTCAAATTTTTGTTGTGATGAGACAGAACTGAGGAAATTACACACTCCCTTGAAAAAGCCAAGCAGGACTCTGGGGGGGCTCTCCAAGGTACAAAAGCCTTTTCTTGTCCCCCATTTCTTATTTGTAGTAAAAGGCTTTATAGTATTCTAGGCCTTTCTTTGGTTCTGAAGAGCAGTTTCAAGTAGTCACAAGTTAGGAAATGCAGAAACAAAGAAAAAACAGTTAAGAAACAATAGTTCAGTGATAAGAGAGTCCTAGTTTTTCTTGAAAGGTTATATGTGTGTATGTAATAATATGATATACCATCTCTGAGTTGTTTTGCAGAAACTAAGGCCATCACCCCAGAGAAGGCAATGGCACCCCACTCCAGTACTCTTGCCTGGAAAATCCCATGAATGGAGGAGCCTGGTAGGCTGCAGTCCATGGGGTCGCAAAGAGTCGGATCCGACTGGGCGACTTCACTTTCACTTTTCACTTTCATGCATTGGAGGAGGACATGGCAACCCACTCCAGTTTCTTGCCTGGAGAATCCCAGGGATGGGGGAGGCTGGTGGGCTGTCATCTATGGGGTTGCACAGAATTGGACACAACTGAAGCAGCTTAGCAGCAGCAAGGCCACCACACAGGTAGAAGATGGTAGCAATCAGTATATGCTGAGACCACAGACTGGTTGGAACCAGAAGGTTGATGATTGACATTCCTGGAATTACACCCTGTTACCTCACCACCAACCAATCAGAAGAAAGTCATGTACCCTGCAGCCCTTCCCCAAATGTTGCCTTTAAAAACTCTTCCACAAGAGGGAGGGGACATATGTATATCCATGATTGATTTATGTTGATGTTTGACAGAAAACAACAAAATTCTGTAAAGCAGTTATCTTTCAGTTAAAGAATAAATAAATTTAAAAAATGAGGAGTTTGGGTTTTTTTTAAGCAGGGGCCACCTGTTCTCTTTGGTTTGCCCTGCAATAAATCTTCCTCTGCTCCAAACGCTGATGTTTTGGTTTGTTTGACCTCTCAAGTCAGGCACATGAACTTGGGGTCAGCAAAAAAAAAAAAACAAACAAACAAAACAAAACAAAACAAAACAAAAAACAAAACACTAAGAGACAAATAGAAGATTTGAGCTGTACTAAATGTTACAACCCAGGAACAGCCTCTCAGAAAATTCCAAGAACTTTTTGCCCATTACTGGTCAAAGACAGTTACATGAGTTTTTGAGTCAAGAGTCACACTAAAGGACATTGACAGTTTGTACAACCCAGGTCTACATGTACAAAGCAAGTAGTGGGTCACGTGTCTTCATGCACCCTTACAAGATTGAGAAGGAACGTTATTTCCTAAGACGGATGCATAACACATTCTGAAGAGGAAGGCAGAGGCCCAAATGGGCAGAGAAAAATTTTATGTTTAAAATGGTCTTGTCTTGCCATAAAATACAAATTCTATTCCATCATTGGGTTAGAAAACACAGGGAGCAGGACCAATCAGAGTGATCTTACGGGTGGTTACAGGGAAGAGACGTACATAGTAGGGTAGGAATATTTATATATTCATATTTTTTATTATCATAACAAACTGTGGAAAGTTCTTAAATAGATGGGAATATCAGACCATTTTACCTGTCTCCTGAGAAACCTTTATGCGGGTCAAGAAGCAACAGTTAGAACCCTGTATGGAACAACTGATCGGTTCAGGATTGAGAAAGGAGTATGACAGGGCTGTCTGCTGTCTTCGGTTTATTTAACCTATATGCTGAGCACATCATGAGAAAAGTTGCACTAGATGTTTTACAAGCTGGGATTAAGGTAGATGGGAGAAGTATCAACAACCTCAGATATGTGGATGATACCGGTCTAATGCCAGAATGTGAACAGGAACTAAAGAAGCTCTTGATGAGGGTGAAAAAGGAGAGTGAATGAGCTAACTTAAAACTAAATAGTCCATGCAGTCCATGGGGTCTCAAAGAGTCAGACACAACTGAGTGACTGAACTGTACTGAAAACTAAATATGAAACAAATAGAAACAAAACTAAGATCATGGCATCTGGCCCCATTGCTTCATTGCAAATAGAAGACGAAAGGTGGAAGTAGTGATAGATTTTCTCATCTGGGGCTCTAAAATCACTGCAGACAGTGACTGCAGCCATGAAATCAAAAGACATTTGCTTCTTGGCCGGAAAGCTATGACAAACCCAAACAGTGTGTTGAAAAGCAGAGACAGGACTCTGCTGACAAAGATCCATAGAGTCAAGGCTATGGTCTCCCTAGTGGTCATGTATGTTTGTGAGAGCTGGCCTGTAAAGAAAGCAGAGCATCAGAGAAGTGATGCCTTCGAATGGTGGTGCTGAAGAAGATGCCTGAGAGTCCCTTGGACAGCAAGGAAAGCAAACCAGTCAATCTTAAGGGAAATCAACCCTGAATACTCATTGGAAGGACTGATGCCACAGTTGAAGCTTCAATTCTTTGGCCACCTGATGTGACCAACTGGCTCACTGATAAAGTCCCCAATATTGGGGAAGATTAAGGGCAGAAGAAGAAGAGAGTGTCAGAGGATGAGATGGCTGAATAGCATCACTGATGTAATAGACATGAACTTAGGCAAACTTCTGGAGATGGTGAGGGACAGGGAGGCTTGGCATGCTGCAGGCCATGGGGTTGCAAAGAGTTGGACAGAACTGGGTGACTGAAGAGCAACAACAACATTCTAATTATTTACCAAGGGCATCCTGTCTGCTAGACAATGCGCTAAAAACTTTCACTGTAATCATGAGCACAATAAGCATATTCCCAGCTCTAAAAGAATTTACAGCATGAGAGAGGCAGAAAAGAAGGAAAGATGATGGGATAGAGCTATGGGGGGAGGGCAGGCTGTTCTGAAGCTCTGGGAGGGACAACTGGTTCAGACGTGGGGTGGAATGAAAGAAGACAGATCTGGAGAAAGTGACATCTGGCTGTGCCCTGAGGGAAGAGTAAGAGGTAAGATTTGGAAAGTACTGTGTGTGTATAATGGGTGCCATTAAAGGCTGTGTTAAAAGATCCAATTTGCATTTAAACAGATCACTC